>NC_079329.1:5620000-6265392 GCF_029931775.1 Euleptes europaea | reverse complement strand
ACCCGCCTGTGTGGAAATGTTTGGAACTCAGTTCGCCTTTTATTATTTTTAAAGTGAGCCTTAATGTTAAACTACTGATATTATTGAACTCAGCTCTCTTGATGAACTCGTCTAGGAGTCATTAAAGAATAAGTGGTCGGTTTTCTAAATGGAAAGGGATGGGGACAGAAACCAGGACCGCACAAACCCTGCGGCTGCTGACCTTTCTTAAGGTAATTGAACAGTAATTAAATGGTAACACAATTCTCTGCCCATGTGGAAAAATGTATTTTTATAGGAGTCTCTGTGGCGCAATCGGTTAGCGCGTTCGGCTGTTAACCGAAAGGTTGGTGGTTCGAGCCCACCCAGGGACGACTAATTATTATTTTAGCCCCAAGTAGGCGCCCACCAACTATTTCCTTGGCACTCGCCAAGTGATTTTAGGAAGTGGATGGAGCCACGTGGAGCTCCTGCCCAGCAGAGCTAGTAATTGGCCACTGACTCATTGGCTATGCAGATCAAAATAACATTGTTTTGGTGGCAGCTGCCACTAATGTGGTTTTGGGGCTGTTCGGCTTGGAAAGAAGGTGGTTAAGGGGAGACATGATAGAGGTCTAGAAAATTATGCATGGTATGGAAAGAGTGCACAGGGAGAAGCTGTTCTCCCTCTCTCATAATACTAGAACGCAGGGTCATCTGCTGAAGCTGGAGGGTGAGAGGTTCAAAACGGATAAAAGGAAGTATCGTGGGACTCCCTGCCCCAGGATGTGGTGAATGGCTGCCAACTTGGAAGGCTTTAAAAGGGGAGTGGACATGTTCATGGAGGAGGAGGTCATCCAGGACTACTACTCAAAATGGATACTAGTCATGATGCAGACCTCACCGGGATCAGAGGAGCATGCCTGTTATATTAGGTGCCGTGGAACACAGACAGGATAATGCAGCCGTCTTGTTTGTGGGCTTCCTAGAGGCCCATGATTGGCAACTGTGTGAACAGACTGCTGGACTTGATGGGTCTGGGTCTGATCCAGCAGGGCTTTCCTTATGTTCTTATGTCTCACTCAGTACTCTTTCCTGGCGTATTTTTTAAAATAATTCCTCTTGTCTCCAGCACCTGGCCATGTTGTGTGTGTGGCTCCATCTCTCACAGTGGACATTTTGTGGTTGTGTCCACCACTGTGTGTCAGAATTCCAAAGGTGCCCACTGACTGGGACAAATGGCTGATCTCATTTGACAGTACTTCTTAAAATGGCCACACTGGAATCACCCATGCTGGATTATGAATTAGGTATCTATTCTGAATTAGGTGTTTATTGTTGCCTGCTATGTTCGTGTGTGTGTGTGTGTTAAGTGCCATCAAGTCACATCCGACTCATGGTGACATCATGAATCAGTGTTCTCCAAAGCATCCTATCTTTAACAGCCTTGCAAACTGAGGCTTGAAAGAAGGCGGCTGAGGGGAGACATGATAGAGGTCTATGAAATTATGCATGGTTTGGAGAGAGTGGACAGGGAGAAGTTTTTCTCCCTCTCCCATAATACTAGAATGCGGGGTCATCTGCTAAAGCTGGAGGGTGAGAGATTCAAAACAGATAAAAGGAAGTACTTTTTCACACAACGCATAGTTAAATTGTGGAACTCCCTGCCCCAGGATGTGGTGATAGCTGCCAGCTTGGAGGGCTTTAAGAGGGGAGGGGAGTGGACATATTCATGGAGGAAAGGGGTATTCATGGCTACTAGTTAAAATGGATACTAGTCATGATGCATACCTATTCTCTCCAGGATCAGAGAAGCATGCCTATTATATTGGGTGAGGTGGAACACAGGCAGGATGGTGCTGCTGCAGTCGTCTTGTTTGTTGCTTCCTAGAGGCACCAGGTTGGCCACTGTGAGAACAGACTGCAGGACTTGGTCTGATCCAGCAGGGCCTTTCTTATGTTCTTATGAGGGCCATGGCTTCCTTTATAGAGTCAATCCATCTCTTGTTGGGTCTTCCTCTTTTCCTGCTGCCCTCAACTTTTCCTAGCATGACTGTCTTTTCCAGTGACTCTTGTCTTCTCATAATGTGACAAAAATATGATAGCTCCAGTTAGTCATTTTAGCTTCTAGGGTCAGTTCAGGCTTGATTTGATCTAGAACCCACTGATCTTTTTTTAAAATTTTATAGTGAGATGTCCTGGGCACCAACACCATCAAAAAGTGTGTGTGTATACACACACACACATATAACTTTTAAAAATGATTTGTAATTTTTTTGTTTCAATGGCAATCGAATATTATGCACTTACATTCTTTTCTTTTCAGGGTTGCGCTTCTACTTCTCTGATGGTGTTTACATCCTGTATGGTGGTCAGTGTACCTGTGTTAGGAACCTTGTCATTCCTTCTTTACTGAGTACATAAATTGGTCCACACATCTCTCTCAAGAAATAACTTAGATGCACGCTTCCACTTCATCCAGCCCAACAGTTAGGATTTGTCTCACTCGCCCAGCTATCTGTGCCCCATCCTCAGTAGTGAGGCAGGTGACAACCAGAAAGAGGGCCTTTTCAGAAGTGGCCCCTTACTTGTGGAATGCCCTTTCCTTTTCCTCGTACTGATATTGCTTTCTATGTTTCTCTGTGGAGCCCTGGAATAGGAGGACCTGCTCCATTATAGCCTGTCTTGTGACATTTACTCGATTCCCAGGGCCCAGTTTCTTGGGGCCATTTTAGCAAGGCTAGCCCTGCATTCAGTGGCAGACAAAATCATTTAATCTTCTATTTGATGACGATCGTTGTGTCACCTGTATGATGCCACTGTCTGCATTGGCAGCCAAAAAGATTTGTGCCAAACTCTCACCCTGATGTTTAATGTGCAGCAATCTATGTGATGCCCTGGTCCTGACAATTTCAAAACTGTTTTTAACCTTGCTGTGTTTGCATTTATTGCTATATTTATTATTGCCTGGACAGTTACTTTTGTTAGAGTCCTTTGGCCTCACACCAAAATTTTTAACCTACCTTTCACCTACCTTACCTGTTAGGCACCGGGCCCAAAACATTATGTTCACCCAGGTTTTAATTAAAGGCTTGACTTTTTAGTACTATTTTAGCTTGGAAACTGTTATTATAAGGTGTCTGTGGTTTGTGTTGATGATATATTATGCTGGGCTGGGATTTTTTAATGATGGGTTTTTATTAATATCTTGTAATGTTTCGCTTTTTATTATTTTGTAAGCTACTTCAATCACGTTCTTGGAGAGGCAGCATAAAATGTTCTAAATAAAGAAGTAACATTAGGAAGTAAACATTATTTTATATGAGATTAGGAAATGCTCTCTTATGCTTCACTGGTGGTTTATTGGATGAGGAGACGGAATGCAACTGGGCTGTAGAGTTTTTGTGGAACAAGGAGTACTTCAACCTGCTAACATGCATACTCACAGATACGTCTAACTGATGCAGATTTAACATTCCTGTTAAAACACTGACTTATGCATCAATAAATCATTCAGCAACAAAACACTAGATGTTGTAATCTGCTTCTCTGCCCAATTAGTATCTGAAGAAGTGAGCTGTGACTCACGAAAGCTCCTACCCTACCAGAAATTTCATTAGCCTTTAAGGTGCTTCTAGACCCTTGCTCTTTTCTGCAGCTACCCATCATGATCTAATTAGCTTAAGTATAGTTCAGAAACTTGCAACTACAGAGGAATGAGTCAGCCTCTGTGCCTGCTTTGTTTCTGCAGACTTCTGCCTCATGCACAAAGAATAAAAAGAGATAAACACTACTGGGGGGATGCAAAACATCCAGCATTTAAGATTAAAAATATTAATATCCTTATGGGTTCTTTAGATAGTTCCTTTCCCCCCTCCCCCTTTTAATTTTGGTCTCAGTGTGACATTGTGTTCAGGGCCAAATTGGCCATATGAACAGTATCATTAAAATATTGTCGAAGGCAATTATCATTAAAGTATCATTAAAGTAAAACATCCAGCAAAAGGAGCGTAAGGGCTGCCGAAACCCGGGATCGAACCAGGGACCTTTAGATCTTCAGTCTAACGCTCTCCCAACTGAGCTATTTCGGCCTCCTTTGAAGCCGTTTAGCCAGGTCTAAGAACAGGCGGTCATATAGTATTTTACATTAATACAACAAGGGTTCACTTAGTTTCTAGTTGGCCAGTGTGTTACAGTATTGCAAACGTGTTCCGTTTTCGCGCTACAACGTGGCGGGTACGATTTTACTGTTTCCAGTCCCTCCCTATTCACGTCCCTGCAGAATTCCCAAGCCCTGTCCGTGCAACGGTTCTGCTGATTTTAGGAGAGCGACACAATAGCTCCTGGACCAGCCCACACACTTCAAAAGGGCCTTGGGAACTCAGCCCAAAACAGCCGCCAGAAAACCCTTGGCACCGCCGCATGTCCCCCAGCACTTACGGGCAGAGCTCTTTGCGTGAACAGCTTCCAGAAAACCCACCTCCCTATTTCAGCTTAACTGAAATAGAAATGTTTATGTTTGCATTCTATCGTGATAAGTCGCTATCTGACTTTTAATTACCAATTGTGCTTCCAATATTTTTGCTCCTCATTGAGTCATTTAGAGGAATGACTAATAACTAGGATTAGAAATTAATAATGAGTTTAAAGTTGATGAAGGGTGCATGTAGATATCATTACGTTGTAGCTTGGTCACAGATATACTTTTCACTTTGATTCTCCCCCCCCCATTTCTTTTTTCTGTACCCCTAAATAAAAACATGAAGCTGCCTTATACTGAATCAGACCCTTGATCTATCAAAGGCAGTACTGTCTACTCAGACCGGCAACGGCTCTCCGGGGTCTCAGGCAGGGGTCTTTCCCATCTCCTCCTTGCCTAGTCCCTTTACTGGACATGCCGGGGATCGAACCTGGGACCTTCCGCATGCCAAGAAAATGCTCTACCACTGAGCCTTTATTTTACAAAAAAGTTCAGTTTTTAATAACACAGCCCATGGTTCCTTTGGATTTGTGTTCTCTCGATCAAGTGGACCAATTTTCAGGAACAAGCATAAAACTATAGATCCTATCAGCTCTTTTGGGATGTTGTGGGTGGCTCTTAAAAGAGCCTTTGGTTGTTGGCTTTTTGTTGCACTCTTGGGACTGGCAGCCGTTTGCAGAGCTGCCCAGTTACTTGGCCTTGGCCTTGTGGCTCTCGGTCTTCTTGGGCAGCAGGACGGCCTGGATGTTGGGCAGGACGCCGCCCTGGGCGATGGTGACTTTGCCCAGCAGCTTGTTGAGCTCCTCGTCGTTGCGGATGGCCAGCTGCAGGTGGCGGGGGATGATGCGCGTCTTCTTGTTGTCGCGCGCCGCGTTGCCCGCCAGCTCCAGGATCTCGGCCGTCAGGTACTCCAGCACGGCCGCCAGGTAGACCGGCGCGCCGGCCCCCACCCGCTCGGCGTAGTTGCCCTTGCGCAGCAGCCGGTGCACGCGGCCCACCGGGAACTGCAGCCCGGCCCGCGACGAGCGCGTCTTCGCCTTGGCCCGCGCCTTGCCGCCCTGCTTGCCGCGTCCCGACATCCTTTACCCAAGTCAAAGAGCCGCTTAAAAACACCCGCGCTAAAACTAAAAAGCTCCCCGGACTATGAGCTTAACGCGCCGCTCCCGGCCCATTTATTGCCTCCCCAGATTCAATCTGCGGCTCCCCATTGGCTGAACCTTGAACGCGGACCCACTGTGACCAATGAGGGCGCGGCTCCTGACGAGGCCCAATGGGAACGGGGGTATCTGACGTCATCCGTTGTGACGATTGGAGGAGCCTGGCGAGCCAATGCCTGTCGAGGGAGACGAGCTCATAGAATCTTTACATTTGCATTACATTTATTGTTCCGGCCATTGGCCTGCACATCGCATAGAATCATAGGGTTGGAAGGGACCACCAGGGTCATCTAGTCCAACCCCCTGCACAGTGCAGGAAATTCAGAACTACCTCCCCCTCACACCCCCAGTGACCCTCTACTCCATGCCCAGAGGATGGCCAAGACGCCCTCCCTAAGGTAATACACAGTGGGTAGCCGTGTTAGTCTGTCTGCAGTAGTAGAAAAGGGCAAGAGTCCAGTAGCACCTTAAATTTTCTGGTAGGGTATGTGACTCACGAAAGCTCATACCCTACCAGAAAATATTTTTGTTAGTCTTTAAGGTGCTACTGGACTCTTGCCCTTTTCTATCCCTAAGGTAATAGAATTAGCATTGCTGACAGATGGCCATACAACCTCTGCTTAAAAAATATCCAGGAAAGGAGAGCCCACCTCCTCCTGAGGAAGTCTGTTCCACTGAGGAGCCCCTCTAACTGTTAGAATGTCTAGACGGAAACTCTTTTGATGTAATGTCAACCCGTTGGTTCTGGTCTGACCTGGGGCAACAGAAAACAACTCGGCACCCTCCCCTATATGACAGCCCTTCAAGTACTTGAGGATGGTTATCATATCCCCTCTCAGTCTTCTCTTCAGGCTAAACTTAAACAGACTGTACGTTGCTGCTACAATGAAAAACATTGAAGCCTTTAGTAAACAAGTTGAAGCCAATCCACCTATTACTGATTTTGTTCCTGGATACTTTGTATAGTCTGCTTTTTGCACTTAGGAAACTGGAATAAGCGCTAGCTTTCTCCATGGCAGGGGGGATGAAGAGTTCTCCATTGGGAGAGGGAATGAACCAACATTAGCGGCAGTGGGTGCGCAGAAGGTAAGTTAAGGTGACACGCGAGACGGGGTGATGGTGGTGGTTATTTCTTGTTTCGAGGCGGCTGATGTTCCCTGGAAGCCTATTAAGTGTAGATTAGGTTTATTGTTTTAATTGCATATTTTAACTTTATATTATATATGGTTTTATTTGTCTATTTTAACTCTATATTATGTGTGCATATATTATATATTGTTAGCTGCCCTGAGCCTGGCTTTGCCAGGAAAGGTCGGGGTATAAATCAAACCAAATAAAATAAAAAAAAATAAACATCTAAAGGAGCTGGTATTCATGCCAAGTATTTTTATTCCAACCTTGGGAGAGAATACTCATTGCTGTTTTATTCCCTTGACTCTTTTTGAGAGCTTTCAGAAATTCCGTAGTACATTCAGGTCTTCAAGGACATTGTACTCACTGCAATGAAAATAAAATCCAAATCCATAGTTTTAGAACTGGAGGGGGGGAGAGATACCCACTGAAATACCATAAAACAATGATGTGTATTAATTTTATACTTGTGTGTAAATTACACTGTTAATTGGTTCTTGTAGGTTATCCGGGCTGTGTAACCGTGGTCTTGGTATTTTCTTTCCTGCCGTTTCGCCAGCAGCTGTGGCCGGCATCTTCAGAGGAGTAACACTGAAGGACAGTGTCTCTCCACTGTCCTTCAGTGTCAGAGAGACACTGTCCTTCAGTGTTACTCCTCTGAAGATGCCGGCCACAGCTGCTGGCGAAACGGCAGGAAAGAAAATACCAAGACCACGGTTACACAGCCCGGATAACCTACAAGAACCAATGAACTCTGACCATGAAAGCCTTCGACAATATTTTACACTGTTAAATTGATGTGGATTGATCTCTTGATCATAACAAATGTTGACTGACTGATAAAACAAGGCGTGCAAGAACTGCGGCTAGGCTGGAAGTTTCACAGACAGGAAAAGACACACTGGAAGAACCAAAAAGTCAGCTGTTCAGATTCAGAATCTGGAAAAAAAAAGTCAGTAGTTTGTATCTTTAAATTTGCAAGAGAATCTTGGAGCACCTTGGAAAACTAACACATTTATTATGTTAGGGGGAATCTTCCACATGTCGATAAAGATCTTGCCATGTTACCCCCTACACACAAATCTGGAGTTTAATTTACCATGTGCATGAGTACATCAATCACACAATATTAGAGCAACAATACAGCAATCACACAATATTAAATAGGGATGCATTTCCTTTGAATGAAACAAAAACGTGGGCAACCCTCACAACATGGGATTCACTACCTTTTACTGTCTATAGGACCAGTAAAAGAGGTCATGGTGCTGTTCCCTACAGTTTCTGAACCTAAAAATAAAAAGTTATCCCCCCACACACAGATCTGTTATTTCCCTTCAAATCTGAAGTCTCTCAGAGAAACAACTGTGCATTTTAACTTTATTTTGCAGCAACAACTCTATACTATTTTAAAGCGTTAAGTGTTATGCATGTGTACTATTTCACCCCTTAAGTTTGGACTTTATGCAACTCGCCACCATATAATAAAAATAAGAAAAGGAATAAATTGGAAACAGCCATTTGGACTAGACGAACCTCCTATCTAAGCGGGAAGTTAAGAAAGGCGGCAGCAATCTTTTTTATTTCAAATCAGGAAGCGAAGATGCTGATTGGCTCGTTTGAAAAACTGATGCCGAACTTGGATTGGATGGGCCGGATTTTGCCCGCCAAATTTGTTGAGCGGTTTCGGCGGCGGTGCCTTGCGGTGGTTTTCATTCTGGTCCACACCCTGCCTATATAAAGGGATAGTTAGGTGTTTGCAGTTCATTCGTCTTTTGTGTTGCCAGCAGAGAGGATGTCTGGACGTGGCAAAGGAGGGAAAGGCCTGGGGAAGGGAGGCGCCAAGAGGCACCGCAAAGTCCTCCGGGATAACATCCAGGGCATCACCAAGCCCGCCATCCGCCGCCTGGCTCGCCGCGGGGGAGTGAAGCGCATCTCGGGGCTGATCTACGAGGAGACCCGCGGGGTGCTGAAGGTCTTCCTGGAGAATGTGATCCGCGACGCCGTCACCTACACCGAGCACGCCAAGAGGAAGACGGTCACCGCCATGGACGTGGTCTACGCCCTCAAGCGCCAGGGACGCACCCTCTACGGCTTCGGGGGCTGAGGGGAAAAAAAACAACAGCCCTGCAAAGTCTGCAACAACCAAAGGTCCTTTTCAGGACCACCCACCTTTTCACTAAAATAAGCTGCTTTCGCGGGAGGGGGGGGAGGCCAACTATCTACTAATGTATTGACTAAAAAACTTATTTGATACATAGTTTTCAAAGTATTTGGTATGCTTTGCAGCCGCTTTCCCTAATTTTAAATGATTACATTCTCTTTTCCTGGGCATTTTTCAAGTGTTTATGTTAAATAAAGTAGCTGCACGAGCAGCGTGCATGTAAAGGCTATATGCATAATTTTCTAAGGTTACTATCCTTTGTAGCCGCTTTCCCTGATTCTAAATGATTACATTTTCTGGGCATTTTTCAGAAGTTTATATAATAAATAAAGTAACAGCATGAGCAGTATGCACGCAAAAGCTATTCGCATAAATTTCAAAGGTTACTAGGATCGTTTTTGGCCGCTTTCCCTGATCTTAAATGATTAAATTGTCTTTTCCGGGCATTTCTCACGTTTAAGGCTCAATAAAGCAACAGCATGGGCAGTATGCCCCCAAAAGCTTGCAAACAGGTTCTGGGATTTCACATCCAAAGGTCCTTTTCAGGACCACCCACTTTTGTCTCTAAAGATGCTGTTCCGCGAACTATTCTTGGGATAGAAAAAGAAGAGCAATTGAGACTTTTTTGTGATTGTTGTAAGATGGAATGGTACATACTTAGCAGGCGTTTTATCTGTGCATTGCAATACTGTTGTCCTCCCAGAAAGCAGAGTGGCGCAGCGGAAGCGTGCTGGGCCCATAACCCAGAGGTCGATGGATCGAAACCATCCTCTGCTAGTTTTTCCATCCCGTTCTCTTTTTCACGTGGGGAGCCCCAAGTGAGCTTTTGATTCTGTCCTTGGTTAAAAAGCATGAAAAGGTGATCTCTGACATATTATCTAGATACGATGCAATCCTTTTTGATGAAATCCCTGGCAGTAAAATAGTTGTTCAGCCAACAACCATAAAAAGACATATGAGAATTAAACTCAAGATTCTGAAATCTACTGTGAGATTTGTTACTCTAGTTGTGTTGTTTCTGTTTGGACCAACTTTTAAAATGGGGAGAAATATCCTGGAAAACCAGACTTTGTGGGACATAAATGCTCTTGTGTAGAACTGACTAAGAAGCACTTGGGCTGATTACTAATAATAAACTCATGGAGTGTTATACAAGAAATGATATTTTCAATAGTGTAGTTATTTTTCTCCCCCAGCATTTAATTATGTACAGATGGCTACTACTTGGATCTTTCTGGTAAGGGTCAGGGAGGCTAAAGCATCTGCTTGCCAAATTTCAGATTTACTGAGCATGAAGAGCCAGCCTGTGTGGTGTAGTGCTGTTAGATTTAAGTCCAGTAGCACCTTAAGAGTCCAATAGTTTTAGGGTACTATTATTATGTATTGTGGTGTAGTGGTTAGAGTGTCACTCTCCAATTTGGGAGACCAAGGTGCAAATCTCCACTCCACGGACGTTTGTTGGGTGAGCTTGGCCCAGTCACACACACTCAGACTAACCTACCTCGCAGGGTGATTGTGAAGATTAAATGGACGAGAGGGGAAATATGTAAACTGGTTTTGAGTCCCCGTTGGGATAAACACTATAAATGAAGAGCCCTAACAATTCTGATATGTCTACAAATGGCAGTCCCAACTGTGTTACATAAGCACACCTAGGCCCTCTAGGAAGCACATTGGCACTCATTCAGTGTTATCTGAATGCAGTTGCTTTGCAAAAACCTTCTTGCAGAATACTTTTTCTTAGCATGTGCAGAGGGGGTCAGGGAAGGCTGGCACATATCCCAACTAGTCCAGCATCCTGTCTCACACAGTGGCCAACCAGTTCCTCTGCAGGCCCTGCAACAGTGCATAGAGGCCGAGGCCTTCCCCTGATGTTGCCTCCTGGGTTTAAAAGGCAAAGGTCCCCTGTGCAATCACTGGGTCATTCCTGACCCATGGGGTGACATCACATGCCAACGTTTACTAGGCAGACTTTGTTTACGGGGTGGTTTGCCAGTGCCTTCCCCAGTCATCTTCCCTTTACCCCCAGCAAGCTGGTTACTCATTTTAACCAACCTCGGAAGGATGGGTCAACCTTGAGCCAGCTACCTGAAACTGACTTCCTTGGGGATCGAATTCAGGTCGTGAGCAGAGCTTGGACTGCAGTACTGCAGCTTACCACTCTGCACCACCGGGGTTTACTGCCTCTGAATATGGAGGGTCCCTTCAGTCACTACAGCTAGTAGCCACTGATATCCCTCATGAATCTGTCTAATCTTTTAAAATCATCAGTACTTGTGGCCATCAAAATATCCTTTGGCAATGGGATTCCACATTTTAATCACTTGTTGAGTAAGTGATTGCCCGTCAACTTCGGTGGGTGCCCTTGAGTTCTAGTACTTTTTCCACCTTACCAGTCCCTTTTGAGATTCAGCAACCAGAACTATTAGATGAGGCTGTACCACAGACCTTGGGAAAGGCATTATAATATTGGATGCTTTTTTCCTCCCTTTCCTAGTACATTTGCCCCCCACCCCCCAGCTTGGAATAGCAGTAAGGTTCTGCCAGCTGTTTACAGATGCAGCTTTTTGACTTATCTGCATGAGCCCTGCCAGATATGAAAAAGCAGCGTTGCTCCTCATTGTCTGGTTCCAGAAAACCTCTGTCTCTTTCCCCCCATGTCAAAAATTGGCAAGTTTAACAACGGGAAACATGTGAACGTGGCTGAGACTGTAACACCTGCTTACTCAACCAAATACGGAATGCATGAACAAATCCTTCTGTTCTTAGAAACATTTATTATTCTTAATAATAATAATTGCTTTTTGTTATTATGGTAGGTTGTTCCTTTCATATCTTGCTTGTTCCAATTTAACTGTGGTTGTGTGTGTGTTACGTGCCGTCAAGTCACTTCTGACTCATGGCGACCCTATGAATGAAAGTCCTCCAAAATGTGCTATCTTTGACAGCCTTGCTCAGATCTTGCAAACTGAGGGCTGTGGGTTCCTTTATTGAGTCAATCCATCTCTTGTTGGGTCTTCCTCTTTTCCTGCTGCCCTCAATTTTTCCTAGCATGTCTGTCTTTTCCAGTGACTCTCGTCGTCTCATGACGTTACCAAAATACGATAGCCTCGGTGGTTAAATATGATTAAATAATATGATTCTGCACAACTTGCGAGACCCACTAAGTGCATCTTTCAGCCTTCCCAACGCTTCACCAGCATCCTGTTTGGGGAGTCACAGGCAGGCAGCGGAAGGTTTCTATGGTCCCAGAAGGACCTCTCTACATGGCCCCTGGGTCACCCTGAGCTTATTGCAAGCTTGTCATTCTGCACCAAGGTCTTTCACTTACAGAAGGGAAGGATTGTCAACCCTGCCTGCAAGAGTCAGACAGTCCATCACTTTCTGAATGATCATGATTTATTAAGATGAGAAGCCCCGGACAAAAGAACACAACAGATTTCAAAGGGGGGGGGGGAGTTATGTGTTCAAGCCAACTATGGGAGGAAACACCCTGACCTGGATGGCCCAGCCTAGTCCAAACTGATCAGATCTCAGAAGCTAAGCAGGGTTTTCTCTGGTTAGCACTTGGATAGGAGAAGAAGAGTTGGTCTTTATATACCGACTTTCTCTACCACTTAAGGAAGAATCAACCCAGCTTACAATCACATTCCCTTCCCCACAACAGACACCTTGTGAAATAGGTGGGGCTGAGAGAGCTCTAAGAGAGCTTTGACTAGCCCAAGGAAACCCAGCTGGCTTCATGTGGAGGAGTGGGGAAACCAACCCGGTTCTCCAGATCAGAGTCCAGAGCTCCAAACCAACGCTCTTAACCAATACACCAGGCTGGCTTCGTCTCTCAAAGTCTAGGGTTGCTCTGCAGAGGCAGGCAATGGCAAATGGCAAACCACCTCTGTTCATCTCTTGCCTTGAAAACCCTAGTTGCCGTAAGTTGGCTGCAACTTGATGACACTTTACACACACACACAGGAGGAAATAAAAGTTCATAGGACAGGCCACTGAGTGTCTCACTCCACCTCCTCTTCCTGCCCCTCATCATCTATGGTTAGAAGGTCTTCCTCCTCTTCCATGTCCATCTCCTCTCTGGACCCCGTGGCACTTTGCGATGAGGAGAGGTCTCCAATGGAGAGCCTCCAGTCCGGTGGGAGGAGATGGCGGTTCCTCCGTAGAACGTGAACATCTTCACATTGGCTGGAGACAGGTTCTTGTGGTAGCTCGTGGCAGGAAAAGAGCCAGCCGCCTTGGCAAGGTCCTCGGAGAACACCGAGGTTGGTGGGTCAACCAAAATGGAACATGGCGACCCTGAAGAGCGCCGCCAGACCCCCATCTTCTCTTGCCAGTACAGCATGGGATCCGCGTTTTCCCAATGTGGTCCACGTTGTCATGGAGATACTCCTTCCACTTCCCGGAGGGCCGTGACGGCACCCCCTTCGCTTGCCAGCCCCAGCGCAGGGTTGCTTCTGGGCAATTGCCCGCCACCGCTTCATGGTGAACTGCCACGCCGCCGAGCCGGGCAGACTGCCAGATGCGGTGGGTGGTTGAGGAGACAAAGCGGCCCGCTTGCGGGGACTCCGCATCCAGTCCAGGGGGCACGTAGGACTGCGTCGCCAAGTCGATGATATACTCTCTTAAGAGGGTCGCATCAACTGTATCAGCCCCCGCCCAGCTTCATGGTGGTGATGTCCCGGAAGCGGGGGTCGAGGAAGGCGGCAATGCGGCAGACCATGCTGCTCTTCGTCTCTCGAAGCTGGCTGTCGCCCGCCAGGCAGTCCAGGGCCCGGGTGGTCAGCTGCGCGCCGGCGTTGCTTGTTCTCTGGTAGTATCTGGTCCTCAGGGCCCGGAGCTGCTCCTCCAGGAACCACAGAAGAGGCAGCACCTGGCATAGAGTGGCGTCCGGGCGGGTCACCAGCAAGGCAGCGTCTCAAACGGCTTGAGGATCTCCACCAAGCTCTTCGCCAGCTTCCAGTCCACCGGTGTCAGGCGGAAGGCATCCTCGTCTTGCTCCCACATGGCACCGATGGCTTGCCGCTGCCGGACCAGGCACTCCAGCATCCTTAAGGTGGAGCCGGGCCCTCACCGGGGCCTCCGACCATGTCGGCTGGCGTAGACCCAGGTTGGCCTGCACTTCCAGGAGATGGTGCCGGGCAGCCGCTGAGCGGTTGTAGTGGCCGCAGATCCTCCTTGACTTTTTCAGAGCGGGCGACCTGGGGGTCGGCGGCCAAGAAGGCCTTCGCCACCATCTTCAGGCAACGCGCCAGGCAAGGGACATGCTTGAGACGCAGCCCCCTCACTGCCTTCGCCATGTGGGTGCCGTCGTCCGAGACCACCCCGCCAATCTTCAGGTCATACAGCCAATCTTGCAAGACCTCCTTCAGTTTCTGGCTGAGGTCTTCTTCTGAGCAGGTCCCCTCGAAGGCACTCACGGAGAGAGTGGCGTGCTGCCGGGAGAGAGTACCCCCGACTCGGTGACCCAGCACCCCGTCACGGACATGTAGGACACCATCGGGTTGCCAGGCCACGTGTCCACGCAAGTGGACAGTGCGGCCAACACTGCACGCTACCGCTTGCCGCACCGTCCTGGACAAGACATCGGACAATTCTGGCATGGCCTTGGTGGCGAAGAATGACCGGCTGGGCACCTCCCAACGGGGCTGGGCGGTGGCCATCAGCCGGAGGAACCCCCTCGCTTTCCACGTAGGAGAGCGGCAGCATGTCCACGGCTAACATCCACGCGGTGTCCGAGGCCAACTGGAGGGCTGTTGGGTGGGTAGGAGGATAATATGGCTGGTTCCTCTCCTGGAGGGCAGGCTGGAAGGCCGTGTGGTTCGGCAACCACGTGCGGTCCTCTCCTTGGGGGGCGGCAAGAGGCGAAGGCGGGGACCACTGCGACTCCGGGCAAGTGGAGCCCGTGGTGGACTTTCAGGTGCTTGTGGAGGGCCGTGGTGCCGGGCCGGGTGCCCCCGTCTTTCCCCCTCCTCACCCGTTTCTGGCACGCACTGCAGACGGCCACGCAGGGCTCTCTCGGGTCCAGAGTGAAGTAATCCCACACCCGCCGAGGTGGTCTTCTTGGGCGTGGGAAGGGGAGCGTCATCCACGCCGGCCGCTGGGATGTTGCACTCGCGTCCTCGCTTGAGTGGGAGGGGGCAGCTGCGAAATGGGCCAACGGCGTGAAGAAATGCAGCATCTCTATCCTGGCGTGGGGGTGGAACTTCCTTCCTATGACCCATGGGGGACGCATAAGGAGGGAGGGCCGGAGGGGTGGCTGGGGGTGGAAGGTTATGGGGTGGAGGCAATGGAGTTATTTCCGCAACATCCTCCTCATCTTCCTCCTTCTTTAAATAGGGAAGCATCTTATAAGCCTCTGAGTGGCAGGACGGTTTTGCAGCCAACTGGGCGGACGTCGTAGGTGCCACCGAAAAAGCTCCCGCTCTGTAGTTTCTTCCTCTTCCTCCTCTTTCTTCTTCAGGAAGGAAAACAAATCGTGCCTTGGTGACTGCAGTTTTTTTCCTCCTTCAACGCTGGCCGTGAAGACACAGGGGAGGTCCCCATTATAGACTCCTGAGGGTGCCGCCCTCCTGCACACTTGGTAAACGAGGGTTTTTGCCGATGGACGGCCACAGTTCTTTTGGCGGACGCTGCTGCTGAGCCCGTCTCCCCCTGCCATGCCTTGGAATCATGGCAGAGGAGCCCTGCAAAGGAAATAAAGCAGCAGCATTCCTTCAGTTCCCCAGCTGTGCTCTTTCCCCTTAGCAACCAAACCTGCTTCTCATCATAAATTGAAGAAGAGTTGGTTTTTATATGCTGACTTTCTCTACCACAAGGGAGACTCAAACCAGCTTACAATCACTTTCCCTTCCCCTCCCCATAACAGACATCCAGTGAGTTAGGTGGGGCTGAGAGAGCTCTAACAGAGCTGTGACTTGCCCAAGGTCACCCAGCTGGCTTTGTGTGTAGGAGTGGGGAAACAAATCCAGTTCACCAGATTAGCGTCCGCCGCTCGTGTGAAGGAGTGGGGAATCAAACCCGGATCTCCAGATCAGAGTCAGCTCTAAACCACCGCTCTTAACCACTATACCATGCTGGCTCTCACACCACGCTGGCTCTCTTTAAGTAGCTGGTCCTTTAAGTAGCTGAGACCAGTCATATTCAAACTTGTAGGAGTGTGGCCCACTCCTGAAGTTACTGTCTTCTAAATGTATAAAGCCCTATACAGTAGAAGACTGGGTATTCCCAACCAGTGGCAGCATAGAAATTTATAATTAGACCCACAGAATACAAGATTCGAGTCCAGCGGTTTCCATGGTAGAAGAGAGGATTTGAACCTGGGTCTCTCAGGATCCTCATCTGACAGGCTATCTGCTATGTCACAACTAGCTGGTGTCTTTTAAGTTCTCAATTTCTCAGGGGAACTCTGCTCCCAGAGTAACTTCCCTGCTGTTGTAGGCCTTAAAAAAAAAAAAAAAGATTTATGTCCTCCATGTGAGCAACAGATGCTAATTTGGTGAACTGGATTTGTTTCCCCACTCCTACACACGAAGCCAGCTGAGTGACCTTGGGCTAGTCACAGTTCTCTCAGCCCCACCTACCTCACTGGTTGTCTGTTGTGGGGAGAGGAAGGGAAGTGATTGGAAGCCGGTTTGAGTCTTCTTTAAGCGGTAGAGGAAGTCGCCATGTAAAAACCAACTCTTCTTAACATATGAAGCTGCCTTCTACTGAATCAGACCCTCGGTCCATCGAAGTCAGTATTGTCTACTCAGGTCGGCAGCGGCTCTCCAGGGTCTCAGGCAGGGGTCTTTCACATCACATACCTGCCCAGTCCCTTTAACTGGAGATGCCAGGGACTGAACCTTGGGACCTTCTGCATGCCAAGCAGATGCTCTACCACTGAGCCACGGCCCTCCCCACCTACCTCACAGGGTTGTTGTTGCAAAGGCGATATGAAAAGGAGCACTGTGTATGCCACCCAACCCCCAGCAGCTTGGATATGACAATATACCAGTGTAGTTATTCTTCTACTAAGGCACAGACGGGCATAGAACTGGTTTGCAGGAATATGAGAATCGGGTCTCTCTTTTTTGCTCACGCAGCCCGCGAGCTCGAGTCTTCTCCCGTCAGGCAAAGCCAAGCGAGTCCCCGCTTCCCAGCCTGGGGGGGGAGGGGGACAATTGCGACCCTCCAGCTTTCCAAGCGGGGCACACTTACCGAGCCAAGATGGAAGGCGGCGGCAACGCCCACCCTTTGCAAAAGGGATTGCAACAGATGCCTCCGACAGGCGGCGGGAGGAAGGCAGCAAAACCCGGGGCCGAGAGGCGACCGGCGGGATGCAAATGATTGCTTTATTTTTCCCTCCCCCAGATTTGGAATCTTAAAAAATAAATCATCCAGACCCGGAAGAGGAAAAAAAAAGGGGGGGGTGTTAAAACACCCGGATGTTCCAAAAAGAGAGAGCGAGGGAAGCCCCGTTGCCGGCCATTTGTGCATGGGAGCCTTTCCCTTGGATCTGCCGCTCTCTAAATGCCACATCTCTCCCATCTGAATTCTCACCACTCAAAAATAAGCCCCCCATGCAGTTTTGAGAATCCGGACGGGGAAATGTGCATCCAAAGAGTGGCAAATCCAATGCAAACCCTGCCATGAATAAATGGCCTGAATGGGGGCTACTTTTTCAGCTTCAAGAACTCGGATGGGAAAATGTGCTTCTTGAGAGCGGCAAATGCAAGGCAAAGCCTCCCGGGCATAAACTGGCTCCCCTCCCTCTCACACCCGCATCAAGATCCCCCGGCTGCGGGTTTCCTAAGGCGGGAAGGCGCAGTCGGATCCTACGCAGGGCTGCTTGGGAAGCAAGTCCGGGGAGTTCCGAGGGATTCCCCGCAGAAGCGGGCGCGCATAGGGCGGTGGGGTTTACTCCCTCGTTGGCCCGTCCGGCCATGGGTGGAGAATGCAGACGCATCCTAAAGGGTATTGCTGTCGGGGGAGAGAGCTGCGACGTTTTGCTGCGCCGATCCTGCCCAGAACTGGATCAGCACGACCACTCCGCCCTCTGCTTGGGAAATATTAAGAACATGAGATTTAAAACCCCTTTTTGCTGCTTTCCCCCCCAAATTTCACTCGGATTACTGATAATTTCCTTTCCTGTATTTCCTAATTTAATTTCCAAATCAATTGGTCTGGACAAGCGAGAAGCCCGTACAAGACACAAATTCATCTCTCTCTGGTCGCTTGAGGGTTAATTGGCACTAGTTCCTCACATGGTCGCTCCTAGCCAATCGCGGGGCGCGTTCCGGGACGGCCTCGCGAGCGCACGCGGCCCAATAGGACTGCGAGTTTGAATCCTGGTGATTTGCATATGAGCGGGGGCCCTGGACTGTGACGTTTCCTCGCAGCCGGCCAATCAATGCAAGGCGTTGCGGAGCCTTCCATTTCCATAGCCTGCCTATAAATACCAGCTCGGCAGGCGCGGTGTTTTATTCTTTTTCCCGGCATTGCTTTGGAAGAGGTTTTGTGCAAGGATGCCTGAGCCAGCCAAGTCCGCCCCGGACCCTAAGAAGGGCTCCAAGAAGGCCATCACCAAGACCCAGAAGAAGGGGGACAAGAAGCGCAAGAAGAGAGCCGCAAGGAGAGCTACTCCACTACGTGTACAAGGTGCTGAAGCAGGTCCACCCGGACACCGGCATCTCCTCCAAAGCCATGAGCATCATGAACTCCTTCGTCAACGACATCTTTGAGCGTATCGCCGCTGAGGCTTCCCGCCTGGCCCACTACAACAAGCGCTCCACCATCACCTCCCGCGAGATCCAGACCGCCGTGCGCCTCCTGTGCCTGGCGAGCTGGCCAAGCACGCCGTCTCCGAGGGCACCAAGGCCGTTACCAAGTACACCAGCTCCAAGTAACTTGTTCTTAGACAGTTTCAGAAAGAACAAACCCAAAGGCTCTTTTAAGAGCCACCCACTTTTCTCAGTAAAAGAGCCTTATCATTGTTGCAAAAATAATGCTGTCCGTTCAAATAAGCCTTAAAACTGGGTTCTAGATCTATCTCCGCATGATCGCGGTGTCCTTAAACGTCTAAAGCCTTTGGTTTTTTCGCTCCTTACAATTAAAAAAACCATACTCTACATGGTGGTTCAGGCTACAATGTGAACATGCTATGTGCAAGGCAGTCGCCTAACAATTTTGCTCCCATCATGAACTTTTTAATTTACCAAAACTAAGACAACTAAAGCTATATACATAAAGCAAAAGTTGTAACAATGGTGCGGGTCTAGACCTAAATTTCTATGAATGGTTTCCAGTTCCCTAAAGTAAGCCTACAAGTAATCCTCTATGCCATGCCTGTTCAAATATTGGTAAAGGTCCTCAATCCATTGATTCAACAGAGCTGGGCATTTATATTTCCAGTGGCATAGTTAAGTCTTAGACTGAGAGTCCCATTTTCGTTTTCTATCATAAACCTTGACCTTAATGAATTAGCTAAGGCCTGTTTCCCCCCCCCCCCTCGTTTTTTTTTAAATCAATTAAAACTTCATTGAGGAAATTGAATGCATCGAATGTAAACCCGGGAGTTCTCATGCTGAAACCTTAAATAGCCCCTCCCCTCGCACACTAAAGCTGGAGATTTTGTCGTTTCTATAAAACCTTCAGATTTAAGTCTACAGCAAATTCGGTTTCCCGCCACGGCTTGAAAAGTGGCGGGGAAATCGCTGTTTTTAAAAATGTCTCGGGACTCCAAGCTGATTAGCTGTACGGTGGCCAGTTTGAAAACCTCTCCTCTGATTGGCTGAAACGATCCCCATTCGTCTAGCTGAGTGTCTATCTGTAGGTTTCTCTCTGGTCGGAATTGTCCATCAATTTCCCCCCCCCCCAAAGTGCAGCTCTTCGAAAGGTTTTCAGCGTGAGTTGAAACAGTAAGAAACAGGATGAGTTAATAAGGAGTCAGTGGGCTGAGAAAAAAGGAAATAAGTTAAAAGAAATATTTTATAGTTAATACTGAGCAATTAAATGTTCCGATGAAACCTCCATCCTCGAGACTTGCTTTAGACTACCTGTAGTTTACCTGTGTTTATGTTTTTAATGTAAAACTTCAATAAATTTGAGAAAATAAATGTCCCCAGGCGAGCAGTTTTAGGCTACAGGGTCTCAGTATAGATGTATATGTGTCAGCCCGGCTAGCTCAGTCGGTAGAGCATGAGACTCTTAATCTCAGGGTCGTGGGTTCGAGCCCCACGTTGGGCGGTATATTTTCTTACCTACAAATTAAGTGGCACTTTCATCCAACATGCGATCCCTTTTAATGACCTTTAGTTTAATCGTGTGGGGCTCAAAGAGAAGCGGCTTCCTTGCCGCCGAGAACTTTATCCTTCCTTGCAAATTTCTCATTTAAATCGGCTTTGCCTTCTAGCGCCCCAGGATATTAAAACATGCAGGGTGCCAACCCCCTTTATCTAATGAGCTCCCCTCCCCTTATTGCTTTTAATTCTCTTGTTTATTGACCTCGAGTTTTGGATTTACAACCTGAACGCATATCTCACATCATCAGCGCGCAAACAAGCTTTAAAAAATAAAGGTTCTAAAACAACATTTTTTCATATTAGCAATATTTTTTGAACAAATGCTACATAAAAAATGGCATTTTGTGGGATGCGTTTTAATAAAAAGGGGTTAATTTAGACACGAAAGTGGTTGGAACAAAAAAAAACTCATCGTCTCCCCGTCGGGGAATCGAACCCCGGTCTCCCGCGTGACAGGCGGGGATACTTACCACTATACTAACGAGGAAGACGGAAACAAATGCAGAAAGGTTTCTTTTTGTAGAACTCCCAGAGCCAGGGTTGGGTCATCCTAGCAATCAATCTTTCAATTTCGTCTAAGGGCGCGAATTTTAAACGCTCTCTGCCGCCTCCTTTTTATGCTATTTAATCCTAATTTGGAAAGCACGGCATTATCCCAAATGGCTGAGACGCAGCAGGAAATGTAGCAGGCGCCTCTTTAAACTTCGACTCACTTTTGCATTAGCTGCGTTTTATAACGAATATATGCTTTTCGGTGCAATCAGCTATGGTCTGGGAGACGGACATGCTGCCCCCCCCCTCCATTTCTGAGCTTCGCCATTTTTATGTGTGTTTTGGTTGCCCTCACTAATTTTATTTCTTCACACGGCGCAAAGTTAAACTCCCTGCCCCAGGAGGTGGTGATGGCTGCCAACTTGGAAGGCTTGAAGAGGGGAATGGACATGTTCAGGGAGGAGAGGGCTATTCATGGCTACTAGTCAAAATGGCTACTAGTCATGATGCAGACCTATTCTCTCCAGGATCAGAGGAGCAGGCCTGTTATATGAGCTGCTGTGGAGCACAGGTAGGATGGTGCTGCTGCAGTCATTTTGTTTGTGGGCTTCCTAGAGGCACCTGGTTGGCCACTGTGTGAACAGACTGCTGGACTTGATGGGCCTTGGTTTGATCCAGCAGGGCTTTCCTTATGTTCCTGTGAATTTTGATGTACTTTTTGTCAAAGCACCCCCAAGTTAAGCCTTTGCATTAAACAAAACCCAAATTCAAATTTCTATTTATTAACAAATGCAACTTGGCTTTCTATTGAGAATTTACAACCGGGCATCTTTTGTTACTAAACTTTTGATTATGCGGCTATGCTCTTATAAAGATATCTTTTTAAAACAATGGTTCAGCTAGTTTTAAACTATCTCTTAGGTTCTTTTAAAACTCATAATATACATCAACCTTTGTACAAGCGTTCACAGCTCTTTTGCTGAGAAAGTAGGTGGGTCTTGAAAGAGCCTTTGGGTTTTCAGGCCTGCCGCTTTTGACCTCCAGGGAAAAAGGATTACTTGGAGCTGGTGTACTTTGTAGATTTTAATTAATATAGCTGTAATGATTAGTCTTATATGCTGCATAATAGAATATAAGGAGAAATATGGATAATATCATAACATGATAGTATGGAAAGGAAGGTGGTAGTAAGATTGGTTGGAACAATTGGTTAATTTAGGAGACAATAAGGCGCATTTGCTATGTTATATTGAATGTACGTTAAGTTGTATGTTTTATGTATACGTTGAATATAAATAAGCTCCCCCTTGAAACATTGAAGTTTACTGCTAAATGAAGCTTACTAGAGTGCTCATTCATTGTGCTGCAGGTCTGTTTAGATTTGTATAACTCGGAATACTTTAAATTAAAAACGTGTGGGGTAATGCAAAGTAACAGCAGCTCTTTTGCTGAGAAAAGTGGGTGGCTCTTAAAAGAGCCTTTGGGTTTGAAGTCTGGTGCTTTCGACCTTCAGGGAAAGGGAATCACTTGGGAGTGTGGCATTTTATTAGACAGGGATTAGGATTTTTTCCCTTTTATAAAGAAAATATCTCCCAAGCGCCTCATCAGCCATAGGCATTTTGAGAGGAGTCCCGCATATCATTCAAACCAGTACATTTTTTAAATCCCCAAACACATTAGGTTCATTTTAAGGCTTTGCCATTGAAGCTCTTTTGCTGAGAAAAGTGGGTGGCTCTGAAAAGAGCCTTTGGCTTCGAGATCTGCCGCTTGCGACCTCCAGGGAGGGGAGAGGGGCTCACTTGGAGCTGGTGTACTTGGTGACGGCCTTGGTGCCCTCGGAGACGGCGTGCTTGGCCAGCTCGCCCGGCAGCAGGAGGCGCACGGCGGTCTGGATCTCGCGGGAGGTGATGGTGGAGCGCTTGTTGTAGTGGGCCAGGCGGGAGGCCTCGCCGGCGATGCGCTCGAAGATGTCGTTGACGAAGGAGTTCATGATGCTCATGGCCTTGGAGGAGATGCCGGTGTCCGGGTGCACCTGCTTCAGCACCTTGTACACGTAGATGGAGTAGCTCTCCTTGCGGCTCTTCTTGCGCTTCTTGTCCCCCTTCTTCTGGGTCTTGGTGATGGCCTTCTTGGAGCCCTTCTTAGCGGCTGGGGCGGACTTGGCTGGCTCAGGCATGGCTACCGCTTCCAAACACCCACCGAGTGAAAACAGCTACCCAGTGTATGATGCTCCCCTTTATATGACTCTTATGCAAATGAGAGCATTCGAAGCGTTGGATTCCTATTGGATAAAGAGATTCTCGGCCGTATACCATTGGAAGGAGGGCTCGTCCAATGAAAAGCGTTTCCGAAATTCCATTGCTCATTTAAATTGCTTTTAAGTGATTGGTTGTTTCGGAGAACACAGCCTTCCCATTGGTTGAAAGAGCCGCGCAATGCAAGACTGCCCGTTTGCCGCAGCTGAGCCGTCTGTTAGGATTATTTTGGAATTCGAAGGTCTTTGAAGGATTTCCCCCTCCCGGTTTCCTTTATTTTCTAATAAAAATGAATGTAAAACTTGCAAAGTGTCATCATAACTGGCCTGTTCTTAAAGGAAGTATTTAGTATGGTGACAGATTCAAAACAGATCAAAGGAAGCATTTGTTCACACAGCGCATAGTTAAATGGTGGAACTCCCTGCCCCAGGATGTGGTGATGGCTGCTAACTTGGGAGGCTTGAAGAGGGGAGTGGACATGTTCATGGAGGAGAGGGCTATCCATGGCTACTAGTCAAAATGGATCCAAGTCATGATGCATGCCTGTTCTCTCCAGGATCAGAGAAACATGCCTATTATATTAGGTGCTGTGAAGCGCTGGCAGGACAATGCTGCTGCAGTCGTCTTGTTTGTGGGCTTCCTAGAGGCACCTGGTTGGCCACCGTGTGAACAGACTACTGGACTTGATGGATGGACCTTGGTTTGATCCAGCAGGGCCCTTCTTATGTCTTTGCTGTTCATTTGAATTTATGGAGTCCTGGATTGCAGCGGTCTAGGACAAATTCTCAAAGAGAAACAGAAAGACCCCTTCCATGAGCCGAAATAGCTCAGTTGGGAGAGCGTTAGACTGAAGATCTAAAGGTCCCTGGTTCGATCCCGGGTTTCGGCAGCTTGTGCTTTTATCCCTACAGAGTAATTTATGCTTTGGTACTGTTCCTGCATTTATTCAGTCTTGTATCCTACTCCAAAATGCAGCAACCGATTCAATGGAGAGAGAGAACAGAGCACTGTAAAGGCTCCTTTGAATTCATCAGCCAGCTCTCTAAAACTTTGGCCCGGCGAAGAGTCGCGGGTGTATTCTATGCAAATCCTTTACATGTGGGGCTCATTTTCGAGTAATGTATTCGTATTTAAGCGGCCAGTATTTATTTTTGGTTTTTAAAAGGCGCTTGAAAAAAAATGCCCCTTTCTTTTACTGAGAAAGGCCGAGCTCCCCTGGGAAGAGACACTGCAAAGGAAACAACATGAATGCCTGGACGGTTTGGAGTAAAACCTCAGCCAGAACCCGTTTACTAGCTTTTGGTGCAATATTGGCTCATGCTGTTACTTTATTTAGCCTTAAAACTTAGGGGAAAAGGCCGGAAAAAGAAAAATTAATCGTTTAAAATCAGGGAAAGCTGACACTAATACCCTTTGAAAATTAGGCGAGTAGCTATGGGTTTATGTATGGATTAATAGACTAACTGATGGAGTGTTATACTGTAATACGATCGGGTGCATTTTAAGACAAACTAATTTCGAGAAATGCAATATATTTACTCAATAATATATTTACCCCTTTTTCCCTCTCCCCATCCCATACCCTTTTCATTTTTGTACCCTAAAAAAACCAATTAAAATAAAAAATTAAGCAAGTAGCAAAAAAAATTGTTCTTGCTGTCAACCCGTTTCTAGATCAGGTTGACTTTTCCCCCACAGCGAAAGCAGCTTCTTTTAGTGAAAAGGTGGGTGGTCCCGAAAAGGACCTTTGGTTGTTGCAAACTCTGCAGGGCTGTTTTTTTTTTTCTTTCCCCTTAGCCCCCGAAGCCGTAGAGGGTGCGTCCCTGGCGCTTGAGGGCGTAGACCACGTCCATGGCGGTGACCGTCTTCCTCTTGGCGTGCTCGGTGTAGGTGACGGCGTCGCGGATCACGTTCTCCAGGAAGACCTTCAGCACGCCGCGGGTCTCCTCGTAGATCAGCCCCGAGATGCGCTTCACTCCCCCGCGGCGAGCCAGGCGGCGGATGGCGGGCTTGGTGATGCCCTGGATGTTGTCCCGAAGGACTTTGCGGTGCCTCTTAGCGCCTCCCTTCCCCAGGCCTTTCCCTCCTTTGCCACGTCCAGACATCCTCTCTGCTAGAAGAACAAACGCCGAATGAACTGCAAACGCCTAACTATCCCTTTATATAGGCAGGGTGTGGACCAGAATGAAAACCACGGCAAGTCACCACCTTCTAGCCGTCTGAGAACTTTGGCGGGCAAAAAAAGAGTACTATCCAATCCACTGCGACTACTCCCTTTCAAATGAGCCAATGAGCGTTCACAGGCTCCGCCCTTTCGTCTATAGGGCCTTACGGGTTCTCTTTTTCCCCCTCTTTACCTCTTTCAGTTTGCATTTTGTGTGTGTGTAAAGTGCTGTCAAGTCGCAGCCGACTTATGGAAACCCCGTAGGGTTTTCAAGGCAAGAGACTAAAAGAGGTGGTTTGCCATTGCCTGCCTCTGCATAGCGACCCCGGGATTTCTTGGTGGTCTCCCATCCAAGTACTAACCGGAGCTGACCCTGCTTAGCAGCTGAGATCAGGCTAGCCTGGGGCCATCCAGGTCACGGTATTTTGCATTTTATGGGGTATTATTATTTTATGGCATGGGTTCTCAACCAAGAGGGAATTTCCCCAGGGCGGATTTGAGGGTTCCAGGGGGGAGATTGGGACCGCTATTCAGCAAAGTGTGAAGTCCTGTAGATTATGTACAATCTGTAAAATTGTAGTTTGTTTTTGATTTAATTTGCGCCAATCGATAAAGTGTATGACTATCTTGGGAAGGGGGGGAATTATATTCTGAGCAATGGTGAAAGGGGGGAATGGAGCGAAAAAAGGTTGAGAACCACTGTTTTATGGGGTAGTGTTTTTGCAGCTCATGCCTATTAATTCAGAAATCTCTCGTGTGGTTTTGATAGGATTTACCCACAAATGAACATACATAGGCTTTCAAAAAATCCATGTAATACCTCTGTTTGTCTCTTGCGTCAAAAACACTATTGAGTTGCCGTAAGTCCTCTGTGACTTGATGGCGCTTTATACACAACACTTTTGGTTAACACAAGGACATAAGAAAGGCCATGCTGAATCAGACCAAGGACCATCAAGTCCAGCCGTCTGTTCACACAGTGGCCAACCAGGTGCCTCCAGAAATCCCAGGAGCAAGACGACTGCAGCATTGCCTGTGTTCCAAAGCACCTAATAGATACACTTGCCAACCTCCAGGTACTAAGAGAACAAAAAACCTATGCTGATAAAGACTAAGTGTTCAAGAACAACAGCATGCGGCTCAATCACAATAAATACGACTTCAAACAAGTATGGTATTGAGACCTTCATTCAAGTTATACACCAGAAAACAATATATATATCCAATCAAAGCAAAGAAAAGCAATATTCCAATAAGGAGATAACAGGAATTAAAGTTCATTCCCAGTCCATAGGAGAAAAGAATATTCCAAGTTCATAAGCAAAAATTCAAACCGACTCGGTTAATTCCTGTTATCTCCTTATTGGAATATTGCTTTTCTTTGCTTGGATATATATTTTGTTTTCTGGTGTATAACTTGAATGAAGGTCTCAGTACCATATTTGTTTGAAGTCATATTTATTGTGATTGAGCCGCATGCTGTTGTTCTTGAACCTCCAGGTACTAGCTGGAGGTCTCCTGCTATTACAGCTGATCTCTAGCCGATCTCCATGAGCAGTGGAGGCTAATCTGGCGAACTGGATTTGTTTCCCCACTCCTACACATGAAGCCAGCTGGGTGACCTTGGGTTAGTCACAGCTCTCTTAGAGCTCTCTCAACCCCACCTACCTTACATGGTGTCTGTTGTGGGGAAGGGAAGGGGATTCTAAGCCGGTTTGATTCTTCCTTAAGTGGTAGAGGAAGTTGGCAACTCTTCAATGTCAGTCTGAACGCACATTTGCAGAGGGGTGTAGTAGCATACATGGGGTCATAGAATCATAGCGTTGGAAGGGACCACCAGGGTAATCTATGCACAATGCAGGAAATTCACAACTACCTCCCCCACACACCCCCAGTGACCCCTACTCCATGCCCAGAAGATGGCCAAGATGCCCTCCCTCACATGATCTGCCTAAGGCCATAGAATCAGCATTGCTGACAGATGGCCATCTGGCCTCTTCTTAAAAACCTTCAGGGAAGGAGCGGTTACCACCTCCCGAGGAAGCCTGTTCCACTGAGGAACCGCTCTAACTGGGTCATGCCAGCCAAACGCTTTGAGAGAAGGCGGCTGTTTAGGGCACCCCTTAGGCTTTGACTCCTTGCCCTCCCGTTTTATTGGCCATTTTTGCACCCCAGGAACATTTCATAGAAGTTTGCCGAGCAACACAGTCTTCAGGGCAGTCTTTTGCTCTTCTCTGAATGTTCACATTAGGCTACAGCAAGAAAAAAAATGTGCATAGGAACAGTCCAAAGCCGTAAAACAACCTGGACATCTCTACCGTCACAGAACGCCATTTCCACATAACGAAGAGCAGTCCTGCCAGCTTGTGTAAGACTTTAGATAAACTAAAATTGCTTAATGTAAGAGTCATGCTGGTCAGACTGAACACCTCATTTAGTCCAACAATTCTGTTCAGGAAGTTGCTTCCGGGAAGCCCACAGCAGCATCCTCTGGCCCATGCTTCCCAGCAACTGATACTGGATTGAGTAGATATCCATCTTGACTAATAGCCCAGTCCTCCATGAACTGGTCCTCTCTCCCCTTAAAGCCTTCCAAGCTGGCAGCCATCACCACATCCTGGGGCAGAGTTTTCCACCGTTGACTATGCGCTGTGTGAAGAATTTCCTTTTGTCCCAAATTTCCCACCTTTCAGCTTCAGTGGATGACCCCGGGGTTCTGGCATTATGGGAGGGGGGAAATGCTTCTCCCTGTCCACTCCCCTCATCACGCAAAATTGTATAGACCACTGTCTTGTCTCCCCTTTCTCACCTCGTTTCTAAACTAAATAGCTTTAAGCATTTAAACCGTTTCTCATGCAGCAGCTGCTCTAGCCCTATGCTTGTTTTTGGTTGCTCTTTTCTGCTCCTATTTCATACTCTACAACAGGGGTTCCCAAAGTGGGCAGTACCACCCCTGGGGGAGGCAGGATTACCGGGGGGGGCACTAAGAGGCAGGGGGGCACTAGAGGCGGGCCCCTTCAACTGTGTTGTTGGAGGGTAGAGGGCGCTGAGGTTGAGTTTGAGGAAACAAGGGGACAGTGGCACAAACAGTTTGGGAACCACTGCTCTACAACATAATCTAGATTAGGCTGGAGTGGGAACAGCCAGCAGCCCAGGCTTGGTTACTGTGGAGCCTGAGCAAACACCCTTTCATTTAAAATTACACTGATCAGAAGACTATGAAGAAACAGCTGCCTCACTCAGGTACACTTCTGGTGAACCGGGTTGGTTTCCCCACTACTACACATGAAGCCAGCTGGGTGACGGTCCTTGGGCACAGGTCACAGTTCACTTAAGAGCTCTCTCAGCCACACCTAACCTCACAAGGTGTCTGCTGTGGGGAGAGGAGAAGGAGAAGGAGACTGTAAGCCGGTTTGATTCTCCTTAAAAAGGGAAAGCAAGCTGGCATATAAAAACCAACCCTTCTTCTACACAAGGCTACGCATGCCAAGCCGCAGAGCGAACAGTGGGGGTGGGAGTTTCCTCATGAGGAGGCCACATTTTCAAGGGACAGGCAGGTTCCCAGGTGTTCAAGTGCAAGTCACACCCATCACCTATTCTTTCTACCCAGTTTTGTTTTGGCTTAAGTCTCCCTTGGAGTGGAAACCACCAGTTTTTGTTTTTGCTCTTAATAGCATAAGATTTAATAGTAACCCAATGGACTGACTTTCTGAATTTCTTCCATGCCCTTTCCCACGAGAAATGCAAGAGAACCAGTTTAGTAGCTCCCTTCCCATCCTGACTTTTTTGTCAGCTGGACCTAATCCTGTCAAGGCATCAAGCAGCTGCTTCAGAATCAGTAATCCAACAACCTTTTTCAGAAACCGCAGCATACCCTGAAACCTGATTACTGAACTCCCCTTCCTTTTCCCCTCCCTCCCTCTTCCCTAGGCAGTAACATTTCTCCCTAAAAAGACAAATCGGGTGCCAAATTCAGAACTAAAGGAATGCAGCGTACTAGAATGTTTTATTGTTCAGAAGTTTTAATTTTTGCAATTAAATGTCTATGTGTATTAACTATGTTCGTAGCCGCCCTGAGCCCCGCCTTGCCGGGGGGAGGGCGGGGTATAAATAAAAGTTCATTATTATATGTAGCCTCTATCTGCAGAAGTCACGGAGCTAGAGATCAGCAAACACAATCAAATGGGGAGCTGCATCCGAGACCCGAGAGTGTACCCAGAGTGGACATACATATGCTTTCTCGGGTGGAGAGCCACCCTTTCATTGCAAACACCACGACAGAGAAAGTCATCTAAAAACAATACGTCCTTTTTTAATTGTTAAGTCAATAAAGAGGTATCAAAATTAAAAGAGGAGAATTACGTGGGTCCAACAGAACTACCGGGGAGAGTTGGGGGGGGGGGAGAATGCAACAGAAGACACAACATCATGAACACGCGCGGGGTCGGTCGACGGGGGAGGGGAGGAGGGCAGTGAGGAGGCAGCCAGCGAGGGGGCTGGTGAGAGGCTCAATATCAGGAGAACGTCGTGTTTGCCGGGGGGGGGGGGCAGGAGGAGGAGGAGCAATGTGCTGGGCCCTTAGGAGTCGTCTTCGCCATTGGCGCTGTCTCTGTCATCTTCCCCTTCTTCCGGCTCCTTGTCGTCCCCCTTGATGGACTCCAGCTGAGAGAGAGAAGGGGACAGGCACAGGGGGCTGGTTAGCGAACGGGGAGAGCCGGGCTCTGTGCTCGAGGCTCTCTGCCTCCGCCAGCTCCGTACCTGGTCATCCCCCCGGTCTTCGTTGTCGTCGTCGTCCAGCAGGTCCCCTTCCTCGGCCGAGTCATCCACTCCGGCCTCTGACTCCATCTTGACGTTGCTCTCTTCTTTCTTTGCCGAGAGGCTGCTCTGCTCCTCCTCCGACTTATCATTTTTCAGCTCTAGGAGAAGGGAGGAAAGAAGAAGGAGAGTTGGTTTTTATATGCCGGCTTTCTCTATCACTTAAGGAAGAAATCGAACCGGCTTACAATCACGTTCCCTTCCTCTCCCCACAACAGACACCCTGTGAGACAGGTGGGCCTGAGAGAGTGTGACTACCCCAAGGTCACCCAGCTGGCTTCATGTGTAGGAGTGGGGAAACAAATCCAGTTCACCAGATTAGCCTCCGCCACTCATGTGGAGGAGTGAGGAACCCGGTTCTTCAGATCAGAGCCCACCGCTCCAAACCACCACTCTTAACCACTACACCACGCTGGAAGGGGGTAAGATCATGCACTGGTCAAACTGGCAGAGATGGGTCTTCAAAAGGGGATGGGGCACGTTCAGGGAGGAGGCCGCCGCAATGGAGACATGGAACCTCCATATCCAGATCAACTGGCTCTGAATGTCAACTGCAGGGGGGGGGACAACACTGTGCTCGACCGCTGTGGAAAACGAGCTGCTCCGGCAGAAGACCTGCTGGTCTCATCCAGAAATGTCTCATGATCACACAGCTTCCTAGATCAGGACAAAACTCTGCCTATGGGAAGCAGCAATCATTCCCTTGGGGGAAAAAAGGCAGGAAAAGCTTTGTGTTTACAGCTGGGATTCTAATTATACAGGGATGCCAGCTTGTGTCTTTCATTTGCCTAGCGGTGTTGCGGGCTAGCAGCTTCCTCAGGCTTATCTGCAAGGCTGTTCTGTGAAACTCTGGTTCCACGCAAGGGTTTCAAGCCAGATTCCCCCTCCTGGAAACACAGTTAAGGCTTCCGGGCAAGCCAGCCGGGGATGGCGCTACAACTCTTCCCTAACTAGTCATTAGGCTGCTGCTGTAAGCCGCCATGTGGGACCTTTGCCAGATAGGTTTTCAAGGTAGCAACCAGAAGGCTACACAATAACCCACGTGAAATATCCTACACCACAGGCCACATATTGTCAGAAGAAGAGTTGGTTTTTATATGCCGACTTTACTACTTGAGGAAGAATCAAACCGGCTTACAATCTCCTTCCCCTCCTCACAATAAACACCCTGTGAGGCAGATGGAGCTGAGAGAGCGTGACTAGCCCAAAGTCACCTAGCTGGCTTCATGTATAGAAGCGGGGAAACAAATCCAGTTCACCAGATTAGCGTCTGCCGCTCATGTGTAGGAGTGGGGAATCAAACCCGGTTCTCCAGATCAGAGTTCACCGCTCCAAACCACTGCTCTTAACCACTACACCACGCTGGCTCCAGGTCCCTCATACATTATGCACACAAATGAGCGATTCTGTTGAGAACAGGCATAAGCAGAAAGAGATGCTTCCAGCCAGTTTGCCAGACTTTAGCCCATGAAGGGCCCTGGGTTCAAGCAAGAATTAATTGGGGGGGGGGGGGGCTTAAAGCCTTCCTTCTCAAACCCCTTCCCTTACTTTGATCCTTCTCGATCTTCTCCAGGCTCTCCAGCAGGGAATCCACTTTCTGCTTGATCTGAGTCAGCTCCTTCTTAATGGTCTGCAGGTCGTCTCCTTTCACTGCAAGGGGGAAGGAAGGCCGTGAACGCCAGAGAGCCAGGATATTCCCTGACATGCTCATTCCTGATTCCCCGCCTCTCCTTCTAAAAAGGGAGAAATCGAGCCAACCGGCAAAAAGGAAGGTGAAATGATTGGAGGAGGCAGCTTTGAGCTAGAAACATTTCTGCTTCCCAGATTCCCAATATAGGGGGAAACAGACGGAGACAGCTGGGCCCAGCTCTCAGGAGGTCAATCAACTCCCTTCGTGTCAACTAGCCTTCTGCGTATTCTCCTCCTTCCCACTACTGGGGTCAGGAAGCAATTTTCCTCCAGGCCAGATTGGCCAGGAATCCTGGAGGGTTTTTTTTGGGGGGGGGGCATCTTCTGGGCATGGAGTAGGGGTCACTGGGGTGTATGGGGGGAGGCAGTTGTGAATTTCCTGCGTTGTGCAGGGGGTTGGACTAGATGACCCTGGGGGTCCCTTCCAACCCCACGATTCTACGATACTGCAATGTTCCTTGAACAAGTAACGTTTCAAAGAGGCAAGGATGTAACCCTTTGAAGCTTGGCAGGATAACTGTCTTGGATAAGGAAGGCCCGCTGACACCCCACCCCCCAAACTCCTGCAAGGAGGTTCAACACGTACACTTTCCAGACTTGGAGGAAGATCCCCGCTGTCCGCTCTTAGAGTTGAAGCCGCTCTTGCCCCTGCGGGAGGTGTTGCCGGAGACCCGCTGGCGTTTGGAGGGTACCACGGCCCTGGCAATGGGAGGTGGAGGTGGAACCCGGGCCTGATAACTGTACATCCTAGCAGCACAAGACAACCCCTCGTCAGAGAACTGTTTTCCCGAGCGGCTGCCATCAAAAAACAGTCGCCTCCTTACGGTTCACAACAAACCACAGGCGCCTTTTAACCCAAGGCTTCTTAAATGCTTATGGTTCATGGCCAACGTTAAGGGATTCCTCTTGGGAAGGAGGTGCTTCTGACTGGGGTTTCGAAGCTTGCTTTCCTGAGCAAGCTTTGAATGCCCCCGCCAGAAGGATCCTGTCCGAAGTCACATCCCAGTTTCCCCGGCCTCTGTCTTGCCGTTCCCCGCCCAAATTGTTCGCTGAAACCTCCCTTCTTGCAGTCCAAAACCCTTCTCTTCTTGAGCTATCTCCCCCTTCCTAACATTAAAAGATAAATGATTCCATATTCCCTCCTTGGGAAGACGGAAAGGGCAATAGAAGAAGAAGAGCTGGTTTTATATGCCAACTTTCAGGGAGAATCAAACCGGCTTAAAATTGCCTCCCCCTCCCCACAGCAGACACCCTGTGAGGGAGATGGGGCAAAGAGAGCTCTAAGAGAGCTGTGACTAGCCCAAGGTCCCCCAGCTGGATTCATATGGAAGAGTGGGGAAATCAACCCGGTTCGCCAGATTAGCCTCCGCCGCCCATGTGGAGGAGCGGGGGAATCAAACCAGGTTCTCCAGATCAGAGTCTGCTGCTCCAAACCACCGCTCTTAACCACTACACCACGGTGGCTCAGTATGGGTTTAACATCCCAAATCACAGTTTCCGGGACTGCTGGTGAGCTGATTCACTGAAACCCGTAGCACCTCTTGGCTGGTTCAGAATACTTTGGAAAAGGAGCAGGTCTGGCTATAGCTATAGGTTGCCTCTTCGACAGATCCACACACTTGACATATGAAGTTGCCTTATACTGAATCAGACCCTTGGCCCAATGGAGTCAGTACTGTCTACTTAGACTGGCAGTGGTTCTCCAGGGCTTCAGGCGGAGATCTTTCACATCATTTACTGCCTGCTCCTTTTAACTGAAGATGCCAGGAATTGTGCGTGCCAAGCAGATGCGCTACTACTGGGCCATCCCCTGACAACTTCTCTTTCCCTGACAACACCTCTTTAAGGACATTAAAAGGCACTAAATGCCTGACATGTGACCAAACACCCAGGTCACGTACCTGTCGTAGTATTCACGCTGGAAGTCGTAATCCAGGTCAAAAGAGGACCTGAAAAGACAAAGCGCAGGGAACCCGGTCAGGTTTCGGGAAGGCAGTTGAGGAAAGGAATCCATGAGGCTGCAGGCAACAGGCTAGTCTTTGCCCCCACCCCCATGTCAGGAATACATCCCCCAGCCTGGCACATAAAAGGCTAGAGCACAGTTCATGGCACTGAGTGAGCACTACGGCAACCTGGAAGCCCATCCTAAAGCCCCCCACCCCGCATCAAAGCCACCTATGCCCCTGCATCCAACCAGGTGGAGCTGTGACACCAGGTGCACTGAAAAGCCCACCTGTAACATCTTAACCAACCCCCACATCAACAGTTGCTGGCACATGCATGCACATCCCGCTTCAGTCCCTTAAACAAGGCAGCTGGAGGAGCTGCCCCCGCTGCAGGGCAAAAGAAACCAGGTAAAACAAAAACAGAGGTTTAAAATAATGAAAACGAAATGGGTCCCAACCTGACTAGAGGGGACGGAGAAGGTGGTGCTGCTACTGACCCGTACATCTCTGTGGCCGATCTCTTCACCCCGGCTTTGCCCCGGTTCAACTTCGGCTCGGCAGCCAGGTTAATATCTGAAAAGACAAAACGGCACGCCTGTTGGAGAAGCCCGAATCTCGGGAGGAAGCCCGGGCCTACAGAATAGGCTGGACTACTGCCGAGAGCGGTGCACAGGCGGAGGAGGGCTGGCGGAGTGCCCCACTGTACGTGCAGATGGAGAAAGAGTGAAGAGGCAACCCCTCTCTCATCTAAGCCACAGCCACTAATGCTAGCAGGAGAAGCTGGGAGGTCCAGGGTCTCCCAGTCAGTCAAGGGTAGACGCGGGGGCAAATCCCCATGAAGCTCCCCGGGTAACTGTGAACACATGAAGCTGCCTGAATCAGACCCTTGGTCCATCAAAGTCAGTATTGTCTACTCTGATCAGCAACAGCTCTCCGGGGATTCAGGCAGAAGGTTTTCACATCACCTACTTGCCTAGTCCCTTTAACTGGAGATGCCGGGGATTGAACCTGGGACCGTCTGCATGCCAAGAGGCTCTACCGCTGAGCCATAGCCCCTTCCCAAAAATGGACTTTATGGTTCCACTGGGGCTCGAAACCAGCACCTTCTGCGTGTAAAGCAGACATGATAACCACTACACTATGGAACCTTATAAAAATAGACTTGGTGGTCCAATTGGGGCTCGAACCCAGGGCCTTCTGCGTGTAAATCAGACGTGATAACCACTACACTATGGAACCGTGGACCAGCTACTGCCCAGGCCGCCGCCTTACAGGGCTGCTGGGAAGATAAAATAGAAATAACCTGTCCAAACTTCCTTAAAAGTTATAATTGTGATGGACAGATACACCCCGGCAGGGGGAGGATGGCTTGAAAAGAGTCTGCCCAGTGGAAGATGCTTCTGTTAAAAGCTCCGTCGGCCTTAATCCAAGACACCTCTGTGCTCCAATGTTTGCCAATACAAAGACCCTCAGCTTGCAGAGGCTGGCTGAAAAGCTCTGCACCGCTGCAAACCACAAGAGGCTAAACCCGGTTCCGCCTGCCGGATGAATGGATCTCTCTTGTGAGGGTGACAAGGGGGGTCCCAGATTAGCTCCTCCCACATGGCAGAAAGAGGCCGCTAGGTGGGTGGAAAGACCTCTCTGGCTCTTCGGAGTAAACTAGGCAGAGGAAGACTGATGGAGCCATTTGCATGGATATACCGCACCACATGAAACCTTGTTCCAAACAACATAGCAGGACAGCGGCTTCTTTTTCCTTTTTAAGCACTGGTTTTTACTTTCTTTCCGGTCTCAGAGCAAGCATGAACAAGTTTTTTTTTGGGGGGGGGGGGAGGTTGTGGATCTTTCTGAATTGGCAGGCAAGACTGCATGTATTTATGGGTGGAGACAGATCACGATGGGTAGCCGTGTTAGTCTGTCGATAGCAGTAGAAAAGAGCCAGAGTCCAGTAGCACATTAAAGACTAACAACATTTATGGCAGGGTAGGAGCTTTTGTGAGCCACGGCACGGCTGAACTTTGGCAGGGGGGGAGGGAGCCATGGCTTCCACATCCTGATCTTTGGCGCCTCCGAAGGATAACAGAAGGCCAATTCACAAGCTACAGTAGGAGTAACAGCATTAAGTCACTTCTGCTCCCTCTTCTCCCCTTTGCCTAAGGTAAAGGGGCGATTCAGATCTCTCAGTGGCTGCCACTGTTACAGGCCCCCTTCCCACATCTCCTGTCCAAAAATGGTAGTTCACGAGAGACAAGAGTGGCCAGAGAGGTGGTTTTTGATAGGCAAGATCCAGGTTCCAGTCTCCATTCATCCAGGCCACCTCCCAACTTAACACCCAGAACCAACGGGTTGAAATTAAATCAAAAGAGTTTTCGTCTAGACACTAGGAAGAATTTTCTAACAGTTTGAGCTGTTCCTCAGTAGAACAGGCTTCCTCGGGAGGTGGTAAGCGCTCCTTCCCTGGAGGTTTTAAAGCAGAGGCTAGATGGCCATCTGTCAGCAATGCTGATTCTATGACCTTAAGCAGATGATGAGAGGGAGGACATCTTGGCCATCTTCTGGGCATGGAGTGGGGGGGCGGGTCACTGGGGGTGTGGCGGGGAGGTAGTTGTGAATTTCCTGCACTGTGCAGGGGGCTGAACTAGATGACCCTGGTGGTCCCTTCCAACTCTATGATTCTATGCCCAAAGGAGTTGAGGGGAAAAAGAATTACCAGTTAATACCTTTTGTGCACAAAATAAGGGGGGGGGGGCTGATGAAGCGCCACTCTACATATAGTGAACGGTGCCTTATTGCCCAGTTGAAAGCAGACCAGACTGCACCTCTCAGCAAACCAGTCTGTGCCCCCCCGCCCCCGTCTTTCCGTTTTGACCGCCTTCCCCCGGCTCTCTTTCAAGGTCCTGCGGTCCTGAAGGTTCTGATATAACAGCTACACTACTTCCAACACAAGACTGAGACATCGTTCTCGCTTCAGGTTGCGTGCACGTCCAAAAACTGCCTCCCAGCAATGAGGCATAACATCCAAATCACAAGGTGTCATAGTTCCGCTGTACACTGCATTGGTCAGGCCACACCTGGAGTAATGTGTGCAGTTCTGGAGGCCTCGCTTCAAAAAGGATGTGGACAGAATCAAGTGGGTGCATAGGAGAGCAACGAGGATGATTAGGGGCCTGGAGGCCAAGCCCTATGAGGAAAGGCTGAGGGACTTGGGAATATTCAGTCTGGAGAAGAGGAGGTTGAGGGGGGGCACGATTGCTCTCTTTAAGTATTTGAAGGGCCGTCACTTAGAGGAGGGCAGGGAGCTGTTCCTGTTGGCAGCAGAAGAGAGGACTCGAAATAATGTGTTTAAATTGAAGGCGGAAAGGTACCAGCTGGACATTAAAAAAAAATACAGTAAGTTGTTCAACAGTTTCCCCTCCCTGTCAGTCTTTAAGCAGAGGCCAGACAAGCACTTGTCAGGGATGCTCTATCTAGGCTGATCCTGCATTGAGCAGGGGGTTGGGCTAGATGACCTGTATGGCCCCTTTCAACTCTATGATTCTAATAATAGGGCAACGGGGGAACAGGGCTGGTGTTCGCCAAAGCAGGCACGAATCCCCACCAGCCAGGCCTGAGAACCACAGAAGAACGACAGACACCAAGCTTACCTAGGACCTGGCCCGCAATCATCCGTCCGTCTTCCCCGGCCACGGCAGCGCGAGCATTGCGCTCGTTCACATACTGCACGAAGGCAAAGCCCTTGTGCACGGAGCAGCCGACAATCTTGCCGTACTTGGAGAAAATGACCTCCACGTCGGACTTCTTCACCACCAGCGTGTTGAGGTTGCCGATGAAGACGCGCGAGTTCAGGGAGCGGGGGTCCGTCTTGTTGGTGACGTTGCTGGCCATGGCTCGCGTGCGCCGCTGGAGCACAGAGGTCCTAGCGGGGGAGGGAGGACGACCGTCAGGAAGGGAAAGCAGGCGGGCAAGGTCTTCAAAACCATCCTCTCGCCTCAACACGCACCCCACAAACAGCCACAAATAATGCCCCAGGGTCATCTAGTCCAACCCCCTGCACAATGAATTTCCTGCATTGTGCAGGGGGTTGGACTAAATGACCCTGGGGTCCCTTCCAACTCTATGATTCTACACACACACCCCTTCTGCTTCATGTTAAAAACACCATATGCCAAGAATATTTCACCCACTAACTGGGAAACCATCAACTCTACAGCCATTGTCCAAGATGGAATCAGCTTTACTCTCAACCTCAAGGCTGGCTTCATGTAGTATTTTAACGTCAAAGCAATATAAAAATGCCTTTGACACACGGCTCTGAATGGGGAAGAAGCCCAGAACCTAGATGACTAGCTTTCTAGTTGCGAGAACATTTTTCAGAAAGCATTTAAATTAAGATTTTGCAACTCCCAGCAAGTTATATATTAATTCTAACAGGAAAATATGATGTCTGACAATAGCAATAGAGGTCTGAAGGGCTTTTTGATAGGAAAGATCCAGGTTCGAGTCTGTCAGTAGCGGTAGAAAAAAGCAAGATTCCAGTAGCACCTTAAAGACTGACAAAATCTCTGGCAGGGGATGAGCTTTCGTGAGCTACAGCTCATGTCTTCAGAGAACTGAAGAAGTATCTGAAAAAGCAAGCTGTAGCTCAAGAAAGCTCATACCCTGTCAGAAATTTTGTTGGTCTTTAAGGTGCTACTAGACTCTTGCTCTTTTCTACCAAGAGAATATCAGACTTTGGGGTTACAGTCTATGATGATCTTGAACTCAGCTGTATTTATGGCTCCCTCCTGCCGAGCTGCCCCCCCCCTGCCAATCCATAAAGGGAGGGTCCCCTCTTTCCTTAACAGGAGAGGGTTATAAGAGTCAACCCTTCGGCCTTGATTTAAGCTCACTCCCATTGTCACCAAAGAACTCTTGAGTAATCTTGACAAAATATCTCCAACCGTTTCTAACACAAACATTCATCTCACTCAAATTCAATTCACCTTTGTATTATGAAATCAACAGGAACTACACCGGACCCTGCTAGAGATGTGAAGGGCCAGAAAACGTGGTCTTTTTTTCATCTGCCCCAAGGACCTGCCCTCCCCCAAAGAAAAACACTCGGGATGCTTTGGGCAACACTGGGGGGGGATCATAATGAATTGTTTTCTCTCTTGCAATGAGTGAAATGCTTTTTAAGTTGAAGTTTTACATAATTTTTTCCATACTATGAATTTTGTGTCAAGTCTAAAAACTCCTACGTATGCTGCAAACACATAACAAATGAGTGTCTGTTGTTTAGATGTAAAGAATTTTGGCAACAATTAATATGCTATAATGAGTTCAATACTTCTGAACAGTTCTGTGCTTGTTTGGACTGTTTTCCAATTCTTTAACCTACTGCATCAGTTATTGGAGATCTTTGCTATTTGTTTGATTTGTATTATTTTGTGATCCTCTGAGTCCAAGCAAGAAAGGAATACTGTAAATGAAGTAAATAAATAAATCCAAATACAGTTGCAGTGATACCTATGGTGACTGAATGGGTGTGCCTGTGGCCAAATAATACTCTCGTTTCCTACAGAATTTGTTTTTTAACTTCAAACTTATTTTTTCTCTCCCTTAAAACATACCATTAAGATACACAGGCTAAGGTAGTTCAGGGTGCAGCCATTTGCATCGTTCATGTTTTGGGTATCTCTGCAATTTCTCTCTTAGAAAACCAAGACATTTATAATTCTAAACTCCATAAATACCAAACGGTACAATCTGAGATGCCAAATAAATTATGCTTCGCATGTATGCTGTCAAACCAGTAAAATACATACATTCCAACCACGTTGTAAGTTCAGAGGGTGTGCAATACTTCCAAAAGGGGTTTAGCTTGGGCCTGTCTCTCCAGGGGCAGGGAATTCTAATACAACCCCCTCCCCAAACTAGTGATTCATGAGACAGGACTATGACAAGGCCTCTCCCCCTCATACACTCCAGTTTCGCTGGAGTATAATGCAAAAACCCAAAGCCTTGTGCTGACGCAGAGTTGGGGAGCCAGTGCTAAGGCTGGGTGCCAGAGATCACCGCCCAGCTCCCAGGATCTCCACAAGAGGGAGGGGCTGTGGCTCAGTGGTAGAGCATTCTGCTTGGCATGCAGAAGGTCCCAGGTTCAATCCCTGGCATCTCCAGTTGAAGTAGGCGAGTAGGTGATGTGAAAGACCTCCGCCTGAGACCCTGGAGAGCCGCTGCTGGTCTGAGTGGACAAGACTGACTTTGATGGACCGAGGGTCTGATTCAGGATAAGGTAGCTTCATGTGTCCATGTGACTCCTGGCCTTGCACAGCTCACTGCACGGAGGGACCGAGACCGGTGTGTGAACTTTGGTGCAAAGACGTTAGGAAAGATAAAAAACCTTCCAGAGCCACCGTGTGCTTGAACGGTGCCTTACGCCACCCAGCTGGTGAGCGCATGCAGACAGACATACACCCCAGGAGCTGAGAAGTAAAATACAGCGTTCGGCCATCCCCTGATCACAAGTCTGGCAAGCAGGCTTGAGATCTTGCACAAGGCAAGCCGTGGCAAAGCTCGGACTGATGAGACGGGGATTTAAGGTAGGAGGGTATTTATGCAACCGTGGTATCCAGGACAGAACAGCAGAGACCACAGGAGAGAACTGTCGATCACATGCCTGTGCAGTCTCAGGGCACCGGAAGAATACGTTTATCCTCAATCGTCTTCCACAAAAACGGTTCCCGTACCAAAAAAGTAGGCAAGAACATCTTCTTGGCATGGCTCCTGGGAGACCAAATCTGCACATGTCCATTCAAGAGGCCTCTTACCCCAAACTTGCTCTGTGGAACTTGCTCTGTGGAGAGTCTTGATACCCAAAGACGGCCACGGTTTCTACCAAGCTCCAGGCACATTGCAAGGCCTTTTCCGTTTTCAGTTAGGTAGTCAGGAGAAGGTAGCCTTTTGAGATGCAAGTAGGAGCCTCTGACTTGAGAATATCATTCACACCTTCCTAATATGCTTTTTCCATAACAAGTAGGGATGGACAGAAGGTGTATCAGAGAACACTCCATGGAAACTGTGTGCGTGTGTTAAGTGCCGTCAATTTAAGTGCCGTCAAGTTCCGACTCATGGCAACCCTATGAATCAATGTCCTGCAAAACATCCTATTCTTAACAGCCTTGCTCAGGTCTTGCAAATTGAAGGCCGTGGCTTCCTTTATAGTCGATCCACCTCTTGTTGGGTCTTCCTCTTTTCCTGCTGTCTTCAATTTTTCCTAGCATGATTGTCTTTTTCATGGAAACCAGCCAACTGCTTATGGGATATCTTGTGCTTGCCGGGAGTATTGCAAATGATGAAAAGCTGGGTAGACTTTCATCTGATTCAGCAAGGCACCGATGTCCACATGTGAGTTGTTCTCAAACTGTGGGTTGGGACTCTGGCAGGAGAGTTTCACGGCCAGGAGGGCCGAGGAGGAACAGAGGGGGCCTGGAAGGGCTGAGGCGAGGCTCCATGCCAGGCATTGTGTTTGCCGTAGCTAAAGCACATGATGGTCGAGAAATAAAGCCTGTTGCTCAGTAATGCTATATATTTAATAAATATTGAACACAAGAACACACTTTTGTTCAATGTTGGTGTGTGTGTTAAGTGCCGTCAAGTCGCTTCCGACTCATGGCGACCTTATGAATCCATGTCCTCCAAAATGTCCTATCATTGACAGCTTACAAATTGAAGGCTGTGGCTTCTTTTATTGAGTCAATCCATCTCTTGTTGGGTCTTCCTCTTTTCCTGCTGCCCTCAACTTTTCCTAGCATGACGATCTTCTCCAGTTGTCTTTTCATAATGTGCCCAAATTCCATAGCCTCCATTTAGTCATTTTAGCTTCTAGGGTCAGTTCAAGCTTGATTTGATCTATGACCCACTGATCTGTTTATTTTATTTTGGCAGTCCACGGTATCAGTAACACTGTACCTACGTCTTATGTTGGGGAGGGGGAAAAGCAGCGCAGTTACTTTGCAAGTAGGTCAAGAAGCACACAGCAACTGTAGGGGTGATGCAGCTTCAAAACATCTGAGGACCACCGCCGTCAAAAGACGGCTGCACGCTCGTAGCACCTTTAGCACGGATTAACGATGACTCGGACATCGAGGGTGCACTTTTGAACTATAAATTTAACACGCATCACAAGGTCTCTTTTTTGTAAGCAGACCATGCAAGACTCTGCCACAGAGCCCTGAACAGCGATATACATTTGGAATTCCCTAGCGCAGGGGTCCCCAACCTTTCTGAGCCTATGGGCACCTCTGGAACTCAGAGAGGGAAGCGGCAGCTGCAGGAGGTACAGCCACGCAAAGGAAGCCCAAGCGCAGAGGAGAAGAGGAATAATTTTCAAAGATACACTGGGAAGGAGGAGTGGAAGAGAACAAAATCAATGCTGTGGTGGCAGCTGCCGCTGAAACAACGCTATTTTAATCTGCACAGCCAATTGGATCTCCATTGGCCTCTGAGAAGCCCCCGCTGGGCAGGCGTCCCCCAGCTTTGATGGGCGCCAGGAACTTGCTGGCAGGGGCCATAGCACCCACGGGCACCATGGTGGGGACCCCTGCCCTAGTGGTTCCCCAGAGACCCCTTCAAATCTCCCTCAAAGACCCAAAGACTTTTTTGAAAGGCCCCGATCCTCTTTTTTGATGCACAGAGTTGGACAGTCCAATCCCAGCCCTGCGAATACACATCCATTCTGTACCCAGCCCGAGGAGCGGCTGTGTGCCCTTTTCTCTAAGGTCTTAAAAGGGATGGCTGCCAAAGCCTAGAATGAAACCAGCTCCCTTACCATCAGCCCCGGTGGGTTTGTGTCTGCTCCGTGTGAGGCTCCGCTGGCAGCCGCCACTGCTGCTCCAGACTGGGCGTCCATGAAGGCGTTTGGAAGGGAAGGGCAGTGTGGAGGATAAGACCAGGATGGGAAGTGGAGGGAGGGCATGGGAGGAGGGGATCTGAGCGGGGGAGGGGTGAAGGGCTGTCACTGCTAGGGAGCGATCAGCACCACAGACACATTGCAGCAACAGTCAAAAAATTTGCACAGAAATAAAATATTAAAAATTAAAAAATTAAAAAAAAAAACAATAAAAAACTGTAGGAACTTCCTGAGGTGTTCAAATAAGTTCTGGAGAAATCGGGTTCCGTTCTCAGCAGCCAGGTGATAAGGGAGGGAAAAAAGGGTTAACGCGATAAATCCACTTTTTTAAACAATAATAATAAAAAATGGGTTTTAAAAACCTCGTTGCGTTTTCCCCCCCCAAGGGGTTTAAAAACCCAAAGTTCAATTAGGACCACTCAGAAAAACTCCATTTTCATCCGGTTAAAAATCAGCAGTCATTTTTTAATGTTTTGTTTTTGCAAATCACCACCATCAGCACCACATCATCAGTCACAGTCTCACCATCATAGTAGCAATAATACCAATAAGTAACTAGCAACAACGATAAAAAGGAAATCAGTTTGGAAAGGCAGGAAAAAAATACGGAAAAAAAATTGGAATAACTTACTGTAGCTGAAGATCAAAAAAATCTCACTGTAAAAAAACAAAAATGAAAATAGCCCAGATTAGAAAAACGGGAGGCGTCAAAATGTCAAAGTCAGCAAATTCTCTCATTTTTTTTTTTTTTTGGTCTGTTCTTTCTCCCCCTTTCCGCACTCTCGTTCCAGCCACAGTTACTGCAGAACCGGGCGGGGAAGAGCTCCTGGCGGGAAACGATCCAAGCCCTCGGAACACCATTTCCACTCTAAAAATGCCTGCGAGACTTGAGCTCAAGAGAGGCTAAAAGGTTCCTCCTCCTCTAACCCAGCTGCGAAGGGGGGAAAAAAGGTGATTTTTTTCCAAAATTAGCATCTTTCAATCCAGCTTTGGTTTGGCTGCAAGGCCGCACTGGGGGGGGTGGGGGGTGGCGAAGGCGCTTGCTTAGTACAAACGGCTGGTTCTAAGACATTGGGGAGAAGGGGGCGTGCGTGCGTTGGGGCGGGTAGGGGATTTTTGTTTTTAAAAAACAACGAAGCTGAGCTCCAGTGAAGGAAGGGTTGGGGATTTTTCGCCTTGCGGCCCTGTGAAAGGAGAAGGGGACAGGATGAGTCAGGGAACCCTGGATACGTTGCCCATCTCTCTCCCCACCGCCCCAGTTTTCCCCCACCATGGAGAAAGCCGTCTGCTTCCCACGGGGCTTCCCTCCAAGTCCCCAGCTGCCTCGAGGGGCCGTTTAAAATTCCACCCAGTCCACCTGCCCGCTTCCGCGGGTTGCCGAGGAAGCGAGTCCGAAGTCGGAGGCACCTGTGGGAGGCTGGGTTGAAGCTGGTCCACAAATAGCCTCAAGCAAAGACAGAGAGAACAGGACACACGCAAAGCAGTGTCCTGCAAGTCTCCATCATGGGTTGAAAAGCACCAAGGCGTTATAGAGGAATGCTTCCCCGGGAATCTTTACAACATTTCAGCATGTATTCTGGAACAGCAAATGTTTGTGATCCGCAAGGTGAGGCCCAGAAGTGCGGGACTGGATCACACACTCCCTCAGTTTTCTCCCCCATTCCACCCGGAATTGAAAGGCTAGGAAGACTACAGCGGCTAATCCTACTGTCAAGGGATTGTTGACTGGAGACAATAATGCTAATTCCCCGGCAATCCCTGAGCTCGACAGACCGGTGCTTCCCCTAACAAGTAATGAGAAAGCAAAGGGCTCTGCAATCCTGAAGTCATCTCCTTTCTCTCTATTCTTAACCAAATAACATACTGATGTGTACAACAGCAAGAAAGTATTTGGGATACCTTTATGTGAGTCCTAATAACATGACAACTTATTGTTGATTTTGGACGCTGTCAATAAAAGAGCAAGGCTACCCTGACTTGTGTTCTCTCTTTACTGAGAAGAAGAGTTGGTTTTTATATGCTGACTCTCTCTACCACTTAAGGGAGAATCAAACGAGCTTACAATCGCCTTCTCCTCCCCACAACAGGTACCCTGTGAAGTAGGGGAGGCTGAGAGAGCTCGAAGAGAGCTGTGACTAGCCCAAGGTCACCCAGCTGGCCTTATGTGTAGGAGTGGGGAAACCAACCTGGTTTTCCAGATTAGCCTCCGCCGGGCATGTGGAGGAGTGGGGAATCAAACCCAGTTCTCCAGATCAGACTCCACGGCTCCAAACCACAGCTCTTAACCACTACACCACGCTGGCTCTCTGGAAGTTGGCCCACATGGCAATGACGTCCCCCCCACCACACACAGATTGTTCGTCTCTGTAACACGCCATTCTAGGATGCCTTCAGTAATCACTCGTTGGAACACTACATCCTGGGATAAGATCTGCCTCAAGCCTGCAGTTTTCAAAAGGGCCTTTTCCCTCTGTGGGTCTTAATTAGGGTTTATTATTAGGTGCGCTTTCAAGCAACCTCAAATTTATCTGGGGCCGGCTGTGCAGAGCAAAGACTGCCAATACATACTACACCCAGGACTCTAAAGCAAAGACTGAGGGCACCAAGCATGACCCAGAGGCGAGAGCACCGAAAACAGACCTGGAAAGGCTGAGGCCTAGCAGTGACACGAATGTTTGCAGGCAAAGGTTGATACAGGACAAAACTTGCATGGGCAACAGGTTTGCCTTCTGTTTTGTCTCTTTCCCAGGCTATTAACGGCTATTTTTCTGGGTTTCTAGATATATTAATTACTTACAGCCCAATGCCACAGGTGCTTTATTAAGGACAGCTACTGCGACAATCTATCAAATATCCAAAGTGTTTGAACCTTCGTATTTTGCTGCTTCAGCTTTGGTGCCAAGAGTCGTCCCTGGTCCTGTCAACAGGCAGGATCTGCGCCCCCCCGTCCCTTGTCCCCCATCCCCCTCTCGTTTCTACCTGCCCTGCACAGGGATGGGTCCCCCACCACAAATGCACTGCCCCAAATCAAAACACTGTAATTTATTTATTTAATCCATTTGCACCCCACCTTTCTCTCGTCTCCTCTCCTCAGTTTTACCCTCACAACAACCCTGCAAGGTAGGTTAGGCTGAGAGCGCGTGGCTGGTCCAAGGTCACCCAGCGAGGTCCCATGCCACTGGCAGAGATTCCAACCCAAGTCTCCCAGATACTAGTCTGATGCTCTTAACCACACCACACTGGCTCTCCGTACGACACAACATACCGCTTTGCACTCACAAAGACTTGGTGTTTTCTACTGAGCGCCAGAGAACACAGGTCCCGTCTCAAAAAGGCACTGCCAACAAGATGCTGGCGCTGCTCTCGTTCCAAGCCACCAACTACCACCACCATGCAAATTATTCACAACCCCAAAATACAATTCTCGAGGGCTCTCATCACTACAGGAGTGAAATGTAATATGGCATGTTTCCATCTAGACATTAAGAAGAATTTTCTAACAGTTAGAGCGGTTCCTCAGTGGAACAGGCTTCCTCGGGAGGTGGTAAGCGCTCCTTCCCTGGAGGTTTTTAAGCAAAGGCTAGATGGCCATCTGTCAGCAATGCTGATTCTGTGACCTTAGGCAGATCATGAGAGGGAGGGCATCTTGGCCATCTTCTGGGCATGGAGTAGGGGTCACTGGGTGTGTGTGGAGGGGAGGTAGTTGTGAATTCCTTGCATTGTGTAGGGGGTTGGGCTAGAAGACCCTGGTGGTCCCATCCAACTCTATGATTCTATAAGGTTACAGCGGCCTCCCCTTCCAGAAGAACCCTCAGCTTTCTTTGTGGCCTACCTAATCTCTTCCAAAGTTGAAACTATGCTACTCCCACCTATAATTTTTTTTAATAAAATACAATTGTTACCAGAAAGTTAACCTGTGCTGAGATACTTTTGGCTAGAGAACGGAGGCAACGCTGCACAGGAAAGCTTTTCGTTCGGCTAGATATTAGGGGAATTTTTTTTTTTACAGGAAGAGTTGTTCAACAGTGGAATCAGCTACCTAGGGAGGCGGCGAGCTCCCCCTCACTGGTGGTCTTTAAGCAGAGGCTGGACAAGCACTTGTCAGGGATGCTCTAGGCATCCCGAACTGTAATCCAAGGAGCACTTGGTGCTCCGTGAAACATCTCCTAGTGCTCCGTGAAGAGACTGGAAAGAAAAATACTCCTGTCATTCGGTTTAGTATATAGGAGCTGAGTAAAAATTAGTGTTCCGTGACGAGTTCCTCTCCAGAAAAGCGCTTCACGACTCAATAAGTTTGGGAAACTGCTCTAGGCTGATCCAGAATTAAGCAGGGGGGTTGGACCAGATAGCCTGAATGGCCCCTTCCAACTCTATGATTCTATGAGTTCGAGACCTCTCCCAAGGCTCATCGGGTGTTCCACACGAACACAAAAACGTGCCCACGGCTAAAGCCATGACCAATACTTGAGCTGGCGCAAGGCTGCGGCCAAGACACTAGGGTTGCCAGGTCCCTCTTTGCCACTGAGGGGAGGTTTTGGGGGGCGGAGCCTGAGGAGGGTGGGGTTTGGGGAGAGACTTCAATGCCATAGAGTCCAATTGCCCAAGCAGCCATTTTCTCCAGGGGAACTGATCTCTATTGGCTGGAGACCAGTTGTAATAGCAGATCTCCAGCGACTACCTGGAGGTTGGCAACCCTACACAACACCCCTGCTGCAAAAATCAGGAAGGCTGCCAAGCCTTCCCTCTGCGTCTCTTGCTAAGGCACCCTGAGGCAATCCGCTCCGTGCAACAGGAGGCAAGTATTGCCTACTTTGCAAAGGCGTTGCCGGGAATATTACAGCACGCGGGGGGGGGACTCTCTCAAAAGCTCCCTTGAGGCAATTTCACGTCTTCCATCGCTGTCAAATTTAGGCCGAGGCCAAAGGGGGGGGGGGCTTGACTGATTTAAAATGCAAAGCAGCTCTAAACTTTTTTTTTTTTTACAGGGGAGGGCCTGTGGCTCACTGGTCGAGCATCTGCTTGGCATGAAAAGGTCCCAGGTTCAATCCCCGGCATCGCCAGTTAAAGGGACTAGGCAGGTAGGTGATGTGAAAGACCTGAGACTCTGGAGAGCCATGGAGTGGGGCTGTGACTCAGTGGTTGAGCATCTGCTTGGCATGCAGAAGGTCCCACTCCCCGACATCTCCAGTTAAAGAGTCTAGGCAAGTAGGGGATGTGAAAGACCCCTGCCTGAGACCCTGGAGAGCCGCTGCCAGTCTGAGTGGACAACGCTGACTTTGATGGACTAAGGGTCTGATTCAGCAGAAGGCAGCTTCATGTGTACACGTGTTCATGTACGCATGCTTAGTGTTGCAACAGGAGGCATGTCTGGCCTACTTTGCAGAGGCCTCGCAAGGAGTGTTACAGCACAGGGGGGGGAAACCCCTCTGGAGAGCTGTCTTGATGCGCCTCTGCATCCTCCATTCCTGTCAAATTTAGGCCGAGGCCAAAGGGCCGTCTCTGATATAAAATGCAAAGCAGCTACGCACGCTTAGTGTTGCACGCCGGGCAGCAGTCGCCGCAAGGGCCACGGGCCTCCGGCGTGCAAACCGCGCACGCGCCTCTGCTTTGCACGAGTCGCGTGCAAAAAGTCGCAGACCCGTGCAAAGTCTCACCCCGCCGCCCCTCCCCATCCTGGCTGACCCCGGGCTTTAGCTTGTGGCACCGAAACGATACATCAACAGGGAATCGGGTCACCCAAACACCTCCCTCCAGCACCCCCCCCCCGAAGATAACACTTTCCAGATAAAGGAGTGTTTTAAATTAAACGGCTAATCCGGATTAGTCGGAATCCGGATTACAAAGCGCCGTGTAAACGGCGTTGCCAAACCCAATTTTTTTTTTTAAAAGGCACTTCTTCCTAAACCCAGAGGCCTCACGTGTTGCTGCGCATAAACGGCCCTCTTCCTTTCCCTGGGCGGGCGGCAGAAAGACATTATTCAGGCCGCCTCGGTATATTTTTATTTCCCCCCCCCCTCCGGTATCATGGCCTCTTCCACAGAGAACGGGCACCAATGGGCTCGGAACGAACCACCTGCGCTACGCGGGGGTTGGCACGGAAAGGTTCGAGAAAGCCGACCAGGGAAATACCAACCTGGCGAGGAAAGGGAGGGGGGGGAGAATGGAAAGGGCGATACCATTATTACCCCCAAAGCGGGAAAGGGGAGAAGCGCCGCCATTGTTCCCCTCACTATCCCAACGAACTCACCGGGAGGCCCCCAGCTCCAGTGCCGCGACCCTTTTCCTATTACTAATTTTTTGTTTAATAATTTTCCCTTTCGCGGCTACGGTCTCTTCTTCCACGCTCCGGACTCTTCACAAAATGGCGCCCCCGCCGCCCTCTACCTCTGCGCCGCGCAGCCCAGATCTGGCTGCCGCCCGCCCCTTTTTGAGGGCACGCCCCTTCGGTGGTAGGGTGTTTAATCCCACCCGCGCTCGATGATTGGATAGGCTCGGTTGCCATTCATTCGTCCAGCCAATCAGCGCTCGCACAGGATGAGAAGGTGAGGGCGAAGACGTCGAGGAGGAACCGGGGAAAGAGGGGCGGAGATAAAAACTGAAATCCGGCGGCGGAGGCGGGGATGTGGGAGGAGGGACTCGAAGGCGGATAGGTCGCAGACGATGTCACTCAGAAAGCAATTTTTTTAAAAAACGTTTAACCCCGTGATTTGATGACGTGACTGTCAATTAAGTCATCCTTCCTTCAAAGATTCATAGCTCTCCTGCCCTTCCCCCGCAATCCGTTTTCCCCACCCACATCCTAAATGCCCTTCTGTGAGTGGCTAAAATCCTTGTCAGTCAACTGTACTTGGCTTATTATAGGCTGCGTAGACGCAGGAACCAGTCACACCGGAGGGAATTAAAAAAAAAATAACCATGAGCGTGACGTCTTTAAGGGGACGTCCCTAGGGAGGAGGGAGAAGTAAGCCAATGACGTCAACAAGGCTTTTTATCCTCATTGGGCAAATCTCTGCTTCTGACAGCTTCTAAAACAATAATTGGCTCTGTACAAAAACCTGGGGGAGAGGCCTAACCCGGTTCACCCAATCAGCACTTGCTACGTAATTGTACCCTCATTCTGATTGGTTTGTTTGAAAATGACAACCTTTCTTCATTTAATTTTCCCTCTCAATTTGTCTCCCTTTTTTAAAATCTTCTGGTATTTCCCAACCCTAACGAGAAGACTTCATCAGACTGGATATTATTTTTAAAAAATAACAAGGGAAAACTCTTGCCAGGGTGACGGTCAGTTCTGGCCACCTGCTTCAAACGATGCTGGATTCAAGTTAAGCCAGCTCTTTTGGGCAATAAAACACCTAGGGTTGCCAACCTCCAGGTGGTGGCTGGAGATCTCCTGGGATGACAACTGATCTCCAGGCGACAGAGTTCATCTGGAGAAAATGGCAGCTTTGGAAGGTGGACTCTACGGCATTGAAGACCCCCCTCTCCAAACCCCACCATCCTCAGGCTCTACCTCCAATAAATCTCCAGGAAATTCCCAACCTTGAGTTAACATCCCAGAAAAATAACCTCCATAGCCATTAACAAACTCCAACAGTTATTTCTAATTACTTTATAAAGCAACAATTAAAATCCCTTTTTGGAAAAGCACACAGATACCACAAAATCTTAATTTCAAGTTCTGTTTGGTTTTGCTGATTATTATAGAGTGTTAGTCAAACTAGTTGGCTTGTCAGAGTCTAGATAACTCTGAATGTTTAACTTTTAATAATATTCTCTGCGTAGTATATATATGTATGTATGTAGAAATGTATGTATGTATTTAGAAATATGGTGACCAGAGCTACACCTAGGGACCCAAATGAGGCCAAATAATAGATGCAGCAATGGTCAGAACTCGTCCAGCAGCGGCCTCCATTTCCCAGATATCAGAGTTGAGTTCTGTAGACTAGTCATGTACATGCAGAGACGGTGGGTCATTTATTATGTCTCAAGGTGGTCACGCACCCCTTCAGTGGCGTTACGTGGAGGGAGATTCCGTTCTTCTAATGAGTATGAGATTCCTGCCTTCTGGTCCTTGAACCTGAGGAGACCCCTGAGGTCTTCTCGAACGTCTTTGAGGAGCAGGATGTAAAGAAGGGGATCTGAGATGTTGCCCAAGGTGGTCAGACACAAAGTTGAGGTTGTGTAATTGAAGAGGTCGCTCTCAAACGCGCATATCTCTCTGTCCTTCAGCTGCAGTTCCCAGAAGAACTTGTAATAGGATGTCACCTGGTAAGGAATGCAGGTGAGGAAGAACGAGATGATGATGAGGGAGATGAAGCCATAGATTTGCTTTTTGGCTCGCTTCTCCAGAGACTCCACCTTTCTGAGCTCAAACAGAACCCTGAAGTAGAAGAAGCCCATGAGAAGGCAAGGTAGAAACAAGGAGAGGCTCATGGTCGCCAGTTTGAAGTGTGCATAGCCTTTGACCACATGGGTGCCATCCAGACAGCTCTCGTACCAATTCTTTGAGTCATCTGTCTCCAGCCAGATGCCAATGACACACAAAACGGCCACCACAATCCAAGTAGTGACACTCAAGGCAATGGCACCATGCATGGTCTGCAGCCTATGGAAACTGAGAGGATGGATGAGGCCAAAGTAACGTTCCATGGCGATGAAGCACAAGAAGTTGTTCTTGGCGTAGAGGTTGGTGCGGAAGGCCAGTCGGACAACCATGCATGCTTCCGCCCCCAGCTTCCAGAGGTGATCGTTGCTACTGAAGTAGATCCAGAAGGGAAGCGTGGAGATCTGCAGGAGGTTGGCCAAGATCAGGTTCAGGACGTAGACCGAGAGGACGACGGATCTCTTCATCTGGGATATTAAGGCCCAGAGGGCCAAGCAGTTGAGGGGCAGCCCGCCGGCCACCACCAGGCAGTACACCGGGATTTTAAAATATTTGGTGGTGGCGTAAGCGATGGAGCAGGAAGTGAGGTTGCCAGTCATGGCGACGATTGGGTCTTAGAAGTATTTCTCCCACGACGCCCTCTTGTCCTTCTTCTTCACCTTCCACATCTTGTAGCCATTGCGAAGAGCACAGAGGTCATTCCGAATTGCTGAATGTTGTATCTGTCTGTTGCAGATGGAGACTGGGGGAATAGGAGGAGACAGTAAATCCCTTGATTCCACTTCCCTTGTTTAGCAGAGATGGCTCAATGTTTCTAATCCAAATCGGCTTTTCATTTAAAAAAAAGCGGGGGGAGGAAAGCTTGTCTAGACCTGAAGGGAAAACAATCGCAGAATGGATCAAGTAGGTGCCAGAGTTTGAGTGATGTCGTATATATTTCCCTCCTACCTGTACAAAATTCAGCCCAGGAATGCGGATGGTTGAAACAGGGAAGGAGTATGGTTTTGAAATAAATTTCCAGTGTGGCTTTTACCGAGGTTTCCTCTGTATGTGTGCGAAAGGGGCAGGGGGGGGGGCGAGGTGAATGGTTAAAGGAGCCATCCTGGGTTAGGCAGACCCAGGTTCAAATCTCCACTCAGGACCAAATTTAGGATTGCCAACCTCCAGGTGGTGGCTGGAGATCTCCCGCTATTACAACTGATCTCCAGGCAACAGAGGGGGTTACCGCACTTTGTATTCCCAGCAATGTATTAAGAGTTTGAAAATGTTGTAAAAAAACATCGCTTTAAAAGGGTTTTTGGATACCACGGCTTATAAATGGTTGGAAGACGTCTTCACAGCTAAAGGGGCCAAACAAAGTGCGAACAGTATTTTTTATAACATTTTCAAACTCTTAATACATCGGTGGAAATACAAAGAACGTGCGAACAGTATTTTTTATAACATTTTATAACATTTTCAAACTCACTGTGGTGAATGACTATAAGGGAAGGGCCCCTGCCTCCCACCCCCAACTGTTTTCCACACCGAACAGCATTAGCTGGAGTTATTTCCCCATTTCACATGGAGTATTCTGTGCATGTGGAGATGCAAAAATGGGAAAATAATTCCCCCAGCACTGTTTCTATATGAAGAAGAAGAAGAGTTGGTTTTCCCTTCCCTTCCCCTCCCCTTCCCCTCCCCACAACAGACACCCTGTGAGGTAGGTGGGGCTGAGAGAGCTCTAAGATAGCCGTGACTAGCCCAGGGTCGCCCAACTGGCTTCATGTGGAGGAGTGGGGAATCAAATCCAGGTCTCCAAATCAGAGTCCACCGCTCTTAACCACCACACCAAACTGGCTTGGTGGGGAGTCGGGATCCTTTCCTCTCACCACGGCGGCATTCCAAGTAGGGTTGCCAACCTCCAGTTGGGGCCTGGGGATCTCCCGGAATTACAACTGACCTCCAGACTACAGAGATCAGTCCCCCTAGAGAAAATGGCTGCTCTGCGGGGTCGGACTCCATGACGCCATATCCCTGCTGAGCTCCCTCCATCCCTCCCGACTCCAAACTCCACCCTCCACAGGTTTCGCCCCCAAATCTCCGGGGATTTCCCTGGCTACTCTAGTTTAGGGTTCCCAACTGCCCGGCTGTGACGGGCAATTGCCCGCCAACCAACCAGGCTAGCCGCTGACCAGCTGATGGATCAGTGGGTGGAAGCAGGAAGGGAAGAGTGATTTCCCCCCCTGCCCGCATGTGCTCCTGGCGCAATAATGGTACTTCCGGAACTGGCAACCCTACACAGATAAAGGGTTATTTCCTCTGCCCCTCCTCCCGTGCTATTCTCCTCCTTGCTAAAGCAATCCTAGAGGCTACATTTTCAAAAGAAAAAATAAATAAACACAGATAGGGTTGCCAGGTCCCTCTTTGCCACCGGCAGAAGGTTTTTGGGGCAGAGCCTGAAAAGGGCGGGGTTTGGGGGAGGGGAGGGGCTTCAATGCCATAGAGTCCAATTGCCAAAGCGGCCCTTTTCTCCAGGTGGACTGATCTCTGTCGGCTGGAGATCAGTTGTAATAGCAGGCAATCTCCAGCTAATACCTGGAGGTTGGCAACCCTAAGCACAGATGAAACTAAGGCTTTTTAAGCATGGGTTGTTTCCGTCGCCGTCTCTCCCCCACCCAACACACATACTGACTACTTTGAAGCTTTTCATTGTGCATGTATTTTCTGACCTTTAGAAGTTGCCTGGCTCTCCCCCTCGCATTTTCCCCGCGTTTCGTGGATGCTATTTTACCCCGAATTAAGCCCACCTTTGTGGTTAAATTAGTTGGAAATTTTTCACCCACTGCTCTGAACTCCTTGGAGGAAGGATGTGGTAAAACTGTAGTACTGAAATAATCACGTCCACATGTATGCCTAAAGAATTTAGGAATCCACGTAAACTCTGCTCTGAAGATGTCTGAAAGATCTCTGACATTTTCACAGCATTATATTGCCCCCGTGAAGGTCAGCCCATGCAGGAGAACAAAAGATCCCTGTGCATGAAATTTCACTGTGGTTGGAATTTGCATGTAATGATAGTACTTTGCGTGTACATCGAGGCTTGGACCTCATCCAAGGTGAAAAAGCACGGACTTCAGATTAATCAAGGGAAAGACACTTTACACATGCTCAGAGTTGCCCTGCTCTCTGAATCCAGAAGAACCCATTTATGAGGCAGATTCTTATTTTGGGGCTCCAGATTGCTGTTCAAATAGAGCCATGAAGCTAGTTCCTAACAAGCAACTGCTATGATGCTTGTACTAAGAAGAACTGACACGATCAAAATTTACTACTAAGGCTACTTTCAGAAACAAAGGCCCAGTACTCACTAAGAAGGTAAATCTTTGTCCAGGCTGGTCCCCTTTAGAAGAGAAGAAGAGTTGGTTTTTATACCCCGATTTTCTCTACCTTTAAGGAGACTCAAACCAGTTTACGATTGCCTTCCTCTCCCCACAACAGACACCTTGTGAGGTAGATGGGGCTGAGAGAGTTCAAAGAGAACTGTGACTAGCCCAAGGTCACACAGCAGGCTTCATGTGTAGGAGTGGGGAAACAAACTCACTTCGCCAGATTAGAGTCTGCCTCTCATGTAGAGGAATGGAGAATCAACCCCGGTTCTCCAGATTAGAGTCCACCGCTCTTAACCACTACGCCACGCTGACTGCCGGTGAGTGGGTCACAGGTATGAATTCTCCCGTACAAAACAGTCCCCTGAATGTAGAAGGGAGAAGAGTTCTAGCTTAATCTGCTCCTTGACATCTTTGTTTTCTATGCACAGGGATCTTTCAGGAGGGAATATTCCATCGTATAAACCCCTACCTGCAATCTGAATCGATTCAAGTCCAGACACAGGTTGACTTCAGTGAGACACAGGGCTCAAGCAGATGAGATGAAGCCCACACATCTTGTTTAGTTCATAAAATACAAATGTCAAGCTTGTGCAGCCTCAGTTTGCCTCGGGGCTGTGTACGGAAAGTACAGGGAATTTAACCGTTCAAGCTCTGCTCAGCTTCGCTGTTCAAAATTGGTCTCTCTGTTATTAGCACGTCAAAGGCAAAAGGGTGTTGTTGTTTTTTAAGGACCCTTTTTTCTCTATAAAATACTAATTAAACAGTAGGGTGCACAATTTCAAACAGTGAAATCAATGGGAGGTTGAAGTGTTAAACCGTTTCTCCCTTCCCTGCATTTCTTTTAGAGTTTGCATTCGACCATTGGGAAATTACTAGAAGCTCCTTCAAGATATTCTAGACACTCCATGGAGAAGCCATAAAGATTTGCAAAGATATCAGAAGTAACTCCTGCCCTTAAGAGAATAAATGGCGGTATTTACAGTGGTTGTTTACTGGCTTGCTGCTTAGGTCCCATACCATAGTGAGGTATGCACTTGAGTAAGGGCAGGTTGGTATTCAGTTATTACAGAGATAGGTACCACTGACCCTATCTCGATGGCCCAGGCTAGCCCTGACTTGTGAGATCAGTGAAGCTAAGCAGGGTCAGCCCTGGTTAGTGCTTGAATGGGAGACCACCAAGGAAGTCCAGGGTTGCAACGCAGAGGCAGGCAATGGCAAACCACCTCTGTTCATCTCCAGCCTGGGAAACCCTACAGGGTGGCCATACAGGCTGCTCCTTCACGGCAATGTCCACTGCTATGTAGCACAGGATCACTGCTCCCTTCCTATGAGAGCCAGCGTGGTGTAGTGGTTAAGAGCGGTGGGTGACCTTGGGCTAGTCACAGCTCTATTCGAACTCTCTCAGCCTCACCTACCTCACAAGGTGTCTGTTGTGGGGAGAGGAAGGGAAGGCGATTGTAAGCAGATTTGATTCTGGATTAAGTAGTAGAGGAAACTCTTCTTCTTCTATCCTACCACCCTGGGTGTTAGAAAGAGGTGGTGTAGATGTTTCTGGAGTACCGGCATTAACTGCTTCTGCCCTCCTAGGACAAGAAGAGGGAGGCCATTTTCCTTGTCAAAGAGGGGATCTTGCCCTTGATTCAGTGCAAGGATAGATCCTAACAATCTGTGCCATGAACAAGTACAAGGAGTACAAGGAGGCTTCCTCAGAAGCAAGGCAGCTTGCTGTGTGGAAACAGCGGCAGCCCTCTTCTACCACACAAAGGCTTCTTCTGCCAGAGAAAATTTGTGCACCATTAGCAGAATGGAGACCCAGGAGACCCGACTAATTCAACAGCTACATTCTTGTTCCTTAGATGAGAGCCAAAGCCAAAAGGAAAAGCATTATCTCCTTGCTGAAGTGACCAATAATACAGAAACCCCACGGAGGTTACAAGCTTTTTAGATCTGATGGGTGCATGGGGGGGGGGGGGAGAAGAAGAGTTGGTTTTTATACCCCACTTTTCTCTACCTTTTAAGGAGTCTCAAAGTGGTTTACAATTGCCTTCCCTTCCCCACAACAGACACCTTGTGAGGTAGGTGGGGCTGAGAGAGTTTGGAGAGAACTGTGACTGGCCCAAGGTAACCCAGCTGGCTTCATGTGGAGGAATAGGGAAACCAACCCGGTTCACCAGATTAGAGTCCGCCGCTCATGCAGAGGAATGGGGAATCAAACCTGGTTCTCCAGTTTAGAGTCCACCACTCTTAACCACTACACCACACTGGCTGGAAGGGGAAGACATTTGGGGTTTGCTATTCTATTTTGGTTTTAACTGGGGAATGATTTAGCTCTTATTATAAGCCGCCTTGAACTACGAAGAAAGGCAGCACATAGATGTTTTAATAAATAAATAATCAAATATGCAGGTCATATTCTATCAGATTATTTTTCGTCTCAAGCAGAGAATTTTCACTCGTCAGGCATACGTGGGTTTAGGAATGGACCCAAAGTGTCCTTAGCAATGACATCAGTCATAGGCTGCAGCAGGAAAAAAATTAATGCATGTAGATAAAGTACTGATTGTACTTTTTTCCACAAGCCAAGAAGAGAGGGGAAAAAAACATATTTGTGATCAGGAATTATGGCTCAGTGGTATAGCTTCTGCTTTGCACACAGGAAGGTCCCAAGTTCGGTTACTACAATCTCCCGTTTGAAAGGAACAGGTGGCAGGTGATACAAAAGCCTGGAGAGTTAGTGCCGGTCAGAACACACCTTGATTAGACCAGTGATCAGCCTCAGTATAAGGCAGCTTGATACAGGTAACTAATCTGATTTTTTTTTAAGTAATAATAATAATAAATGAACTCACCGCATCACAGTCCCAAGAAATCATTTTTCTACCGGCATGCTTCCTTCTGATGTATCTCCTTTCTGTGTTCCCTCTTCAGTTGGGGTTTTATGACCCACGGAGTGCAGCTGCGTGCAAACAGCTCTAGCCTCGGATGAGACGTAACCAACCACCAAGTCCGACGTGAGTGGGAGAAAGCAGAGCTAAAGCCTCGAGAACTGACTGGGTCTTGCATGTGGTTAGGGGTCCCATCTTCTCCGTACCCTCGCGGAAATGGCTATTGCAGCCCACGTTTCCTCTCGAGCATCTTTTTCGAAAGCGTCGCAAGATGATGTCTGTCCGTGCCGGTGTTTCGGCGGCCCTACTTAAACCAGGAGAGAGTTAATACCTCCATCTGTCAACTGAGCTCAACTTCACATTTGCAGAGGGATTTTTGCATTTGTTCTGAAATTAATTTTCACTTCAGTTTTGGACGTGGGACAAGCTAAAAACGTGGATAGAATAGAGTAGAATAAATAGACGTGGGAGAAGCTAAAAACGTGGATAGAATAAATAGAGTTGGGGAGGGGCTGTGGCTCAGTGGTGGAGCCTCTGCTTGGCATGCAGAAGGGCCCAGGTTCAATCCCCGACATCTCCTGTGAAAGGGACTAGGCAGGTAGGTGATGTGAAAGACCCCTGCCTGAGACCCTGGAGAGCCGCTGCCAGTCTGAGTAGACAATACTGACTTTGATGGACCAAGGGTCTGATTCAGTAGAAGGCAGCTTCACGTGTTCGTGTGAGTTTATATAAGGTTATATAAAAAGCCAATGTGGTGCAGTGGCTAGAGCGTCGTACTAAGATCTGGGAGACCCCGGTTCTAATCCCCGCTCTGCAATGGGAGATCGCTGGGTGACCTTGGGCCAGTCACATAGTATGAGCCTAACTTACCTCACAGGGTTGTTGTCATGAGAAAATGAAGAAGGGGAGACTGATGTAAGCCGCCTGAGGTCCCCGTAGGGAGAAAGGTGGGGTATAAATGAAGTAAATCACTAAATATAACATTAATGGCATTCATGTATGGCTGTTTCCTCATGGTCACCCCATGAGGGTGCCTGCGTTTTCTGGATTTGTCTTCTGGATTTGCCCACGTTTTCTGGATTTGTCTTTAGCCAGTATCCAGAAAATGCGGGGGAAATGTGCAGAAATGCAAGGGGAGAGGGAGGCGAAAGTGATGGTCAGAAAATGCAAGCATAAGCAAAGCAAAGCCCCGAAGTAGTTAGTGGGGTGACTGCGAGGAAACGGCCTTGCACGAATGACCTAAGAATGAAGAGGTTGGGTGTCTCAGGTTGCCTCGGGCTTGGCAATAAGGAGGTCAGCTTCAGGAACTGTGCTGATAGAGCCACAAGACTTCAGAGAGCACTGGGAAGAGCTAAGAAAACACCTTAACAATTGCACCCATTGCCAGGACAGATCGGACTTCACTTTTCAATACACATTTGTCGTTATCTGGTTTGACTGAACGAAGGATTGCTTTCTGTTCTTTATACCCACCTCCCCACCATTTAGGTCTTCAAGTCAGATTGCATATATATCAGAACAAACTTTGTTCTAATCTCAGTGAGTACAGGCTTCCAGATGTACATCTTCCACCTAAGAACAAATAAACAGGCTCCCTCACAGAAGGGCCATGTCAAAGGGCCAGCACCCTTTGGTACTGCCCTAGAAGAGCCTGAAGAGGAGAAGACTGAGAGGGAATATGATAATCATCTTCAAGTACTTGAAGGGCTGTCATATAGAGGAGGGTGCCGAATTGTTTTCTGTTGCCCCAGAAGGTCGGACCAGAACCAACGGGTTGAAATTAAACCAGAAGAGTTTCTGTCTAGACATTAGGAAGAATTTTCTAACAGTGAGAGCGGTTCCTTAGGGGAACAGGCTTCCACGGGAGGTGGTGAGCTCTCCTTCCCTGGAGGTTTTTAAGAAGAGGCTAGATGGCCATCTGTCAGCAATGCTGATTCTGTGACCTTAGGCAGATCATGAGAGGGAGGGCACCTTGGCCATCTTTTGGGCATGAAGTATGGCGGTGTGGGGGGGAGGTGGTTTGGAGTTTCCTGCATTGTGCAGGGGGTTGGACTAGATGACCCTGGTGATCCCTTCCAACTCTATAATTCTATGATAGAAGCCAGTCCAGGTTTTCGGCCGGTGCAAACATGGCCATATCTGCAAGCACTTCGGGAATTCCATTTGGAGGGCATTTCGCTCTGACGGCCTTTTGTTTCACAGCACTTTTTATTGCCCCTTGACACATACTGTATGCCTTCCCTATGGTCAAAACCAGGAACTAATTACTATCCTTCTATTCAAGGCAGCCCTTCTTCTCAACGTTCTAATGAGCTTATACGGTCCGGGATTATAAAAGGATTTCAGCTTCCTTTCCAGGCAGGATCTAACATGACTCACCACGGCAGAACCGGCAAGGTGGGTTTGAGAGTGATGTCAAACGGAAAGAAGAACGCAGAAGCGGAGTGGTAGGCTGGAAAGGCTGGACAGAGAACAAATCGTCTTCTTCCCCACCGTAGCCTAGAGCAGAGTGATCCAGACTCCATTCGTTATAAATCACTGAGTGAGTGGACAAGATTGTAGCATTGCAAAGGGGCGGGAGGGGACCGTATGATAGAGGAGGAAATCCTGCTTTATTTTTGGAAGTTCAGATGCTTTAAAATACACTTTTAGAAGTGCATTTTTGAAATGTGGCTCTTTGGCAGGCTTTGAACCAGGGGTGTCAAACATACGGCCCGGGGGCCAGATCCGGCCCTTTGAGAGCTGTTATCTGGGCCACGAGCCAACTGAGGCAGCCACCCCCACCCCATATGTCAATGATCAGAGACTGTTAAATAAAAAGAAAATACCGAAAGAGTTATCGTGTTAAGCATGTTTTTAATTTAAGTAAAAAAATAATATCGTTAATTGGCTTTGCCTGCGTCTTCTATAAATAGGGTTTCCAGGTCCTTCTTTCCCACAAGTGGCAGGTTTTTGGGGTGGAGCCTGAGGAGGGCAAGGTTTGGGGAGGGGAGGGACATCAATTAGGGTATCCAACCTCCAGGTACTAGCTGGCGATCTCCTGCTATTACAACTGGTCTCCAGCGGATAGAGATCACTTCACCTGGATAAAATAGATGCTTTGGCAATTGGACTCTATGGCATTGAAGTCCACCCCCTCCCCAAACCCCACCCTTCTCAGGCTCTGCCCCAAAACCTCCCGCCGCTGGCAAAGAGGGACCTGGCAACCCTACCTTCAATGTCATAGAGTCCAATTGCCAAAGTGGCCTTTTTTCCAGGGGAACTGATCTCTGTCGGCTGGAGATCAGTTGTAATAGCAGGAGATCGCCAGCTAGTACCTGGAGGTCGGCAACTCTATCTATAAAGTTTGTATCTCCGGTGCCTGGCATTAGATTTTATGGTACATGTAGCCCAGCCCGACCAAGTGACCTTTATTTCATATCCGGCCCTCATAACAAACGAGTCCTACACCCCTGCTTTAAACCCTGCCTGCAGAGTTTGCACCCCAGACATTTCGGTGCAGCTTATCTGCTCTGCCCTGCGGCCTGCCACAACACCTCTGCTTTTGCAAGATAAAGGCTGACGGCAACGTTGTCTGGTGGTTTGTGCAGACGGGCTGCCTTCTGCTTGGCGGCTTGCACCTTGCGCAGGCCTGCTATGAAATAACTTTTCTGTTTCCAGGCTGAGGCCGTGATACGGGGCAAATAACTTGGTTGTATCTTGACTGGGGCTCTCCGAACTACGTCAACAAACTGCAAGTACAGCCAGTGCTGGAGAGGGTTCTGTCCTGGGGTGGAACTAGGGTTGCCAACCTCCAGGTACTAGCTGGAGATCTCCTGCTTTTACAACTGGTCTCCAGCTGAGAGAGATCAGTTCCCCTGGAGAAAATGGCTGCTTTGGCCATTGGACTCTATGGCATTGAAGTCCCTCCCCTCCCCAAACCCCGCCCTCCTCAGGCTCCGCCCCATAAATCTCCAGGTATTTCCCAACCCAGAGCTGGCAACCTTAGATGGAACCCTTCTGATTCTAATTCTGTATTTGGTCTGCATACGCACAAGCGCCAATGAACAAAAGCCTCTCTTTGGTAAAGGGAAACAAAAATTATAGCAAATATTTGGGGTGGGGAGATATCCCATAAAAGACTTTCACCAAGAAGATCTGAATGCAGTTTTCAGCTTTCTCTCTCATTTTAATCCACCCTTCTTCCAGGGAGCTGGTTTGGGTCTTCCTTAAGGGGCAGAGAAAAACCAACTCCTCCTCCTCTTCTTCTTCCTCTTCTTCTTCCCGCCTGCTCCATTTTATCTCCTCGCAGCAACCCTGGAAATCAGCCATCCTGGGCAGAATCAAGATCAAGGATTTCCAAGTCTCTACCGTTGTTTCCATTGCCAACACTGAACGCTTTGAAAACTGTCCTCAGTCCCTTCGTATCTAGTTTTTGCAGATAGCCTGGGAACAATGCAAATATTATTTTGATGTACAAGGCTCAATTATGGGCAATGCAAATGTTTTTTCGGTTAGCTTGTGACTTGGCTTTCTGTAGTGTTACTGGGGTTGCGAACTCTGGGTTGGGAATTACCTGGAGGTTTTGGGGTCAGAGCCTGAGGAGGGTGGGGTTTGGAGAGGGAACATCAATGCCATAGAGTCCAATGGCCAACACAGTTGTTTTCTCCAGGTGAACTGATCTCTATCGACTGGAGATAGGATTGCCAGCTCCGGGTTGGGAAATACCTGGAGATTTGGGGATGGAGCCTGAGAAGGGGAGGGTTTGGGGAGGGGAGGGGCTTTAATGCCATAGAGTCCCATTGCCAAAACGGCCATTTTCTCCAAGTGAACTAATCTCTATCGGCAGGAGATCAGTTGTAATAGCAGGAGATCTCCAGCTACTACCTGAAGGTTTAAATAAAGCAAGCAAGCACTGATGGCTTTTAGATATTAACAGAGTTATAAAGTAGCTCCAATAACAAGAAAGGCAAGCTTCAAGGTAAGTGGAAAACCCTCCGATCTGTAAGCTACATGCTCTTCAGCGTTTGAGATAGACAGTCATCTCTCGCCATTTCTAAACTTCCCCGATGGACAAAGCCACGGCGAAATGGGTCTTACCGGTCTCCCATCTTGGGATGAAGTAAATTGTTTTACAACTGCAGCTTACTGATGAACAAAGTTTCATTGTTGCATTGACACACAGTCTGGTGTTTCGCGCCACGGAAATCCCGTCCAGATTTTCCACTTACCTTGAAGCTTGCCTTTCTTGTTATTGGAGCCACTTCGCCAAACGGCGCTACTTTGTAACTCTGTTAATATCTGACAGACCTTCGGGATATCTCTGTACATTGTTACATATCTTATGGGATTGAATTTGTATCATTATATAAGTTGTGTGCCATCAGTGCTTGCTTTCGTTATTTAAACTTCCTACTTGAGCACGAGTTTTTGGGGTTTTTTGCTTTAAATCTCACTACCTGGAGGTTGGCAACCCTACTTGAGAAATACCTGGAGATTTTTGGATCAGATGATTGTAGGGTTGCCAGCTCCCTCTTTGCCACCTGCAGGAGGTTTTTGGGGCGGAGCTTTAGGAGGACGGGGTTTGGGGAGGGGAGGGACTTCAATGCCATACAGTCCAGTTGCCAAAGCGGCCATTTTCTCCAGGTGAACTGATCTCTATCGGCTGGAGATTAGTTGTAATAGCAGGAGATCTCCAACTACTACCTGGAGGTTGGCAACCCTAGGGGCAGGGCTGGGGCAGGGAGGAACCTCAGTGGGGGTATAATGCCACAGAGTCTACCTTCCGAAGCTGCCCACGTCCTCCAGGAAAACTGAACTCTGTCATCTGAAGATCACTTGTCATTCCAGGAGCTCTCCAGGTGCCGCCCAAAGATTGGCGACCTTAGCACGGGAGCCAAAAGGAAATAAGGAAAAAGGAGAAGGATGTGTTGAGAGGAACATGGTTCCATGGTGTAATGGTTAGCACTCTGAATCCAGCGATCTGAGTTCAAATGTTGGTGGAACCTACGTTTTGGGGAAGGGCCGTAGCTCAGCGGTAGAGCATCTGCTTGGTATGTGGAAGGTCCCAGGTTCAATCCCAGGCATCTCCAGTTAAAGGGATTAGGCAAGTAGGTGATGTGAAAGACCCCTGCCTGAGACCCTGGAGAGCCATGGAATGGGGCCGTGGCTCAGCGGTAGAGCATCTTCAATCCACGGTATCTCCAGCTAAAAGGACCAGGCAGAAGATGATGTGAAAAATCTCTGCCAGGAGACCCTGGAGAGCCGCTGCCAGTCTGAGTAGACAATACTGACTTTGATGGGCCAGGGGTCTGATTCAGTAGAAGACAGCTGCATGTGTTCATGTGAAGAAGCCCCGATACAGGAGCTTGGGTGGGAGGAGGTCTGCCTCTTAAAACGACTCGGTTCAGACAGATGGCAGCAGATTAGCAGAGAAGAAAAACCAGGCGGTTGCTCTTGCAGCCCTGTGGGGGTGGGAAGATCAAAAGCTCCAGGCCACGGGGTGGGGGGAGTGAGGGAGGACAGAGGAAGAGGCCAAGACAGCCATCCATCTATGTCAGCAAAGGGTGGTGTGGGCAAAATACGGCTGTGCACATTTCGGTTTCCACTCTCAGCAACTGGTTGCAGAGATAGCTTCCAGTATTGTGGCACGTTGTCTGCAAGTGTCATCTTAAAATGGAACAGAGGACATAAGAACAGCCCTGCTGGGTCAGACCCAGGCCCATCAAGTCCAGGAGTCTGTTTACACAGTGGCCAACCAGGTGCCTCTAGGAAGCCCACAAACAAGATGACTGCAGCTGCATTCTCCTGCCCGTGTTCCACAGCACCTCATATAATAGGCATGCTCCTCTGATACTGGAGAGGATAGATAAGCATCGTGATTAGTATCCATTTTGACTTGTAGCCATGGATAGCCCTGTCCTCCAGGAACATGCCCACTCTCCCATGTGTATGTTGTATTAATTTATTCTGCAGGAGCCAATTCCTGCCCTGCCCTGGATGGCCCAGGCTAGCCTGATCTCATCAGATCTCAGAAGCTAAGCAGGGTCAGCCCTGGTTAGCCCTTGGATGGGAGACCACCAAGGAAGTCCAGGGCTGCTACACAGAGCCAGGCAATGGCAAACCACTTAGAAACGTAGAATCATAGAGTTGGAAGGGGCCATATAGGCCATCTAGTCCAATCCCCCTGCTTAATGCAGGAATGGATTAGAGCAGCAGTTCCCAAACTGTGCTCCGTGGAGCACTTGATGCACCACGAACTATCTCCTAGTGTTCCGTGAAGAGTTTGGAAAGAAAAATACTACTGTCATTCATCTAAATATCTCGGAAGGACAATCCAGGCATCTGGATCCAAGTTGGCCCATAATACTCATGTAGCCAATTTGGGGGAAAGGTCAGCCCGTTTGATAATCAATTTCCTCCGGACCAAAGGGGCACATTACATTCCAGCAGCACTCAAACTTTATCAGGCAAAAACCCTAGCACAAATGCTATATGGAACACAACTCGACTCTTCACCCTCTAGTCTTACTCTCATTGAACGTGTGCAATCTAAGTTCCTTAGAGCTGCCCTGCAATTGTCAAGATATGTTCCAAATGCTCTGATATGTTTAGAAACTGGCATGATGAAGGTGGCGGCAAGGATTGTCCTGTCCTCGATCTCTCTGGCTGAAGATTAACTTCAGCCCTAATGGTCTTCTCCCACTGATCCTATGTGACTCCTTTAGATCCAGATAGGTGACAGCCATAGGTGTCAAATTACACAACTTGGGTTTTACACCCCCAGCTTTACTTCAGTTAGGGTGGGAACAAGCTAAGTTAATTGTATCCCAAAGGATCAAAGACATCGAGAGACAAACAGATCTAGCAAGGGCGCCTCTATTCACTGCACCCCTCCAAACTAAATACATCCTAGCACCAGCAGCCTATCTCCACTATTTAGAGATAAACAATTATAGAAGGGCCTTTACCCTGGCCAGATGTGCAGCCTTACCATCTGCTTTGCTTGAGGGGAAATATAAGAAGACACCCTGGGAAGAGAGACTCTGCCCCTGCAAATCAGGGGACTTAGAAACTGTTGAGCATGCCCTCCTGAACTGCAATTTCTATACATTACCCCGTTCGAAGTTTACTGAGCCCCTCTTATCGAGATTGAGACCTGACAGGGCAGGTGAAAGGTTTGAGATGCTCCTACAAGGGGAAAATCCTTCAATCACTCTTCAGTTTGCGAAATTTTGTTTAGCAGCAATGAAAATTCATCGCCTTAGAACAGCGCAATTGACAGATGTGTCCCAGCTGTAATTCCTTTTTAAATGTTTTAAAATTGTTTTAAGACTCGGACTGTAATTCTATGATTGTAAGAATCTATTAGTCCATGCTTTCCATTTTATCATGTTTTGACTGGCTAAGTGCCACAAATAAATTATCTATTTATCTACTACTGTCATTCCGTTTCGGATATAGGTGCTCCGTGACGAATTTCTCTCTGGAAAAGTGCTCCATTACTCAAAATGTTTGGGAACTGCTGGCCTAGAGCATCCCTGACAAGTGTTTGTTCGGCCTCTGCCTAAAGACTCTCTAAATTTCTTGCCTCGAAAAGCCTCCAAGATCGCCAGAAGGCGACTTGAGACAATACTTTCACCACCAACCAATTCTGCTTCTGAAGGACATATGATTAGAGAACTGGTGGGGGTCAGATATGGAAATGCAGCCACAGCAATGAAATCCTACTCTCCCATCAAACGGACAACCTCTGAGCCTCATCCCTGGAAATCCCTCTTCCTTCCAGGCCCACCTCCCTCCATGCAACCATGTCGCTGCTTTTGCTGGATGAGACTGCACCGGACATCCCGGTCCAGGATGCCGGCCAGAAGCCCTCAGTGATAGCAGCCATACAAGGTCAAGATTTGGATTGCCAAGGGGGGCTTTCAGGGTGTAGCTGCCACGGCCATGTGGTTACCTGTTAAACCATCGTGAGCAGGGTTGCCAGCTTCCAGGCAGGGCCTGGGTAGGGTTGCCAGGTCCCTCTTTGCAACTGGTGGGAGGTTTTTGGGGCGGAGCCTTAAGAGGGCGGGGTTTGGGGAGGGGAGGGACTTCAATGCCGTAGAGTCCAATTGCCAAAGCGGCCATTTCCTCCAGGGGAACTGATCTCTATCGGAAGGAGATCAGTTGTAATAGCAGATCTCCAGCTAGTACCTGTAGGTTGGCAACCCTAGTTGGCAAATACCTGGAGGTTTCTGGGGTGGAGTCTGAGGAGGGTGGGGTTTGGGGAAGGGAGGGACTTCAATGCCATAGAGTCCAATTGCCAAAGCGGCCATTTTCTCCAGGGGAACTGATCTCTGTCGCCTGGAGATCAGTTGTAATAGCGGGCCCTTTTGTATGGTGTGGGGGTTAATCCTACTATGTTCTTCTTTCCCTCTAGACTCATTGTCCTCTTCTCGCTTTCTCGTCAAAGCCCCTCCTTCGAAGGCCTCCACCAAAGGTGAGCATTTGGAAACTGTAAACCTCAGGTTTCACTGTCTCCATCACATCTGGCCTTCATAGCAACAACAGGATAGTAAGTTGGGTGGCACCATACCCCAAAACCCACAAAGGGGCTAGATACCTTGGGAATCTGTCACGCCTCCCCCCACCCCCAGCAAACTTGGCACCAACTGAGCTTTCCCTTCCAGCACCTGATAGAGATCAGGAGTGGTGTCTGCTAGGATTTTTCACATCATCTTCTGCCTGGTCTTTTTAGCTGGAGATGCCAGGGATCGAACCTGGGATCTTCTGCCTGCCAAGCAAATGCTCTACCACTCAGCCGCAGAGCTCTCCCTGAGCCACAGAGCTCCTCCACATCATCACCAAGGAGGAAACACCTCGTCTTCTAACTGTGTCCAGAGAGTGGAAAGAACTCCCTATCGTTCTGGGGCCAGAACTCATAACATTGGTCACTTTTCTGTCCTTCTTTCTCCCCAGCGTCCACGTCTCTGGCAAGGACTCGGCGTCAGATAAGCCGGGTGAGCCGGACAGAGCTGGAAGATGGGTTTCTGCGACTTCATGACGAAAACCTACTGCTCAAGGAGTTTGCCCGGAAGCAGGAGGACAGGATTAAGAGGTATTTGGTGTGGCCGGATTCTTCTTCTGCATTCCAGCCTTCTTCATCGTGGCCAGTGCCTCTTCTTCATCAGGACCAAGTTTCCAAAATCCATTTCACATTTTAATGCAAGTCTTGGAGATACATGCAGGGCTTAATGAGAGCTGAGACTTGGCCTATTTAACTGTTGCTCGGTGTCAGAGATTATTGTTTTGCGCTGTCAGTTCGTGATGATCTGCTAGGTGAAACGATTCGTTGTCCGTTCAGTGAATTTGTCCCTTCTTCTATCTCACGGAAATGAATTTTTGAAAGGAATAACCCATAGCCGTAAAACTGATTTTAGGTTCAGCATTGGAATCTATGAAACCCAATAATGGGTTTAAATTGTGGGCGGAAAGGTACCGGCTAGATATTAGGAAACATTTTTTTGACAGTAAGAGCCGAGAGTCGAGCAGCGCCACTTCTTCCTGAGAATGCAGAATCTCATATCCCTTTCTTTCTCTGCACTCCCAGGATGGGCACCACACTGTCCAGACTCAACCACGGGAGAGCCCAAGCTGACGGGAACCGGAACTGTGGTCGGAACCTGGACCTGGAGGAGGACCTGGAGGACACACAGGAACGGGTCTGGGAGCTCGAGAGGCGCAACGAAGGGCTGAGGAACCGCCTGCACTTCTACAAGCAGCAGCTGCAGCTGCAGAACTGCGGCCGCCACTGCCCCTACGCCTATGTCCCTCCCCGGGTCGACACGGGACTCAGGCGGGGGCACACGACCGCCGGGCGAGCGCCCGAGAGACTCCGCAAAGGTGAGAAGGGTCGGAGTGTGCCGCCTATTGGTAGGGTTGCCAGCTCTGGATTGGGAAATACCTGGAGATTTGGGGTGGGGGTGGAGCCTGAGGAGGGTGGGGAGGGGCGGGAGTCCAATGGCCAAAGTGGACATTTTCTCCAGGGGAACTGATCTCTGTCACCTGGGGATCAGTTGTAACTGCAGAAGAGCTCCAGTTAGTGCCTGGAGGTTGGCAACCCTACTTCTACAACCCTCCCCTCATACTTAAATTTCCATACAATCCCTAGTTACTGGCGTGCTTTCATGCTTGGCAGACACAATGTTTAGCCAACCACAGAATTAAGGAGGGCACTTTACTAAAGTCCCGTTCTTGGTTTTTGGGTTTTTTTTTTTTTTTTTTTTGCTATTACAAGTTTAATAAATAAAATTTATTTATTTAATAAGATAGAGACTATAGCTCACCTCATGTTATTTTGTACTCAGGCATCTTTGGATCATACCTGTCTCGATCCAATATCAGCTTCCTGCTGAATCCTGGGTGATCTCTTTTCTGTCGGCAGATCCAGTAATAACTCGATCTGTTAACACATTTTTTACAATAGTGATTTCTTTAAGGCGCTACCAAGGATGGGCGTTGATTTGTTAATGCTTTCTGTGCAAATTGTACAGAAGTGTTGCCATGTTTGATTTTGTCATGCATTTTATTCTGTTTTACGGAGTCGATAGTCTTATGCTTAAGACATCTGGTCAAAAGAGCTTATTCATAACAGGAAAGTAAGGAATAACAGAGGTTGTTTTTTCCCCCCCATGACATCCAGCTTTTCATTTTCTTTCCTGTCCATCAGGCATGAGGGTGCAAGGACCAGAAGTCCGGCCGACCCACACAGCCCCTCCCAGATATGGGGATCGCGTACCGGAGGGATCCCGAGCAGAGACACTGTGAGTTTGGCAGCCCACCCCACAGTCTTTCATTCATGGGGAGGGGGGTCCCCCACAAATTTATTTATTTATTTACTTACATAATTTATAGTTTACCTTTCTCACTGGGACTCAAGGCGGATTACACAGAGGCCTTTTATGCATGGCTGTTTCCTCGCTCTCACACACCCCGCCTCCCCCCACCACTTCGGGGCTTGGCTTTGATTATGCATGCCTTTTCTGACAGTCAGAGGTCACCTCGCTCTCCTCGCGCCTTTTGCCCACATTTTCTGGATGCTGGCTGAAATAGCATCCAGAAGACACAGGAGAAACATGCAATTACAATCTGACGATCGTAAAAGGCATGCAAAATCAAAGCAAAGCCCCGAAGCAGTGTGTGTGTGTGTGGGGTGACTGAGAGGGAAACAGCCTTTCATAAAAGGCCAGAGTGAGTCAATACAAGCGACCTTCAATAAAACAATGCAATAGAATTCCTTTCCTTGATCCCTTAGAAGCTCATTGATCTTGAGCAGCATAAATCTAACGTTTGAGGTATATAAGGACTGAAATAAATCTTGCCACTGACAATGTAGCCTTGGGATCCCTGTCACTTAATAAAAAAGGCATTATGTCAGACACAGAGGCATTAGATTTATATGTTAAAAGGGAAGAGATATAACGTGATCGGCAATTGAATTAGGAAAGCAGAAATGTGGAACCAAACAGAAATCCGAGGGGGGAAAAACAGAACCGAAGCAAAGCATAAGTATTAAGCCACATCTACTAGCGCATGGCCTGAAACGGTCATTTGTTTCACTGCTCATATATGCAAATCATATCCTGCAATTTTCTCTGTGTCCCATGAGAGACGTTACCCCAAAGGTTGAAGTTTGTTCTCTTTGCACTTCCTTTTCAGAGCGCACAGCTTGGTGCTGGCCGAGCTGGAACCGGACTCTGAAACGCCGAGTTCCCTGCAGGGCAGGGAGACCGATCCAGAAAGCAGCCAGACTCAGCAGCGCCGCCACGAGGCCCATGCTCGCCGGTACGACACCTTGGTTTGGAAAAGAGAATCAGAAGGTTCTAAATCAGAGAAAGAAAACGCAAGCCGGTAGAATCGGCTTTAAACTATTTCGCTCCACCGTGTTGATCTCAAAGAATCACAGAGTTGGAAGGGACCGCCAGGGTCATCTAGTCCAACCCCCTGCACAATGCAGGAAATTCACAACTACCTCCCCCCCACACACCCAGTGACCCCTACTCTATGCCCAGAAGATGACCAAGGTGGCCTCCCTCTCACGATCTGCCTAAGGTTATAGAATCAGCAATTGCTGACAGATGGCCATCTAGCCTCTTCTTAAAAACCTGTTTTAGCCTCAAAGCTCTCGGTAGTTTCTAGTCGCCCGCCCCTCAATCCACCACCATCTCTGATTTGCTCAACTAGAACTGCAATCCAAGACAACGTGGAGCTGATCCGCCTGCAGAAGCTGCTGAAGGCGAAGAATTCAGAACTGGCGACTGCCAAAGCCCAGTTCACAGGCCTGCAGGAAGTGAGTCCGGCCATCTTTTCTCTGCGTCCTTTATACTGTCTCCCTCTTTATTATTTTTTTTACAAAAAATCTTATTTACCTCATTTATACCCCTGCCTTGCTCCCCAGTGGAGACCCAAAGCAGCCTATATGGAGACCAAAATGATCAGGGGGCTAGAGCAACAGCCCTATGAGGAACGGTTAAAATGTTCAGAAGGTGGTTAAGGGGAGACATGATAGAGGTCTATAAAATTATGCGTGGTGTGGAGAGAGTGGACAGGGAGAAGCTTTTCTTCCTCTCTCATAATCAGAGGCGGATCTACTGTGAAACTAATGAAGCTTAAGCTTCAGGGCCCCTAATCCCAGAGGGGGCCCCTGCAGCAACTTTTTTAATGAGTGAATTTCTCAACAAAATTGATGGAGTTTTTTAAGTGATAGAATCATAAGCCAATGGGTTGAAGTACTTACTATTGACCTTAGAATATGCTCTAATACCCATTTCATATGGCCTCAAAGTGTCCCTGTAATTGGTTAAATTTCAAAATTTTCTCGGGGGCTTGCAGGGCTCGAACCCCCAGCTGTAAGGGCTCACTGAGCTCACCAGAATCCATTCACAGCCTACATTTTGGCAGCTGGATTGTCAGATCCTTTGCTGGTGCATGGCTTAATAGTTATGGAGTCTTATTTCATCACTGTATGGCCCATTTTCAAGGACTCCACCCCACCACCCTGTTCTCCACCATTTCGGTCTCGAGGTCCTTGCAAGGGCAGCAAGTTCCTTTGGACTTTGTTGGATGTTGCCCTATTGTTTCTGGTTGCGAAGGGGCCCCCATAACAGTTCAAGCTTCAGGGTCCCAAAAATGTAGGTCCTCCACTGCTCATAACACAGAGTCATCTGCTGAAGCTGGAAGGGGAGAGATTCAAAACAGATAAAAGGAAATATTTCTTCCTACAAAGGATAATTAAATTGTGGAATTCCCTGCCCCAGGATGTGCTGGTGGCTGCCAACTTGGAAGGTTTTAAGAGGGGAGTGGACATGTTCATGGAGGAGAAGGGTATTCATGACTACTAGTAAAAATGGATACTAGTCAGGATGCATACCTATTCTCTCCAGCCAAGGAGCATGCCTATTATATTAGGTGCTGCGAAACACAGGCAGGATGTTGCTGCTGCAGTTGTCTTGTTTGTGGGCTTCCTAAAGGCAACTGGTTGGCTGCTGTGTGAACAGACTGCTGGACTTGATGGGCCTTGGTCTGATCCAGCATGGCCTTTCTTATGTTCTTATATGATTCTCCTCTCCTCTACTTTATCAATGTACAACAACCCTGTGAGGTAGGTATGGCCAAGAGTATGTGACCAGCCAAGGTCACCCAGCAAGCTTCCATGGCATACATATACATACATATTCATTTTAATGTTTTATTTTTAATACACTTAACAATCAAACACTAATTTTAATACACTAACAATCAAACATACAAACATTAAAGCATAAACAGCCATAATCTAATCTAATCTAATCTAGAGATGGATTGACTCAATAAAGGAAGCCACAGCCCTCAGTTTGCAAGATCTGAGCAAGGCTGTCAAAGATAGGACATTTTGGAGGACACTGATTCATAGGGTCGCCATGAGTCGGAAGCGACTTGACGGCACTTAACACACGCATAATATATTATAATTGTAATAAACAAGTAATAAATATGTTATCAGATATGGAAAAATACATTGAGAACAAAGATAAATCTGTGACTGTAATATGGGTGTAGCAAAGGGATTTTTTGTGTATGAATGAAATACTCTACATTTTCCAAGCAATAGGCAATGGGAGATCTATAGAGAAAAAGTGTGCCTTCCTTCCCCACAGCATGCCCATTAATTCAGAACTTTGCCTTCTTTACCCACAGACTTATGAGACTCATTTCCACCAGGTAAATATTCCAGTTCATAAGATCATCAGCTCCAGGTTCGGGAATTCCTGGAGATTTAGGGGTAGAGCCTGGGGAGGGTGGGGTTTGGGGAGGGTAGGGACCTCTGCAGGGATGTGATGCCATAGCATCTACCCTCCAGGGGAACTGACCTCTGTTCGTCTGGAGACGAGTTGTAATTCCGGAAGATCTCCAGACCCCACCAGCAGGCTGGCAACTCTATTTGGCATGGTGACGGGACCCGAACCCAGGTCTCCTGGGCCAGCATGGAGGCTCTGGATCTCATCAATCTTTCCTTTCTCCTGAAGAACCAAGAGACCCTGAGGACAGCCAACGAGGCGTTGCTGGCTCAGGTTGAAGAGCTGAACGGCCGACTCAAGGAAGAGACCCAGAAGGCGATGGCCCTGGAGAGCCAACTGGAGAGCCTTTTGCCATTGCAGAGGACACTAGAAGAGGTAAAGGGTCTTAGGGATTCACCCAAAGGCAGCGCTGCTCACACTTTCTGGCTTGCCAGCGTGGTGTAGTGGTTAAGAGCGGCGGTTTGGAGCAGTGGACTCTGATCTGGAGAACTGGGTTTGATTCCCCCACTCCTCCGCATGAGCAGCGGAGGCTGATCTGGTGAACTGGATTTGTTTCCCCACTCCTACACACGAAGCCAGCAGGGTGACCCTGGGCTAGTCACAGTTCTCTCTGAACTCTCTCAGCCTCCCCCTACCTCACAAGGCGTCTGCTGTGGGGAGAGGAAGAGAAGGTGATTGTAAGGCGGTTTGATTCTTTTTAAAAGGTAGAGAAAGCTGGCATATAAAAACCAGCTCTTCTTCTTCTGGGGTGGAGCCTGAGGAGGGTGGGGTTTGGGGCGGGGAGGGGCTTCAATGCCAGAGAGTCCAATTGCCAAAGCGGCTATTTTCTCCAGGGGAACTGATCTCTATCTGCTGGAGATCAGTTTTATTAGCAGGAGATCTCCAGCTAGTACCTGGAGGTTGAGAGAACAAAGCAGACACCACTGTACCAATACAACAAAGTTAGAAAATGGGTACTAGAGCAACACAACTATAAGGTGCAAAAATAATCTATTCAAAAGTTACCAAATCTCAATATGTCACAAAGTGATAAAAAATCTATACAATCAATCCCATATGTATACATAAATTCATCCCAAAATCCAAGAATCCAAAATCCATAGATGCAATGTTGAAGTAGAATTTTTTACAGATGAAAGGGGGATGAAGTAATATTTTTTACAGATGAAAGGGGGATACGGCCGTTTCAAAATTCTTCAGTAAAAGTTCTTCCTCAGTCCCCAACAGTATTCATCAATTTCAGCTTCAATAATACATGACTGCACTTGAATATCAAGGATAGTTTTCATGTTCCATGCAGGGATACTTTTAATGTATAGATTGATTGTATAGATTGTTTATCACTTTGTGACATATCGAGATTTGGTAGCTTTTGAATAGATTATCTTTGCACCTTACATTATAGTTGTGTCACTCTTGTACCCAATACCTGGAGGTTGGCAATCCTATGCAGTATAAGACAGGTATACATGTACATGTGGACCCTTTGCAGTTTCAGGAGAGAGTCCAGGACCTGCAGAAGGAAAGAGACTTGCTGAAGGAAGATTATGACAAACTGCTGGAGAGGTAAGGAAAGGTGGGGAAACGTGAATGGCAAAGGCGACTTCTAGGAATCCGTTCCATTTGTTTTCCCTCAAAGGCCGTCATCTTGGATTCTGCATGCTAGCCATAAAGGTAAAGGTCCCCTGTGCAAGCACCGGGTCATTCCTGACCCATGGGGTGACGTCACATCCCGACGTTTCCTAGGCAGACTTTGTTTACGGGGTGGTTTGCCAGTGCCTTCCCCAGTCATCTCCCCCCCCTTTACCCCCAGCAAGCTGGGTGCTCATTTTACCCACCTCGGAAGGATGGAAGGCTGAGTCAACCTCGAGTCGGCTACCTGGAACCGACTTCCGTCGGGATCGAACTCAGGTCGTGAGCAGAGCTTGGACTGCAGGACTGCAGCTTACCACTCTTCGCCACGGGGCTCCTCATGCTAGCCATAGTGAGGGATAAAATTGCAAGGCGGTCCAGTTTTGCGCCTGGAAGAGAGAGGAGGGGGAAAAATGGTGGTCTCGTTGGCATCTGAAGAATATGTTTAGGCGTTGTAAGGAAAATGCCTGTGCGGCCACATTTTGAGTTGGTATGAAATGGTTGTTCTAAGCTCTTCTAGGAATTACTCTTGCAATGTTGTGCCTCAAAGAGAGGAGCTTAAGCGGTAGATTAAGACATGGATACGTTCCCTGCTCTGTTTCTTTAGCTGCATCAGTGCTGCCCAGCAAAACCGGGATGAGGTACCCCAGAGGGACAACATTCCTCCTTTGGAAGAACAGCTTAGCTGGGTGGTGGTGGAGAAGCAGCAGCTGCAGGAACAGCTGGAAGAGGAAAGAGGTGAGAGAGGGAGAGGGGCGGGTTGCAGGAGCAGCTTGCGGCGCCTTTGCGCGGGACGAGGAGTGTGGGCAGTGTGGGCTAGCGGTGAGAGTGTCATGTTAGGTGAAATCATTAGGCTTGTTGAAAACATATCAAGTTGCAATCCCCTGGGGCTCAGCCCAAACCCTCTCTCTCCTCCTACAAGCTCGGAACAAGGAACTGAAGGAGGAGGTGATTCAGCTGCTGAATCGGGCACAGGACTCCAAGGACGTCAAGGAAGTCGACTCCTCAGAGGAGAAGGGGGCCATCTTGGAAAACCAAAGTGCGGGGCAAGAGCCTCAATCCAATCCTGCCCAGGTGGGACCAGGTGGAGTGTATACCTGAGAGAAGTAGACCTCAGATGCTGGGAGCATGTAGCGTAGGGTTGCCAGCTCAAAGTTGGGAAATACCTGGCGATTTGGGGGGTGGAGCCAAGGGTTGCCAACCTCCAGGTGGAGGCAGGAGACCTCCTGCTATTACAACTGCTCTCCAGCAGATAAAGATCAGTTTACCTGGATAAAATGGCCGCTTTGGCAATTGGACTCTGTGGCATTGAAGTCCCTCCCCACTCCAAACCCTGCCCTCTCCAGGCTCAGCCCCCCAAAATCTCCAGGTATTTCTGAACCCGGAGCGAGCAGCCCTAGTGGAGCCTGAGAAGGGCGGGGTTTGGGGAGGGACATCAATAGAGTATAATGCCATAGAGTCCACCTTCCAAAGCAGCCTTTTTTGACTTACTAGTCAAAATGGATACTAGTCATGATGCATACCTATTCTCTCCAGGATCAGAGGAGCAGGCCTATTATATTAGGTGCTTTGGAAGACAGGCAGGATGGTGCTGCTGCAGCCGTCTTGTTTGGGGGCTTCCTGGAGGCACCTGGTTGGCCATGGTGTGAACAGACTGCTGGACTTGATGGGCCTCGGTCTTATCCAGCAGGGCTTTTCTTATGTTCTTACGTCCTTATGTTCGAATGACGGAGTACAATCTGAGCATGTAATTTTTCTAGCCCAAATTAAAAACAGAGCTCTGGCGGGCATATCTTGCTGGCTTTAATCACCACTAGCATCCTTTAGAAAATATCAATTGAGAGAAGGGGGGATAGTGTAATCGTCACTTCTTCTCGTTAAAGCAGCCTGAATGAATTAAAGCAAGTAACGGCAATAGAACAGCAAATCTTCAGTCTTGCTCATAGCCTATTGTCCGATGGGATGCATTTGGCAGGGCTCTATTTGCTGATGTGTTTTGTCCAGCATGGCGTAGTGGTTAAGAGTGGCAGATTCGAACCAGGTTGGTTTCCGCACTCCTCCACACCAAGCCTGCTGGGTGACCTTGGGCCAGTCACAGCTCTCTCTCAACTCTCTCAGCCCCACCTGCCTCACAAGGTGTCTGTTGTGGGGAGGGGAAGGGAAGGAGATTGCAAGCCACTTTGAGACTCCTTTAAAGGTAGAGAAAAGCGGGGTATAAAACCCATCTCTCCTTCTTCCCCTGCCGCGCTTTCCCTCTTGCAGGTCCCGTACATGGAGATTCTGTCGATAGAGACAACGCAGCAGGATGAGGCCCAACGAAGCCTAAAGCGCCGGCTCCATGAAACAGAGGCTGCCCACGCAGAGACGATACTGGAGTTAGAGAAGACCCGTGACATGCTCATCTTGCAGCACCGCATCAACCGGGACTACCAGGTAAGGTTGTTCTCAGAGTGGAAAGTAGGGATTGGGGAGAAGGGGATGCCGACACCTGGCCCAGTTGTGCATGAGCCTGACCTTCCTCCTCTTTCTCCGAGGCGGAGCTGGACGCGGCGGCGCTACGGGCTGAGCGGGAGAAGAAGGACCACGAGGAGAAAGAGCAGCGCATGGCCCGGCTCCTGGACCTGCGTAGTGCTCGCATTCGCCAACTGGAAGGTGCGTGCATTTGGGATTTAACTGGAAGGATGTTTTCCTTGCCCTGACCTGGATGGTTCAGGCTAGCCTGATCTTGTCAGGTCTCAGAAGCTAAGCAGGGGCGGCCCTGATTAGTACTCAGATGGGAGACCACCAAGGAACGCCCAAGAGCCAGAGTGGTGCGGTGGTTAAGAGTGGTGGTTTGGAATGGTGGACTCTGATCTGGAGAACTGGGTTTGATTCCCCACTCCTCCACGTGAGCGGTGAAGGCTAATCTGGTGAACCAGGTTGGTTTCCCCACTTCTACACACGAAGCCAACTGGGTGACCTTGGGCTAGTCACAGCTCTCTTAGAGCTCTCTCAGCCTCACCTACCTCACAGGGTGTCTGTTGTGGGGAGGGGAAAGGAAGGCGATTGTAAGCCGGTTTGAGACTACTTAAAAGATAAAGTCGGCATATAAAAAGCCAACTCTTCTTCTTCTTCGCAGCGGAAGGCAATGGCAAACCACCTCTGTTGGTTTCTTGCCTTGAAAACCCTTCTCGGTTGCCATAAGTTGGCTGCGACTTGACAGCACTTTACACACGTTTTAATTATTTATTTACATAATTTCTACCCCACCTTTCTTCCCAACGGTGATCCTGAACGGCTTCCATCGTTCCTCCTCTCCTCAGTTTTACCCTCACAACCACCCTGTGAGGGAGGTTAGGCAGAGAGCGAGTGTGTCTGGCCTGTGACCACCGCCTGGAGGTCGGCAACCCTAGTGGTCGACAAACTAGCAGGTGTCCACGTGGGTAGGCCTCAGAGGATCTGGCCCTCACGGCTTGGCTCCTCTCATCTCCCCCCGGCAGGACAGTTGAAGGACGTGGCCTATGGGACCCGGGCGCTCCCATTCCTACCCACTGAGGGTGACGCGGCCACAGAAGCCGGCCCTGACGGGGCGTGCCCACGTCTGCAGCGTGGTGAGAACCTCTTTGAGCTCCACGTCTCCGGCGCAGTGCTCTCGGCCGACTTGCTCCGTCTGCTGGGGGACCCGGAGCCTACCACCTTTTGCACGTATGCCTTCTACGACTTCGAGACCCACTGCTCGCCCTTGGCGCGAGGCCCGCGGCCCCAGTATGACTTCACGTCCCAGTACGTGGTGCGGGCGGAGCCCTTGTTCCTGCAGTACTTGCACGGGGCCGCTGCCCGCCTCGACCTCCACCTCGCTTCAGCCGTCGACCACACCACCCTGGCTTCTTGCTGGTTGCGTTTTGGGGAAGCGCTGGGGAGCGGGGAACAGGTGCACGCCACGGCTGTGCTTCAAGGTAAAATTACTCCATCCCAAAGGGTTACCAACTTGGTTGGGATGTTCCTGGAGAATTGGGGGTGGAGTCTTGGATGGCAGGGTTTGGGAGGAGAGGGACCTCAGTAGAGTTGCCAACCTCCAGGTAGTAGCTGGAGATCTCCTGCTATGACAACTGATCTCCAGCCGATAGAGAACTGGGCTAGGAAACCTAGGGTTGCCAGATCCCTCTTCGCCACCAGCGGAAGATTTTGGGGTGGGTCCTGAAGAGGGCAGGGTGTGGGGAGGGGAGGGACTTCAATGCCATAGAGTCCACTTGCCAAAGCGGCCATTTTCTCCAGGTGAACTGATCTCTGTCGGCTGGGGATCAGTTGTAATAGCAGGAGATCTCCAGCTAGTACCTGGAGGTTGGCAACCCTAAGGAAACCAGAAGTGGCATCGGGAGCGTGTGCCACCCAGCCCTGCCCACAAGAAGCTCCCCCCCTAGGCAACCCTAGCTCCATGGCAGCCTTAGGCACATGCAGCCCTCAAGCGCAATCTCTTGTGGTCAGCTGCAGAACTTCTCAACAAACCTGACCATGTTTCTGCCTGTCCTGACCTCCTTTGCGCCTCCTGATCCGTGCTCCGTTCCTACCTCCACATCCTTCCAACCCTGCCTGCCCAATTCCCCCCCCACACACACCTTTGCCCGGGTCACTGCAGGTCCCAGTGGCGAGGACTACGGACTTTTGGAGTACTGGATGAGGCTGCGCTTTCCTATCGAGCAGACCCTGAGGCTGCACTGCCAGCGGACCAAAGCCTTGGGCTACCTGTCTGCGGGAGTGCCCCGGGCTCCCGTCGCTCAAGAGGGGGTGAGGACAGGGGAGCGGGGGGCCAAGCAAGAAATGATTTGCACACTGAGCTCTCTTGTCCTTACGGTTATTGTGAAACAATCCCAAGAGCGGATGAGCGACCTGAGCCGGAGATTCCTTGCAGGTATCTGAGCTCCCCATTCACTTTGATGGAGGAATCGCACCCTCTATTGAGATGAATGGGGGAGCTTGCTTGCACTGCAGTGCCCTGTCCTGCCCACAGTTGGAGACCATGTTAACAGACGGTTCTAGGCTGTACCCCAGTGGGTAGCAGCATCCTGGATACAGGGGCAGTCTTAGAAGAAGAGTTGGCTTATATACCCCACTTCTTCTCTGCTGACCCTGGTGGTCCCTTCCAACTCTATGATTCTGAGTTTCAAAGCAGCTTACACTCTCCTTCCCTTCCCCTCCCCACAACAGGCACCTTGTGAGGCAGGTGGGGCTGAGAGAGTTCGGAGAGAACTGTGACTGGCCCGAGGTCCCCCAACAGGCTTCCTGTGGAGGAGTGGGGAAACCAACCCAGCTCTCCAGATTAGAGTCTGCTGCTCTTAACCACTACACCACTCTGGTGATTCTGGAGCCATGGGTAAAAATTGAGGATGGGGCCCCAGAATGACTGCCACCCTTCACACAACACATAGTTAAATTGTGGAACTCCCTGCCCCAGGAGGTGGTGATGGCTGCCAACTTGGATGGCTTTAAGAGGGGACTGGACACGTTCATGGAGGAGAGGGCTATCCATGGCTACTAATAAAAATGGATACTAGTCATGACGCATACCTATTCTCTCCAGAATCAGAGAAGCCTGCCTATTATATGAAGTGATGTGGAGCACAGGCAGGACAATGCTGCTGCAGTCGTCTTGCTTACGGGCTTCCTAGAGGCACCTGGTTGGCCACTGTGTGAACAGACTGCTGGACTTGATGGGCCTTGATCTGATCCAGCAGGGCTTTCCTTATGTTCTTATGGCAGCAGGAGTCAGTTCTTCTTCAACAACAACAATAATAATGGAGTCTCCATTAGGAGGCCCCAGACTCTACTGTATTTGGACCACACCAACGGCTCCTTCAGCCCCACGTCACCCTGTGTCTCCCTTTCCCCCCCACAGGTGCTGGGCCCAGGTTGGAACGAGTTCACTGTGCGGATCGAGGGCTGTGCCCGCCTGCGCAGCCGCTGGCTCGGCTCCCAACCCAGCCCCTATGCCATGTACCAGTTCTTCACTTTCCCGGATCACGACACCGCCATCGTCCCTTCCAGCAGCAACCCCCACTTCGGAGACCTGCGCTCCTTCCCTTTGCGGGTCACGCCGGAGCTGCACCATTACTTGCTCCGGGAGAGCCTGCGGGTGTACGTGTTTGACGACGAAGACATAGAGCCAGGGAATTTCTTGGGCAAAGCCCAGATCCCGCTGCTGCCGCTAGCGCATGGACGCAGTGTCGCAGGTGAGTAGGGTTGCCTGGTCCCTCTTTGCCATCGGCGGGAGCTTTTTGGGGCGGAGCCTGAGGAGGGCAGGGTTTGGGGAGAGGTGGGACTTCTGTGCCATAGAGTCCAATTGCCAAAGTGGCCATTTTCTCCAGGTAAACTGATCTCTATTGACTGGAGATCAGTGGTAATAGCAGGAGATCTCCAGCTAGTACCTGGAGGTTGGCAACCCTACAGGTGAGACACCTGGACTCCCAGTCCCTACACCTGTGTATACCTAGGGTTGCCAGGTCCCTCTTTACCACCAGTGGAAGGTTTTGGGGTTTGGAGATCGGTTGTAATAGCAGGAGATCTCCAGCTAGTACCTGGAGGTTGGCAACCCTATGTATACCAAGGGAGCCTTTGTGTCCTCCATCTCTACCTTTGTTTTTTGCGGGGGATTGCCTCTGGCTGAATGGCAGCTGTCTATTATCTGTCTAGCAATGTTTGTGCCGCCCTTCCTCTAAAGCACTGGTTCCCAACCAGGGGTCCGTGGACCCCCAGGGGTCCGCGAGAACTAAATTAAGGTCCGCGAAACAAAGTTATAAACCTATAATAAATTAATATTTTCAATTAAAAGTTCTCTATTATAAAAATATATATTCAAATATTATTCTAAGTTTAATGTTTAACTAACAGTTATGATTAAAGTTTATTTTCAAATTCTCTGAATTTTTATTTTTAACCTTGGGGTCCCTGCACCGAACAAAAAAGTCCTAGTGGTTCCTGGTCAAAAAAAGGTTGGGAACCACTGCTCTAAAGAGATTAGTCCCGCCTTCCTCATTTCATCTTCACAACAAACCTGTGAGGTCGGTTAGTGATTGGCCCATCACCAAGCAACATTCCATGGCAGAGCGAGAATTCGAACTCAGCTCTTCCATACTCTAGCACAGCACTGTAACTACTACACCACATTGGCTTAACAGGTGACTCAGTTCTAGGCACATCAATGTGGAAATTCTCTCCAAATTTAAAGTGCAAAATTTGGGAAACGTCAAGATTTATTTCCAGAAGAGCATCGTCTCGACTGGAGCAAAACCACAGTCTCAAACAAAAAGGATAGGAAATCCCATTGTTAGATATGACAGGTGGGTTGGCTTTAAGGTTGCCAGTTCTGGGTTGGGAAATACCTGGACATTTTGGGGGTGGAGCCTGAGGAGGGTGGGATTTGGAGAGGAGGGACTTCAATGCCATAGACTCCAATTGCCAAAGTGGTTGTTTTCTTCAGCTGAACTGAACTCTTATCAGCTAGTGAGCCGTTGTAATAGCTGGAGATCTCCAGGTAATACCTGGAGGTTGGCAACCCTAGGCCCACCCTGAATTCTGATGCTGCCCGTATCCAAATACTGACCTCTTCCACCTTCTCTTTTTCCTCTACCCCAGGAGACTTTGTGCTCACAGACCCAACCGGGAAGCCCAGCGGGTCTATCAGCCTGAGCCTGGAGTGGAAGCTTCTTTATGAAGCCCCTGAGGAATTCCTCCGGCAGGCGTCCTGGGATCGGGAGGCCCATCACCGGTCTTTGGAGCTGCAAATCGAGAAGGAGCAAGCCACGCTGCAGAGCCAGGTACTGGAGCTGTAAGGGGGCAATAAAGCTAGAAAAACAGAGAGATCAGGACTCTCTTCACTATGGTCACCAGGCCTCTTGCTATAGTGAGAGACCTCCTGGCACACCTGTTAGTTGCCAGGGAGAAATGAGGAGGGGGGATAGAGGGGCAGGTAGGGTTGCCAGGTCCCTCTTCGCCACCAGTGGGAGCTTTTCGGTGCAGAACCAGGGCAGGGCAATGTTTGGGGAGGGACTTCAATGCCATGGAGTCCAATGGCCAAAGCGGCCATTTTCTCCAGGACAAGTGATCTCTATCAGCTGGAGATAGCTGTATTAGCAGGAGATCTCCAGCTAGTACCTGGAGGTTGGCAACCCTAATGCTACCAGCACTTACAGTGAAAACCGGAAGAGACACCGTGGATGCTGGCAGGATGGGGTTGCCAACTTCGAGGTACTAGCTGGAGATCTCCTGCTGTTACAACTGATCTCCAGCCGATAGAGATCAGTTCCCCTGGAGAAAATGGCCACTTTGGCCATTGGACTCTATGGCATTGAAGTCCCTCCCCAAACCCCACCCTCCTTAGGGTCTGCCCAAAAACCTCCCACCGGTGGCGAAGAGGGACCTGGCAACCCTATGGCAGAAGGCCAACTTACCCTGCCTAATGGCAGGGCAGGGCCTTTGCCCTGGCGCTGCATGAAGCTCCAAACTGATTTGCTCTCATGCCCATCCAGGCTCCAAGCCCTGCTGCCCCTTTGAGCTCCCAGCACCAGAGGAAGAAGCCGCGTCTCAGCCTGCCGGAGCCTGACAGACACCTTCAGAAATCCGCCGAACCAGACGACGGAACCAGGGGAGCAGCTCAGTTGAGTTCAGCATTCGAGTGCAGAAGACGTGGAAGAAAGGAGGCCGTGGATGGCACCATCCGGCAGGTGTGAGAGAAGGCATGAGTAGGGTTGCCAACCTCCAGGTACTAGCTGGAGATCTCCTGCTATTACAACCGATCTCCAGCCGATAGAGATCAGTTCCCCTGGAGAAAACGGCCGCTTTGGCCATTGGACTCTATGGCAATTGAAGTCCCTCCCCAAACCCCGCCCTCCCCAGGCTCCGCCCCAAAAACCTCCCACCGGCGACCCTACTAACCAAGGAAACGTTCATGTCCTGACAGGTAGCACTGGAAAAGCTTAAAGAGGAGGCAGGGGAACGACCGGCTGTGGCAGAGGAGGGCTGGCCTGCAAGACTCCAAGAGTCAGAAGCCGAATTGAGCGCACCCGCGGAAGCAGCCGCGCCAAAGGATGCTGGTATGAACCAAAGGGCCAGCGTGTCGCCCAGGGACCAGGGCAGGCAGGGTTCATTTGTCAAAGGCAGTACAAAAAGGAGCAGGGAAAGATAACAACATGCATAACGCAGCCGGTGTGCATCAGCTCCCAAGTGAAGATGACCGTGCTTAAAAAGTCTAGCTACAAAGTGGAAACAGTGTCTGTTCTGTTGTGCATTCAGAAGGTCTCAGGCTCACTCCCTGGCAACTCCAGTTACAAGAGAGCCATTGTAGTATAGTGGTCACAGTGTTGGACCAGGATCTGGGAGACCCCGGTTCAAATCCAGACTCTCCCCAGATTATTAATTTTTATTTTTATTTTATAAAAAAGGGGTACAGAAAGGGGGGGAAAGGGAAGGGAGAAAAGTAAGGTAGAAGATACGCCATCCTCCAAGCTTCTACATAGTTTAGGTTTCAAAGGTAAAAAAGAAGTGTTCCCAAATATTATATTACATTGATTCATCTCAAGATTCTCTAAGGTGAACAGAAATATATTTCATCCAATAAGCCTCTGTGTGTGTGTAAAGTGCCGTCAAGTCGCAGCTGACTTATGGCGACCCCTGTTTGGGGGGGGGGGGTTTCATGGCAAGAGACTAACAGAGGTGGTTTGCCAGTGCCTTCCTCTGCACAGCAAACCTGGTATTCCTTGGTGGTCTCCCATCCAAACACTAACCCGGGCTGACCCTGCTTAGCTTCCGAGATCTGACCAGATCAGGCTAGCCTGGGCCATCCAGGTCAGGGCAATAAGCCTCTACGGCAGATTATTTAAATGGGGTGTGGGGAGAGAACTGGTTAATTAAAGTGTGTGACTGGCCATACACCGAATCTGCTGCCTGGATCTAGAGCAGAAAAACATGGGAACCAGGAAGAATTTGGGCCTTGCTTCTAGCCTCAGCCCCAGTTCTCATGCTGGAGAATGCCCGTTTTTGTTTTCCAAATATTGGCAGCCCTGCAGAAATTTGGTGACATAAAGTGAGGCTGCTGCCAAAATTGATCATTCAAGTTATACTCCTGTATAATAAACTGAATCGGTTCATAACAATGAATTTATAGGGAAACTTTCCAGTTGCTTTCAGTGATTTCATTACGTGCCCGCACCTTAAATCAACTACTTGATCAAAATTATATTATGATACTGTTCAAACACCACCTATTTTATGGTTAAATCAATGAACAGAAGAACAAAAATTTTGTGTACAGTAGCCCTGTGACCTCAGTGGAGAGGAGCTCAGTTAAAGAGCCTCTGCTTGGCATGCAGAAGGTCCCAGGTTCAATCCCCGGCATCTCCTGTCAGTGATCTCTCCCTTTTGAGAGCCAGCGTGGTGTAGTGGTTTGGAGCGGTGGACTCTGAGAACCGGACTCCGGAGAACCGAGTTTTGATTCCCCACTCCTCCACATGAGCAGCGGACGCTAATCTGGTGAACTGGATTTGTTTCCCCACTCCTCCACACGAAGCCAGCTGGGTGACCTTGGGCTAGTCACTGCTCTGTTAGAGCTCTCTCAGCCCCACCTACCTCACAGGGTGTCTGTTGTGGGGAGGGCAAGGGAAGGTGATTGTAAGCTGGCTTGATTCTCCCTTAAGTGGTAGAGAAAGTTGGCATATAAAAGCCAACTCTTCTTCTTTTTCTTTGCCCACAGCCTCTGAGGAACTGGACAGCATCAGTGACGCCCCAACCACGGAGAGTGACGAAGTGGTTGTGGCCCCACGCATGTCGCGGGAGCCTCTGGAGCTGGTAAACACAACGTCTTCCCTTGAAGTGGGGTGCGGGTCACATCGAAAGCAACTGGATCTTCAACTAACTTGCCGCAAGGCTCTTTTCCACGGTGGCAGGTGTCAGAATTCCAGAGGTGCTCACAGGTTGAAAAAGGTTGGGGGCCCCTGGAATAGACCATGCCAAGCGAGATGGACAGGTGGTTTCAGCATGAAGCAAATTCATATGTACCTTCTTTATTTACTTCGCTTATGCCCCACTCTTTCTCCCCAACGGGAACCCAAAGCAACTCACATCATGGGCCTCTCCATTTTATCCTCAGAACAACCCTGTGAGGTAGGTTAGGCCAAGAGCGTGGGCCCGAGAACAACCGGCAACTTTCAGTGGCTGAGCGGGAATTCAATCCCGAGTCTCCCAGATACCAGGCCAACATACTAACCGCTACACCACGCTGCCTGCCGCACATCCACCGCCCCTCTGAACATTCACAGGGCGTTGCCAGCACTTTCAGCCCTAATCACCAACATTTCTGAGGAGGTTGATTCTGCCCTATGGATCTGGTAACACTCCAAGCATAGATTTTAGTGATCAGACACGATCCCATTTAACCGTATTTGCCTTCCACCCTCATTGCTGTGAAAAACTTTCAACCATGCTACTTCTGAATCACAGGAACTCCTGTTTCATGCTCCTTAGCGATTTTTAGACAGGATTCGTGTGGAGGTGGTGTCTCTGAGCTTACACCCGGACAGCGAACCAGTTGCTAATGAGGGCATCCAGCAACTCTATGTGGAGTACCGATTCCCGGGAGTTCTACTGGCAGAAACGGAGACCCCCTTCTCATTACGGAAGCCCCTCGGAGGCCAGGAGATCTACTTCCACTTCAGTAAGGGTGAGCATGCAGCAGGGCTCTTGTGAAATACAAAATCTGTAGTTGGGGAGGGGAGTGGACTTCTTTATCCGCTTGCTCGGTGTACTGGCAGCCAGACTTGTATAATTTGTTTACAAAATTCATATCCCCCTTTTCCTGTCCTTGCAAGGGCCACCAAGGCAGCTAGCCATTTCAAAAATATATATGATCAAATCACATTTTAAAGCCATTGAGACCATCAGCATTATATCAGCATCTGGGCTCCCAGTACTACCGCCAATTCATTTAAAAAAGTTTCTCTTCCATTTAGGTAAATCCCAATAGCTCCTAAAAAGTAAAAAAAAAAAAAAAAAAAAAACTGCTGCATCTGGACCATGAACACCTCTGATTGGCTGTGCAGGCAGATTACAGAAATAGGTCCAAAGGGATAGATGGACAGTGTGTATGTTATGTGCTGTCAAGTTCCTTCCGACTTACAATGACCCTCTGAATCTTCTGGGCATGGAGTAGGGGGTCACTGGGGGTGCAGGGGAGAGGTAGTTGTGAATTTCCTGCATTGTGCAGGGGGTTGGACTAGATGACCCTGGTGGTCCCTTCCAACTCTGTCATTCTATAATGACCTCCAAAATATTCTATCATTGACAGCCTTTACAGGGTTGCCAGAACACAAGTTTTGTTAACAATAGCTCTGTTCTCGAGTGAATGCATGTACCATCAGAGTACACTCGATTGACTCTTCATATGTGCACTGAATAATTATCACATTACAGGCAACGTGTGTACAACTGAACGTGCAATACAAACCCCACAGGGTACTGGTCCCTGGTTTTGTTCATCAACTGAGCACACCATTGGCTCTTTCTTACAAACAGCTGTATGCACATATAGACAGGATGTTTGCACTCCTTTCCCACATGCTGAATAATCCACTTTCAAAGCACTTTAAAACTGGATTTCACTGCAAAATCCACTTGCAAAGGATTGCTAAATTGCATTGAAAGTGGATTGGAAGGAAATGTTTGACAGTGCCAACATGCGGCTAGGACTCTTGCCTTCTCTGGTGGAAGACTTCCCCAGAGGCAAGAGGGTCTTTCTTTCCTCTTGCATCAGGGAAGTTTGCTTCCACCAGAAGAAAATCCCTCCACTGGTGGAACAAATCTGCAGGATACTCTTATATCCTTTGTGTAGATCCATGTACTTAACCTGAACGAGCTCTAATACAAAACTCCTCCTGCTTTCTCCCTTTCAGTTATTAAACTGGATCTGGACCCAGCCAGCATTCAGAGGCAGCTGCTGTTTGCCATGCTGGTGGCGGAGGAACCGCGGCATAGCCAGTGAGCGTCCCCTTCCCCACCTCCTGTAACTGGTCAAAGAAGGGGTGATGAGGGGAGCCCAGCACTCCCTCCCCCAATTCATGGCGTCTTCCCTTCAATACAGGCTGCAGTTCGTAGTGGTGAGCGAACCTCTGCCCGGGGCTGGTGGAGAGTGTGATGACGTGGGCTTTGCCTATCTGGACCTGCGGGAGATCCTTCTGACAGGAAGTGATGTAGCCGTGCAAAACCTGCAAGGTAAGTAAGAATCTGGATCCCACCCTTAGCAAAATTAGGGATATAAACTAAGTATTGGGGGGGAGGGGGGAGAACAAAGGTGATGAGCCAGGATTTGCTAACGCAAACCAGCATTTAAATGACCGTCTGCTAGCTGAAGCCCGGTTTCACTAAGTAGCCATATTTGAAAAAAACAAGCCACCGTTTCGCATGATCCCTGAGCTGAGGTTTTGGTTGCTCTGTATTTAAACAGCTGGATTCAAAACCAGTAGCACCTTAAGAGACTGACAAGATTTTTTTGGGAGCGGGGGGGAATATAAGCTTTCAAGAGTCAAAGCTCCTACTCCCCCGAATCTTGTCAGCTCTAAGGTGCTACTGGACTCAAATCTAGTTGTTCTATTGAAGACTCTCTGAATCTGCTACCCTGAATCTGTAACCCTGCTATCCTGTTGGCAGCAGAGGATAGGACTTGCAAGAATGGGTTTAAATTGCAGGTGGAGAGGTTCCGGCTGGATATTAGGAAAACATTTTTTACAGTAAGAGTTGTTCGACAGTGGAATCAGCTACCTCGGGAGGCGGTGAGCTCCCCCTCACTGGCAGTCTTTAAGCAGAGGCTGGACAAGCACTTGTCAGGGATGCGCCAGGCTGATCCTGCATTAAGCAGGGGGTTGGACTAGATGGCCTGTATGGCCCCTTCCAGCTCGATGATTCTATCCTCTGAATCTGGATCTAAAAACATGCATTTTCAGCGTCTCACCACCACCACCCTTTGCAAGGGTGATGGAAACACTGTTAACGAAAGCTGAGCTCCTCCTGCTTTCCACATGTTAACCAGCTTGTCATTTCCAGAGCAAAATCCCACTGCGTCTCATTCTGGATCTACCAGAACACAAAAGGGCAGGTTTTTAAACTCTCCGTCTTGTGTCTCCCCTGCTCTTTCAGTCCTCAGCTCCCTTGACCCCGACGTCATTATTGGCCTGCTGAAAGTCTCCGTAGAGGCAGCGGCTGCCCTGCGCCTCGTCTACTGGGCAGGCAAAAGAATGAGCAACAAGGGGGTGTGAGAGGCAGAGGGCCAAGCACCGAGCTGAAGAAGAAGAGTTGGTTTTGATATGCTGACTTTCTCTACCACTTAAGGCAGAATCAAACTGGCTTACAATCACCTTCCCTTATCCTCCCCACACCCTGGGAGGTAGGTGGGACTGAGAGAACTGTGACTAGCCCAATTTCACCCAGCTGGCTTCATGGGTAGGAGTGGGGAAACCATCCCAGTTCACCAGATTAGTGTCCGCTGCTCATGTGGAGGAGTGGGGACTCAAACCCGGTTCTCCAGATCACACTCCACCGCTCCAAACCACTGCTCTTAACCACTACACCACGCTGGTTCTCATAGAGAAGGGAGGTTCCCAGATCACCAATTTAGGGGGAAAAGAAGAAGAAGAGTTGGTTTTTATATGCCGACTTCCTCTACCACTTAAGGAAGAACCAAATTGGCTTACAATCACCGTCCCTTCCCCATAACAGTCACCCTGTGAAGTAGGTGGGGCCGAGAGAATGTGACTAGCCCAAGGTCACCCAGCTGGCTTCATGTGGAGGAGTGGGAAAACCAACCCAGTTCACCAGATTAGCCTCTGCCGCTCATGTGGAGAAGTGGGGAATCGAACCCGGTTCTCCAGATCAGAGTCCACCACTCCACCACTGCTAAGATTCTAGGAACGTCATTTGACACAAGGCGAGAAAGAAGCCAGCCAATAAAACTTTCCAAATCCTTAAAAAAAAACATTTTTATTGATCAGTTTTTTTCCAAAGTCAAAAATACCGAGTGCTAACGGCTACGAAAAGAAAGAGGATCTGAGAAAGCTTCCCCCCTGCCCTGAATCACTGACCCCCCTCTCCCGAGAAGAAAAACAAGGGGGGGCACAGAGGGCAGGCAATGAAATCAACCCCTCCTGTTCCCCTCCCCATCCTAAAACACTTGCTCACTGGAGACTTGACTGGGGGAAAAAAACAGATAAATACGGACAGAGCCTGATGATTTAGAATGAAAAGAAAAATTAGGAGAGCCCCTTTCTCACGTGCTTCTCTTCCTCCCTCCCCATTAACTCCGCAGGGTTTTCGCTTTGAGAAACTTCACAAACACCCCCGTTTTCCCCGGCCGCACCCAGGATTCACTTCACTGAAGCGCTTGGTCTTACTCAGGTGCAAGTCTCCGGCCGACGATGGCCACCCTGCTCGGGTCAGTCTACGAACGGAGATCCTGGCAGTCAAGGAGAGGAGCCGCGGGGAGGAGGGGGTTTAAGAGTCGGGACGCCCACCGGGAGAGGGGGAGAGATGAGGGCAATAGAAAGAGGGTAGGTGGGAACTGCAGAGAAGCGTTATCGCTGACACCACGTTTCCTGAGCCTCGCCCGATACTGCCCCCTTCCCGTTCTGCACCCCCCCCATCTTCCTTGGCACAGTCGCGCGTCCGTGGTGACAAATCGGCGGGGCCCAGAATTCTCTCACAGCTGATTGGTCCGTACAAATGGTCAGAAAAGGCTCAAGGAACGAAACGGGGAAAAAAGCTGAATTCCTCCCCCCCACTCCAAATAATAATATATATATAACCCTCCCCCCCCCAAAGAGAAACGGAAAAGGGTGAGGGTGTGCACGTGGGGAAAGGTGTGACGTTTGTGGGGAGGGGGCCGGCCAGCCCCGCGCCCTAAACATTGGCAGCTGGATGAGCCTCACAGCCCTAACACCCCCCCACTAAGATTGGCTTGGGGTTGGGGGGGACACAAAGGCTAGAGTTCACGATCTACTTCCTCTTCTTCTTGGGGGGGCCCGAGCTCCGGGCAGGGCTGCGGCTGTGGGAACTGCGGTGGTGGCCGGAGCTCTGGGATGACGAGGGGACCTTCCTCTTGCGGCTGACGGTGCGGGTCCGCTCCTCCTCCTCCTCATACCGGCTCTCCCGGTCGGCTGCAAGGCAAGGGGGGGGGGAGAGAAGGAGCGGTCAGGGAGAGGGGCCAGGGAGGACGACGGATGGGAAACCCGTCTTCGCCAATGCGGCTCTGGCAGAGCTGGCCAGAGCTTCCCTGGCCCGGCGGCGCTTCCTTGCAGGCATCTCGGGGACACAGTGCTGGACAACGAGCCGCCAAGCAAACAACAGAGGAGGGCTCTCACCTTTCCGCGCTTCCTCCTCGAGTTCATCCCAGTCCTTCCCGCTCTCCTCCTCGCTGCCCAGGGACTCCTTGGAGCCATCTGTTAAAAGGAGGTGCAAGGAGAGGGCTAAGAATAATTATGATAATAACAACAACTGTTAGGGCGGTTTAGCTTGGAAAGAAGGCGGCTGAGAGGTGACATGATAGAGGTCTATACAATTATGCGTGGTATGGAGAGTGGACAGGGAGAGGTTTTCTCCCTCTTCCATAATACTAAAACGTGGGTCATCTGCTGAAGCTGGAGGATGAGAAATTCAAAACAGATAAAAGGAAGTATTTTTTCACACAACGCATAGTTAAATTGTGGAACTCCCTGTCCAAAATGTGGTGATGGCTGCCAACTTGGAAGGCTTTAAGAGGGGAGTGGACATGTTCATGAAGGAAAGGGGTATTCATGGCTGCTGGTTAAAATGGATACTAGTCATGATGCATGCCTATTCTCTCCAGGATCAGAGGAGCATGCCTATTATATTGGGTGCTGTGGAACACAGGCAGGATGGAGCTGCTGCAGTCGTCTTGTTTGGGGGCTTCCTAGAGGCCCCTAGTTGGCCACTGTGTGAACAGACTGGGGGACTTGATGGGCCTTGGTTTGATCCAGCAGGGCTTTTCTTATGTTCTTAACAACAACAATAAGAAGGAAAATGAAGAAAGAAGGAAGAAAAAGAAGGAAGAAAAAAGGAAGAAGAAAAAGAAATTTATATTTCACCCTACCCCTACCAAAGCAGGGCTCAGGGCGGTTTACAACAAAAAAAATACAAATCTTCAGTCACAAACAAATAGGGTTCTGGGTTTTCCTAACCTCCCCACTCCCGGCTACATATCTCCAGGGCTTTAAAACTGCCCGGGGGGGGGGGCATGCAAAAGACAGACAGAACATGACTGCCACTTCAAGATATCTTTGGAGGAGGAAAAAACAGGAGACTTGGAAGAGTTCCTCGCTGGTGGAGGAAACGTTAGCCACGAGCACAGACATCTTTGAAAGATGGATGGACAGATTCGACAAGAAGAGGGATCCATCAGTGGCTACTCTCTATTTATTTACTTCATTTATAGCCTACTCTTCCCCTCCCCCAATGGGGATCCAAGGTGGCTTATACGGCACTCCTCATCTCCAGTTTATCCTCGCCACAACCCTGCGAGGTAGGTTTAGGCTGAGAGAGCGTGACTGGCCTAAGGTCGCCCAGCAAGCCTCCACGGCAGAGCAGGAATTCAACCCTCGTTCTCCCAGATCCTAGTGTGACACTGTAACCCAGGGGTGTCAAACTCATTTTTTACGAAGGCCGGATATGACATAAATGTCATTCGTCCAGGCCGAGCCATGCCTCGCCAGCCCAGATCGAGAGTGGGGGGGGGGGGTGCTGCCTCGCGGGCTGGATAAGAGCTCTCGAGGGGCCAGATTTGGCCTTACGTTTGACACCCTTGCTGTAACCACTACACCGTGTTGGTCACAGTGACTGAAGGGAGCCTCCGACTCAGTTCTAAGAGGCAACATCCAGGGAGAGCCTAGTCTTCTGTGCTGTTTGTTGTCCCTCCAGGGCAACTACTGTGTGGAACAGGTCCAGATGGACGGCTTGTTTGATCCAGCAGGGCTGCTTTTATGTTCTTACAGAGGAAGCTGGTCTGCAGGTTGCTCTCCCAGCTTCAACATATCCATGCCCAAATGGATCCCTGCCCAAAATACCAATTTCCTGTTGAAAGGAATAAGAACATAAGACAAGCCCTGCTGGATTAGACCAAGGCCCATCAAGTCCAGCAGTCTGTCCACACAGTGGCCAACCAGATGCCTCTAGGAAGCCCATCAACAAGACAACTGCAGCAGCACCATCCTGCCTGTGCTCCACAGCATCTAATATATTAGGCATGCTCCTCTGATCCTGGAGAGAATGGGTCTGCATCATGACTAGCATTCATTTTGACTAGTACCCATGAATACCTCCATGAACATGTCCACTCCCCTCAAGGCGCATACTGTTATTCTGCGACAGCTGCAATGACATGAGTGCTGAGAGGCCTCAAGAGTTGACGGAAAGGGGCCAATGCTTTCACAGCAGATGATAACAGAGCTCCAAGCACTGAATTTTTGAAAGGTCATGGGAAGGGGGAGCCCGAGGGATGGGCAGGCTATCCGCCGGCAGCCTCCTGACCTGACTCCTCAGCCTCGGAAGAGTAGTCCTCATCGCTGTCCTCCTCCTCCTCCTCATATTCGTCCTCAGAGGGGTTAAACGTCTCGTCCTCGATCTCGGATTCGGACTCCCCGGCTTCGCCGTCGCTTCCCTGGAGGGCAGATAGAGGAAGGCGAAGGGGGTGAAGGACGGAAGCCTCTTTGGGAAGGCAGTCGCAGCAGCCCGAGTTCGGCTCCCGTCAAAACGGCACGACTTCAGGCCCGACAGCAATTCTATGGCAACAGAACTGGGAATCACGCGATTCAGGAAGGAGGTAACTAGTGGGCAAGAGCAGGAGCCCAGATTTCCTGACACGGGTTATCGGGAGGAGCAACGGGTCGCAGAAGCATCTTCGGGATCTCTCCAATGGTCTTCTGAACTGCACTGCCTTCACCCGGAGATAGGTCACCTGTACGGCCCAAGTGCTTTTTTTTTTTAAAATGCAGCGTTTGCTGGTAAAGACGTTGGTGTACCAACAAACAAAATGGGAGTAGGAGGAGTGTGATGAAGAAGAAGAATAAGAGTTGGTTTTTATATGCCGACTTTCTCTACCACTCAAGGGAGAATCAAACCTTCCCTTCCCCTCTCCACAGTAGACACCCTGTGAGGTAGGTGGGGCTGAGAGAGTGTGACCAGCCCAAGGTCACCCAGCTGGCTTCATGTGGAGAAGTGGGGAAACATCCAGTTCACCAGATTAGCCTCCGCCACTCATGTGGAGGAGTGGGGAATCAAACCTGGTTCTCCAGATCAGAGTCCACCGCTCCAAACCACTGCTCTTAACCACTACAACACGCTGGCTCACGAAAGCCCTGCGTCTGGCTCCTGCCCCCCCCCCCCCGAGTAACATACCTCTCCCTCGGGCTCAAGGAACGACCAGCCGCCTTGCTCAAAGAAGCCTTCCGGGTCATCCACGATGGTTTTCATGATTTTGGTCCAGTTGAGAGACTGCACCCCTTCTGTGTATTTAATGTCACAAGAGCTGATTGGGGAGGAAGGGGGGAGAGAGACAAGGTGAATGTATCACACTGGTAGATGAATTCACCCTTGCTTTTCAGCAGTGATTTCATCCTACAGTAAGCTTGTGCAACTGGAAGTATTGCCAAGAAGGAAAGTGAACATAAGAACATAAGAAAGGTCCTGCTGGATCAGACCCACGTCAATCAAGTCCAGCAGTGTGTTCACAGTGGCCAACCAAGTGTCTCTAGGAAGCCCACAAACAAGATGACTGCAGCAGCATTGTTCTACGCCTGTGTTCCACAGCACCTAATATAATAGGCATGCTCCTCTGATCCTGTAGAGCAGCAGTTCCCAAACCTTTTGAGTCATGGAGCACTTTTCAAGAGAGAAATTCATCAAGGAGCACTAATTTTCACCTAGCATCTATACCCTAACCCGAATGACAGTAGTATTTTTCTTTTCAATCTCTTCATGGAGCACTAGGAGATGGTTCGTGGAGCACAGTTTGGGAACCGCTGCTGTAGAGAACAGGTATGCATAACAAGTAGTATCTATTTTGACTAGTAGCCATGGACAGCCTTATCCTCCATGAACACGTCCACTCCCCTCTTAAAGCCTTCCAAGTAGGCAACCATCACCACATCCTGGGGCAGGGAGTTCCACAACTTAACTATGCTATTCAGCCTTCGAGGTGAGGTTGGCAGGGTGCTGCCTTGGCAAAGAACATGCTGCTCAACTACATTTGACACCCAAGAGGTCAGAGGCTGCCCTGCTTTGCCTCTTCCAAACAAAGGAAAGAAGCCATCGACTTACACTGCTTACATTGCAGGGAGGGGCCGTGGCCCAGTGGCAGAACATCTGCTTGGCATGCAGAAGGTTCCAGGTTCAATCCCCAACAGCATCTCCAGTTAAATGGATCTGGGAGTAGGTGACGTGAAAGACCTCCACCTCAGACCCTGGACAGCTGCTGCTGGTCTGAGCAAATGATACTAACTTTGAGGGGACCAATGGTTTGATTTAGTACGAGGCAGCTTTATGTGGTCAGGGCATCCCCCAGCACTCAGGTAACCCCTAAGTCACCAGTGAATATGGGAATTTAACAAAGTCGGCTTGCAGAGACCACAACTCACTTCAGCCACTCTTTGATGGGGTCAAGCGAAGCCACGGGGATGGCATTGATCATGGTGACCTTCTTGCTGTAGTCTTTGTAGACGATGACCATGTCGAAGTTCTTCAGGTGGAACTGCACCCGCTCGAAGTGAATCAGCTCCACCTCATCCAACGTCACCACGAATGGGGGCTACGGGCAGAAGAAGAGTTGGTTTTTATATGCCGACTTTCTTTACCACTGAATGAAGATTCGAACAGGCTTATAATAACCTTCCCCTCCCCACAACATGCACCCTGTGAAGTAGGTGGGGCTGAGAGTGTGTGACTAGCCCAAGGTCATCCAGCTTGCTTCATGTGTAGGAGTGGGGAAACAAATCTAGTTCACCAGATTAGCCTCCGCTGCTCATGTGAAGGAGTAGGGAATCAAACCTCTCCGAACCACTGCTCTTAACCACTACACCACGCTGGCTCCTGAATCTCCCAATCCACTGAGGATGGGCGGGTGGTAGGGTGTAGCGGTTAGAGTATCAGATTACACCCCAGTTTGACATGCCGCTTGGTCATGAGGCTTACTGAATTATCTCGAGCTTGACTGTGCGAGCAAGGAAGAGATGGTCCGGCTCGAGACAGTTCAGTAAGCCTCATGGCCAAGGTTATGGCAAGGATGACCCAGACCAAGTTTGCTGGAGGAGGGAAGGGTATGAAACTAACATCCAGAGGCCTCGGAGGCCCCCTTCCTCTCTCCCTACATTGCCCAATGGTATTCTGAGTCTCAGCACATGGGGAAGACTAGCAATCAGAACTCAAGAGGCGAGGTGACCCTAAAAAAAGGCAGAACATGGCAATGACTACCTTGTGAGACTCAAAACTCACACAAGCTCTGGTGGGGGCCCACTTCTGCAGCCTGCACAGGTGAAAAGCAATACTTATGCCATTTCCTCAGAACAACTTCTTTTGTTTAGAAGTATTACGCATGTTGCTAGGTCACAGCTGCACACATGCCTTGGGAGCCAAGGTGTCAAGCACCCCTTTTTCATTTGGTGTGTGGTGTCGCTCCCAGGCAAGAAGCATTTACACTCACCCACTCAGTGCAATTCACCAAGGCGCTGCTGGTCGGCTGGAGCAGGCAGGTGCTTCTGTAGGGGGCGCCGTTGAACCTGCCGTGAAAAAAACCCAAGAGGAGAGTCCTTCAAAGTCAAGCTGGCCTCTTCTTGCAAGCAGGCAATAAACAGAGTAGGAGCCGGAAGCTCTACAGCCTGAGCACGTCACAGAGGCAGGGGGTAGGGACTGTGGAGCGGTGTCAAACAGGCAAAAGAACAATGTCTCACAAGGCGGAAGAGAGGATGGAGGCGGCAGGAGGGACTGTACCATTTCAGACTGCAGGTGAGGGAGTGACGTTTTGCAAAGCTTCCTCCAATGTTAAGAACCCCCCTACAACTGGAACACTAAGCACTGCATGTGATGGTGGAACCTGACTTCCTCATGAGCCGCTTTATTTGAAGGAGCTTTTACATGGAGAAGCATGAAAAATGGGACGCCCCCTCAATTACGATACAAAGTGGTACCGGCTCATTCGACCCTCATGTGCAGACTAGGCCTCAGGAGGTGCCTGATCCTCCCCACTAGGCCAATGCAAGCACCAGCTCCAGCTCCTCATAAGAACATAAGAAAAGCCCTGCTGGATCAGACGAAGGCCCATCAAGTCCAGCAGTCTGTTCACACAGTGGCCAACCAGGTGCCTCTAGGAAGCCCACAAAAAAGACGACTGCAGCAGCATTGTCCTGCCAGGGTTCTACAGCACCTAATATATTAGGCATGCTCTGCTGATCCTGGAGATAATAGGTCCGCACCATGAGTAGTATCCATTTTTACTAATAGCCATGGATAGCCCTTTCCTCCGTGAACATGTCCAGTCCCCTCTTAAAGCCTTCCAAGTTGGCAGCCATCACCATATCCTGGGGCAGGGAGTTCTACGATTTAACTATGCAATGTGTAAAGAAATCCTTCATTTTATCTGCTTTGAAAGTTAAGCGTTTACAGACCCTTTAAGGCATTTCCAAAACCCAGGGCTTCCCTGGGTCACACTGCTCCTTACCCCAGGTCTCGGAAGGGCACCTCAAATTCCAGTTCTTCCTTGGTCAGGGACTCCACTTTCTCAATGAAGTTCTTGAACGCCGTCTTCAGCTTGTGTCTCATTTCGCGCTCCATCTACACCACGCGGGCATCAACCAGCGTCAGTCAACGGGACTCCGCCTCTTGCCCCGTCTCTCCCGCCTCCCCTTCCAAACTGGGAGCAGGGGCGCCCGCCTCACCTGCTCGGCATAGAGGTCATCCCGGTCGTGCATGTGCTGATGCTTGCCCAGGTCTGTGGTGATCTCGCCCACTTCGGTGTAGAACTGCACGTCCGTATGGCGCTTCTTGCCAAACATGATGGCGTTCTGGACGGGGGGGGGGGAAGTAGGAGGAGAAACATATGAACATATCGTACTCGTGGCTGAGCGGTTAAGGCGATGGACCAGAAATCCATTGGGGTCTCCCCGCAAAGGTTCGAATCCTGCCAACTACGAGTTTCCAATTTTAGGGGAGGGGCTGTGGCTCAGTGGTACAGCATCTGCTCGGAATGCAGAAGGTCCCAGCTTCCATCCCTGGCATCTCCAGTTAAAGGGACTAGGCGAGTAGGTGATGCGAAAGACCTCTGCCTGAGACCCTGGAGAGCTGCTGCTGGTCTGAGCAGACAATACTGATTTGATGGACTAAGGGGATGATTCAGTAGAAGGCAGCTTCATGTGTTCATACCTTCGCATAACGTTTACAAGCAAGGATCTTAAATTCTGTTCTGGAAAAAAATCTGCATTTCTGCTAAGGGAAGCAGATGCACCCTTTTTTGGGGGGGGAGGGGGGCTTATTATGAATTTTTATCACACTCTTGCCAGATGGAGGAAGGGAAAGGCACAATTAAAGAAGTGAGAACAAAAGCGGCAGATTAAAGAAATTCTGCTTGGCTATGTCTAGCTTCGGTTTGCAACCACGACAACTGGCGACCCGCTTTTTTATATTAGGAGTTTCTCTATTTCTGCAGCCAAATCTTGTGTGACATTTTATTTATTTAAAAGATTTATTAGCCACCTTCCTACCTTGCAGAACTCAAGGCGGCTTATAATGTAAACAAAACAATTATTAAAAAACACACATAAAAAATCACAGTTTAAAATCTCCGACTAGGACTGGCAATCAATGACAGCTGAGTTAGTCAAATGCAGTCCTAAATAAAACTATCTCCAAACGCCTCCTGAAGATCAAAAATAAGGGGGCCAGGCGCACCTCCTTGGGGAGGCTGTTCTATAATTCATAGAATCATAGAGTAGGAAGGGACCACCAGGGTCATCTAGTCCAACCCCCTGCACAATGCAGGAAATCCACAACTACCTCCCACCACACCCCCAGTGACCCCTACTCCATGCCGAGAAGATGGCCAAGGTGCCCTCCCTCTCATCATCTGCCTGAGGTCACAGTATCAGCATTGCTGACAGATGGCCATCTAGCTTCTGCTTAAAAACCTTCAGGGAAGGAAAGCTTACCAACTCCCGAGGAAGCCTGCTCCACTGAGGATCCGCTCTAACTGTGAGAAAATTCTTCCTAATATCTAGACGGAGAATTGTGGGACTGCCACTGAAAAGGCTCTCTCCCATGTACCCACCAAACAAGCTTCTTTGACCGGTGGGACAGTCCAAGGATACAACTTGTGGCATGACTGACAACTGTAAAGCAGGCTGGGAAAGGGAAGGGCTACCCACCAGGAAGGTGACATGGGTCGCATGCTCATAGCAGTGCGTCGCTTGCACCTAAAGCCTACTCCATTTGTTGTGGCATAAACTTTGGCATTTTGGCTACAACAAATTAATCTGGCTACTCACCAGCTAATTCCACAGCTTTTGAAGAAGAAGAAGAGTTGGTTTCTTATATGCCGACTTTCTCTACCACTTAAGGGAGACCCAAGCCGGCTTACAATCAACTTCCCTTCCCCTCCCCACTACAGACACCCTGTGAGGTGGGTGAGGCTGAGAGAGTGTAACTTGCCCAAGATCACCCAGCTGGCTTTGTGTGGAGAAGTGGGGAAACAAATCCAGTTCACCAGATTAGCCTCCGCCACTCGTGTGGAGGAATGGAGAATCAAACCCGGTTCTCCAGATCAGACCCCACCATTCCAAACCACTGCTCTTAACCACTACACAACGCTGGCTCTCCGCTGGCTTTGCAAAATTCCCTACACTGAATACACAGGGAGGAGAAACAAGGCATTAAAAGGCAATTCCCTGCTGTGGTTCGGAGCCAGCAGAACAATATCTTGTGGCCAAATTGACGGATTCCTGTCCCCCAAAAACCCAAACTGCGGTAAAACCAAATTACCACATTCCTGCCTTACGACAGGTTGAGTACCTTAAGGTGAAAGTGGAGAACAATGATCATCTCTCCATCACAGGGTTGGAACACGGCATGTTTGATGTTGTTGTACAGGATGTCTACCTTGTCTCCCCGCACAGAGGTGAAACGGAAACCTGACCAAAAAAGACACCCCTCCATCAGAGAAAGGAAATATCCACCAATGAGTAGGGCACAGTGTTAGAGGATGCTCTAAATCCCTCCACATTCTCTAGAAAGAAGCTTGTGGATAAGGCTGAAGTAATCCCAACAAGGTCGTTGCAAAAGCACCGGAATGTCTCAGACTGGCACTTAAAAGGTTCGACCCGTTTCCCCAGCTCTTGGAACGGGAAACCCTTCAGAAGATCCTCTCCTTCAATTTCCTCTAGCCCCGAGAACACGGCAGTTTGTCTTCGGGGCTCGCAGCCCTCCGTACCGTTGACGTGGGCCTCCAGGGACCCCTGCATCCTTTTCTGGGCAATGTTGGGGCGGATGTAAAGGTCCTTCAGCTTGGGATTGCTGCGGTTCAGGTTGATCACCAAAGAGTCTTGTTTGACGATCCCCTGGAGAAACAGAGGAGGAACAGCCATGTCATAACCAAGAAGCATCCAGCAGTTCCTTTGTAAAGCTCTCACATTTGTCATCACCCTTTCCTCTACTCGCTGGGGACTCTCAAGTTCAGACATGGAGAGGATTGCCTTCTAACAAATGTCCTAAACATCCATCTTTGGCACATCTTCCTTCCCCACGAGAAAACCCCTCTGGCACCTCACCTCCTTCTCTTTCTCCTCGGCCTCGCGGGTTTTGTAGCGCTTCTGCACCTCCTTGATGATGCGGAAGGCGTTCTGGAGGTTGAGAGCCGGGACGGTCTGCTCCCCTGGCGTTTTTATATTTGAAGCCCGATATGTTCTAGAGAGAAGCAAAAGAGTAATGCGGGTCTGGCAAATTCACAGCGACAGCATTAAGCTTCCAGTTCTTTCTGGCATTCTGTAAGGGGATAGGGGCTTTGGAAGAAGAGGTTTCTTGAAGAGCCCGTTACAAAACTCAGGGGGAAACATACAGGGTTCCCCTTGGCCCCAGCCCGAAATGCAAAACCAAGTGTGGGCCTTTTAGAAGGCCTATTCATTAGAGCATGCTAAGGAGAAAGGAGTGATCAGCAGAGTCTGATGAACAAATGGTAGCTGAGGCGCTGGGAATGCTCAAAGAGACAGGAAGGGGCTTAGAAGTCAGTCGCCAGTCCCTGAGCCTGCTAAAAGCACAGGAAGTGGTAATGAGAGGACTTCCAGGGCACAGGAGCTGTTTCCAATGACACCCCAGGGCACAGATCGGGCAAGAGCAACTCACATTTCTTTCACAAAGGTGGCTTCGGGGTTGGGGAAAATGTTGCCCTCATTACGACCCAGGGCGCTGCCCGGACAATAGAAGTTGATTCTCAGGTAGGTGTAATCGCCTTCCACAGACATACTGATGTTCTGGAAGAAGAAGAAGAGTTGGTTTTTATACCCTCTACCTATAAGAGGTCTCAAAGCGGCTTACCATCGCCTTTCCTCCCCCTCCCCACAACAGACACCCTGTGAGGTAGATGAGGCTGAGACAGCTCTTAACAGAACTGTGACTAGCCCAAGGTCACCCAGCAGGCTACGTGTGAAGTGAGGAAACCAACCCGGTTCACCAGATTAGAGGCCACTCCTCATGTGGAGGAGTGGGGAGCCAAACCTGGTTCTCCGGATTAGAATTTGCCGCTCTTAACCACTACACCACACTTGTTCTCTGAATAAGCATGGAGAAGGCTCTGTCACATCCACCTTAGTTCACAAAGCCTTCCGAACTCCCTTTCAGCCCCTGGCTCCCCAGAAGCCTGCCCTGAGCTTTTCTGGCTCTGCCTTCCCCAGCGTATAAGGAGAACCCCCCGCCCAACATACTTTCCTTTCGGACGGGCTCCATGTGTTAAGGTCTGACCAATAGCCATTTCAGGATTCTTACCCCCTCAACTGAACACCCAAGCCAGCGGGTTGTACCTCTAGCCAAGATGCAACGGGCTTCCCAACCCTCCCCCCCCCCACTGCTGCAGAGACGCTACCTTGATCGTGGCAATGTGGAAAGGCGTGGCGATGCCAAAGACGGGCATGATGACGGTCTCGTACTTCTTGTCGATGTAAATCTTCATCTCCCGGATGTGCAGCTCCTTTGGCATCAGGGACGGGTTCTTGTAGGAGACGTTTGACTTACGAGCCCTGCGAAGGGAAAGAAAGTGGGGGGAATCATGCAGACCGGGACAACTCCGGGTCTTCTGTTCAAGATCTTGAACACATGAACACACAAAGCTGCCTTATACTGAATCAGACCCCTTGGTCCATCAAAGTCAGTATTGTCTACTCAGACCAGCAGCAGCTCTCCAGGGTCTCAGGCAGAGGTCTTTCATGTCACCTAGTCTCTTTAATGGGAGATGCCGGGGATTGAACCTGGGACCTTCTGCATGCCAAGCAGAGGCTCTAGCACTGAGCCACAGCCCCTCCCCTTAGGGGTCATATCTTAAGAGGATGTGACCTTTGCTTGGAAACAGAAAAAAGAAAAACCGCCATCTGCCTCAACCCCAATCCTTAGCCCCGTACTCACTTCTGGATCTGCTGCTCGCCCTTTTGCTCTGTCAGTCGCCGCCGGGCTTCTTCGTTGAGCTGCGCGGCTAACTCCTTCTGGTGCGCCCGTCGCTTCTCCTCGGCTGTCATCTCGTTCTGAGTGGAACGGAGGAGAGTGAAAAGTGGGATCTTGCCCGCTTACCATTCCAGAGCCACTCACGCATAGTCGGACGTACAGCCAAAAAAGTGGGAAGGTTTTCCAACCGAGGGCTCCCGTTCTCCCACCGGCCACCCCCAGGCCCTGAAATGCTGTCTCCGATTCCCCGATTCGCTTAAGACTTTCGTACCCGAGTCCTTTCTGTCAGCAGAGCCGTCCGAGAGCTACGCCCAAGCATGTCCACGGCCTCGTTCTTTTCTTCCTCCTCTTCATCTTCATCATCCTTCTGCAAATGGAAAACAGAAATCGGAATCAATATACACACCCCTATGGATAATTGCTAACAATTTTCTATAAGCCAGACTTTTGTCCCTAAACTCACGTCATCTGTTAATCAGCAGTTCTCTCCCCAACACACACCAAGTACAAAGAGGTTTGATGTGAACTTGATAAACCCTTATTACCATATGCTCTTGTATTGTCCATTTTATTGTGAAATTTCTGTGGTCCTTTTAGATCCCTTTCTCTTAAATCATGCAGATCAAGCTGATGATAGTAATATCAAATTGTTGTTATCCTCCCGAGATTCTGAGACTATTGAATCTGCGGCTAAATTTTTTGATGAAATTGTTAAGAGGCGGACGTTAAATGACGTTTAGAGGGTTGGTTTTATTTGATCGACTGCTTGATTGTATGCCCATAAAGGTATTGAAATTTGAAAAACCCTTATGGGGGGAAGGGGAGACTTGGTCTTCAGTTCCCTCCCTATTTTTTCAATTTATTTATTCTATTTTACAAAATTTACACCCCACCTTTCTGCCCTCACAAGGGCCACCAAGGTGGCTAAACACATTAAAACATATATAATAAAACCAGATTTTAAACCGTTAAAACCAACCATCCCCCCTGCATCATTAAAACAATTACAAACAGAGCTAGAATACATACAAAGACATGAGGACAGCCGTTAAAACATTGAGGAGGAAGGAGTGATCATTGAATCATAAAGCTGGAAGGGACCACCAGGGTCATCTAGTCCAACATCCTGCACAATGCAGGGAAATCGCAACTTCCTCCTCCCCCACACACCCGAGACCCCTTTTCCACATCCAGAAGATGGCAAAAAACAAACAAACAACCCGCCCACACACACACACCTCCAGGATCCCAGATCAATCAGGCCTGGACGAAAATTGCTTCCTGACCCCAAAGTGGCAATAGGCAATACCCTGGGTACGCACTGAGGGAACGCCAAACGATAAAAATCTTCACTCGCTGGTGGAAAATGACAACAGAAGGGGACAGACAAACCTCCCAGGGGAGAGAGTTTCAGAGATTTGGTACCATGACCGAGAAGGCCCTCTTCTGGGTTGCTGCTTGCCTCATCTCAGAATAATAGGCAACAATCAAAATGCAAAGGTCTCAGCCATAAGGCTGATTTTTTTTAATAAAAATGAGACACCTCAGCATTTCTAAATCCTGTACAAGAACTGGCTGCATGCCACAACTCTATGCCTGCACCAAGCCCTTTCAAAAATGGAATGGCTTTTTAAAAAGCCCACTTGCAAAACTGCCTCCAAGTGCCCCGGGAGACCTGACACACACGTCCTGGGACTCACCTTGAGCAGAATGGAGACATTCTTGACCTTCTTCTTGACGGCTGTCAGGAGAGTAGCTGCCCCGTCCTGAGGAGGAGAAAAGGTAACAGAGCTGTCAAGAACTTCCCTGTACGCGGGCAAGGAGCTTGGTCCCTCTGACTGGAGGGTTCCCAATGTGATACACTCTCATCGGCATACGATTTCCAGTCCCAGTACCTACCTCTTCCACCATCACTGTATCCCCAATAAACAGTGCGTAAGTCTTCTCCTCTGGTTTCTTCCCCTCTTTGTTGGTAAGATCCGATAACCCCACGTTGAGGCTGAAAACCATCCCTATGACAGAACGGAACATAGATTCAGAGGGAAGGAAGCCCCTGAAACCCTTTTCACCAGGGCCCTGTTGGCTATCTACTCCTAACACAAGCAAAATTGGGACAGACACGCCTGGCTGGATTAAGGAACCCAGCTGCTCAGAGAGGCACGGGGAGACGTTCTCACCTTTCTTGAGCCGATACTGGTTCTTGCTGTTGATCACGAGGGAACCTTCTCGGAACTCAATGCCCATGGCAAACCTGGGAAAAAGAGGGAGGGAACCGTGAACCCTCCCCGCTGCATTGCTCCAGGGTCTCTCCCTGCAGAAAGGATGGAATCGCAATGCTACAGGAAGGACGTGCCCCAAGGGGCGAGGGCTTTTTTACCCTAAGTTCTTGGTGATTTTGCTCAAGAGCTCTGGCTTCTGCTTCTTCACCATATCCATGACAGCAGCATAGACTTCGCACAGCTTCACGCCTGGAGGGTAGGGGAAGCCGACAGAAAAGAGGGTAAGAAGAAGAGTTGGCTTTCATATGCCAACTTTCTCTACCATTTAAGGGAGAATCAAAGCAGCTTCCAATTGCCTTCCCTCCTGTGAGGTAGATGGGGCTGAGAGAGCTCTAAAAGAGCTGTGACTAGCCCGAGGATACCCAGCTGGCCTCATGTGGAGGAGTGGGCAAACCATTCCAGTTCTCCAGATTAGCCTCTGCCGCTCATGTGGAGGAGTGGGGAATCAAAGCCAGTTCTCCAGATTAGAGTCCTTCGCTCCAAACCACAGCTCTAAACTACTGCACCATGCTGGCTCTCAGTAAGAAGAGGCGGGGCAGCTTTCACCTGGCCCCTCTCATGCCCTAAAAAGCGTAAACACGCTCCCCCCCCCACCGCATCCCGACAGCTGCTCACCATGCCGCAGTTCTTTGAGCATCTCTTCCTGAAGCTGCAGTAGGAAAGCGTAGTTCTCTTGCATCTCCTGGGGAGGGTCGACCATGAGCGTGCGCACCAGGTTGGAGCAGTAGGATTTGTAGCGGATCCCCATGGCGCAAGTGATCACGCCAAAGTGCATGTAGCTCTTCTCACTGAGAGCAGACAGGGGAAAAGGTTGAAAGCCAGCGACAGGACAGCTAAGCAAAGCCAGGCTCATTTTTTATGTACACTGTTATCATACCCTTCCTACCGGCTATGGCAGCGCACATCTTTCTCTCTCCCCCACCCCCCCCCCCCCGCTTTCCAATGCAAGACAACCTTTTGCAGTTTGCTAGGCTGAAAGAGTGAATGGCCCAGGTCACCCATGAGTGTAGATTTGAACTCGGGTCTCCCCGGTCCTCGTTCCACATGTTCCACACAGAGAACTGGATTTAACTGGGGGTCAGGACAATTTTTCTCCTGCTAAATCTCATCTTTATTATTATTATTGATCACTAGGTCTACACTGAAGAGCCCCATGGCACAGAGTGGTAAGCTGCAGTACTGCAGTCCAAGCTCAGCTCACAACCTGATTTCGATCTTGACAGAAGTCGGTTTCAGGTAGCTGGCTCAAAGCTGACTCAGCCTTTCATCCTTCTGAGGTTGATGAAATGAGTACCCAGCTTGCTGGGGGTAAAGTGGAGACGACTGGGGAAGGCAATGGCAAACCACCCCGTAAACATAGTCTGCCTAGGAAACTTCGGGATGTGACGTCACCCCATGGGTCAGGAATGACCTGGTGCTTGCACAGGGGACTACCTTTACCTAGACTGGAAAAAATAAGAGTTGAAGCTGAACGGTACAGATACCGTACAGCTGGTTGTATATTGTATTTGTTACTATTCGTCATAGAGCGGATGCTCGCTTTCCAACTCATGGAGTACATACTTGGCCCAGCGGTTTCTCACCATGACTTATGGAAAGCACTGGACACTTAACTCCCCCCTCCTCCTCCTTTCTAAGCAGAAATAAAAGACATTTGGGCTGCATGACCAAAGGATTTTGATTACACCGCATAGGGGCACAAAAGCATTATTTGGCTGCAACATATTTTAACAGATATAACAATACTGCTAGAAGGCCATCTTTGTTTTTTTTCCTTGGCAAACTTAAGAACACTTTGATGTGAAGATGGGATTTCCCATGGGATTTCACTGACCTGACAACACTGAATTTGAGATTGTAATGGCCTCCGCTCTGAATGATGGGAGGGTAGCACATCTCCACGGTGGAGGGGTCGGCCCCGGAGAGGTATTTCTTCTCCTCGATGGCCTTCTCAACCGACTCTGCCAGCTTACTGTGCCGTACTTTCTGCCGGGGGATGGAAAGGAATCAACAGTTAACCGAGGCACCTAGAGTGAGTGAGTGTGTGTGTGGGGGAGCATCCTCAGGAACAAAGGAGGAGTGGGGAAGAGGAGAAGACTGAGAACCAATCTGGTTCACCAGATTAGCCTCCACCGCTCATGTGGAGGAGTGGGGAATCAAACCCGGTTCTCCATATTCAAGTCTACAGCTCCAAACCACCGCTCTTAACCACACCACACTGGTCGCTTCTCCCCGTTTTATCAGGGCCCAGCCCCGTTTCTCTCCAAACAAGCAACCACCTTCCATCCTGGCTAAGGTTTCCAACCTCATCACTACGTTCCCGCCTCACCTCGTCAACATCGACGATCTCCATGACCCGCTCCTTCAAGAACTTGGTGAAGACTTCTGCGGTGATGGCTGCCGCTTTGCGCATCAGGGCGAGTTCCCCGTCCTCCTTCACGGCAATGGTGTAGGCCACCACGGCACTGATGTCCACCTACGAGAGCCAGAGGAGCGTGAGCAAGGAACGGGGCTCGCCCCGCCAGCCTGGCTCCCGATGCCCGAGCTGGCTCTCCCCACCTTCTCAAAGCCTTCCTTGTTGAGGCAGCCGTTCCAGCTGTTCATGAATTCTCCCGGGAACTTGTCCTTGACGAAGATGCCGATACGCTTGCCGTTCTTGCTGCCCTTCAACGCTTCGACCATCTTGTCGAAGTTTGCCTTGTTGCTTTCATTCTGGGGCAGGGAGGGAAGGAAAGAAAGAAGAGGCAGGGGTCAGTGCTTTCCATATGTTTTTTACACATCTGAATCCCAATTTTTCAATGCTGTCCACAGTACAAGGGTTTCATGGCTGCTCACCAGTGGTACTGTTGGGGGGAAACTTTGGGTAAACATTTCAGGGGTCAGTTGCCTTGGCTCAATATGGGGTGGAGGGAGATGCAGGCCGGAGCTACAGATAAGTGAGCTCCACCCAGCTCACCTTCACCTTTCTTCCTCCAGTTCCTTCTCCCAAGTGCATTCTGGAAGTTGTAGTTCCAACACATGCTTTTCTTTAAACCCAGACTCTACATTATCTAACTGCACCCATGTGCTTCTCACTCACCTTTTCCCGCACAAGCAATGTGATTGCTGGCACCCCGTTGGTGCTTTCGTTGTTCTTGCTGTTGGCAATCTGCTTCAGAAACTCCACCTTCTTCTTGCTGGCCATGAAGAGGATCTTGTCCTCGCAGAAGACCATGATGGTGTCAGTGAGTTCGTAGCCAAAAAGCCACGTCTGCAAAGGTGGGAAAGAGAGGAGGAGAAAAATGGACCCTTCTCTTTTCTTTTTGTCCAAGTAATCCCAGCCCTTTCTGTGGGGAGCCAATCATCCTTACAAAGCATATAGTATTACCCCTCCCTCACTTACCTGAAGTGCAGTGGACTTGGCATAGACGGTCTCTTCGTCCACGCCGACAGAGACCACAATGGCATCGATGGTGGCATATTCGTCTTCTCCTTTCTGCAAGAAAAAGCCCCACAGTGTGATGCTTAAGAGTCATGCTCTGTAGCACCCAAAGAACATAAGAAAGGCATCGATGGTGGCATATTCATCTCCTTCTTTCTGCAAGAGAAAGCCCCGCAGCGTGATGCTTAACAGTCATGCTCTGTAACATCCAGAGAACATAAGTAAGGCCATGCTGGATCAGACCAAAGTCCATCAAGTCCAGCAGTCTGTTCACACAGTGGCCAACCAGGGGCCTCTAGGAAGCCCACACACAAGACAACTGCAGAAGCAGCATCCTGCCTGTGTTCCAAAGCACCTAATATAATAGGCATGCTCCTCCAATCCTGGAGAGAGTAGGTATGCATCATGACTAGTATCCATTTTTACTAGTAGCCATGAATACCCCTCTACTCCACAAACATGTTTACTCCCCTCTTAAAGCCTTCCAAGTTGGCAGCTATCAAGTCAGTTTTGTACATCTGTCACATATATGCACAATATGGGTGCACAATCAGAGCCCTACACGTGCAAATATCCCTAGCTTTTGCGGATGAAAAGAAAAGCTAGAGAGGACATGGGCTCTGCCTTCGGAAGGCTCATCACAAAACATTTCTAGTACTGCAGAGGACGCTAATAGGATGTTAACAATGTGTAATGTTTAGTCATTTTTCCTAAACAACAAAACACTTTCTAATAAAGCTTCAACACACACTCTTTCCCTGATCCTTTCTCCTACAGTCACCTTTCTCTGAACTCTGTGACTTTCCCTCACCCTTCCTGCCACCTCTCCTACTCCAAAAGACACTGGGGGGGGGGGGGGGGAGGGAACACCAGTATTTTTCCTTCACCATTGATGATATTTGATCAATTGAGTTTAGAATATTGTCGAAGGCTTTCACAGTCAGAGTTCATTGGTTCTGGTAGGTTATCCGGGCTGTGTGACTGTGGTCTTGGTATTTTCTTTCCTGACGTTTTGCCAGCAGCTGTGGCAGGCATCTTCAGAGGAGTAACACTGAAGGACAGTGTCTGAGTTTAGCCTTGAAAGCAAAATTACAGCAACTGCCTCAGCAAGGCATCTGATTAGAAATGTGATGCATATGGTATTCCCAGGGCTAAGACCAGCCCTTTGTGCTTCCCTCCCATTCTGAGCACAGTTGCTGGGAAAAGACGGCTCTGCCTCCCTTCCATCACCACAAGAGAGGCTTTCACATCCAGAGACGCGCTCTTAGAAAGATCCTGGCAGAGGAATGGAGGAGCCTCCTTATGGGCCTTTCACGAGGAATCTTTCATGCAAGACCAACAACACCCTGGGAGCAACCGACAGTCTGAAGATGTGATGTTCAACTCCATGTGGCCTGTAATGGAATCTGGTGTCAACAAGCAAACATGGATGGAAAGGTTTTATGCTCTAAGTAGGAAAGCACGCATCACTTTCTATCTTTTGCAATCTAGTAGGGCTGGCTAGACGAGCTCTCAGAGGTGCAAGCTAAGATTTCTTTGCCTCTCTCACACTGCCAATCTCCACCAGCAAGACTTCTGCCTCGCAAGCAACCCAGTTCAGTCTTTCTTCCTTCCCCAACTGTTTTTTTACCACCCTGCACACAACAATCCACACTCCTCCACCGGCCTACTGTCTCTGATCTTCTTCTTGAACACATGAAGCTGCCTTATACTGAATCAGACGCTTCAGTGTTACTCCTCTGAAGATGCCTGCCACAGCTGCTGGCAAAACGTCAGGAAAGAAAATACCAAGACCACGGTCACACAGCCTGGATAATCTACAAGAACCAATGAACTCTGACCGTGAAAGCCTTTGACAATATTATGACTATACGCCTTTACATAGTTACCGGTTATATTAAAAGTCACATCTCCAATGCGGAATAAAAGACTATATACAAAGATTGTCCAAGAAATGACCGGAAAATCAAACTGACTAGGGAGGGTCATTTGCAAAGCACATGTCCCAAAAAGAACAAACCAAGAAACATGTGTGTGGGGGGGGAAACCCCCACAGGTTTGATTTCATAACAGAAGATACGGAATCACTTCGATCTAATCTCTCCCTGTGACAGTTTCCCCGACTGGTACAAAGAAACATAAGTGATCGCAGTTATCGCAAGCATTAAGGGGACCAGAAAAGGATGCAGTATGGTTTTGTATGGTTTTAGAGATTGTTACCCGCCCCGAGCCGGCTGTGGCCGGGGAGGGCGGGTTAGAAATGCAACAGATGAAAAGACATAATGAAAATAAATAGAGAAAGAGTCTGAAGTGTACCCGATGGTCTCCTTCAGAGATAGAAAGAATCCACTGCTGGAGGAAGAAAGGGAACCACTGGCTCCAGCCCTGCATGTATACACCCAGTAGAAAAATGCCACACATATGTGTGTGTGTTAAGTGCCATTCAAGTCGCTTCCAACATGTGGCGACTCTATGAATCAAAGTCCTATCTTTGACAGCCTTGCTCTGGTCTTGCAAATTGAGGACCGTGGCTTCCTTTCTAGAGTCAATCCATCTCTTGTTGGGTCTTCCTCTTTTCCTGCTGCCCTCAACTTTTCCGAGCACGACTGTCTTTTCCATTGACTCTTGTCTTCTCATAATGTGATCAAAGTACGACAGCCTCAGTTTAGTCATTTTAACTTCTAGGGTCAGTTCAGGCTTGATCTGATCTAGAACCCACTGATTTGTTTCTTTTGGCAATCTAGAGTTGGAAGGGACCACCAGGGTCATCTAGTCCAACCCCCTGTGCAAGGAAGGGATTTCACAACTACCTCCCCCCCACACCCCCAGCGACCCCTACTCCATGCCCAGAAGATGCCCTCCCTCTCATGATCTGCCTAAGGTCCACGGTATCCGCAATATATCCACATGTACATATCCACACATATACATACTTGCAATATATCTACACGTATACATGCATATAATTACACACCTAAACCTACGCAACATTTACCCAGCGGTGTGGAAACATACCTCCTAGGGACGCAACCAGCAGACTGATAAGGCTTTCCTTGCATACAGATATGCACACATACACGCACGTGGGTCTCTGACTTACATAATAATATATATTTTCATTAAAATTAACTTTTCAGTCTTTGTAAACGCTCCTATTTATTAATTATTGCTGGGATTATTGGGGAAATAAATGGAATGAGAGAAAGGTAGCGTGAAGAAGGAAGGATGCATCTGCGAAGCGAGGGATCGGGTCTCTGAGAAACCGGGTTTGCTTGCTTGGTGGGGAGGGGGGCCGTCGGTTCCCCTCCCCCCCCGCGATTTGGGGGGAGGGGTCTCCGCTTGACACCCCCCCCCACAACCGGGTGTCCCGCGCCGCCCTCACCTGCCAGTTGCTATAGAGACGCTTGATGCGGCGGTAGTAGGCCTCGCGGTCCAGACTCAGCGCCATGGAAGCGGCTCCTCCGCTGCGCCGCAGCAGGCCCCACCTCCCGCCTCGTTCGCGCCGCCACCGCGACCCCGCCGGCCCCGGAAGCGAAACACTCCATCGACCTTCGACCCCGCGCTCGCCTTTCCTGTGTGTGCGCATGCGCTCCCTCTCCGCACGCAATTTTCCGTGTATAATTTGTTTGTTTTGTTTAAAATTTCGTGAGGCGCAAACCACGTTCGAAACGGAAGGCCACGCAGAGGAGGAGAATGAAAATTATTACAAATTTGTTATTATAGACATCATTATTATTATTATTGGTATCGGTACTATAATATTGTCATGAATGTTTATGATAATAATGCGGCTTGTTTCCTCTTTTTTGTTCCGGTTTTATTTTTATTTTTTTTCCCCGTCTCGCGCATGCGCGCGGGTCTGTCAGTTTCCCACCCCCAGCCACGCTTCGCCCGTCGAGCGCGCGATCTGAGGAGGTCACGTGAGAAAGGGGGGGGCGGAAAACCGTTCGGCTCGCCTCGGTCACTTTCGCGCGCGACAGCCAAGAGGCCACGTGACGCGGCAAGCCCCGGCCACCTCTGTCGTGAGGGCGGAGTGCGCGTGCGCCCCTACCGCCACCGAAACTCCGCCTCTTGCGAGGCTTTCGCGCAAAAGCGCGAGTTAAATGACTTGGCTTGGACAGAGCATGCGCGCGGTGATCATTTCCTTAAACCCACCCCCTCTCTAATGGGATGGTTGCAGGCTGCTGGGAACTGTGCTTTATTCATTTTTTAATATATATTCATTTTATATATATATATATATATATATATATATATATATACACACACACTTATATTTATATTCATTAAATACATCCTTTTCTGGTCTCCTTGCAGGCTGCTGGGAACTGCGCTTTATTCATTTTTATATATATATATTCATATATACACACACACACACACACAATTATATTTATATTCATTAAATACATCCTTTTCTGGTCTTGCAGGCTGTTAGGATTCCAAATGATTTTTTCTCACCGCAGTTGGAAAACATTGTGAAAGGCCTCTTTGGTTACATGTTACAAAATTGTATTTCACTGCTTTTCTTGGCTCCTCCTCCCTGCTATTTGTTTTTCAACTCTCTCTCGCAGAAAATGAGAGTTAATGGCAGAAAAAAATTTAAGTCTTAAAAAAAAAAAAGGAAAGTTGGCATCTTAAATAAACTGAATAACACATACAACTAGTTCTGCTGGCCCGGTCTTGCAAAGGAGATGAGGAAAGAGCAAGCACACTGATCAAGGGGTTGGAATTTCCAAGAAGGAAAGGCTAAGGAGCTTGGGATTTCTTGGTTCAAAGTTGGGGATGGGTCACAAACTCAGTGTAGAAACCTATCCCCCGTACACACGCATAACCACACAATTGAACTGGTATTTGGGATTTCTCTCTGTGATTAGTTTTAATGAAAGATATAGATTTGGGGACACCAGGTGAAAGTGATATCTGGGAAGGCGGCATGGTAAATAGCCTGATCTTGTCAAATCTTGGCTGCTAAGCATGGTTGGTAGTTGGATGGGAGACCACCAATGAAGACTGCAGAGGAAAGCAATGTTCGCCTCTTGCCTTGAAAATCCCTTGCTGGGATTTGCGGTGAGTCAGCTGTGACACACACTATGAAAGAGATGAGCAGAAGATTCGAGACATATCAAAGGAAGCGCTCCCCCCCCCCCCAGATAACACAGAAATGTCCCCACAAGCTTTGGTGATGGCCATTACCAGAGGTAGGTGGCTTGAAAAAGGGACCTGACGACTTAATAGAAGATGGCTCCATCAGTGGGTATGAGTCACTTTAGATGACTAAATATTATTTCATTTAGTCTCTCAGACTCAAGAAGGAACCTGTTCAAAGGCTGCCTGTCCTTAACTACCAGTTTCTCCACTGGAGGATGCACCGGTCTCTACACTCTGTTTGAAGGCCTTCTTAGACCACCCGGCTGAAAGGATACTGAACTATATACTACTACTTGTGATGATCCACTAGGGCAGCTCTTTGTGTTTTTCGTGTGCTGAAAAAAATATGACATTTGAAACAACACTACTAGATCCAGAGCAGAAGACTAAAGTCACTTTAGAAGACTTAAATGAGAGCCAGCGTGGTTAAGAGCGGTGGGCTCTAATGTAGTGAACCTGGTTGGTTTTCCCACTCCACCACATGAAGCCTGCTGCGTGACCTTGGGCCAGTCACAGCTCTCTTTGAGCTCTCTCAGCCCCACCTACCTCACAAGGTGTCTGTTGTGGGGAGAGGAAGGGAAGGAGATTGGTAAGCCGGTTTGATTCTCCTTAAAAGGTAGAGAAAAACAGCATATTAAAACCAACTCTTCTTCTTCACATATTTCGATTCTGTACTATTGTTATATTTTTAAAAGCTCCCCCCCCCCCGCTCCCCGGCTGTAGGGAGAACCCTATGCTTGGCCAAAGCCATTCCAAAGTGGTAGAGATTGAAAAGATATGCACTGTTGGTTTGTTAGCATCTTCACAGGTGAACAACAGAGACTCCATACTAGGGAGGGCTTTGAAACGATCTCATCCCCAAAGGACTGGCCCCTCACATAGGCAAAGAGACCTACTGGCAAAGATTAGTAACAAAGTTAAAAACCAACAATGCCATGGTTTAAATCAACATCAACAATGCATTTGAAAGATGTCCCCCGTGGCACAGCTCATTTTCTAAATCCCCCTCTTCCTCGGCTCTGCTAATTAAATCCAATATCCATTCCTACACTTAGAAGGATGCCGAATTTTCATGAGGGGCTCTCGTTGCTGTTCAACCGTTACGTACCTTCTGTTAGATCACGATGGGTAGCAGTGTTAGTCTGTCACTAGCAGTAGAAAAGAGCAGGAGCCCAGTAGAATTTACGGTCAATTTTACTGTTGATTATATTGATGCATTTTACATTATGTTACCCGCTCTGAGCCTGGCTTTGGCCAGGGAGGAAGGGCTATAAATTGCAAAAATAAATAAAGACTAACAAAACGTCTGACAGGTTATGAGCTTTCGTGAGCCACAGCTCACTTCTTCAGATACCTTCTGTTGTCCTTTTAATATGACTTGTGGCTGATGTAGTGATTAAGAGCGGTGGAGTCTGATCTGGAGAACTGGGTTTGATTCCCCTCTCCTCCACATGAGTGGCAGACGCTAATCTGGTGAACTGGATTTGTTTCCCTACTCCTACACACGAAGCCAGCTGGGTGACCTTGGGCAAGTTACAGCTCTGTTAGAGCTCTCTCAGCCCCACCTACCTCACAGGTTGTCTGTTGTGAGGAGGGGAAGGTGATTGTAAGCTGGTTTGATTCTCCCTTTAGTGGTAGAGAAAGTCAGCATATAAAAACCAACTCTTCTTCTCTCCCGCAAACCACTGTGACGCATATACCCACGGACAGGATAAAACGTAGCTTACTGTCTACCTTGCAGGAGGCAGGGAAAAAAATCAGGAGGAGGCGGGGCAGAAACTGCAGCAAAGCCTCAGAGGAAAACTGTTAAATTTAACTGAAAACTTAGCTCTCTCTGTAACCAGACAGCAAACCTGAAGGTACAGGTTATAAGACAGCAAAGGGGACATCGGCTTGCAGTCTCCTCTCGAGTACTGGGTATATTTGCAATTTTAGTTAAAATTAAGACATTTGTAACTTTTACATCCCATAATATGTCAAACATTACAATTTTATAAGTTATCAAGGATACCTTTTATGTTGCTAAAGTGGTACAATTAGTTTAAATTTGATAGGACACTAAGTATTGCATATATTTGAACTATTTCCAAAATGTCTGGTTTTTCCCCCCTGTGGCTTCAACATTTCCGAAAATTTTCCATCTCTGCAGAAGAGAAACACACAAAGAGAACAGGAGGAAGGATTCGCCAGTAAGTGTGAAGCCTCGAATTTTTTTTTTGTAAGGTCAAGCACCCAACACACAGACAGACTTCCCGATTCTTAGGTACATTTTTTTTTATGCAATTGATACAACGGCATGAAGGAGCTGGGCTGGGGAAGATTCTTTTTTGTGCATTTTGTTTCTTTTATTAAAAAACCAAAAGAAAAAAAAAGGAGGATCAGCTACAGGAAGCTCTAGCGTCTCTTTCCCCACGGCCCCCTGCCACCCCCCCAAACCCACCCCTCTATGACTCGACTCCCCACAATTCATTCCCACAGCCTCAGCCATATTACACAAGACATATTACATATTTATAAATATAAACCCCACCCACGAAGAGACAGGGGACGGAGGGAAAGGGAAGGAGACCCCCCCACACATACCGTGCTCCCATTTTGCACTATGTTACAGCACATGAACCTGGGGGAGAGGAGGGGGAGAGGAGGGGGAGAGATGAGCAGGCTGCAATGGGAGTTGGCGGGGGAGGAAAGGAGCTGTGAACGATACCCAAATCATCTCGGCCAGGCCCTGGGGTGGACTCGCTGTGCTAGGTAGATCGAAACGGCAGCCTCAAAGGCCGCTTTTCCCCATGAGCGCCAAGGAGAGGCAGGACTTGCTGACCAAAATTAATAGCCTTTTTAATTTAAAAAAAAGCCACACAAGGAGCACCCTTCTGGGAGAACAGCTGTCCCGGCAACCCTGGCTGGGTGGAAACGGGCCCGGCTTCGCTCTCCCTGCAAGCCGTGTGGCTCGAGGGCAACTCGGCCAGCACGTGCCAAGCGGGCCGGGAGTCCTCGCGCCCGTCAAATTCAACACCGAGGGCATAGAGAGTCCCCCCCCCCAAGGAAAGCTGGCCCCCGTTTGCGTTCTCCCGTCCATTTCCGGGCTCGGTTCAGTCGTCCCCTTCCTCCTCCCCGTCCTCGTCGCTGGAGTCGGAGTTGGCTGGCATCATCGGGTCATCGTCGAGCAAGGAGAAGTCCCGCTCCGAGCTGGCGTAGCCCTGAGACAAGTCGTCCATCTCGTCTTCCTCCTCATCCTCGTCCACGGGCTGGGGGTGGCCCAGGTGCAAGTGGCCCGTGGCGAAGCCGGCGTGGCCCAGCGCTGGGTGCAGCAGGGCGCCAGAGGAGGAGGAGGCGGTGGCGGCTGCAGTCGAGAAGGGCATGTATGAGAGAGGAGAGCCGTGAGCTGGCCCGGGCTGGAAGTGGGCGTGATGCAAGGAGAGAGGCCCTGCGGCCCCCAACTGGACCCGGCCGGCTCCCATCAGCGCCATCATGTTGGAGAATTCCATGGGAGTCTGGCGGCCCCGCTTCTGGGCACTGTCGGCTGCTACCGCTCCTGGCAGGAGACGGTTCATGGTAGGATCTGGCAGGAAACCCTGTTGAACGGAAATTCAAGAAGTTAAAAAGCTGCAGTGCTTTCATGCCCTCCTCTGCTGCCCATTAAAAACACACTATATTAGGTGCTTTGGAGAACAAGCAGGATAATGCTGCTGCAGTTGTCTTGTTTGTGGGCTTCCTAAAGGCACCTGGTTGGCCGCTGAGTGAACAGATTGCTGGACTTGATGGACCTTGGTCTGATCCAGCAGGGCCTTCCTTATGTTCTCTCCAGGATCAGAGGAGCATGCCTATTACATTAGGTGCCTTGGAACACAGGCAGGATAATGCTGCTGAAGTCATGTTGTTTTGGGGCTTTCTCACCTTCTTCCCGTTGGCAGAGAGGCTGGCAGCCTGCATTCGCTCTAGCCCCACCAGGCAGCTCGGCTCAATCGGAACCGGCTTTGGAAACCGGGGCCACCGGTGCTTTCGGCGTTCCTCCATATACTGGGGAAAGAGGAGAAAAAAGCAACCATATTAATGGCTATTAAGGAGCGCCGCTTTGGGCACCGCCCACAAACCTTTGAAGTTAAGAGCTCCAACACATATTTATTTACTACAATCCTTCAAGTGTTACATGATCATATGCATTTCTAAATGCCAAGCTTTTTCACGCCAACCCAATCTCTACTCTGGATCAGGGGTGAAGAAGAAGAGTCGGTTTTTAGATGCCGACTTTCTCTACCACTTAAGGAAGAATCACACCGAATCTAGCCATTCTGCTACAGAACATTGAATAATAATTTTTTAAAATGTGCAGGAAGCATCACAGCTTGGCTCAAGAGACAGGTAAGAATCCAGGATCTCAGATGCCTTCTCTGGGTCAATACACTACATTGCACACACAGAGCCACTGCTTATTGGCAGGTTCAGCCTGGGGCCACGAGGAACTAGCCCCAACTATAAAAGACATGGTCTGCACATTTGTGGAAGAAAGAGGGCGGCGTGTCGGTGGAACCTCCACCCCAAATAATTTGGCAGGCAATATTCATGTCTGTGCAACTTTTTCAAATGTTAAGATGAATGGGACCAAACACTCACGGCCAGGAAACGAGGGTCCACGGTGAACTCCGGGTGGGCCTGCAGCCACACCTCCAGGTCTGCCCGCCGAGGAGCGGCATCGCCCACCAGCAGGGTCCCATCCGTCTTGTTCACCACCGGGATCCGGGCTTCGAGATCGATGTCGGGGCCTCTCAGCGCTTCCAGACACTGCAGCTCCAGCTGAAACCCGAGAGAAAATAAAGAAACACTGAGGGAGGAAAAAGAAGTGCTGAGAGAAAATAAAGAAGCACTGAGGGGGGGAAAGAAGGTCTGAGAGAAAATAAAGAAACACTAAAGGGGGAAAAAGAAGGTCTGAGAGAAAATGAAGAAACATTGAGGAGGGAAAAGAAGGGCTGACAGAAAACGAAGAAACACTGAGGTGGGGGGGAAAGAAGGTCTGGGAGAAAATAAAGAAACACTGAGGCGAAAAAAGAAGGGCTGAGAAATAATTAAGAAACACTGAGGGGGAAAAAAGGCCCCAGACAGACACCCCACCTCCCAAACAGCTTCACCTCCTAGGATCCAAAGCCCAGATTCTCTCCCTGCGGCCATTCGGCTGCTCACCTCCACCATCTTCTTGCTGCTCTTCTTCTGGGTGACGGCGGGACGGTCCCTCATGGTGCCATTGGGGACCAGTCTGTGCTTCTGGAAAGTGAGCTTTATTCCTTCTTCCTAAGAAAGGCAAAAAAATCAGGACCTCACACTTCTGAGGTGTCGGGGGGGGCATTGATGTGTGGTCCCCCAAGCCTCCCAAATCCCTGTTGATATCAACACCCAACTGTTGAGGGAGAAGTATTCTGCACAGGTTGTCTTACGGAGATTTCTTTCCCCCCAGCATTCATATTGACCTTCCGCCCCTCCTCTAAGGAGCTCAGCAGCATCCAGGAGCGAGTTATCCCATTTCTTGCTTCGCAAGTGCCGTGGGAGATAGGTTAGGACTCCAGCCCCGTAAGGTTTCTGACTGGCCATTGGAGATCTGACAGATACTGCCTGATGAGTTTTCTCAATATGTATACTTCTTTTGTGTGTGTGCAAGACAATATTTTTTAACACGGTATGTTCATTTTTAAAAGCATCCTGCTAAACTGAGCTCCTGCTTGAAATGCTGAAGAGCGGAAGTGCTACGCATGACCTCACTCCCTGGCTCCACCTTCTGCAGCAGCCATTTTGTGGTTGTGCCCACCACCCTGTGACAGAATTCCACAGGTGCCTGACCAGGCTGAAAATGTTGGGGACCCTTTGTTTAAGACACCCAAGACTTCAGTTGTTGCCTCAACAGACTTAACACTGCCCTTCCTCTGGACTCATTACACCACACTGGCTCACTGGTGAGGGTTAGCTCAGAGGTGTTTCACAAACCTTCAAAAAATCGGGGCGGGAGCGAGAACAGCTTTTTACAAAGGGTAGACCGCAAAGAAACCCAAAGGAGCATTCTTCAGAGACTGCCTTGTACAATACTTTCTCAGGCTATTATTCCTACTTAGAATCATAGAATCCCAGAGTTGGAAAGGGCCATACAGGCCATCTAGTCCAACGCCCTGCTTAATGCAGGATCAGCCTGGCCCTAGAGCATCCCTGACAAGTGCTTGTCCAGCCTCTGCTTAAAGACTGCCAGTGAGGGGGAGCTCACCACCTCCCTAAGTAGCTGATTCCGCTGTTGAACAACTCTCACTGTAAAAAATGCTTTCCCTAATATCCAGCTGATACCTTTCTGCCCGCCTTTTCAGATGGGGGAAAAAGGGAGGTTGGTATAAAAATCCACACTGGGCATTTTCCCTTCTTTTCGACTGGCTTTGTTAAATGCAACGCCCTGAGCAGACAGGGTAGATTCTGAACTTATGCGTCAAAGAATACAAGGAGGCGCCTCAGTGCAAGAAGTAACACTCATCCAAACCCCCTTTTACTGAGCTCGGGGGGGGGGGGGGTGTTTCAGTATTAGCATGGCAAGTCATCACAGGCAACCCTCTCTCGCGATGGCATATTACAAAACCATTTTGGCATTGGGGGGGGGGGTGCTGCCGATCCACTCACATCTTTGATCTGCACGGTAAACTCCTTTTCTTGACCGCCGTGTCGGAGGCGGGTGAAGGAGGTGGCCCCTTCCTCCTGAGACGCCAGCGGGCAAATGTGGGGGATGGGAGAGCTGGTGTAGTCCCCGTGCAAGCGGGGTAGGCTCTCTCCCTGGCCCACGCAGGCGCCCGCCTGGCTCTGCGCTGAAGGCCATTTCCCCGAAAGCACAGCCTGGCATACCATGTCGATGCGGTGGATGAGAACGCGGTCCTGGTGGGGGAGACACACAGAGAGAGAGAGTTAAGCACGGCCTGTGTGAATTATGGGTGTTTCTTTGGTTCGATGCTTACAGCTGTCCCCCAAATTATTTTAATGACTTACTTACTTACTACTTTATTTATTTATTACTTATTTATAGTCCACCTTTCTCACAAGGACTCATAAGAACTTAAGGAAGGCCCTGCTGGGTCAGGCCCAGGCCCATCAAGTCCAGCAGTCTGCTCGCACAGTGGCCAACCAGGTGCCTCTAGGAAGCCCACAAACAAGACGACTGCAGCAGCACCGCCCTGCCTGTGTTCCACGGCACCTCATATAACAGGCCTGCTCCTCTGATCCTGGAGAGAATAGGGATGCATCATGACTAGTATTCATTTTTACTACTAGCCATGGATAGCCCCATCCTCCATAAGAACATAAGGAAAGCCCTACTGGATCAGACCAAGGTCCAGCAAGTCCAGCAGTCTGTACTCACAGTGGCCAACCAGGGGCCTCTAGGAAGCCCACAAACAAGACGACTGCAGCAGCACCGCCCTGCCTGTGTTCCACGGCACCCAATATAATAGGCCTGCTCCTCTGATTCTGGAGAGAATAGGTATGTATCATGACTAGCATCCATTTTTACTAGTCGCCATGGATACCCCTCTCCTCCACGAACATGCCCACAAGATGGTGGAACTTATTGGGCATGTGATCCAACTGGCTTCTGAGAGAGGCACCCTCTCTTTTCAGGGTCCCGAAAAGCCAGCTTCGAGGGTGGTCGGAAACAGCGGGAACCGTTATCGACAGGGCTTGGTACAGACAGTAAGTTCCCTTATGCCAAATCCTGCACCCTGCAAACATTTCCTTCTCATCCTTTACTCTGTCTTCGCTGGCCACAGTGCAGGACTCGGGTATCCTGGTGAGCTCTGCTCAGGATGGGAAACTGAGCCACAGAAATTCTGGAGCCACTCTGATCTTAACTCGGGCTTCCGCACTCTCACCTTCGGCCACTCGTGGGCACGCTGGCGTTCTTGCAACAGCAGGTCCGAAGCGCTGGGCTGCGGGGAGTTGCCTTCGTGGGAGGTGGGCAGGGAGAGAAGTGACTCCTCCTCCTCAAACAGTTTCCCGCCACAGGAGGCCTCTTCACCTGAGCGGGGAACGAATAAAAAGCCGAGGAGGATCGTCAGAGGACAGACTGGCCGGCTGCCACGGGAGGCAAAGCCAACCACAAAATGGCTGCTACAAGAGGTGGACACACACAGGGGAAGCTGGGGACGAGAGGAGTAAATTAGAAACATACACCGGGAGAGAGGAGTGAAAGAGAGGCCGAAACCAGCACTGTAGTGGCAACTGCCACCGAAACGATATTCATTTAACCTGACCAGCCAATTAGACCTCCAGCGGTCATTCGGAAGCCCTGCTGGGCAGGAGTTACCACACATTTCAAAGAACCCTTGGCGGGCGCCAGGAAAAGTGTTGCCGGGCGCTATGGCGTCCACGGGCACCACACTGGGGGACCCCTGCCCTAAGGCAGGCAAGTGCTTTTATTTGGTTGGAGAGCCTGCTATGTCTTTGAAGAAAGAAGTTGGTATAATATGATAAGAGAGTGGTGATTTGATAACCAACTGGAAGGGCCGTAATACAGAGGAGGGTGCCGAGTTGTTTTCTGTTGCCCCAGAAGGTCGGACCAGAACCAACGGGTTGAAATTAAATCCAGAGTTTCCGTCTAGACATTAGGAAGAACTTTCTAACAGTTAGAGAGATTTCTCAGTGGAACTGGCTTCCTCGGGAGGTGGTAAGTGCTCCTTCCCTGGAGGTTTTTAAGCAGAGGCTGGATGGCCATCTGTCAGCAATGCTGATTCTATGACCTTAGGCAGATCATGAGAGGGAGGGCATCTTGGCCATTTTCTGGGCATGGAGTAGGGGTCACTGGGGGTGTAGAGGGGGGAGACAGTTGTGAATTTCCTGCATTGTGCAGGGGGTTGGACTAGATGACCCTGGTGGTCCCTTCCAACTCTATGGTTCTATGACTCTAAGTTCAATGCGGGGGAGGAAAGAGCCCCCCCCCCAAGCACCATAGTTTCACTCACCCTCACTGTCATCAGAGCAGCCAGAGGAGGAGGAGCAGGATGAAGAAGCAGAGATCTTGCTGAGGTCGAGCTCCGAGTCAGAGTCGTCGGCCGAGTCCGGCTTAAAGGGGAGGGCCGGGGGCTGCTGGGGGGCGGGCAGCTCGTGCAGGGGCGGGGGGAAGAGCATGGGGGAAGCAGCGGTAGTGGCAACAGCTCCGGGGAGGGCCAAAGGGGAAGGCTGCGGGGGTGGTGGGGGCGGCGGCAGCGGCGGCAGCGACGGGGGAGGCGGCGTCCCCGTGCCCCCGGCCCGACTGTGCAGGTGGCTGAGGCGAGCCGCCAGGAAGGAGAAGTCCGGGTCCTGCATGATAGTGGCGTCGGTCTGGCTGAGACCGTGGCGTGCCGCGCCCCGCAGCAGCTCTCCGTCATGGCGTCCGCACTGCCACCACACGGGCATCTCGGGCCCGGGGGCCTGGCACAGGGCAAGCCGCTCCTCCAACAGGGGGTGGCACAGCACCTGCTCCCGCAGACGCCGCAAGAGGTCGATGCGGTACAAGGTGCGCGAGGCCCGCTCCTCTGTGATGGGCTCGATGAACAGCGTTGGGTCTGGAGACTCTGCGGAAGAAGCAGGGGGCAGAGAAAGAGAAAAGACATATTGAGACCTGCATCGTTTTCTCCTGACGTCCTTCCCCCTCCCCCCCCCCCGCCGTCAAGCCGCAGACAATTTATGGTGACCCTGTAGGGCAGGATTTTCGAACATACGGCCTACGGGCTGGATCCGGCCCCTCAAAAACTCTTATCCAGCCTGCGAGCCAGCCATCTCCCCAATTCTTGATCTGGGCATCAAATTTTATGGTGCACATGGCCCAGCCTGACCAAGTGACATTTATATCATATCCGGCCTTTGTAATAAATGAGTTCGACGCCCCTGCTGTAGTGTTTTCAAGGCAAGAGACGGACAGAACAAGTTGGCAACAAGTTCCCTGCCAGTGAGTAGCAACCCTGGGCCTTCAACCGACTTGCAAAGGGACTATCCCGCTTACTCAAGCCCCCCGGGGGTGTTCCTGCACCCTCCCTCCTTCCCAGAGAGTTACTAACCGTCGCCCACGGCAGGGGGGAGCCGGCACACCTGCCGGCACATGGCCACGAAACCGTGGAAATACTTTGTCAGGCTCTCGTCTGTCTTCTTGTCCAGCCGGGCGAGGGCCCGGAAGCGGCTCCAGTGGAAACGCATGGTGTCCGGGTCGTACTCCACTCCAAATGTGGAGACCACGCGGTAAAAGTCCGACTGCTCTCGACGTGTCCATCTTTGACCAAAAAAAAAAAGGAGAGAAGATGAGCATCAATGCACAGGGAGATGAATTTCCTACTTAGCCAATTAATAACCCTAGGTCCTCTCCCTACCTCATAAATGTGGGCTGTCTCACAGTGACCATGGGTCACTTCTAAATGTAACAGGATGGTAGCAAAGCTGAAGCTTGACTTTTATCTTTTTTGTTCAATGCAACAGCTTTTATCCTGGCAGAAACCTGGGGCTCTTCCAGCCAGATCAGCAAGAACACTGGATCAAGCATAGTGAAGGACATGGGAATGTTCAGCCTGGAGAAGAGGAGGCTAAGGGGGTACATGATTGCTCTCTTTCAGTATTTGAAGGGCTGACACTTAGAGGAGGAAACAGTTCCTGTTGGCAGCAGAGGATAGGACTCGCAATAATGGGTTTAAATTGCGGGCGGAAAGGTACCGACTGCTTATTAGGATTTTATTTTTTTAAGTAAGAGTTGTTTGACAGTGCAATCAGCTGCGTAGGGAGGCGGTGAGCTCCCCCTCATTGAGTCTTTAAACAGCGGCTGGACAAACACTTGTCAGGGATGCTCTAGGCCAATTCTGCATTAAGCAGGGGGGTTGGAGTAGAAGCCCTGTATGGCCCCTTCCAACTGTTTGATTCTACAATGAGCTTCTGAAGACGTTATGCAGCCTCAGTGCCGATCCTCCCTTTGCGAACGGGCCTTTCCGACGTCTCAGAGCCAGCCCCGGGGACTTACCTCTGCTGCTTCTCCCGCCGCACCATCTCCTTCAGCTTGAAGGCAGCCTCACAGCGCCGCCGTCGCCGGTCCCCTCGCTCGGCCGCCTCCATCTTGAGCTGCTCCCGCTTGTAACTCCGCTGGAACGCGGTGATAAGCCTCCGCAGGCGGGCGGTGAGCGCCGAGGCCGGGGGCCAGAACAGGTTCCCCGGCTGGCCTGTGGGAAAGGGACGAGCAGGGGCCATTTTGATTTCTGCCTCCCTTCTCCCTGCCACCCATCAAGCCCCAGGAGATGAGGCACTAGGCATATTCAGGGCTTCTGCTGCCTGCTTCATCAAGAGCCTTGGGAAATCCACGGAGATTTGGAGATGGGGGTGGGACCTCAGCAGGCTATAACGCCACCGAGTCCACCCTCCAAAGCAGACATTTTCTCCAGGGGTCTGGAGATCAGTTGTTAATTGCAGGAGATCTCCAGGCCCTGCCTAGCGGTTATACAAATCAAAAAAGGGGGGCAGGGAAAGCTGTAATATGAGGGTATACAAAATTGAACAGCAGTCCAGGCTAACTCACAATTAAATGCCAAAATTTGCATTCACAAGATTAAGTAGAACACAAAACACAAAAACAATAACAAACAGGACTCTATATACATAATAAGTCCTTATATAACTCCGGTTGCTTGATTCTCCATGTTGTCAACATAGAGTCCGTGTTTCATTGTTTTGTGTTAGCAACACGGAGAATCAAGTTGCAACCTGAGTTATAGAAGGACTTTATATGAGTCCTGTTTGTTATTGTCATTGTTTTTGTGTTCCATTTAATCTTGTGAATACAACTTTTGGTATTTATTTGTGAGTTGGCCTGGACTGCTGTTCAATTTTGTATACCCGCCCAGCGGTTGGCAACCCTAGCCTTCAGGCAGTGCCGAACACCGTATTTACCTTCCTCGCCGTCCACTACAGATATTTCCTCATCCATCATCATCAGCGGATCAGGCTGTAAGAAAAAGACCAGAAACATGAACGCAGGGTCAGACGCTGCCGCCTCAACCTTTCGTTCTGCGCCTCCGAAAACCAACGAACAAAAAAATCGTTTCAACTTATTGACCTAAAATTACATGGGCCGAAAAGGAAGAAAACATTCGGGAATTCTTATTATTTTAACTTCCTTGCGATTTCCAGATAGTCTCGAAAGAAAGGAAGAGAAAGTTCCCAGCTGAGGAACATCCTGCAAGTTCACCAGGTCAGAGACAAAAGATACAATCAGCAGTGAAACATGACACATTAGACTGGGGAGGGGGATATCTGAGTACCAAGTGTCCCATGAATTTAGGGAGAAGGGTTAATGTTAGAATGCATTCCCTGACTATGTGGTACCTGCAGGGAATTATTTTATGTCAGGAACCATTAAACATGAAAAAGATGGTGTCCTGAGCAGACACACTGGCGCGTCACTCCTGCCTGTAATGTGGTTTTCAGATAAATATTTTACTTTAATTTTTTTCTTCTGCCAGACAAGTTTGGAAGTGGAATCGCTGCTTTGGTAACTTCCTTGCTTCCGGTATTTTACACCCCTGTGCTTCTTAGATTAGGCAAATCAAGATTCTGGGACTGCTTAGAAATTACAGCTCAAGGACTGACCTCTTCTTCCTGCTCCTTGACCGGGCCGCCCACTGGCTTGTATTCGGGGTCCTCGCAATCCTTGTCAAAATCCACTCTGCCGATGGGGAGAAACTGGTTAGCCACCTCTGACACAGGAAATGTTTCCTCCCTCTCCCCTCTCTTTGGGCATGCACCTCAGGACTTCTCGCGAGAAGAAAGCTAAACTCACCGACACCCGATTCAGAGCCAAAAGCTCGACTCGGTGCCTCGGTATTAGCATGGCAGGTCATCACGGGTGCGTGGCTCTGCCTCCCCTTCTTCGCCCCTCGCCCCATTTCTCTAACTCCCTCTAACCCAGGGGTGTTGAACTCATTTGTTACGAGGGCCGGATTTAACATAAATATCACATGGTCGCCAGCCCAGATCAAGAGTGGGGGTAGTGTCTGGATGCGGTGATGGCTGCCAACTTGGAAGGCTTGAAGAGGGGAGTGGACATGTTCATGGAGAAGAGGGCTATCCATGGCCACTAATCAAAATGAATACTAGTCATGATGCATACCTATTCTCTCCAGTATCAGAGGATGCCTATTATATTAGGTGCTCTGGAGCACAGGCAGGATGGTGCTGCTGCAGTCGTTTTGTTTATGGGCTTCTTAGAGGCACCTGGTTGGCCTCCGTGTGAACAGACTGCTGGACTTAATGGGCTGGGTCTGATCCAGCAGGGCTTTCCTTATGTTCTTATGGAGGGATGGGGCTATCCATGGCTATACAAAGTTAATAGTAGTCATGATGCATACCTATTCTTTCCAGGATCAGAGGAGCATGCCTATTATAGTAGGTGCTGTGGAGCACAGGCAGGATGGTGCTGCTGCAGTCATTTTGTTTGTGGGCTTCCTAGAGGCATCTGGTTGGCCACTGTGTGAACAGACTTCTGGACGATGGGCCTTGGTCTGATCCAGCAGGGCTTTTCTTATGTCTGCCTTGGCTGGCTTGTGGGCCAGATAAGAGCTTTCACGGGGCTGGAACCGGCCTGTGCGCCGTATGTTTGACACCCCTGCTCTAACCCCTGCCCTCTGCAAGTGGCCAAACCCACCAACAAACCCCCCTCACCCTTCCCCGACGTCCAGGCGGTGCTCAGCCGCAATGGCTTTCTCGTCCGGACGACCGGCCTTCTCCAAGAAGCAAAGTGTGGGGTCCGCTCGCATTGTGTTGTACTTCTCGTAGCCTGGAGGGGGAGCAGAAGGAGGGAGGGCGCGTGCTTAACCACATCATAACCTTTTCAGTAAATAAATAAATTTTATTTGCGGCTAATATGCCAGATAAAACAGATTAACCTTTTCAGTAATTTTCTTCTAACAGAGATGGCTAAAAGTACACGAGAGCAGTGGTTCACAACCTGGGGCCATATGGCCCCCCGGGGGCCCCCAGGATATTCCAAGGGGGCCACAGGTGAAAATTGCGTAAATGGGGGGCCACGGCACGAGACTAGGGGGCCACAGAGGGAAGTGAGAAGTGAAGAAAACAGAAACACATGAAAACCTAACACATGACTTTCTTCATTGCACTTCTATGCATCTTTTGCAACTGTGGATTTTTGTATCGCTGTAATATTGTGCAAAGGTTGCAGAGGCTTTGTTCTCCCTTGTATGTGAACACTGTTGTTTATTAGCATGTTGTATTCCCTTTTTATGGGGTATTTTTTGTAAATTTCAGTTTCCCAATAAGAACTGCATGTGTGCATTTTGTGTGGCTGTTTATGCTTCTTTGTTCCTTGGCCATTTACAAAGGTAAAAAGGTAAAGGTCCTCTGTTCAAGCACCGAGCCATTCCTGACCCATGGGGTGATGTCACATCCCGACGTTTCCTAGGCAGACTTGTTTGCGGGGTGGTTTGCCAGTGCCTTCCCCAGTCATCTTCCCTTTACCCACAGCAAGCTGGGATCTCATTTTACCGACCTCGGAAGGATGGAAGGCTGAGTGAACCTTGAGCCGGCTACCTGAAACCGACTTCCATGGGGATCGAACTCAGGTCGTGAGCAGAGCTTTTGACCTGCAGTACTGCAGCTTAACACTCTGCACTCTTACAAACACAACATTTAAATAGCTACCTTTCTACAGGTGAGACAGGGGGGCCACAGGAAGGAAACAAAGTCAGAAGGGGGCCACGGTCGTAAAAAGGTTGAGAACCACAGAACTAGAGCTCTACATTCTCAGGTTACTGTTCTGTACTATCCCAACTCCGCTACCCTATGCGATCGAAAGAAGGCTGTCAGGATGCAAAGCTGGGGATCATGGCAGAGGTATTTGAGTATTTGAAGGGCTGTCACCTAGGGCAGGGAGGTGTTCCTGTTGGCAGCAGAGGATAGGACTCACAAGAATGGGTTTAAATTGTGGGAGGAAAGGAACCGGCTGGAGAACCAGCGTGGTGTAGTAGTTAAGAGCGATGGTTTGGAGTGATGGACTCTGATCTGGAGAACCGGGTTTGATTCCCCACTCCTCCACATGAGCAGCAGAGGCTAATCTGGTGAACCGGGTTGGTTTCCCCACTCCTCCAAGGGAAGCCAGCTGGGAGACCTTGGGCTACTCACACTCTCTCAGCCTCACCTATCTCACAGGGTGTCTGTTTGTGGGGAGGGGAAGGGAAGGTGATTGTAAGCCGGTTTGATTCTTCCTTAAGTGGGAGAGAAAGCTGGCATATAAAACCCAACTCTTCTTCCAGGCCACCTACCGTGCTTGAAGACCCCCAGCAGCAAAGACTTGTCAGCTTCCGCATCCCACCAGGCCGTGGGGACTTCTGCCTGATCCACCAGCGGAAACCAGATGTCAGTCTCACTGGTGGGCAGGAAAGGGATAGGGGGAAGGAGAACACAAGAGAAAAAGGAATGTCTCAGAGGATCGCACAACGAACACATTGCTTATATATACTTTTTATCTGTGCCAAGCTCATGAAAGGTATCTGATTAAAGGAGCTCTGACTCTGGAAAGCTCACACCCCGAAAATCCTGTTGGTCTCTTAAAGTGCCGCTGGACTTGAATCCAGCTGATCCAGCATAGCCGCTCTTATGTTAAACTGTGACCCAGTGAACACATGAAGCTCCCTGAATCAGACCCTTGGTCCATTAAAGTCAGTATTGTCTACTCAGACCGGCAGCGGCTTTCCAGGGTCTCAGGTTGAGGTCTTTCACATCACCTACTTGCCCGGTCCCTTTAACACAGTGGTTCCCAACCTTTTTTTGACCAGGGACCACTAGAACATTTTTGTTCGGTGCAGGGACCCCAAGGTTCAAAATAAAAATTCAGAGAATTTGAAAATAAACTTTAATCATAACTGTTAGTTAAACATTAAACTTAGAATAATATTTGAATATATATATTTTATAATAGAGAACTTTTAATTGAAAATATTAATTTATTATGGGTTTATAACTTTGTTTTGCGGACCTTAATTTAGTTCTTGCGGACCCCTGGGGGTCCACGGACCCCTGGTTGGGAACCAGTGCTTTAACAGGAGATGCCGGGGATGGAACCTGGGACCTTCTGCATGCCAAGCAGACGCTCTACCATTGAGCCACGGCCCCTCCCCAGTGCTAGGTGAGACGATGATGGAAGGGAAAGAGGGGGCATTACCTGGCAATGCTGCCTGCCAACACTTTCTCGGCCTGGTCCCCGATCACCTCCTGGCGCAGGTAATAAAGCATGCGCACCCGTAGCAGCACCCTAGGAGGGGGAAAAAACCCAATAGTCAATAGAACAGGGGGCTCCGTACATCCTTTATTTAACTGCCACCACTGGGAGTCTTGGTTTCTATGCCCTGCTTGTTGCCTTCCAGGTCAAACTGACCCAACCCGGCAGGACTTGTATCTTTTTACTGATTTTTGCTGTACGAGGGGTAACAAGTGAACAGAGTTAAGGGCCCTGCGACTGACTGTATAAATCTAATAAAATAAATTAAAAAATAAAATCTACAGGCATTACTTTTGCGGAGGACCTAATGGCAAACAAGGCGGATCATAAACCTGGAGGCAAAGACCTGAACGCATTTGCTAGGGTTGCCAACCTCTAGGTGGTGGCAGGAGATCTCCCACTATTACAACTGAGCTCCGGGCGACAGGGATCAGTTCCCCTGGAGAAAATAGCCGCTTTAGAAGGTGGGCTCTATGGCATTCTACCCCATTGAAGTCCTGCCCCCCCCCCAATTCCACCCTCCTCAGGCGACATCCCTAAGTTCTCCAGGTATTTCCCAACTTGGAGCTGGCAACCCTAGCATTCGCCCACCGCATGGGTCAGGAGCATAAGAATCTTGGCATTATGGGACATACAGCCGAGGCCGGACATACTTCCATCGCTTGCCCCCCACCCAAGTAGCTACGCCAATAGGTGGCCTCCGGACCACCACCCCCTCTTACTTGTTGCACTGATGCTTGAGGTGCTTCTTGTAGCCCTCATCCTGGAAGAGGGTATCCGGGTTGTACTTGCGAATCCATTCGGCTTTCTGGAGGTCGAAAGTAGTCTGGGACTTCACCTTCTTCCCCTTGCGGCCCCGGGGGACCGGGATGGACAGGCCTGTCCGAGGAACAGGAAGTGAGCTCAGGGGAGGGCCATGGCTCTCTAGGTACAACATGGAACCAGGGCAATAGGGATTAGGGAGATCCTGGCTTTTTCCATCACGCGTCAGCACACTGAACAAAAACAGATCTTAAAACTGGCGAGCCTTCCCTCCGAACCCCGACCCCAGGACCCTGAAAAGAGAGGATGCCTCTCTCAAGAGCCAGATGAACGCCACCTTCACATGCCCACTCCGCTCCACCATCTTGTGTTTTCTAGGCACAAGATGGCAGCAGAGGGAAGTGCCGTCAAGTTGCGACCGACTTATGGCAACCCCGTACGGTTTTCAAGGCAAGAGACGTTCAGAGAAGAAGAGTTGGCTTTTATATGCCGACTTTCTCTACCAGCTTACAATCAAACCAGCTTACAATCACCTTCCCTCCCCCTCCCCACAACAGGCACCTTGTGAGGGAGCTGGGGCTGAGAGAGTGTGACTAGCCCAAGGTCACCCAGCTGGCTTCATGTGCAGGAGTGGGGAAACAAATCCAGTTCACCAGATTAGCGTCCACCGCTCATGTGGAGGAGTGGGAAATCAAACCCGGTTCTCCAGATCAGAGTCCACCGCTCCAAACCACCGCTCTTAACCACTACATCGCCTGCCTCTGCGTAGTGACCCTGGACTTCCTTGTCTCCCACCCAAGTACTAAGCAGGGCCGATCCTGCTTACGTTTTGAGATCTAACAAGGCTGGGCTAGCCTGGGCCGTCCAGGTCAGGGCAAGCATGAGATGCACACCCAAGGAACATGCAAGGAGCACCCATCCCAACTAGCTTGTCATGCAACGGCAGCTGTAGTTTGGTCTAGGCCTCTGCAACGATGCAGGGAAGGAGCTCTCAGGGGTACAGGGAAGAAGAATAAAACAAGGGCCCCTTACCGGAATGATTCTGAAGCTCCTTAGCTTTGCCGTTCTCAACCGGGCTGATAAGGTCCCAAATGAATCCCTTGATGTTCTCATCGCCCCGGTAATGCATCAAGCAGTACACCAGGATGGCCCGGCAGATGATCTCCACATCCCGCTCGGACATGCGCCGCTTGAATCGCCCGTGCGACAGGATCTCCCGCCAGCGGCCCCAGCTGCCAAACAAATCCACAGAGGTCAGCGCCGCCTTCTCCCCCGAATGAAGACGTCCCTCCCCCCTCCCTCGTCCAGGGGTGGGGTTAAAAGGGCCAGGCCCCCCTGTCCGCCACGACCCACCAACCCTCTCGCCGCCACCCCCCCCCCCATATGCTACATACCCATAGACCAGCAGTTGTTTCTCCACCTGGAAGCAGTCCGTGCGACCGTACGAATGGTGGAGGGGATGGTGATGCCGGTCGTGGCGCCGGGAGCGCGGCCGGTCATCGTCGTCGCTTTCCAAGTCGGAGAACTCCACCAGGTCGTCGTCCTTCAGGGTGCTGAAGTGGCGGGTCTGCTTCCGCACCCGCGGAGTGTCGATCACCAGGTTGTTCTGGGGGGGGGGGGGAGGGAGACAAATGCCGGCCTCTATGAACAACCGCTTTCGGGCCCCTTCCAGGGATAATCCTCAAACACAAATCCCATCGAACCTGCACAACCAAATCTTGGCTCCAACGGGCAGGGGCTGGACAGCGTGTTGTTACACAGTGGCCATCTTTGTTTGAGGGAATTGCAAGCGTGAAAAGACTCCAAGAGTCATGATTGTGGAGTTAACTGAAATTGTTCTCCCTTTATTTGTACACAGTACTAACTTATATTGTAGGTGAAGTGCATTCAATCAGTGTTTTTAGTTCCTGACTTTATACAGTTTCCTTTTTTTCTTGTTTCTTTTTATAACTACTGATTGTAATTTATATGGATGCTGGTCTTTGGCTGGGACAATAAAGATTGATTGATTTGAATAGCATTAACAATAATCCCAGGTGAGCTTATTTGAAAGCAAGCCCCCGTGGAACTCAACCAGACTTCTGAGTAAACAAGCACAGGATAGGGCTGTACAGCCGCCAATCAAGTCTTGGCAGGGCCATCCCTTCTCAAGCCCAGCCCTAAGGCCCTCCCCGCTCCACCGACATACCTTGCTGTTCAGCATATCGAGGTCCAGATCTGCCTTCTTGGCCCATTTCTGCCAGAAGTTCGGATCGTCCAAGGCTATGTCTGTTCTGTTCTCAGAGGCCACGAAGCTCGCCTGGGGAAAAGCAGAAGAGAATTGCCGAGGACCATCTACGAGGAAACCCTTCACACTTGCTATTATGCGAGAAAGGTTTAAACAGGGCCTCCAACACCAAACCTGGCAGTTCTCAAGGAATCCAGAGAAAATTTCCCTTTAAAATAAAGAAAGTGAGTTTCTAGATCTTGTGGACACGGGAAATCCAAGTAGAAACAGACGTGAGTAGTAATTTGAAGTTTACCCTGGCACTCTTTGTCAAGGGGCGCCCCACAACTTTTTAAAACCTCTTTTTCGTCGGCAAAGCCTCCCGAAACATTAAGAACATAAGAAAGGCCATGCTGGATCAGACCAAGGTCCATCAAGCCCAGCAGTCTGTTCACACCGTGGCCAAACCAGGTGACTCCAGGAAGCCCCCAAACAAGACGACTGCAGCAGCACCATCTTGCCTGTGTTCCACTGCACCTGATATAACAGGCATGCTCCTCTGATCCTGGAGAGAGCAGGTCTGCATCGTGCAACATTGATACTCCTTTGAGAATTGTAAGCATGCTCCCCTGCACTGTTCATCTAGCGTCGATTGTAAGGCCACTAGAGGAACAGGGCTATCCTTTCTGGACTCCATATTACAGCCAGCATACTGCTGGTGGTACATACGCATTCTCTCCCCTCCCCTCCCGCGTCCCCCTTCTTTTCTAAGAACCACAACCCGACATCCCTTCTGAAGGCACCGAGTCGCTCCACATCCAGTAGCAGAGCCAAGAGCTCTTCTGGCCTGATGCAAAAACCCCAAAAAGGAGAAATGGGCAGGGGTGTGCCAGTACCTTGGCGAAAGTGGACCCCTTGCCTTCGCTCTCAATGGTGATGGTGGTTGTGCGGCGGAGCAGGATCTGGTCGATGTCTTCCTCACAGAACTTGGAGCCCTCGTCGTCCTCTTCCATGATGGCGGCATAAGCCCCCTTGCGCAGCAGGTCCTCAATCTCCTTCTTGGAGAATTGCTGGATCTGGGAGGAGGGATGTAGAAAAGTTGGTTTTTATACCCCGCTTTTTCTCTACCTTTAATGAGGCTCAAAGCTGCTCACAATCACCTTTCCTTCTTCTCCTTCCCCACAACAGACACCTTGTGAGGCAGGTGGGGCTGAGAAAGTTCTGAGAGAACTGTGACTGACCCAAGGTCACCCAGCTGGCTCCGTGTGGAGGAGTGGGGAATCGAACCAGGTTCTTCAGCTTAGTCTACCACTCTTAACCAGGAGAAAAGGGGAGGAAGTGGCTGTCTCCTCCCCCCTTATCTAGGCCTGGAAACCTGGAGCATCCTCCCCCCCCCCATCTCCACATCTCAAATTTAGAAAGCTTCTGTTAAAAGGGAGGGCAGCAGTGGTGAATTAAAAAAAGTGATACAAGTGTGAGGCAGTGCAGTTTATTGGTTAGTGTGCTGGATAAGGATGCAGGCGACCCAGGTTCAAATCCCCTCTGCCATGGATGGAAGCTTGCAGGGTGACCTTGGGCCAGCACACACTCAGCCTAACCTGCTTCACAGGGCTGTCGTGAGGAGAAAATGGAGCACGAGAGGTACCCTGAAGCCGCTTTTGGTCTCCAGTGGGGACAAAGGTGGGGTGCAAACGAAATCACAATAATAATAATAATAATAAATTGGGCGTAGGAGTTTTTGGGTTGGGCACGTGAGTTTCCGGATTGCGATCCAGTGTTAGGAAGACAGCACCAAGACTTGGGTGGGGGGGAATAAACCCCCCAACCTCATATTTGCGGCCCAATAAATGTCACACATCTATGTTCATTTCTGCAACAACTAAATTTGGGCTCCCTTTGCCCTGTTCCTCCTCCAGCCATTTTACCAAGTGTGGTCTCTCCATAGATTTGTACAAGGGCGCTATGACAGCCAGCAGTTCTCTATTCCCCGTCTAATTATGGCCAGCATGGAATTTTTATCGTCCTCTTCCTGCCTCCTTCACTTCAGTTCACAGAAAAATTGCAGCCGCTATGGCCAATCAATACACACGTAGAATAGGATTGTTCGTTAACAATCCACAACGCAGTCTAGGGTGTGTGTTTACATATTGTCAATACATTCAATACTATACACTATTACTATATATCAATTCCTAATATGCTAAGTGCGCCTTCAGTATCCTTCACTTCAATTAGCAATGCCCATGCAACATCGGCTCCCTCCGCCCCTTTCTTCCTCCTCCGCCAGCGCCGGCCATTTTACCCCGGCGATGCTGCCTTCTCGCCCGCTCATGGACTGCAGGACGGCCTTGTCCAGCCCCAGCTTCAGGCTGGCCTTGTCGAACATCTCGCGCTCATAGGAGTTGCGGGTGATGAGCCGGTAAACCTTCACCGCCTTGCTCTGCCCGATACGGTGGCAGCGGGCCTGCGCCTGGAAGGGGGGAACAGAACGAAGCGGGCACTGAGAAACCGCCACGGGCCCACCCTGGACAGAGAAAGGGGCTTTCGAGCACCCGGTTTTCAGCCCGATCGTGAAATGCCCAATGCTCCTCCATCGCTGAAGCTAAATGGTTCCTGGTGTGACCCAGGACCGGACATGCAACTGCTACAGCTCCCATATTTGCACTGCTCAGTGATTATATAAGCTAAATAAATTCTGGGTACATGACAAAGAGACGGAAAAACAGAGGATCCGAACAAATATGCCATATAGCCCTATTATATCCTGGGTTTCCCATGCCTGAAGTCAAACCTTCCAGCCCATGGGCTCTGTGGGGCCTTTCCCAAACAAAACAGAAAGTGGGCGAGGCCAGGTGAGGCCTATGCCCTCCAAAATAGTAAGTGGGTGGGGCCAGGTGAGGACCTTTGCCCACCAAAATAGAACGTGGACGGGGCCAGGTGGGGGCCTTTGCCCACCAAGGCTTCTAAAGGACCACTGGAGATCTGATAGGTTGCAAAGATTTTCAACAACGTTGCTGCCACCAGAGAACAAGGGTCTTCACTGTGTGAGTGAAGGTAAGCTGCAGCAGCCATTTTTTGTGTGTGGCTGGCTCCGCCTCCTGCCGTTTTGTGGCTGCGCCCACCACGCTGCATCAGAACGTCAAAGGGGCCTGCAGGCTCAAAAAGGTCGGGGGACCCTTGGGTCTAGGCAGCAGAAATGTGCAAGCTCGCAGGCATCGTGGAAGCCGGGTTCCTCCTCTCTGGGCGCCTCAGCCTTACCTGCAGGTCGTTCTGGGGGTTCCAGTCCGAGTCGAAAATGATGCAGGTGTCGGCCGCCGTCAGGTTGATCCCCAGCCCCCCCGCCCGCGTACAGAGAAGGAAGACGAAGCGGTCCGAGTCGGGCTTGCTGAATCGGTCAATGGCCGCCTGGCGCAAGTTCCCTCGTACCCGCCCGTCGATGCGCTCGTAGAGGTACCTGCATGGAGACGGGGAAGACACCCTTATATGGAACGCGTGACTTCAGCAACGGGCAACACGGGGCATGAGCGGCACTGCTACATCATGTCCTTGAGCTGTTCCTTGAGCAATACGGAAAGTGTCCAGCATTTCTAAGCAGAAACTGCACTTAGCAGGATGACATAAAGAGAGCCAGCGTGGAGTAATGGTTAAGAGCGGTGGACTCTAATCTGGAAAACCAGGTTTGATTCCCCACTCCTCCACATGAGCGGTGGACTCTAATCTGGAGAACCGGGTTGGCTTCCCCACTCCTGCACATGAAGCCAGCTGGGTGACCTTGGGCCAGTCACAGTTCTCTTAGAGCTCTCTCAGCTCCACCTACCTCACAGGGTTTCTGTTGTGGGGAGAAGAAGGGAAGGAGATAGTAAGCTGGTTTGATTATCCTTAAAAGGTAGAGAAAGTCGGCATCTAAAAACCAACTCTTCTTCTTGGGGAAGGATCGTAGCTCAGTGGTAGAGCATCTGCTTGGCATGCAGAAGGTCCCATGTTCAATCCCCAGCATCTCCAGTTAAAGGGACTAGGCAAGTAGGTGATGTGAAAGACCCCTGCCTGAGACCCTGGAGAGCCGCTGCCGGTCTGAGTAGACAATACTGACTTTGATGGACCAAGGGTCTGATTCAGTAGAAGACAGCCTCATGTGTTCATGCGTTCTTCTCTTCAATATAAGCACTGCCCCCAGGTCAGCTGTGGCTGATATGCCATGGCCTCTTCCACAGCTGAACAGAGTCGCAAAACTGAACACTGAACGTTTGTATGAACTTTCACCTACATATATTTTGCCTTCTCAAAACCTGCAGAACTAAGCTAAGGACTGCACTGGTTTCGCACTCGAGCCCCTGCTCAGCGCCCAACTCTCACCTCTTCTGAATGAGGTAGTCCTCCAAGATGTCAAGGCAGCGGACCATCTGGGAGAAAATCAGCACCTTGTGCCCACCGGCTTTCAATTTGGGAAGCAGCTTATCGATCAGCACCAGCTTCCCAGAGGAGCGCACCATGGCCTGCAAAGGGAAGTCGTGGGGCACGTGGTGGTGGCAGGAATCCCGGAACTCGGTCAGGATCTTCTCCTCTGCACCTGATTTTTTTTTTTTGGGGGGGGGGGAGAGACCATGGGAAGAGAGGAACCAAGCAGATCAGATTGAGACAGATTCTGAATACAAACTAACCTGAAATGGGTTTGAAGCCTGTAGCTAGGATTGTTCTAGCGTTGAGGGATAAACTAGAGGGAAGAGACACTGCTGTGATTCCAATAATCTCATACCCGAAATCCCATCGCTGCATAGAATTTCCTAAAATGTATTTGCTCTAGGAGCCAGCATAGTGTAGCAGTTAAGGTGTCAGACTAGGATCTGGGAAACTCAGGTTCGAATCCCCACTCTGTCATGGAAACTTGCTGGGTGACCTTGGGCCTGTCACATACACTCAGCCTCAACCCTGGCGAGTCTTTCGATGGGAGATCCCCAAGGAATACCAGGGTCGTGACGCGGAGGAAGGCAATGGAAAACAACCTCTGAACGTCTCTTGCCTTGAAAACTCTACGGGGTCACCCTAACTCAACTGTGACTTGATGGCAAAAAAAAGTTTTGCTCTAAGATTTCAGAGGAATAGAAATTTGCATTGTTCATAGAAAACAGATATGCTTCAAGTATTCACTTGATCATCTGTTCCAAACTTATTTGGAGTTTGGAAGCAATTGAAGCAGAACGGCCTCTGTCATTATGGTGAAGCAATAAAAAAAGATATCCATATTTCTGCACAAATTTTCCTTCCAAATGTCCTGTTCTGCTTTAACAGGTCAGGTTCTCAAAGGAAGATTAATCCTTTACTAGACTGTCTTTTCTGATTAGAGTGTGTTGTCACTCTTCTTCTTCTACCTCTGCACCCTTTTCTACAGTACCTGAATCCCATAATGTGCCCTCTTCTCCCCACCGGAACATACCATTGATGAGGTAGGGATGGTTGCAGCATTTCCGTAGCTCCATCATGGTGTTGAGCAGGTTGGGCATGTTGCTGTGACCCGCCCCCTTGGAGAGGAAGTTGAAGTTCTTCTCCAAGATGGCCCGATAGTACTTCTTCTGGATGTTGGTCAACTCCACCTCGATGATGGTCTCCTGCTTGGGGGCCAAGTTCTTCTCCACGTCTTCCTTCAGCCGCCGGAGCATCATGGGCTTCAGTATGGCCTGCAGCTTCTGGACCTGTGTCGAGGAGGAAGCATGGGGAAGCCCGCGGGTCAAAGCGAGAGCATGGCCGAGGCAGAAGAACGAGGGGGAAGGCGAGGCCATCGCAAAGGTCATTAATCCGCTTGGGACCGTAGATGCGTACGAGGAATGGAGGCCTAGGCTAGCCTGATCTCAACAGATCTCAGAAGCTAAGCAGGGTCGTCTCTGGTTAGTACTTGGATGGGAGACAGCCAAGGAAGTCCAGGGTTGCTACGCAGAGGCAGGCAATGGCTGACCACCTCTGTTAGTCTCTTGCCTTGAGACCCCTATGGCAGGGGTGTCAAATATACGGCCTGCGGGCCGGATCTGGCCCCTTGAGAGCTCTTCTCCGGCCCGCGAGCCAGATGAGGCAGCCACCTCCCCCAGTCCCAATCTGGGCTGGTGAGCGCGTAGCAGGCTCGCCAGCCACCCCCAAGCCCGCTCCCAATCTGGGCTGGCAGGCTTGCTGCAGACTCACCAGCTGAGCCAGCGTGGTGTAGTGGTTAAGAGCTGTGGTTTGGGGCTGCGGACTCTGATCTGGAGAACCGGGTTTGATTCCCCACTCCTCCACACGCAGCAGAGGCTAATCTGGTGAACCAGGTTGGTTTTCCCCACCCCTACACATGAAGCCAGCTGGGTGACCTTGGGCTAGTCACAGCTCTCTTCAAGCTCTCTCAACGCCACCTACCTCACAGGGTGTCTGTTGTGGGGAGGGGAAGGGAAGGGGATTGTAAGCCGGCTTGATTCTCCCTTAAGTGGTAAAGAAAGTCGGCATATGAAAACCAACTCCTCTTCTTCTTCTTCTCCTCCTGTCCCGATCTGGGCTGTCATGGCCCGGCTTGACCAAGTGACATTTATGTCATATCCAGCCCTCGTTAACAAATGAGTTCGACACTCTTCCCCTACGGGGTCACCCTAAATTGGCTGCAACTGGACGGAACTTTCCGCCACCACAAAGAACAAAGATGGGGAAGGGTCCATCTAAAATGGAGGGGGAAATATGGTGGACAAGAACCAAAGGGGGGGCTAAGAGCAAAGAGGAGTCTGCTAGTTAAAAAAGTGGAAGGCTGAGATGAAGGAGCTGATCGACGGCTTCTTGCCATGGTGACCTACTACAATCTCCTCATACAGAAGCAGCAAACCTCTGGGTACCAGTCTTGGGAGGCACTATCAGGGGAAGGCCTTGGCCTCTATGCCCTATTCGTCTGGCCCTCCAGGGCAACCGGCTGGCCCCTCTGTGAAACAGCATGCGGGACTAGAGCCGGTGGGTCTGATCCAGTGTGTGTGTGGGGGCTCTACTTATGCTCTCGTGGGGGCAGAGGAAGAGTACCTGCTCCTCGGTCTTGAGGTCGCCAAAGTCCTTGAGGAACTCCGATTCCGAGGGGAACTGGGAGGGCTCGAGGAAATGCAGGAGGCTGAAGAGCTCCTCCACCGTGTTCTGCAGGGGGGTGCCAGTCAGCAACACTTTGTGCTCCTGAAAAGGGCAGAAAGAAAGATGCTGAATGCTGTGCGGCAGGGAAGAGAAAGAGCCGGATTCCAGAGCGTGTCAATCTCACACACTCTCCGGGGAAGGGGCCGTGGCTCAGTCGGTAGAGTGTCTGCTCAGCATACAGAAGGTCCCAGGTTCAATCCCAGGCATCTCCAGTTAAAGGGACTAGGCAAGTAGGTGATGGGAAAGACCCCTGCCTGAGACCCTGGAGAGCCATGGAGAGGGGCTGTGGCTCAGTGGTAGAGCATCTGCTTGGCACGCAGAAGGTCCCAGGTTCAATCCCGGGCATCTCCAGTTAAACGGACTAGGTGGAGGCGGGGGGGAAAAGCTTCATCAGCATCCAGCCCCCTGCACAATCCAGGACATTCACAACTACCTTGCCCCCCACACCCCAGGTGACCCCTGCTCCCCTGCTTAAGGGGAGGAGCTGTGGCTCACTGGTAGAGCGTCTGCTTGCAAGCCGAAAGGTCCCAGGTTCAATCCCCGGCATCTGCAGTTAAAAGGGACTAGGCAAGTAGGTAATATGAAAGAACCCTGCCTGAGACCCTGGAGAGCCGCTGCCGGTCTGAGTAGACAATACTGACTTTGATGAACCATGGGTCTGATTCAGTATAAGGAGGCTTTATATGTTCATCTATATGCTCCATGCCAAGAAGATGGGCAAAACACCCTCCAGGATTTTCCTCCTGGCCAATCCAGCCTGGAGGAAAACTGCTTCCTGACTCCAAAGTGGCGATCGGCATCATCTTGGGCATGTAAAAAAGAGCCATGAGAGCCAAGCACTGACGCGACCCCTCCCGCCCTCCCTCTCATGATCTGTCTAAGTTCACAGACTCAACGTTGCTAACAGATGGCCAGGGGCTGGCTGTGTGCAAGAGTCAAATTTGCACTGCAGGTGAGGTGTCTTTCCTTCCCACCCCACCACTAATGGAGCGGAGGGGTGGTGGTGATGCCCTACCAAATCCATGTGCTTCAGACTGTCCAGCAGTTTACAGTTGCGGTTCTTCAGGCGGTGGGCTTCATCGATGATGACGCAACGCCACTCTATCTCCCGCAGCTCGGGGCAGTCGGACAGGATCATCTCGAAGGTGGTGATCAGGGCGTCGAACTTGTACGCGCCCGGGATCAGGCGGCCCTGCGGGCGAGAGGACGCAGCCATGTGACACAAGCAGCCTTCGGATTGCCCCTCCCCTCCTGCCCACCCCGAATATACTTGTATTTGTTAAGCTTCCATAGAATCACAGAGTTGGAAGGGATCTCCAGGGTCATCTAGTCCAACACCCTGCACAATGCAGGAAATTCACAATTACCTCCCCCCACACCCCCAGTGACCCCCTACTCCACGCCCAGATGGTCAAGGTGCCCCCCCTCTCATCATGTGCTTAAGGTCATAGAATCAGCATTGCTGACAGATGGCCATCTAACCTCTTCTTAAAACCTCTTCTTTCAGTCCTTTTGATTCTCCTAATAAATCCAGCGGGCAACACAGAGCCATTGTAAGGATCGGCTGAGAATAGTAAGACCTTGACTGAGGGAATGTGTATGAGCCTTCGAGAATCAGTACTTCTTTCGTCAGATACGAATCAAAATGGCGACCCCCACCCACTCCAAGTTCTTATATCGCAGTCAGAAGGTGGGAGGGGTGTTGTGAAGAAGGAACTCAGGATGCAGAGGTACCATCATGCACATTATAAATCAGATTAGAGCAGAGGAGAAATTATTTGGCGCAGAAAAGTAGCATTTGTAGTGACAGAAGAAACCTATGTCCCCATTCAGCCTTATATATTCAGATATAAGGACCTGGAGATCGCCATTCCAACTCGTATCTGACGAAGAGAGCTTTGGCTCTCGAAAGTTTATACCTCAAAATCCTTGTTGGTCTCCAAGGCGCTACTTGACTCGAATCTAGCTCTCCTACCGCAGACCAACATGGCTATCCTCTGAAACCATCTCCCTGGATTCCTGTAGTTGCTAAAGCTGTAATAGTAATAGAAAACAGCAAGAGTCCAGTAGCACCTTAAAGACTTAACAAAATTTCTGGCAGGGTATGAGCTTTCGTGAGTCACAGCTCACTTCTACAGACGCGGCTAGAAGGCGCACATTCTAGCCATATCTGAAGAAGCGAGCTGTGACTCACGAAAGCTCAACCCCTGCCAGAGATGTTGTTGTCTTTACGGTGCTCTTTTCTACTGCTACAGATAGACTAACCTGGCTACCCATTGTTTGATACTGATCTGACTCTACAAACTTTTTAAATCGATGGCTGCCTTTTCTAGAATATGTGGGAAAGGGGGCATCACGAAGTAAACGATGCCCACGAAGCTATTGTATGATTTGCATTTATTAAGTTGCCCTAAGTGAATACAACAAATGATATGATTTCTGTCAAAAGTACTGATGTATAATATTGGAACATATATTGGAACCACGTATTGAAACATATCTCGACTGTACAATGTTTAACCCACTGTTGTTGTATTTTTATTTTGTTGTTGCTGTGATTATAAAATTAACTTAAAATAAAGAGGGTTTTTTTAAATGGAGCACCTCCCCTTCAAATCTGCTTTGCTTTCCTCCCGTCACCCTGAACATACGTCCTCCGGCTTTGCCCCCCGCCCCCCCACTCAGCCCGTAGCCCTCCCGTACCCGGGAGTCTTTGCAGTACATCTCATACTGCTGGATCATCTGGCGGGAGGCCAGGCTGCCATGGTAGACGATGGTGTTCATCTCGGTCCAGGTGTTGAACTCCCGCTCCCAGTTGGTGATGGTGGAGAGCGGGGCGATGACCAGGAAGGGACCCCGGATGCCCACGTTGTACACCTCCTGGAGGAAGGCGATGGACTGGATGGTTTTGCCCAGACCCATCTCATCGGCCAGGATGCAGTTTTGCCTGAGCAGGGGCAGAAGAGAGGGGAGGGGAAAGCATCATCAGCCAGGACCGTTCTACTGCAGATCAACCAGCCAACCCTCTGAAAGGGTAAGTGGGGAGGCACTGCCATAGAGGCCACCTGACCACAGCAGCTGGAAGATGTCCTTCTGTGATGGAGAGAAGGAGGCAAGCAAACCTGAACTTGGTATTTACAGCTGGCAGTCTAAGCCAGAGTTTGTTGTGCTATGAAGAAGAGTTGTTTTTTATATGCCGACTTTCTTTACCACTTAAGAGAGACTCAAACCGGCTTACAATCTCCTTCCCTTCCCCTTCCAACAAGACACCTTCTGAGGTAGGTGGGCTGAGAGAGTTCGGAGAGAACTGTGACTACCCCAAGGTCACCCAGCTGGCCTTATGTGTAGGAGTGGGGAAACCAACCTGGTTCACCAGATTAGCCTCTGCTGCGTGTGGAGGAGTGGGGAATCAAACCCGGTTCTCCAGGAGTGGGGAATCAAACCTGGTTCTCCAAACCACCGCTCTTAACCACTATGCCATGCTGGCTATCTGAATGCAGCTGTAGTTTCCAGTTGCAAGAATCTCAGAATTTTTTAAAATTGTTTTATAAAAAAAAGGACCAGGCAAGTTTCTAGTCCTCAAGCTTGTGACGAGATTTTCAAAGTGGTGGTTTTGTGAGTGTGTGCTGGGGGGGTGGGAAATGGCTGGTGAAGATTCAAAAGCTGCAAAGAGATCAAAAGATTTGCAGGTGAGGGGCCAGAGAGCTCCTGGACACTGTTGTTGTATAGGTCAGAGGGCTCACACCTTGTGTTACCCTGTCACAGGCTTAGCACTATGGAGAGAAATCCCTGCCGAGGCTGACAACGGCACCCCCACATCCATTCGGGCTTTCCTTCGCGGTTACCTGTTGTACCAGTTGAAAAGCAGCCAGTTCACCCCCTCCAGCTGATATTCTCGCAGCTGGTTGCCATTTTTGTACTCGTGGGAAAGCTCCAGCTTCTTCCAGGAACCTGCCTGGGGGCGAGCCTGAAAAACAGCAAACAGACCCTGGTGAATCAAGGAGGCCAATGGGCAAAGAAGGCTACAGCACACGGAACCCGTGCTCCAAAACTGACCAATGCAAAGCAAACAGACCAGGTATTAATAAAATATTTGGCACAGTGTATAGAGAAATTCCTAGGGTTTCAAGGCAAGAGAAGTTCAGAGGTAGTTTCTGCCATTGCCTGCCTCTGCTTAGCGATCCTGGACTTCCTTGATGGTCTCCCATCCAAGTACTAACCAGGGCAGAACCTGCTTAGCTTCTGAGATCTGATGAGATCAGGCTAGCCGGGGCCAATCCGGGTTAGGACAAAGGCCGGTGAGGAGGGATTGCCAAAGCCACCTTAAGAAAAAAAAAAACCTGCACAGCCAATCAAATCTCCAATGGCCAATCAGAATCCTTGCTGGGCAAAACCCCACCTCCCCCCCCCCCGCCTACTTTCTAAGAACACTTGGCAGGCACCAGGAAAGATGCTGGTGGATGCCCTGGCACCTTCAGGCACTATGTTGGGGACCCCAGCATTACACACACTCATGATCAGGGGTTCCAAATCCCACAACAGACAGAAGGGAACTAGAACAGCAGAGATTTCTGCGGATCAAGATTTTTTTGGGGGGGGGGTCCTGCCGGGTCATCACTCACCACCCGTTTGAGCTCGGGGTGCCTGGACTGGATGCGCTTGAACTCCCGGACCTTCCCCTCGTCCACGTCTTCCTTGAGTTCCCATGTGCTGTCCTCGTAGGGCAGCGAACACCACTTCACCAGGTAATAGATGACCGGCTGGCATGGCATTCAAGAGGAGAAAAAGAAGTAGGTTTTTATATGCCGACTTTCTCCACCACTTAAGGAAGTCTGAAACAGGCTTACAATCACCTTCCTTTCCCCTCCCCACAACAGACACCCTGTGAGGTAGGTGGGACTAAAAGAGTGTGACTAGCCCAAGCTCACCCAGCTGGCTTCACATGCAAGTGTGGGGAAACAAATCCGGTTCACCGGATTAGCCTCCACCGCTCGTGTGGAGGAGTGGGGAATCAAACCCGGTTCTCCAGGTCAGAGTCCACCGCTCCAAACCACCGCTGTTAACCACTACATCACGCTGGCTCTCAGAGAGACAGGCAGATGCTGACCCCCGGCTCGGCTCCCCGCAAGACACCCCACGCCCAGCTGCGATGCAGCACGCCCTTTTCTCCCGCGACCCCCCTCCCCCTCCCCAGTGAGGCACCTCTCCGTTATCCTTGTCGATGCTGTGCGACTCGTCCAGGATGCGGTCCACTTCCACGTAGTCCGGGTTGAAGGGCTCCTCGTCCTATGGAGATGCAACACTGGGCATTAACGCATGGGCAGAATGTTCCTGGTTCACTCCTCTGTTATCCCACAATATTTTAATCCCACAATATTTAAGTCTGGATAATCAAACGCATGACTCCAGCCTATCCCACATTAAGTCTGAAACAAGTAGCTGCTGGAGGCTCCCCGTGCGTTTGAACCAACCATATAATGTGGGATAGTTCGCAATGCGGGATAGCAGGGAAGTGACATCGCCCAAGGATTGGCTGAGGAGTTATCCAATCAAAGGGCGATTCTCCCCCTTTTTTTTTCTTTGAACGCCAGTGTTCCGGTATACCATCGTCTCAACCTGTCAATTAAAAAAAGGCGGGACGGGAGACCGGAAGCAGCAATTGCTCGCACAGGAAAGGGGGCGGGACGGGGGACAGGAAGCGGCACTTGCTCGCGCAGGGAAGGGGGCGGGACGGAGGAGACCGGTAAGGAGCATTAGTAGCGAGCTAGCCGAGTAATTACACGCACGTCGGCGTTCCGGTAATGTAGTGGAATTAAAAAAAAGTAGCGGATTAGAACCGAAAAGATCGCTATAAACCAGGGATTGATTAACCCGGGGTTTTTTGCCTTAATTCGCGACTAAGGTGGGTCCGATGCGCAGCCCTTGGACGGTCGTGCGTGTGGACCATGGAGATTCGCTACTATTAAGGCACAAAAGCGAGACAAATTGGCCGTGCGTTAAGCCCCACAGAAGGTGAGCCAAGGGGGAGTGCACCACGCCACACAGGGGCGGGGCTCGAGGATCGGGGGGGCGCATCCGTGAGCCAAACTCCCCCACTCCCGGTTCGACAAAGCGCTCATACCTCATGGAAGAAGTGCCTCATCTGTGCCATCTTGGTCTTAAAGCGCTTGAGCTTCTGGTGAATCCGCTTGTCCTTCTCTAGCTGGGCGATGGTGGCCCATTCACAGTGCAGGTAGGAGCTTGGGGAAAGAATTGGTGACATGGTTGGGTAGGTGGGGGAGTCGAAGAAAAAACAACAACCCCAAGAACCTCCACAGAAATGGAGGAAGAGGTACATAACCATAAAGCCAACTCTCTTCCTGGGTGGTACAATCCAGTCCTGCAGAGGCCAAGAATTGAGTTTCCCAGCCCCTACTGCAGGGGTGGGGAACATTTTTTCCGCCAAGGGCCATTTGAATATTTATAACGTCATTCACGGGCCATACAAAATTATCAACTTAAAAATTAGCCGACCAATACGTTTCTCCATGGCCCGGGTGAGAAAGGGTTAACACAGTTTCTTGGGCAGTCCTAGCAGCTCCATAGCTACCGACTCTTCTGCAAGGGGGAAATAAGGTTCCTTTTCTTGGCAAAACAAACTCACATCTGCCTTGAATAGAGGCTATTCCTGTCCGCGGGAGGGGGCGGATCGCCAGTCTTAGATCCTTCTGAGCTATAGATCTGCCAGGACCCACGAAGGGCCAGACCAAATGATTCTGCGGGCATTGAACGGCCCCCGGGCCTGACGTTCCCCACCCCTGCCCTACTGGGAAACACGCTTGCAAATTAACAAAGAGAGTCGAGTCACACTCACTAGTTCTTGTATTTCACAAAGAACTCTTCTGCCTCCGTGAACTGTCCGTTGGGGAGCTGTAGAAGGGGGGGGGAAAGAGGGGGGTCAGAAGAGCAATGTAAGGGAAGAAAAAGCAGATGACCAAGCACTGGGCAGAAGCAATTTATGACCTGGTCCTAAAGCTCTCCTACGTCTTTACTATAAGGGCCTTAACGCCCATGCCACTAAGGTGCAAGGCAGGGTTATGTAGTGGTGACTGCCCTAGATAAGGAAGAGTTATCTTCACAACCCCACTCAGCTGTTAGGCAGTCCCGCTCTCAGCCTAACAGGCCTCACAGGGTCATCGTGAGGATAAATCAGAAAGAGAAGAAAATCAGGAGAGCCATCCTGAGTTTCTCAGAATGAAAGGTGGGATAAAAAATGAACCATTAAAAAAAAATTTTTAAGATAATGTAAAGCCACTTTGGAAATATTAGTTTGATGGGCACTGATTAATGCACAGGAATGTAATTTGATGGTGGGCTCTGGTCTAGGAAGATTCCTTCTCGGCGGGGAAAAGATTATTTTGCACAGTGCCACAAGACCCTTTTTTATTTATGCTGCAACAGACTCCTTGCTGGAATTATTACAATGCAGTTTTAATAAACCAACGTATCAGCACAAGCTAAACACAAATAAAACATATTAAAACAATTTTTAAAAAGATCTTAACGTCATTAAGCGATAATTTCATTCAGCTGTTTTAATTAGCTCTGACACCTGGAGAGCAGACCCCCAAAACTGAGGGCCTTTCTCCCCACCCAAACAAAAAACCCTTGAACTAAGAAGGCAGCTGTCAGAAGGCCTTGATAGTGGCCTTGAAGATAGCGCCTGAGAAGGTGGAGCCAGAGAGCTGACACTCTGAGCTGAGACAGAGGAAGGATTCGAAGCGTGGAACCAGCCTGAGAGGAGGCTGAGAAAGTAGTGGAAGCTTGAGACCAGCCAGAGAGGGCTGTGTGAGATTCAGAGCTTGGTAGCAAGACCAAGCGGAAGCCAGACTATACTCTGTGAACCTGAGGGGGGTTCAACCTGAGGGGGGTTCAGTGAAAGCCAAAGCTATTGACACACACAACCTGTGGGAGTGACAGGAGTGAAAACTGGGTTAAAGACTGAGGGCCCATTCTCAAGTCACAAGGGGAATTAGTCTCTGAGGTGGAGCTCTTCCAGTAGCAGGAAGGTGGGGAGCATTACAGCCGCTAAGGTTGGGGTAGTCAGAGAGAGAGCTAAGCTGGGGACAGAGTTTTGAGAGTCTGAAGCTGAATGACAGACTGAGAGTCTGAACGTCTGAATAGTAGTTCTAAGGGATAGAACTAAAGCTGAAGCTGAATGTGTATAATAGTTCTGAGAGATAGAACTAAGCTTGAGAACTGAGAACTGAAGGAACTTGTGTGTGAAGAAAACATCTAAGCTATTTCTCTGAAGTAATCTTGCTTGTATCAATCTAACTCTGAGTTTTCCCTCCAAAATATTCTGCCTTTTCTTAAAAACCAATCTCTGTAAGTTCTCTTTAATAAACTTCCCTGTTTTCTCTGTTTAAGGTGAAAAGCCTCTTGTCTCCTATTTCTCACTGAGGTAAATACGGGTGTGGGACTGGAGGAGAAGAAAGAAATAATTCTCCTCACAAATATACTCAGGCCAACGCCTTTTCCCCTCAGCATATACGGCCGGGCTGAGTGAGTGGGATATTGAAGTGGTTGGAAGGGGGGGTGCGTCATAGCGGCCGTGGAGCGTTCCTCTTTCCCAGCTGGCTAAGAGCGGAGACATTTTCTTACCTCCTTCTTCACCACCCGCATGGATAACACTTTGTCTACGATAGCGGCATCTTCCTCACTGGGATTTTCCTTGGGGGGCGGGGGAGAAAAAATCCAGGGGTAAGAACAAACGAACTGTGGAAAATGGCCCATCGGCTTTACTTGACGCCCGACTCCTTGCCCGTCGCAGAAACCCTACCACAAAGAACTGCATGGAAGGCAGCGTCTCCCCCTCTGGTATCGGCTCCGGGGCGGGGGGTTCCGGGACAGGGGGTTGCTCGGTCTTGATGGGCCCCGTCACGTCCAGTTCTTCGTCTTCCTCATCATCCGTGATCTTGATGTCCAGATCCTCCGTGTACTTTTTCCGCTTCACCTGCCGGTTTGAGCGCCGTTTCTGGGGGACGGAGAGTAACAAAAGCCAAAAGCTCACACCTTGCTCCAGGTCAAGGCAAATTTGTGAATTTCTTCTCGCTCTCCAATTCCCGCTTTGGGGGTGGGGGAGATAAACCCTTACCAGAAAGATCAGAACTCAGTAGCGCCAGCCAAAATACACAACCATGGCTCTCAGGGGGACATTTCCCCTTGTGCCGGTTGTTCCCAGATTGCTCTATCTTTGTAGCCCTTATATAATATTTTTAACCCCTTTCTCTATACAGGCAAAAAATGACCAAGTTATGAATAAAATAGCACTGAACACCGAGCAAACACAAGACGATTAGAGCATCATGGGCTCAGAGAAGCCTGGCCTTGGCAGGGGAAGAGGGGTAGAAGATTGATAAAATAAATAGAAGAAGAAAAAGAGTTGGCTTTTACATGATGACTTTCTCTACCACTTAAGGGAAAATCAAATCGGCTTACAATCACTTTCTTTCCCCCACCCAACAGACACCTTGTGAGGTAGGTGGGACTGGGTATGTTTAGCCTGAAGAGGAGAAGACTGAGAAGTGATATGATAACCATCTTCAAGTACTTGAAGGGCAGTCATATAAAGGAGGGCACCGAGTTGTTTTCTGTTGCTCCAGAAGGTCGGACCAGAACCAACGGGTTGAAATTAAATCAAAAGTTTCTGTCTAAACACTAGGAAGAATTTTCTAACAGTTAGAGCAGTTCCTCAGTGGAACAGGCTTCCTTGGGAGGTGGTGAGCTCTCCTTCCCTGGAGGTTTTTAAGAAAAGGCTAGATGGCTATCTGTCGGCTATGCTGATTCTATGACCTTAAGCAGATCATGAGAGGGAGAGCACCTTGGCCATCTTCTGGGCATGGAGTAGGGGTCACTGGGGTGTGTTTATGGGGGGGAGATAGTTGTGAATTTCCTGCATTGTGCAGGGGGTTGGACTAGATGACCCTGGTGGTCCCTTCCAACTCTATGATTCTATGATTCTTAGGGAAGCAAAATGCTTCCAGCGACTTCATCACCCCCACCTCCTGAAGTATGTCCACCCTTTGGCCTCACCTGGACACTGCTCTCCTCCTCCTCGCGCGGGGACTGGGACGGCATCACCTCGGCGTCCGAATTGTCAGAAGAGGCGTTGCGTTTTCGCTTCTTCCCCACTACCGGAGTGATGGTGCTGGAAGGAATGAGGGAGAGAGGATGGGACAAAGGATACAGGATTCCACTCCGAAGAACACTGAGGGGCTCAACGAGACATCCCACATGTTACCCCTTACCTGGGCTTCCCCCGCCCTTTGCTCTTGCCGGACCCCCCTTGGCCCCTGCCCTTGCGAGGACGCTCCTCCTTGGGGACGCGCTCTCCTCCGCCCTTCCGGCGGCGCTTGCGCTCGCCCGTCTCCTCCGGGCGCACACTGGGCAGCTCATCCTCATTGAGGACGCGGGGAATGTTCTGCTCGCCCCGCGCACGGGCCCTGGCAATGGCCTCTGCTACAATCCGATTGGCTTTCTCCTGCTTTTTCTGGTGCTCCAGCTTGCGGGACTCGTCCGAGCTGCTCCGTGTGGTCCCGCTGGACGAAGGGAGGGCCGCTACCTCGCTGCTGCTTAGCACCTTGACAACCGAGAGGCCCGAGGAACTGCCCTGGGAAGAGCTGGCCTGCAGAGGATGATGGAGAAAGGCAAGCACCGGTCAGAAAAGCATTAAGAACATAAGAAAAGCCGTGCTGGATCAGACCAAGGCCCATCAAGTCCAGCAGTCTGTTCACACAGTGGCCAATCAGGTGCCTCTAGAAAGCCAACAAGCAAGACGACTGCAGCAGCACCATCTTGCCTGTGTTCCACAGCACCTAATATGATAGGAATGCTCATCTGATCCTGGAGAGAACAGGTATGCATCATGACTAGTAACATGCATAGCCCTATCCTCCATGAACATGTCCACTCCCCTCTTAAAGCCTTCCAAGTTGGCAGCCACCACCACATCCTGGCATTGTGGCTTTGTGCGGGGTATACCAACGTGGGCCCGGAATGAGGCAAGAGGGAACGAGGTTGCCAAAATGTGCTCTGGAAGCTGAAGATGGGGCAACTACTTTCTTCAGCTTCTCTACCGGGTCTTCCCTCTACCCACGCTCCTAGGTCTTTCAGCCTGGCAATTTACACACACACGTATCTGGCGCAAAAAATGATTTTGTCTCCAGACATGTTGTGTATTTATTAATTTAGTGTACGCTGCATAATAAATAATATCAGTATTTCATTATAATTTTCAGCTCAACTTTTAGGTTCTTTGTCTAGTTAATTAAGGTTGAGGTTATTTTTCTTCCCTTTTCGTTAGCTCTGGATGTGTTGTGGCAACAAGTGACGAAACCGATTACCCGAAAAAGCTGCCCCACACGCAGTCCTGATGGTAAGTTTGAGCTCTGTCCCCCCATGACCCAGAACCCAAGACACCCTTACACAAAGCCGGCCCGGCAAACGCCACTCCCCTTACCTGCGGCTGCAACACGACCTTGAGGGGCACCGTCACCCTCTGCCCCGTGCCCCCCACCACCTGGGCCTGCTGCACAGAGGAGATGCTCAGCGGGGCCTGTGGGCCCGAGGCGCCGGCCGGTGGCTGCTGCAGGAGCTGGATTTTCTGGGTGCCGGGCTGGCCCCCGGGCAGGGGCTGCTGCTGCTGGCCGGGCTGCTGGACCTGCAGCTGGATGGTGACCACCTTGGCCGGCTGCCCCGGGGCCCCCTTGGCCTGGCTCAGGGCCGCCAGCTGGTTCCCCTGCAGCACGATCTTGCCTGGCAGGCTGCCCAGGACCACGTGGCGTTGGCCCGGTGGGCCGCCCCCCACCGGGGGCTGCTGGAGGACCAGAGTGATGCGCTTGGACTCCCCCTAGAGGAGAGGAGAGGAGAGGAGAGGTCAGTCCCGGACCATCTCCAGCGCCCATGCATTAAAAGAGGCTTACATCCCCACACAAAAAAGACTGGATACAAAAGATGCTAGAACCGTTGGAAATGGCAAAACTCACTGCATTGATAAACCAAAAAGACAATGTACAATTTATGGGTGAATGGGAGGCGTGGAGGGTTTACTGTGAAAATGAATTTCAAATGGGGACGTTCAAAGGTTACTCATTGATCTAATCCATTTTTTATTATTATAAATAATGCCTAATAATTAAAAGTTACAATTACTATATTATGGTTAATTTGAAATAATGAAATTTATTATTTGAAATAGTACGTAATTACAATCTAATTGATAGTGAACAAAGAAATTACATTTAATTATATAAAATATTAAGATTAGAATTTTTATACAAGAGAATACATAAATTTATAACAAGATGGAGGGGGTGAAGGGGAAGTGAAGGGGAAGTCTTAATTTTTACTTAAAGATAAAATGTACTTTCAACAATATTATATATTTTTTCTCTTTGTTGATGACTTTTATCAATTGTTTAAATGTTTGATTATAATATTATGGAAAACAATAAAAAACTGTTGTTTTTTTAAAAAAGAATTCATTGATTGATTTGTTGCATTTACATCCTGCCCTCATTTCTCGCCAGCCAGACTCAGAGCAGGTGACAACACAATCGTAAAACAGCAATTAAGGTAGCAGATGAAGGTATGGGATCAACAGCAATCAAAATATGCATCAAAACATACTTTAAAATTCCCTACATCATATAACATAGTAAACAAGATGGCATTTTAATTCCGGATCACATCTACTAGACCAGTGGTTACCAAAGTGGGTAGTACTACCCTCTGGGGGGGGGGATTACCTAGGGAGCCACTAAGAGGCAAGGGGGCAGCAGGGGGGCGCTAGAGGTGGGCCCCTTCAACTGTGTTGTTGGGGGGTAGGGGGCGCTGGGGTTGAGTTTGTGGATCCAAGAGGGCGGTGGCCCGAAACGTTTGGGAACCACTGTACTAGACAGACCTGGTTGGCAGTGGACCCCCAAACCAAGTGGAGGAGTGACGATGGGGAGGCCAGCAAACAATGGTAACGGTTAAACTTATCCTCGCTACAGGTTGAGTATCCCTTATCTGGACCACTTGGGACCAGAAGTGGTCTGTATTTTGGATCTTTCAGTATACTGGAGTATTTTGGAATTTTTGCATAGACATAATGAGATCTCTTGGGGATGGGACCCAAATTCATTTATGTTTTATATACACTTTACACGCCTGAACATAATTGTAAACAATATTTTTTAAATATTTTTTTGTACACAGAACCATTAGAAAGCAAAGGTGTAGCTATCTCATCAGAATACCTGTATCAGCTGTTAAACAAGAGCAACATTGAACAAACTAACGGCTGGTTTTCAGCCTCCACCTACGATGCAGTGAACACTATTTTATTTTTTTAGGTGAGAGGAAGAAGAATTAGTTTTTATAAGCTGGTTTTCTCTGCCTTTTTTAAGGAGAATCAAACTGGTTACAATCACCTTCCCTTCCTCTCCCCACAACAGACACCATGCGAGGTAGGTGAGGCTGAGAGTTCGGAGAGAACTGTGACTGGCCCAAGGTCACCCAGCTGGCTTCATGTGTAGGAGAGGGGAAACCAACCCGGTTCTCCAGATTAGAGTCCACCACTCTTAACCACTACAGGATGCAGTGCTGAGGCTTGTACCAAATCCAGTCACTGGTTCACCGTACGTAATACTGCCTACTCCAATCGGCAGAGGTCCTCCAAAAGCCAATCATCTTTCCCAAGCCTTCTACCCGAGATCTGTTTATTCCCCTCCCCCGCAAAAAAACCCCAACCCACCCATTGCTCCCCACATGCACTGGAAGCCCACCTGTGCAGGGGTCGACGTCAATGTCACAGCTGGCTTCAGCGGCGTGGCCCCCGTGGTCCCGCCCGGTTGGCTCTTGATGGGCTGCAACACCAGCTGCTTGACAGGCCGGCCAGGCTGGACGAGACGATGCAGCGTTGCAGGGCCCCCGGCCCCCGGGGAGACTTTGGTGGCCAGCACCGCATTGCCCGAAACAATAGACATCCCCGGCCGCAGCGGGGTGCCCGTCAGCACCTTGGCGAAGGTCACTTTGCCCCCGTTGGCCGCCCCGATGGGCTGGGCTTGAATCTGGGCCACGTGGGCCCCCGTCATTGAACCGCCCGCCGGTGCCTTCAAGATGACGATCTTTGGGGTCGGAGGAGGGGCCGCTGCCTGCTGGCCCCCGGTGGAGGAAGAGGGTACTACAGTTGATGTGGTGGCACCGGCGGAAGAGACGCCCATGAATGGGTTGCCTTGGCTTAGGACCTCCTGATCTTGAGGGGCCTGCAGGAGTCCCGGTTGGTCCTGTTGAGGCAACTCGGGCGCCACCTCGGGTTGTGCGTCCGGGAGAGCCAGGGCCTGAGGCTGGGGGGGCTCCGCCTGCGAGGGGGGCTGCTGTTCTTTGGACCCGCTGGCCAAGGAGTCCAGGGCCCCGCCCGGGAGCCCCAGGGCCTCCTCGATGGGGTCAGGGGCCCCCTGGCTGAAGCTCTCGTCGGTCAACGAGTCCAGGCCAAAAAGGTTGGGGTCGTCAAAGAGATCCATGATGGGGTCCGCCATGTTGAGGGATGGGGGGAAACCGGCTCCCGAGCTGGGGAGGGGGGTTTCAAGAGTTCCCCTCCCCAACTTCAACTGCGGTTCGGTTCCTGGAGTGACACGATCAGGTGGGGCAGAACCTCAGGGCGGAGCATGTGGTCTAGAACTGGCTGGAAGAAGAAATGGAGAGTACCGCATGAGAAAAAGGAACACACCTTCAATGTCCCAGCATGCACTGCTGCTTATAAGCCCCGCCTTTTACACGCCCATTCCGCTCCCGTTGTCCCAGATGCCTGCATTCCCATCTGCTATCGAACACACGGTGGGGCCATCCAAAGAAACCCTCCTAGCAGAAACCTCTACCAAGAGGAGATGCTAACTGATTTGTATCCAACGGTCGACTCTTGTGTAGCTGTGAACATCTCTAAAAAGACTGAGAAAAACCCAACAAGCTGCCAAGCATCCCAAAGAGTTATCACCTCCACAAACAGGGAAAGATCTGGTGTTGAGCAATGCGGAGGCAGACTGTGGGTCTATTTTATGACCAACCAGCCTGGCAACCCCGCCCCTCTTTTTAACTCTGTTCGCTCCACAATTCTCTTTCCCTGGAAGTTTTCGGGGGGTTGGATCCGGCCCGTGGGCCTTATGGATGACGCCCCTGCTCTAAGGCTCACAGCCCAGCAGAAGACCCGCACCTGCCAAAGATGACGGGTCACTTTCCCTTTTGGCAGAACTTCCTGGAGGCATTGGAGACGTTGGCACAAGAGACCACCGTCTTTGGCCGCCTTCTCCGGCCACCTCTCGCGAGTGGAGACCCTGCTCAGGGTCCAAGCCTGGACGAGATCGGGCTCGGCTGGGCAATACGGCTGCCCGCATTTAGCTTAGTGGGTCGTAGGTTGTGCAGGCCAGATCAGGCATGCTCAACAGTTGGCCTTGCGTGATACACACTGGGCCCGCTTCGCTACCCTAGGAATACAGACCCCAGTCATATAAATATATGTTTGTAAAATCGGGCTTGGGTCCCTCCCACCATGTAAAATGAGAATAGGGGGCCTACCTCACTGGACTGTTGTGGCCAACAAGAGCAAGAAACATAGATATGTTTCTACCTGTTGGGAATTCCAAATATCTATTTTTTTATCATGGTTGAATAAAAATCCTAGAAACGTTCTTCTTCTTCTTTTTTTAAAGGCAATGCTACAAATTCTCTGAAGAACCACCCAGTGAGCTTCATGGCTGAATGGGGGATTCGCATTCAAGCCTGCGCAGACCTGGTTTAACTGGCAGACCACCGGGGCTGTGGTTCAGCAGTAGAGCCCTTGCTTTGCATGCAGAAGATCCCCAGTTCAATCCCCAGCATCCCCAGTTAAAGGGACCAGGCCGCAGGGGATGTGAAAGAGCTGGACTTGAGAATGCAAAGAGTAGCTGGCAGTCTGAGTAGACAAGAGGACTAAGGGTCTGATTCGGTGTATAGAGGCTTCACGTGTTCATGTTGTGTGTTCCCTACTCTCAGATCAGGAAAGCTGACCTAAATAGGGCTCTCATAGACCATTCCATGGTTAAATGAGTAAGTATATTTGACAAGACGTGAAACTAAATAGGACGATCAGGGGGCCTGGAGACCAAGCCGAATGAGGAAAGGCTGAGGGATTTGGGAATGTTTAGTCTGGAGAAGAGGAGGTTGAGGGGGGACATGATTGTGCTCTAAGTATTCGAAGGGCTGTCACTTAGCTGTTCTTGTTGGCAGCAGAGGATAGGACTCGCAAAAATGGGTTTAAATTGCGGGAGGAAAGGTACCAGCTGGATATTAGGGGAAAAAACTGTTTATAGTAAGAGTTGTTCGACAGTGGAATCAGCTACCTGGGGTGGTGGTGAGCTCCCCCTCCCTGGCAGTCTTTAAGCAGAGGCTGGACAAGCACTTGTCAGGGATGCTCTAGGCTGATCCTGCATTGACCAGGAGGTTGGACTAGATGGCCTGTATGGCCCCTTCCAACTCTACAATTCTATTATATTCTAGAAGATCAGTCTCTCTCTCTCTCTCTCTCACACACACACACACACACACACAAAGACCAAACCTTGGGTACTGATTCACAGGCCTCTTGTCAATTTTGAATGTTTACTTTGTTCCCTAGTCCAACGGATGCACAATTTCAATGCATTCCTGCCCAAAAAACTAGACACATACTGATCATTCCATTTTTAACAGCTCTATCATCGGTCCTTTAAATGGCCCTAGAAAGTTTGCCCCATACCCGGTCCATCTCACTCCGTATTGTCCACTCTCCCCTGGCAGTGGCGCTCTCTGGCATCGAAAGGTCCTTGTAACAACTCCTACCTGGAGATGCCAGAAATCAAACCTGGGACCTGCTTGACGCTGAGCAGGTGCTCTCCCACAGAGCCCCTGAGCAATGCAACAATTCTATTTTGTCGGCCTGTCACCAAAGGCCTCATAAGGTGTCTAGGGTGGGGGAGATACAGAAGACGACGCAGTTGCCTTTCAATTTAAGGCAAAGCAAACGCCCAGAAGGAAAGAATGACCGACGCGGGCCAAACAAAAGCCTCTAAAACACAAAGTCACCCTTGGCTCTCAGCTGGGGGGGGGGGGAATCAGAAGTCAACTCCCACCCCATTAATTCAACAGTTTGCCATTAAAGAGCCGGAAGGTCGGCTAGAAACCACATAAACACATAGACCCCCATAAGGGGAGAGGTTGTGGCTCAGTGGTAGAGCATCTGCTTGGCATGCAGAAGGTCCCAGGTTCAATCCCTGGCATCTCCAGTTAAAGGGAGTAGGCAGGTAGGTGATGTGAAGGACCTCTGCCTGAGACCCTGGAGAGCTGCTGCCAGTCTGAGTAGGCAATACCCTGATGGACCAAGAGGTCTGATACAGTATAAGGCAGCTTCATGTGATCATAGTGGGGAGGGGCCGAGGCTCAGAGGGGGAGCATCTGCTGAGCATCCAGAAGGTCCCAGGTTCAATCCCCGGCATCTCCAGTTAAAGGGACTAGGCAGGTAGGTGATGTGAAAGAACCCTGCCTGAGCCGCTGCCAGTCTGAGTAGACAATACTGACTTTGGTGGATCAAAAGCTCTGTTTCAGTATAAGGCAGCTTCATGTGTTCATCTGTGTTCAAGCCCGTTCCCCTCTTCCATCACCGGGTCCAACCAGACCCCACCCCTGCCTCACTTTCTCAATTGAATCATAGAGTTGGAAGGGGGCGTACAGGCCATCTAGTCCAACCCCCTGGTCAATGCAGGATCAGCCTAGAGCATCCCTGACAAGCGCTTATCCAGCCTCTGCTTGAAGATTGCCAGAAAGGGGGAGCTCACCACCTCCCTAGGTAGCTGATTCCACTGTCAAACAACTCTTACTGTAAAAAATAAAATCCTAATATCCAGCCGGTACCTTTCCGCCCGCAATTTAATGTAATCCATCCATCCACCCACTCACCCCCAGTGGAGGGCCATGATTTCTCCCTTTCCTTTCACTCTGCCACCCCCCAGGATCCCAGGCACAGGTGGGCCAAACCCCACCTTACAAACGACCTACCCACCCCCTCTCCATCTTCTCTCCCCTTCCGGCTTTGCCAGCCGCCCCCCTCCCCCACGCCGGCTGGCTCCCATCCCCTCGCCGCGGCTCTGGGTTTCCTCTCCCCTCCCGGGAGCCCCCCCCCCTCCGCCTCTTCTGCTCTGCATCCTGAAACCCAATCCTGTCCATACCGGTGCTCTCTGTACCGGCACCTTCTCATCCCAATTGCCTGGCTCCCCGTGCGGCCCCCTATTTCATTCCTCCCCCACTTCCCCACCTCCTGCACCCCCCGAAAGCCAGCCCCTTGTGAGCCCCTCCTGCACTTCCTTCCACCCTCCCACCCTGGCCAGCCCCCATTCCCGTTCCCCCATCTCAGCCTCCAGCACCTCTGGCTGCTACTGGCTTTTCCATTCCCCTCTCCTATCTGCCCCCTTCTTCTTAACCCCTTTGCGCCTTCCTGATCCAAGACTCTGCCCCCACCACCCCTGGCATCTTTAACCTCCCCAGCCCCACCAGCCTCTCCAATTCCCACATCCTCCCCCCCTCACCTCCTGCTACCCATAATCCGCATCTCTGCCCTCCTTCCTTCCGTCCTCCAGTTGGAAGCCCCCCCCCCCGCCTCCAGATTCCCCATCCGATCCCAGATCCCACCAGGTCCGCTAGCGGTGGCAGCGGCTCCGCCTCCTCCGCCAGACCTCCGGCGTCTCCTTCCTTTCCTCCTCCTCTTCTTCCCAGGCTCCGGCACCCAAGTGCAAGGAGGAGGGAAGGCGAGAGGTGGAGCTAGCCCCCCCCCACTCCCCTCCACCCCGCCAGACACAGCTGACCTCCTTCCTCTGCTCCATTGCAGAGAAAAAAGGGGCTCCCTCTCTTCCACCCCCCTCCGTACACTCATTTGCATCCCTCGACTGAAAGACCGCGCATAGTATGGGAGGGAAGACGACAAAATACAGAAGCGAATGCCACCCTTTACACCCCTGTGATAATTTATTTCCTTGACGGCACTCCTATCAAAAAAGTGTTGGGAGCATAACTCCTCCAGGGAAAGCTGAACTCCCTTCTTGCACGGTTTAGGTTTTTACAAAAGCATTAATATCCACCAGATCAACGAGTGAGCCCAAACCTATCTGTGTATAAATACGGTGGCGGAAAGTGCCGCTGAGTCGCAGCTGACTTGTGGAAACCCCCCCGTAGGGTTTTCAAGGCGAGAGACGAACTGATCAGGGGCCTTGGAGGCCGGCCAAGGGACTTGGAAATGTTCGGTCTGGAGAACAGGAGGTTGAGGTGGGGGGGGGGGGGACGACATGATTGCTCTCTTTATGTATTTGAAGGGCAGTCACTTAGAGGAGGGCAGGGAGCTGTTCCTGTCAGCAGCAGAGGGTAGGACTCACAAGAATGGGTTTAAATTGAGGGAAAGATACTGGCTGGATATTTTTTTTACAGTAAGAGTTGTTCGACAGTGGATTTTTTTTCCAGTGAGAGTTGTCTGACAGAGGAATCGGCTTCCTAAGAAGGTGGTGACCTCCCCCTCACTGGCAGTCTGTAAGCAGAGGCGGGACAAACACTTGTCAGGGATGCTCTAGGCGGATCCTACGTTAAGCAGGGGGTTGGACTAGATGTCCTTTATGGCCCCTTCCAACTTTATGATTCTATTCGAGCCGTCACACACGCTCACACAAAGCCCAAACACTTGTCAGGGATCTCTAGGCTGATCCTGCATTAAGCAGGGGGTTGGACTAGATGGCCTGCATGGCCCCTTCCAACTCTAGAAGCGGTTTGCCATTGCCTGCCTCTGCGTAGCAACTCTACACTTCCTTGGTGGACTCCCATGCAAGCACTAACCAGGGCCAATCCTGCTTCGCTTCCAGGATCGGGCTAGCCTGGGCCATCAATGTCAGGGCTATGTACACTCTCTCTATGGGAAGGAGGGAGGGAGGGAGCACTGTTCCCTACATCTGGTCCCAGAACTTGACCTCACTCTCCCCTGAAATCCTTAATCAATAATCCATCCGCACAAAATTCCACAAAACCACTGTGGTTTCAGAAACTTGCCCCCATCCTAAACCAGTCCGGGTGGACACACTCCTGCAGACAGCCTGCCAAAAGGTTAGAGTGTCGGGCTAGGATCCGGAAGAGCCAGGTTCGAATCCTTTCTGCAGTGGGAGCCTACTGAGTGACCCATTGCTAGTCGCACACTCTGAGCCTGACTTGCACCACAGGGTTGCCGTGAGGCTGAAATGGAGGTCAGGAGAATGACGTGAGCCGCTTTAGGTCCATATCCAGCAGAAGAGGGGTATAAAGGAAGAAAATACCGGTAAATGCATTTCTCATTCAGTCCAATGGGGAGTTTTATCAATTGCTAGTACAAAAAAAAATTGGGGCGGGGGGAGAACGAGGCCGAGAGTGGATTGCCATAGCGTCTTGAACACACGAAGCTGCCTTATACTGAATCAGACCATCAAGGTCCATCGAAGTCAGTATTGTCTACTCAGACCGGCAGCGGCACTCCAGGGTCTCAGGCAGGGGTCTTTCACATCACCTACCTGCCTAGTCCCTTTAACTGGAGATGCTGGGGATTGAACTTGGGGCCTTTCTGTATGCCGAGCAGATGCTCTACCACTGAGCCACAGCCCCTCCCCTTAGTGAATGCCGTGACAAAATACTGCTACTAACCAACTAAGGGGGTTACCGCACTTTGTATTCCCAGCGATGTATTAAGAGTTTGAAAACGTTATAAAAAACATCACTTTAAAAAGGGTTTTGGATACTACGGCTTATAAATGGTTGGAAGACATCTTCACAGCTAAAGGGGCCAAACAAAGTGCGAACAGTATTTTTTATAACGTTTTCAAACTCTTAATACATCGCTGGGAATACACAGAAAGTGCGAACAGTATTTTTTATAACGTTTTCAAACTCTTAATACATCGCTGGGAATACAAGTGCGGTAACCCCCTAAGAAGGGAGTCCCCACAGCCTCTTGAGAAATATGGCCTCCGTGCTGATGTAGCTACACATCTGTGAAAAGAGAACACTGCTCTGGGTTCGCTTGGATCGGGCAAGCAAGGTGGCCATGCAGGAAGATTTTTACTAGGGCATTTAGAGTTCTTTGCAGTACATCTGAAACAGATGTGTTTCACGTGAAACCCAATCTTAGTCTACCACCCCAATTCTTTTTTTCTACAGAGTTGTACAAACATAAGTGTGAGTTCTGCTACAGTGGACCGAAGCACCATTTAATCCAGAACTACAACATACGCAGCAATACTTTTAAAAAATGTGGCAGGGTATCAATGAAACTGTCAAGGTATCCCCCAAACCCAGTCAGTTTCACTGGACAGCAGAAATGGAGACAGGGAAGGAAATTATAAGGGTGTGTGCCAAAACACTCCTGCAATGTAGTATGGGGTCAACATCTCAGGTAGAAAGGGGGAGGGATTACCTTCTCTGACACTAACTTTGAGGCTATGTGGCAACATTTAACATGGGAAAAGCGCAACTTCCAAATGGCTATGATTATAAAAACATATATGCTAGTAAAACAGTTGTCCTTTCATAAATATACAAAACCACAAAAAAAAAATCACACAGACTGAAGCATGGAAGTATTCAGATAATCATGTTGACTGAACACATTTCAAAATCACAGGAGAACCATCTTCTCCTGTGATCTCTAAAACATAAACACAGTTATTTTTCTGAATACTTCCTCACCTTGTACGATTATATTTGTTGGAACGTGTTCTGACCTATATATAGCTCATGCGTTGATTATTGGACAATTGTTTAACTGGCATTACGTATGTTTTTGTAACAGATTTTGTATGTTCCCCAACCATTTCTGCTTTATCATTTGGTGTGTGTTCATTCTAGGTTTATCCCCCCCCCCTTTTTTTGTGTTTGAGACAGTTAAAGCACTTGCAGTTTTTATCCAAGCGATTTGTTGGGGCAGGACTTTGCAGAGGGCAGAATCCCATTTCCTTGTTTACTAGGGTTGCCAACTCCAGGTTGGGAAATTCCTAGCGATTTGGAAGTGCAGCCCAGAGAGAATGGGGCATGAAGAAGGGACGGGGCTCAACGCAAATGTGAGGCTACAGAGTCTACCCTCCAAAGCAACCATTCCCCCCCCCCAAAAAGAACTGACTTCTATAGTCTGGAGCATCTGAGAGATCTCCAGCTCTCACCTAGAGGTTGGCGATCCTATTTTCCCCCTACTTCTCCTTGCTAGCCGGAATCAATCCACGCTGTCCAATCTTTCAGGTAACAAAGGACTCAAGTCTCAAAATGCAGATTTTCTTCTAGAAGCCGTCCGACAACTGACACCAGCTATTACAACGTTCATTGGAATCTGATCAGCAGATGCTGAGGATTAACAAGAGGGGACGGATATTCCCATCATGCCCTGCTTCTGTACCTCCCTCAGAGGCATCTAGCTGACCACTGCCAACACAGAGACTGCTGAGCAAGATGGACCAGTTATTTTGAACCAACACAGTCATATTTTTTCTTCTTCTTTAGCCCAATCCAGATAGACACTCCGCTTCGGACACAGCTCTTTCTGACCAGAATTTTCAGGTCAGGCTCCATACATTTCACTACACATGGTTGGGAGCGGAACTCGAGAACCAGACATTCAAATTAGATGTTTTTCTGTCACGACCCTATGACTTTCATTGAGATATTGGAGGGGGGGGGGCAAATACTGAGGGGTGCGCGTGTGGATGTCTTCTTAATCCATTTTAAATCTATTTTCAGAATAAACTCTGTGATACGAGGTGATGATTTGGGCCCCAGGGCAATAAAGGGAACAGAATCTGAATGGCGAGAGAGACGGGGAGGGGGGTGTTTCATTCCAGCTTAATCTGGAGGAGAGGGAGAAAGAGAAAAATACCCTGAGTGACCTTGAAAAGAATCCCCAGGTTACAAGATAGGGCCTTTGGGTGGCCAGAGAGAAGATTCTAATCCTTGTTCGCAATTATCTGGAACCAGGTGTGCCAGTTATACCAACTAGTGCAAAAGCCTAGTGCAGAATCCTATTGTATTTCGTAAGTGTTTCATAAGGCCTGTTCTGCAAAGAAGGGCTAGACGCTTCAGATACAAATACTCCCAGACCTTCTCCAACTGGACTGCTTATTCTGTTGGTCATCCTCCTCACCATAAAGTTGTCAGCCCCCTTAAACCCCTTCGCCCCACAAATATCTGAACTACTATTATCAGCTGCTTAAATCTACAAGGTGAAAGTGGAAGGTGGGGTAATTTCACTTCTCTCCTTTGCTTTGAAGAAGGAAAAGGACCAAGAAAAAGAAGATTCCAATATTTATTTGGGGAGGGGGGAGATGGAGAGGTTAATTCCCTGTTTAAATTACTCTGGAGTTTTGATTTGTTTGTTTTGTTTCTTGAAGTCGGTAAAGTTTGAGAACTGCTCCTTCACATTTCCAGGAGGCATCTCCAAGGTTAGTTAAATACAAATTTTGACTTCTCTAGAACTAGCATAAGGCAATGCACAGAAATTTGGAGCTGTGAACACCTCAGCGTCAATAACAAAAGTCATAATGCAGCAAGGTTCTAGTCCTCATGACTCAAGAGATGTTCGGAAACAAGAGAGCAGCAACTACAAAGCGTATAAAAGTACGAAGTGCAACACAGTTCTTGGCCTGTTAGTTATCAATCCTTTTCTTGCACCAATACAACCCTCGAATGCTAAACAGGGAACCGGGAACCCTTCTCTGCGAGAAGATAAGAACATAATAAAGGCCATGTTGGATCCAGACCATGGTCCATCAAGTCCAGCAATCTGTTCACACAGTGGCCAACCAAGTGCCTCCAGGAAGCCCACAAACAAGACATGAGAATCGTGCCTGGCAGGAGAGGTAAAACTGGCAGGGCACACACAAATGTCACCAAACAGATTCCACATGAATTATATGCCACCACAGCAGATTCAGAGTTTCTACCCTGCCAAGCAGCCACCCGTGTGACAGCTGTCTATTCCTCACTGAGGCTTATGTTCCGCTTTACCCCAGAGCCCCAAAACAGATCAATGCAACACTGCCATATCTGCTAATATCACCGTCTGCCAACCTCTGAAGGAAGCAGGATCGCTCCCCCCGAATTCCTCCAGCTCTTCCCTGACACACATCAAGAACCTGCATTCTAGGACTTTTGCCTCAGCTTCCTGTTCCAGCATCTTATTTATTTACTTCATTTATATCCCCACCTTCCTCTCCAGCGGGGACCCAGGGTGGCATACATAATTCTCTTCCCCTCCATTTTATCCTCACAACCCTGCGAGGTAGGTTAGGCTGAGAGCGCGTAACTGGCCCAAGGCCACCCAGCAAGCCTCCATGCCAGAGTGGGGATTCGAACCTGGTTCTCCCAGATCCTAGGCTGACACTTTAACCACTACACCACGCCCCACGCACACATGAACACATGAAACTGCCTTATCAGACCCTTGGTCCATCAAAGCCAGCATTGTCCACTCAGACCAGCAGCAGCTCTCCAGGGTCTCATGCAGGTCTTTCACATCACCTACTGGCCTGGTCCCTTTAACTGGAGATGCCGGGGATCAAGGAGTTGGTTGCACAAAACAGGGCCCGTCTGCCTAAGGCTATCTGACCTAACAACCAGTTTTGATTTTACTACACCGTGGACAAAGAACTGCCTTGCAGAAAACCCACCCTGTAGTTTACAGACCAACGTAGCTGCTACCTACGATGATACGAAACACAGAAGATAGACAATGCCTCTGCCTTTAACCAGCACGTACAAGTAAGCCTCCCGGGGAGAAGCACGCAAGAACGCACAGCTCTCAGACTAACCGTGTGTAATCTTTTATTTCACCATGAGTGTATGCATGTGGAAACAGTAAACCTGACAAGTGGGTTACTAAGAACACCAAAAGAGCCCTGCTGGATCAGACCAGCGGTCCATCTACTCCAGCATCCTGGATCACATGGTGGCCAACCAGTTACCCCGGAGGGCCAACAATAGGGCATGGAGGCATTCCCCAGATGTTGCCTCCTGGCACTGATATTGGGAGGCTGACTGCCTCTGGGTGGGGAGGTTCCCTTTAGCCCCCATGGCAAGTAACCACTGATAAAGCTCTCCTCCAAGAATCTGTCTAATCCCCGTTTAAAGCTGGCCGGTGCTTGTGGCCGTCGCTACATCCGCTGGCAGCGAATTCCACATTTTAACCACTCCATACATAAAGAAGTATTTCCTTTTTGTCTGTCCTGAATCTACTGCCCGTCAATTTCATTGGACGTCCTCGCATTCTTGTATTTGGGGAGAGGGAGAAAAAGATCTCTCTGTCCACTCTCTCTACCCTGTGCCTAAATTTAATAACATAAGAAAAGCCATGCTGGATCAGACCCAGGCCCATCAAGTCCAGCAGTCTGTTCACACAGTGGCCAACCAGGTGCCTCTAGGAAGCCCACAAACAAGACGACTGCAGCAGCATTGTCCTGCCTGTGTTTCGCAGCACCTAATATATTCGGCATGCTCCTCTGATCTTGGAGAGAACAGGTATGCATCATGACTAGTATCCATTTTGACTAGTAGCCATGGATAGCCCTCTCCTCCATGCACATATCCACGCCCCTCTTAAAGCCTTCCAAGCTGGCAGCCATCACCACATCCTGGGGCAGGGAGTTCCACAGTTTAACTATGTGATGTGTGAAGAAATAGTTCCTTTTATCTGTTCTATAAACCTCTACTGTGTCCCCCCCCTTAGTCACCTCTTTTCTACACTGAAACGTCCCAGAATCTTCAGCCTTTCCTCACAGGAAAGGTGCCGGAAGCCCTTATTGTCTCTTATTGCCCACTTCCTGACACGCACAATAAGAACAGCCCTTTAAGCCACATATGTCTATGAATGACAAAAAACAGCTTCCTACGGCCAAAGCAAGGAATGCTGGGTCATTTGTCAGTTAACAGGTTAACAGAGGCAACTGCTTCCTGGTGTCCAGACCGACACACTTGGAAACGGCACAGTAGCATTATGACTGTATAAAACAAATCGGAAGCTGGCCCTTAACTAAGTCAGATTGTCGATCTACGTAATTCAGCATTCATAGAATCATAGAGTTGGAAGGGACCACCAGGGTCATCTAGTCCAACCCCCTGCACAATGTAGGAAATTCACAATTACCTCCCCCGCACACCCCCAGTGACCCCTACTCCATGCCCAGAAGATGGCCAAGATGCCCTCCCTCTCATCATCTACCTAAGATCATAGAATCAGCATTGCTGACAGATGGCTATCTAACCTCTTCTTCAAAACCTCCAGGGAAGGAGAGCTTACCACCTCCTGAGGAAGCCTGTTCCACTGAGGAACTGCTCTAACAGTTAGAAAATTCTTCCTAATGCCTTCTCTCTAACCAGCAGAGGCTCTTCACGGTCGCAGGCGGAGGACGTTCTTTCTCCAAAAGAGGCCTATAATCATAAATCTCCTTTCGCAATATGTATTGAAACAGCCTGCTAAAACACACATCCCTTTAATTCTTTAACAACCCTAAATTTTAGCATGATGGGATGACTGCAGCCAGTTAAGAGGCATCAAATGATCTCGAGTTCTATAACTAGGTCTCAAAATCCTTCTAATAAAGAAATGCCACATCCCATTGGCTACCAAAATAAATTCAAGAACTACTCACTGAATGCAAATTAACATTTTCAACGCAACCTCAAGCTACAACTCTGGATCTAAAGTTCTCAAACGCATTTCCTTACATGCCAATGGTGACTAAACTTACCCGAAAATAAACCTCATTGATTCCAATACAATTTACTTTCAAGTAATAGCGCAGGCTCAGAGCAGTCTTCCTCATGCAGAGGAGGAAGAAACATGGATAAACAGGATTAGGAAAACACTGAAGTCTTGGTTGTCTCTGAAGCTACAAGGGGGGGAAAATGAGACACGGGTCCTTAGAAATTCAAAATATGTTTTAGATAGGGCTAATGGCTAAAAATTTTGACAACAGCTACTGAAAATCGGACGAACGGAGCTCTGACTCTCGAAAGCTTATATCCTGAAAATTGTGTTTTTCTCTAAGGCCAATTATGCATGGGAAGTTTTGCCTTGGATTTGCTGCTCTCTAGATGCACGTTTTCCCCATACCAATTCTCAAAACTCTGCATGGGGGCTTATTTTTGAGTTTTGAGAATTCAGATGGGGAAAAGGTGCATCTACACAGCAGAAAATCCAAGGCAAAACCACCCATGCATAAATGGCCTAAGGTGCTACTGGACTCAAATCCAGCTGTTCTATTACAGACCAACACGGCTACCCTCTGTAATGACCGAAAATCTGTTTCTCCCCCCTCCCGGAGCAATGACACAGAAACCAATTTCTTTCCCAAAGTTATGTTATAATTGTCGGGGGGTTGTTAAGTCACACCTCACCTAACACCCCGGTCCAAGCAAAGAACGTGATGCACAACAATCTCACGCATCCGTGAAAGACAAAGATGTATACCCAAACCTCTTCCTTCCCTCTTAACAGGGTAGCCTAGAACTGTCTCTTTGCTAAGCAGAAAACAGAATAACCTTACTCGTTTGCAATCACACAGGTTTTAACCCACGGCGCCTCCATTTTCCGGATAGATTTGAGTCCAGTAACACCTTACCGAATGACAAGATATCCAGCGTTTAAGCTTTCAAGAGTTAAAGCTCCCTTCATCAGACACTGACGAAGAGAACTTTGACTCAGGAAAGCTTCTGCCCTGAAAAACGTGTCAGTCACTAAGGTGCTACTGCACTTGAATCTAGTTGTTCTGCAGAAGACCCTCACAGCTATCCTCTGAAACTATCTTTCCAGGGAAAAATGACAGGCAGGGAGAAGCTTTATTGCTTACAGATGCTTAAAAAAAAGAGTATTACTTAGCATAGAAACACAGAGTTGGAAGGGGCCATACAGGCCATCTAGTCCAACCCCCTGCTTAATGCAGGATCAGTCTAGAGCCACATAGGAGTGCATAAAGGGCCTTTTGAAGGGAGCTCCCTGGCCTGGATGGCCTGATCTCATCAGATCTCAGAAGCTAAGTAGGACCAGCCCTGGTTAGTAACTGCATGGGAGACCAACAAGGATTCCTGGGGTCGCCATGCAGAGGCAGGCAATGGCAAACCACCTCTGAACGTCTCTTGTCTTGAAAACCCTATGAGGTCTCCATAAGTCGGCTGCGATTTGATGGCACTACACACACACACAAGAAATCCCCCCCTCTTTAGGAGGAGTCGTGCTGGCAGCAGAGAAAGGGCAGGAGGGCGAAGCTTTTCTAGCCATCTCGGAAACCGACAAAGCTTTCTCTTGACCTTGTCAGTAGCACCTCAAAGGAGAGAATGTGGCTGCGAAGGCTGCATTGTTAAAAAGAAACAAACAAGACTTTCCGCTCTATACTTCCACATTAAAAGAGATTAAAATGGGGGGGGGGCCACGGGTATCGCCAAATGCTGTTCAGTTCTAGAGGGGGGGGGGCAGATGATGAACAGAGAACTGAAGAATGCCTCCATTCACAGGAAGAATGCCATAATGGGCTACCTTCCCACTTGGCCTTCGGTAGGTTAAAAGCCGAGCAAACAAGAATGCTTAAAAGGGCATTTCTGCCTTCCACACATGCACAGTGTTTGGGGGGCGGGGGGCGGGAAACCCCTTTCGGTGGCAAGACTCGAAGCCGATCGCAGAACCACGTGCTGTAAAAACAAGGCACTCCCCCCCCAATACACGCCCCTTGAAATGCCATCCCCAACTTTTCGCAAGGATCGATGCAACAGCCACCCCTCTTACCCCCCACTCCCCACTGCAATGCAAATGCATGCATGCACACGATCCCGATGCAAGGACACGGATGCATCCCCCACCCACCCCGGCACAGAATTGCTTTCCACCCCATCACCACCACCGTCTCGGGATCAGGCCTCCTCCTCTCTTCCTTAAGAAAACCAATACAAAATAGCGATTTAAAAATGCACACATACATATATATATATAAAATAGAAATCACCCTCCATTGCAACAGACGTGCAATTTTTCCACCCTGCCCGTAGGAAAGAAATGCAGGATAGGAAATAACATCAATTGCAATTGTGAGTGTATTGGGGGGGAGGGGGAAAAATGTAATATACCTGTATAATATATATGTATAACATAACATCTGTACAATATGGATGCATTTTCCCCATTTCATTTCCTGGGGATTATTATTTTTTAATGGAAACAACCCCCCTTCTCTGAAAGGGAGGGGGGAGGGGAACGTCTCTGCATTAGGCCTGCATCATGCAAAAGGAAAAGGCCATCCCGTAATAACCCTCCCCTCCTCCACCCCCGCGATATAGGTGAGTAAAGAAAAAAAAGGGGGGGGAATAAACCCCGTGGTCTTACCTGGGGGTCTCCCCCCACCCCCGACTCACCCTTTAAGGGACGACTCTCTCCTCCCCCCTCCCCTCTCCTAAGGAGAGAGAGAGAGAGAGAGAGAGAACAAGGCGGCCGAGCATGGACGGTGCAGCCGAACTTCCCTCGGGCCCGGCCAGGCCACGCCCACCGCCCCTGCCGAACGCCGGCCGCTACGGGGCCCATGAGGCCAGGGGGCGGGGCCAGCCAGCAAGCTAGGTTGAGGCGGCCGTCCAGGAAGTCGGCCTCTCGCTGCAGAATGGGAGGAGGGGGGGAGGGAGAGAGGCGGGAGGAAAAGGGAAGCGAGCGAGGGGGCCTTCGACCGCCCGGAGGCTGTCAAACAGGGCGCCTGTTTAATTTATAACGACGCGTGCAAAGCCACACGGTTATTTTTTTTTTTAAAAAAAAATTCCAATACATACATATATATTATATACGTATCGTCAGAAAGCCTTCTCTCCCTCAGGGTTATGGCTGTACGGGTTTTATTGCGTTCCCGTCTCCGAGCTGTCAGGCAATACGTTGGCCACCTATGTGCGGAAGCCATCTTGGGTTGGTTACAGTTATTCTACATGGGGACAAGAACTTTTAGGGAGGGGGAGTTAATGCTGACAGTTGCAAGGGAGCCCTTGCTTGTTAAAAAAACAAAAAACAAACAAACAAAGAAATCATCATTACTGTTGCACTAATCACCAGAACCAAAAGGCAGAGGCCAAAAGGCGTGCGCCCTTTGATGTTTGCATTCAGAACAAATTGAGGGCCCTGCTGTTGTTCCCATTTTACAGAGGCAGAAAACTGGCAGGGTAGAGGTTTGGCACCCTGCACACCATTACACAAGACAGCCTCTCCCTCCCTCCCCCCCCCCCCATGGCAGAAGAAGCCCTTGCAAACTATTTGTGTGTGGCGGGTGGTGCAGGGAGATAATTTGGTAACGCTGATTAAAAGGACATGCACAAGACTCACAACTGCCCCTTCCCTCGGCAACAGACAGATATGTCACAGAGAGTCAAACAGGGAAACATTTAATATGAAGAACAATCACAGTGTAGTGTACTTAAAATCTAAGAGCCGGGAGAGCCCAGGATGGCCTGGATGACCCTACCCCTCCATGCTAGGGCTCTACGAACCCGATGTGGGGAAGAGAAGATCCAACAGTGGAAGAGGCAATAGATGTATTAAGGCACAGAACAGGGAGGGGGGATAGGAGACCTGGAAATGCCCCTCCCTGATAAGGAATGCCTGGAGGTGGGAGACAGAGACCAAAAGTCACCCTAGCCCTCCATGCTAGGGCTCTACGAACCCGATGTGGGGAAGGGAAGATCCAAAGGTGGATGAGGCAATAGATGTATTAAGGCACAGAACAGGGAGGGGGGATAGGAGACCTGGAAATGCCCCTCCCTGATAAGGAATGCCAGGAGGTGGGAGACAAGAGTCCAAAAGTCACTGCTCTAGCTTCAGCGGGGTCCCGATCCCCACGCCGAGCAAGAAGAGGCGAGTCGTAGGGGGTCGAGAAAGGGCTGCCCTGCGAGATCCCCATGCCCGACACCGTGCCGGAAGTTGAACGGCGGCGTGCCCGTGCGCGCGGAGGGAGCTCTCCGTGGGTCCCCAAGGCCTCACACACCCGGCCGGGTTCCGAAGAGAGCTCAGCAGCAGCCCGACCGATCTCCCGAGGCCATGGGACGCTGCCGGAGGGGGGATTCGTGCAGTCCGGTTGACGGTCCGATCTTGATGCCGTTTCCCTAGAGGAGAAATCAAAACGCCTGAAGGAAGCGTCGGCCCGGTTTCAAGCATCCTCTCCGTACCCTCTGCATCCCAGGTCCCTTCTCAGGAGACAGAGAGAGGTCTGTGCTTGGACTGTCTTGCAGCTCCAGAGCGTGGCCGCAGACAGTGAACATAAAAACATCAGAAAAGCCCTGCTGGATCAGACCAGGGGTCCTTCTAGTTCAGCATCCTGTCTCACACTGTAGCCAACCAGTTCCTCTGGAGATAGGGCTGCCAACCTCCAGGTGGAATCCTGGAGATCTCGGAAGCTAAGTAGGGTCGGCCCTGGTTAGTACTTGGATGGGAGACTGCCAAGGAAGTCCAAGGCTGCCATGGAGAGGCAGGTGACGGCAAACCACCTCTGTTCGTCTCGTGCCTTCAAAATACTATGGCTGTGACTTTACGGCACTACTTGCTGCCAAGAATCCACAGATGAGCACAGACAAGGCATTTGGTACAGAGGGCAGGACTCCAATCCCTAGCCATTCCAAAAGGAAAAATTAAAAAATGTCATGTCCAACCAAGGCCGTCGAACCCAAGCAAAACACTGTCTCACCAGCCAAGCATGCTGGCCTGACATGATTAGCCTGAAGAGGGGGAGACTGAGAGGGGATATGATAACCATCTTCAAGAACTTGAAGGGGTGTCATACAGAGGATGGTGCCGAGTTGTTTGCTGTTGCCCCAGAAGGTCGGACCAGAACCAACGGGTTGAAATTAGTTTCCATCTAGACATTAGGAAAATTTTTCGAACAGTTAGGGCGGTTCCTCAATGGAACAGGCTTCCTCGGGAGGTGGTGAGCGCTCCTTCCCTGGAGGTTTTAAAGCAGAGGCTACATAGCCATCTGTCAGCAATGCTGATTCTATGATCTTAGGCAGTTCGTGAGAGGGAGGGCATCTTGGCCATCTTCTGGGCATGGAGTAGGGGCATCTTGGCCATCTTCTGGGCATGGAATAGGGGTCGCTGGGGGTGTGTGGGGGAGGTAGTTGTGAAATTCCTGCATTGTGCAGGGGGTTGGACTAGATGACCCTGGTGGACCCTTCCAACTCTATGATTCCAGCCCTCCTCAGGTTTGGTGGTCCCGAGCCGGGAACAAAGCCAGGAGGGTTTATGAAGCCCCTGCTGGGCTACGTTTGGAGGGGCAAAGCCTTCCTCATGCCACACTCACCTCGCTGGTAAGGTCCAGCTCGCCGTCCTGGATCTTTTTGTAGATGGTTCTAGCTGTGCCGAGGAAGGCCTGGAGGAGGCAGGAGCGAAAGATTGGAATCAGAAAGAGGGATAATGGAGAGTAACAAAGGCAAGTTCGTATCCTGGAGTCCAGGTAGACTGCAGAGTTAAATTGTGGAACTCCCTGCCCCAGGATGTGGTGATGGCTGCCAACTTGGAAGGCTCTAAGAGAGGAGTGGACATGTTCATGGAGGAGAGGGCTATCCATGACTACTAGTCAAAATGAATACTAGTCATGATGCAGACCTATTGTCTACAGTATCAGAGGAGCATGCCTGTTCTATTAGGTGCTGTGGAACACAGGCAGGATTAATGCTGCTGCAGTCGTCTTGTTTGTGGGCTTCCCAGAGGCACCTGGTTGGCCACTGTGTGCACAGACTGCTGGACTTGATGGACCTTGGTCTGATCCAGCAGGGATGTTCTTACGTTCTTCAGAAACTACAGGTCGAAAATGTAGAGGCCAAGGCCACGAAACAAACAATGCCCCATAGAACACTGCATTCTGCATATTCCAATCTGCTGGTGGTCCCTGGCCCTAAAAGTGTGCGGCTGTCCTCGACAAGGGCCAGGGCTTTTTCAGCCCTGGCCCCGGCCAGGTGGAATTTCCTTCCTAATAATATCAGGGCCCTGCGGGATCTCAAAGAGTTCCACAGGGCCTGCAAGACGGAATTACTCCACCAGGCCTATGGCTGAGGGCAGCCGCAGGTTATCATCTATAGGTGGCCTCCCTACCTCACCCTATCTTATTTTATTATATAGAACCGCTCCGAATCTTCCAGCAATTAGTTTGCTGATGATACGCCATCAACATGTTAATTTATTATTACTGTTTTTAACATATATTTCTTAATTATGAGGTTGACTGTTTTTATCTCTTTATTGTAATTAATCTGTTGTAACCCTGCCCCATGGCGCAGTGTGGTCAGCTGCAGTATAAGGTAAAGGTCCCCTATGCAAGCACCGGGTCATTCCTGACCCATGGGGCGACGTCACATCCTGACGTTTACTAGGCAGACTTTGTTTATGGGGTGGTTTGCCAGTGCCTTCCCCAGTCATCTTCCTTTTACCCCCAGCAGTACTGCAGTCCAAGCTCTGCTCACAACCTGAGTTCAATCCCGACGGAAGTCGGTTTCAGGTAGCCGGCTCAAGGCTGACTCAGCCTTCCATCCTTCCGAGGTCGGTAAAATGAGCACCCAGCTTGCTGGGGGTAAAGTGTAGATGACTGAGGGAAGGCAAGGGCAAACCACCTGCCTAGTAAACATCAGGATGTGACGTCATCCCATGGGTCAGGAATGACCCGGTGCTTGCACCTTTATCTTTTTTAACCCACCGCCTTGGTTGAAGATTAGAGGGCGAGCTAGAAATCAAATAAATAAATAAATAGGGCTAATTCCACAGCCACCCAGTGCAAGTGTTGGTTTGGTTCTGGAGCCATATTCGGAACCCTTTGGTTCCATTTACTAATGGAAAAGCAAGCTTCTAGCCCTTATGGATAATGGCTGGCAAACCCCTACGGTGGGAAACGAGCAAGATTTTCAGAGGCAAGGCTTCAGCAGCCTCCGCATCTCGTTGCTCCTCCCATTGGGAGGAGCCAAAACACTTCTGCAAATGCTTAAAGGGAGCCGAGGACTGGGGATAGGCGGAGACCAGGTCTCCCTTTCTTCACCTCTCGCACGTTGGTCGCCGTCTTGGCTGACGTCTCCATGAAAACCATGCCGTGTTCCCGGGCAAACGCTTCACCCTCTTCCTTCCGCACTGCCCGCCGGTTCTCCAGGTCACTGCAGGAAGAGAGGCCAGTAGAAAATCCAGGCTCAAAAACCCTCCAAAACTGAAAACGACTCACCGGCATGCCACTTTGGGCTAGTGGCAGCCCCGTGAAAGGGACTGGAAAATCAGTTTGTCAAGCTGCTTCTTTGCAAATAGCCCCACCCCTCTCCATATAACAGAGCTAGGGATGAATCAGTCAAATGAAGGAGGCCTGAATGCTACCAGTGGGAGGCAGTTGCTAGACACCCAAGTTTACACCCCCTTCAGACATTATCACCAACATGGGACATAAACCTTTTCTGTGGACCTTTTGATGTAACTTTCACTTCTGTAACCTGAGAGCTCACCACAGTCACCCACCATAGGCCAAGAGGAAATCGAGGTCTTGGCACGCAGAAACCACCAACACCAAACTCTAAAATAGACAAGTAGGAACTGGCACCCCGTCTCTGTGCTCGAAATACTCTTTCAGAATCTTCTGCAGACATCTTTAAACTAACAGCTGGATTAATACATGATCACAGGAAACTGCCTTATCAGACCATGGATCCATCAAGATCAGTATTGTCTGCTCTGAGTGGCAGCAGCTCTCCAGGGTCTCGGGTAGAGGTGTTTCACGCCAGATCCTTGTAAATGGAGATGCCGGGGACTGAACCTGGGTCCTTCTGCATGCGGAGCAGATGCTCTAGCGCCGAGGCATGCCCCCTCCCCAATAATGTGACACAACCATGCTGATTCTCTGTCTCTGTCATAGTTCTACAGGGAGGGCCCAAAGTACACGGCACAAGCTCGGCAGACAGAAGATTTCAGGCTCCACTGCTGGTTAAAAAAGAGATCAAGCAGGCAGGTGCTTCAAGTGGAAGGCGTGGCTCAGTGCCAGAGCATCTGCTTTGCATGAAGAAGAAGAAGAGTTGGTTTTTATATGCCGACTTTCTCCACCACTTAAGGAAGAATCAAACCGGCTTACAATCACCGTCCCTTCCCCTCCCCACAACAGGCACCCTGTGAGGTAGGTGGAGCTGAGAGAGCTCTAAGAGAGCTGTGACTTGCCCAAGGTCACCTAGCTGGCTTCATGTGGAGGAGTGGGGAAACCAACCCAGTTCGCCAGATTAGCGTCCGCCGCTCATGTGGAGGAGTGGGGAATCCAACCCGGTTCTCCAGATTAGAGTCCACTGCTTCAAACCACTGCTTTTTAACCACTACACTACACTGGCTCTCAGCATGGTAAAGCAAGTCCCAGGTACAGTCCCTGAAACCTCCAGATAAAGGATCTTGGACTGGGGAGTGATCTTTCTTTACAGGAGAGCCACTGCCTGCCAGATCCAATACTGAGCTAGATGGACTAAAGGCCTGACTCAGCATAAGTTGATTTCACAGTTCAGAGATGAAGTTTGGGATTTCGGTGTAGTGGTGTTTGCCCTTTAGTCTAGCTCAGGTAAATTTAGTTCTAAACATGGGAAATGAGTTTTGGTGGGGTTTGAACGGGAATCTTCAGGGCATATCATTGGAAGAGGTTCCAGCTGCAGTGGAAGTTTAGTTTCGTAAAAGTCGGCGTATCACAATGGGGAGTTAACAGATCCTCTATTGACCGGCAGCGGAAAGACTAAGCCAGAGGAGAAATTGGCAGAGCAACGATGTCCCCCTCTGTATCTCTCCGGAATAAATAAAATGCCTTCAGAAGGCAGAACACGAAAAAACATCTTTCTAATTGGACCCGTCCTGGTATGTTTTGCCTGGTATGTTTTGCCCGCCGGAGACACCATTCACGTCCAGGTGGGAGTTTGGTATGAAATGTGTGCGCACATGCACATATGTATTTTTACAAACACACACATTTCAATTTTATCACTATTTTTCAAATCTTTCTCTTTCCGTTTTCACACCCCATGTGGCTTAGGATAAATAACGGCAGCAAAACAGACCAGTGTCCATGATGCGCTCTGTAACACCACTGACAGTTCACCGGTTCTGTCCTCCAGGGCTTTTGCTGCCGCCAGTCTGCGCAAACGCCTGCCTTGGTGCTCTAGCAGGTCTGGAGCTGGCGGCTGGTTAAGAACATAAGAAAGGCCCTGCTGGATCAGACCAAGGCCCATCAAGTCCAGCAGTCTGTTCATACAGCGGCCAATAAGGGGCCTCCAGGAACCCCACAAACAAGACGACTGCAGCAGCATTGTCCTGCCTGTGTTCCACAGCACCTAACAGAATAGGCATGCTCCTTAAATCCTGGAGATAATAGGTATGCATCATGACTAGTATTCATTTTGAATAGCAGCCATGGATAGCCCCATCCTCCATAAGAATATAAGAAAGGCCATGCTGGATCAGACCAAGGTCCATCAAGTCCTGCAGTCTGTTCCCACAGGGGCCAACCAGGGGCCTCCAGGAAGCCCACAAACAAAATGAATGCAGCAGCATTGTCCTGCCTGTGTTCCACAGCCCCTCATATAATAGGCATTCTCCTCCGATACTGGAGAGAATGGGTCTGCATCATGACTAGTATCCATTTTGACTAGTAGCCATGGATAGCCCCACCCTCCATAAGAACATAAGGAAAGCCATGCTGGATCAGACCAAGGCCCATCAAGTCCAGCAGTCTGTTCACACAGTAGCCAACCAGGTGCCTCCAGGAAGCCCACAAACAAGACGACTGCAGCCACATTATCCTGCCTGTGTTCCACAGCAGCTAAAATAATAGGCATGGTCCTCTGGAGAGAACAAGTATGCATCATAACTAGTATTCATTTTGACTAGCAGCCATGGATAGCCCCATCCTCCATAAGAACACCATCAAAACAGTTCAGAGCACCAGTCCAAATAATCTACTTTGCTGCCATCACAAATCTTGACAGAAGTCCTTGGCTCATGGCAGGAAAGGACCCTGAAGAGAAGAGAATACCTTTTGTTGCCAATCAGCATGAACACCATGTGAGAGCTGGAGTGCTTGTGGACGTCCTCTAGCCAGGAGTTCAAGTGGTTGAAGGTTTCCCGCCTGCACAGAGGTAGAAAGAGAAAAATTTGTCCCAAAAGAAGCAGAGTTGGTTTTTATACCCTGCTTTTCTCTACCTTTGAGGAGTCTCGAAGTGGCTTACAATCACCTGTGACTAGCCCAAGGTCACCCAGCAGGCTTCATGTGGAGGAGAGAGGAAACCAACCTGGTTCAACAGATTGGAGTCTACCGCTCTTAACCATTACACCACCCTGGCTCTCTTCCACTGGCGAGACCTGCAGAAGCCTAAAAGACTAGGATCTGAAGGCAGAGATAGATAGATAGATAGATAGATAGATAGATAGATAGATAGATAGATAGATAGATAGATAGATAGATAGATAGAGAGAGAGAGAGAGAGAGAGAGAGAGAGACAGACAGACAGACAGACAGACAGACAGACAGACAGATCTCACCCACATCATTTAGACATTCCTTTCCCAGACACCTAATCAGCTCTCTGTGTGATACTTTTTTAAAATAAAGTTGCAGCTGCTAACTTTATAACATTATCATGTGATGATTCTGTAGATAAAGTGATTGGTTCTCAAAAGGATATGATTAGCTCATACGCAGGTGCACTGAGATATATCTGCGAATGCTCGCTAGCTGCACAAGCAACATTTTTTAAAAGCTATATTAAACACTTTACAAATTAAAAAGCAATGCTTCTACTTCTTCTTCAGTGACAAGAATTGGCTATCAAAGCGATGCTGCACTTTTATTTATTTATTTTTGCGACTGATAGCCCGCCGGCCAAAGCCAGGCTCAGAACGGGTAACATCATTTAAAATACATCAATATAATCAATCAATAGTAAAATTAACCATAGATTCTAAATTTAAAACAATAAAATCCCAATTAAAACAATAAAGTCCTGAACCACTGGGGAACTTTCTGCAAAGGTTCTACAAAGTGCATAAGAACACACATGTTTTAACATGTATACCACGACACCCCCATGGCCAAGGCAGCAGATTCATAGGCCCACCTAGGGTTGCCAGCTCTAAATTGGGAAATTCCTGGCGATCCTAGGGGTGGAGCCTGAGGAGAACAGGGTTTGGGGAGAAGAGGGACCTCAGGGTAGAATGCCATATAGCCCACCCTCCGAAAGCTGCCATTTTCTCCAGAGGAGTTGGTCTCTGCAGTCTGGAGATGAGTTGTGATTCTGGGAGATCTCCTGAAGGATGACAGCCCTAGACCCACCTGGTGATGTCGTAGACAAGTAGGGCCCCAGCTGCTCCTCTGTAGTACGAGCGGGTGATGGAGCGGAAAGATTCCTGTCCCGCCTGGAGCGAGACAACAAAACAGGTAGTTAGGATGAAGCACAGGCAGGAAGGGACTCGTTCGGAAACAGCCTTGGGGGACTGTCAAAATAAACCCAACCTTGTCAACCAAACCACGAGTTCGTCACGGCATCAGCAGCTTCGAGACTCTGAGTGGCAATCTGCAGGCGGCACGGTGCCAAACCACAGTCCTTGTCCTCTCTAACAGAGTCCTGCTCACGTTGCGGGATGAACTCCCTGGTGCCACCTGCTGGAGGGGTGAGAGACTGCCAGCTGAGCAGGGCCAACTTCTATCACATGAACACCTCGAACACATGAACACGTGTGTTCTACTGAATCAGACCCTTGGCCCATCAAAGTCATTATTGTCTACTCAGACCGGCAGCGGCTCTCCAGGGTCTCAGGCAGAGGTCTTTCCCATCACCTACTTGCCTAGTCCCTTTAACTGGAGACGCCGGGGATTGAACCTGGGACCTTCTGCAGGCAAAACAACCTGGGACCTTCTGCAGGCAAAACAAACGCTCTACCACTGAGCCATGGCCTTATACAGAATCAGACCATTGGTCCATCAGGATCGGTATTGTCTACTCAGACTGGCAGCGGCTTTCCAGGGTCTCAGGCAGAAGTCTTTCGCATCACCTACTGCCTGGTCCTTTTAGCTGGAGATGCCGGGGATTCAACCTGGGACCTTCTGCAGGCAAAACAACCTGGGACCTTCTGCAGGCAAAACAAACGCTCTACCACTGAGCCACAGGTAGGTGGGGCTGAGAGAGTTCGGAGAGAACTGTGATTAGCCCAAGGTCACCCAGCAGGCTGCATGTGAAGAAGAGGGGAAACCAACCCGGTTAACCGGATTAGAGTCCGCCGCTCATGTGGAGGAGTGGGGAATCAAACCCTGTTCATTGGATTAGAGTCTGCCACTCATGTGGAGTGTGGAGAATCAAACCCGGTTCTCCAGATTAGAGTCCACTGCTCCTAACCACTACCCCACGCTGGCTCTCGATGGCGAGGAAAGTCATTGCGCAGATGGCTGGAAGAAGTTTGACAATATTGCTTCCAAGAGCTCCACCCTTCTGCATCCTGAGCACAGAACGGCCCCAATCCTGATTGTTACGAAGAGGCCAGAGAAGCAGCCAGACTGCAAAAAATACGCCTGTGTGCTAGCATGCACGCGACAGGTGTTGTATTTCCGCATGTCTGGCTGAAATCCTGAACAGCTGCTCTGCCTCCCTGCCTATGGAAATCACAATTTCTTAGGCCATTCTTCCGCCCCCCCCCCATTTCCCCAAGCCCAAACCACAACTCCCATGCACTCCCTCCCAAGGCTCCCTCCCTTCTCTCAGTCCTTCTTGGTTAGATCCTTTCCAGCTTCCAAGAGCGGTGGTTTGGAGCGGTGGTGTCTGATCTGGAGAACCGGGGTTGATTCCCCACTCCTCCACATGAGCGGCGGACGCTAATCTGGCGAACTGGATTTGTTTCCCCAATCCTACACACGAAGCCAGGGCTAGTCACACTCTCTCAGCCCCACCTACCTCCCAGGGTGTCTGTTGTGGAGAGGGGAAGGGAAGGTGATTGTAAGCCAGTTTGAGTCTCCCTTAAGTGACAGAGAAAGTGGCATATAAAAACCAACTCTTCTTCTTCTACTTCTGCCTTGGCACCTACAAGCAGGCTAAAGCAAGTATTTCCTGACCTGCAAGATTTCCAAGGTGTCTAGGGTGGAACAGCAGCTGGGAACAGAATCCCAAGGGTGAAAAAAGTAAAACAGTGACACCAATTCCATTGGAAGGGAAGCCCTTGTCCCGACAATCCAGGGGTCACGTTCTCCCCTTCCTCCCCAGGGATCTAGGACAAAGGGCCCCTTCCTGAGGGAGTGCTCACCGTGTCCCAAATCTGTAGTTTGATCTTTTTGTTGTCGATGCTGATCATGCGGGCACCAAACTCTACACCTGTTGGGGGGAAAAATGGATGAATGAGAGAAGGTTCAGGGAAGCAGAGGCTGAGCAGACTGGCTCACACCCCCCCCCCCGCAGCTCAGAGCTGTGAATGACCCCCCCATATGCCCCTGTAATTATAATTCAGTTGAGACAATTATACATATTTTATTATAATGTGAATTTTATTGGGAGGTTAGAAATAAGTCAATTTTACTGGTGTTGACCAGAAATTTTAGGAACGTTAGCCATTCAGATGATTTTATTGTTAAGTTTTTACAAGATAAAGATGCTTTTATCTCTTATTCAGTGGCCAAGTTCTGTTATGTTGCCAGTAAGATACGGAGATCCCCAGTTGGGGTTTTAAAATTGTAATTTTGTACTGATATTTGTTGTTCAAGTGACTGTAAATAAACTGAACTGACCCCTCCCCCAAAACCCATATGGGAAGGAGGAAATGGAGGGCTCCCACAAGTAACAAAACAGGTGGTTAAGTAGGATGCAGGATGGCATGTACTGAGGGCAGGTTGGGTGTCAAGATGCACATGAGGATGACCAGAGGGAGCTAGCAAAGCACAGTGGCTAAGAGAACAGGCAGCGATCAGCAAGCTCCCTGGTTCAAATCCCCACAAATTCACGAATTGGCCCCCAGCAACCTATCCAAACTCAGCTACCTAGCTGTGATACGGAGGCTAGTGCTATTGTGCGGGCTGTTGTGCGGATTATTTCTTCTTCTTCTTTTTAAGTATGTAATTTCCTTCTCATCCATTTTATCCTCACAACAATCCTGTGAGGTAGGTTAGTCTGCGAGTGGGTGACTGGCCCCAGTAGCATCTTGGAGACCAACAAGATTTCGAGGTATATGCTTTTGAGAATCAAAGCCCTCTTCGTCAGAGAGGTTAGATTCTCAAAAGCTTATTCCCCCAAAATCTTGCTGGTCTTTAGGGTGCTACTAGGCTTGAATCTAGCTTTTCTACTGCAGACCAACACAGCGACCCCCCTGAAGGAAGGTTATTTCTCCATCTATAGAAAAAGGGACTCAAAAAGTGGACAGGGAGATGACTTTCTTCCTCTCTCATAATATTAGTACACAGGGTCATCTGCTGAAGCTGGAGGGCGAGAGATTCAAAACAGAGAAAAGGAAATATTTCTTCACTCAACGCATTGTTAAATTGTGGGACTCCCTAACCCATGATGTGGTGATGGCTGCCAACTTGGAAAGACTTAAGAGGGGTGTGGACATGTTCATGGAGGAGAGGGTTGTTCATGACTACTTGTAAAAATGGATACTAGTCATGATGCAGACCTTTTCTCTCCAGTATCAGAGGAGCAAGCCTATTATATTAGGTGGTGTGGAACACAGGCAGGACAATGCTGCTGCAGTTGTTTGTGGGCTTCCTAGAGGCACCTGGTTGGCTGCTGTGGGAACAGACCGCTGGACTTGATGGGCCTGGGTCTGGATTCAGCATGTCCTTTCTTATGTTCTTATCATGTCTTCCCCCGTCAATGCACCCACCCCAGCCTCGAACTCCCCGCTTTGCTTCCCTGGTTCCTGCACAGGCACACACAAACCCCACCATCTCGCTCCCCAATCGACACCCCCTCCTGTTTTTCTCCACCACTGCCAGAAGGGCAGCAAGTAGCCGGGACCTGCTTTGGACCTGGGCTCTCACCGATTGTCAAGTCATGGATGGCCATGAACCGGTCGTCTGTGAACTGCAGCAGGAGGCAGGATTTCCCAACACCTTGGGAGAAAAAAAAAACACAGTTGTCATGTGCTCTGCTGAAAAGGTCTGCAGGGGAGGGAGGAGCCGCCGACATGGGACCTTCTGCCTACTCTGCGGTGCTCTTCAGGTGACTCCGCTTTCCCATGAGCCTTTAAGCTGACCTGGCTGTGGAGGCAGACACAGACAGCTGGCTGAGTCTCAATTCCCCAATTTTGACAGCGGAAAAGAAATGGACACTGGATAGTACATCAGAAAAGATGCACCCCACCCCTCTCCAGTAGCACACTTCCTCCTTTGAAAACAAAACAGGGAGTGTTCACCAACAAAACGGCTTCCTTCTCTCTATAGGCATTGCATACAAGAACAGTGGGTTTTTATACGCCGACTTTCTCTGTCACTTAAGGAAGAATCAAACCAGCTTACAATCGCCTTCCCCTCCCCACAACAGACACCCTGTGAGGTAGGTGGGGCTGAGAGAGCTCTAAGAGAGCTAGCCCAAGGTCACCCGGCTGCTTCCTGTGGAGGAGTGGGGAATCAAATCCAGTTCACCAGATTAGCGTCCACCACTCATGCGTAGGAACAGGGAATCAAACCCAGTTCTCCAGATTAGAGTCCACAGCTCCAAACCACTGCTCTTAACCGCTGTACCAAACCACAAGACATGGCAGAACTTGACAGAGGATTGCAGGAAATGACCTCACATGCCTGAGACATGGTTTCTGGGCTCATGCAACAGGCCTACCATAGGACAGTGGGAAAAGATGCCTAGAGAGAGGAAGGGTGGCTGGGTGATTGATAGCGCTGCTGTGTTTCTAACACAGTGATACCCACGACGTGGCTCATACTGGGGGAAAGTGCTGAGAAGAGCCACCAGTGGCTACTGAGGCACTGCTCTAATACCAGTGGCTGAGGGGCAAACAGCCGGTTGCCTTTACGCCCTGCAAGCGAGCTTCTTTGCCCTGGAGGGCTGGTCACGATGCATAGACAGTGGGGGGAAAGCATCTCTTCTTCTGAGACTGGGGTACCACCCTTGATCAGCAAGAAAGGTATAAAGGGATCAGAGCAGTGAACATGTAGCACTTTTATCGCTCCCCGTTGCCTCATCCTTAGTCTATTTCTCCCCACCTTTCCCCTATGTTGGCTCTGAAGACAAAAAGTTGTCCTGGTTGTTGCACCTCCAGGCTGGTAGGTGGGTATGAAATTGAATGATTTGGAGGGCTCCACTATGTTTTGCCCTGTTTCTCCACAGGCAGATCCTGGAGATCTCTTAGGATGACAACTGATCCCCATATGACAGGTCAGTTCCCTTGGGGAAAACGGCTTCTCTGGAGGGTGGACTCTATGCCATTATACCCTGATGAGGTCCCTCCCCAGGATCCATGCCCTAATCTCCAGGAGTTTCCAAAGCCAGAGTTGGCAACCATATTGATCCTCCACCGTCCACCTGTATGTAAGTTTATGGCTCTTTGACAATTTTTTGTGTATGTGCATGTGTGTTAGGGTAGCCAGTTCTGGGCTGGGAAATACCTGGAGATTGTGGGGGCGGAGCCTGAGGAGGGCGGGGTTTGGGGGAGGGACTTCAATGCCATAGAGTCCAATTGCCAAAGCGGCCATTTTCTCCAGGGGAACGGATCTCTGTCAGCTGGAGATCAGCTGTAATAGCAGATCTCCAGCTAGTACCTGGAGGATGGCAACCCTACTCACAATACCGAATTTAATCCACTGTCTGTGTTTCCTAGCAAGTTAAGCATCAGCCATGGCGGGGGAAGGGGAATCCAAAAGACCGCAGCTCAGTGGCAGAGCCTCTGCTTGGCACGCAGAAGGTCCCAGGTTCAATCCCCGGCATCTCCAGTTGATAGCAGGTGGTAGATGATATGAAAGACCTCCACTGAGACCCTTGACAGCCACTGCCATTCTGAGTAGACAATACTGACTTTGATGGACCAAGGGTCTTGGGATGATTCAGTAGAAGGTAGGCTAGCCTGATCTCGTCAGATCTCAGAAGCTAAGCAGGGTCAGCCCTGGTTAGTATTTGGATGGGAGACCACCAAGGAATGCCAGGGTTGCTGTGCGGAGGAAGGCACTGGCAAGCCACCTCTGTTAGTCTCTTGCCATGAAACCCCCCCCCCCAAAAGGGGTCGCCATAAGTCGGCTGCGACTTGACGGCACTTTACCCACACACAGAGATTCATGTGCTCACGTGTACCCAGATTTCCCAAGCCTTCCCTGTCAAAGGGGGATGGCAGGGTCCTGCCTGCCTGCCTACCTCACAGGGCTGTTGTGAGGCCTGACAAAGATGAGACCAAAAATGATGAGACCGCCACACTTTGGGAAAGCTATGGCTATATACTAAATAAGTATATATAATAAGTATGGTGCTATTAATGCACCCCATAGAGATTATAACTGGCTTTCCTCTGGGGAAGAGGAGGGGGTCCTCCACCCCTCCCAGCTGCCCCCTCCCCGTACCGGTGTCGCCGATAATTACGTATTTGAACAAATAGGCGTATGACATGGCGCTGGAGACCCCCCCTAAGCCTCAGCCCCAGCGTGGGAGGGGTGAGTCCTCCAGAGGCCGCTCTAGCCGCAGCCTTTACTGCTCCTCTTCGAACCTCTCTGGCCGCGACCGCCCTCTAGCGCCTCCCCTTCTCAGTCTCTCCAAACCCCCCCCCTCGAAGGAGGGGGAAAAACCGTTACGGCCGTTGCGACGTCGTGACGTCACAATAAGAACAGCCTGCGCCGTTCGAAGCCTCCACCTCCCCCTTCCCCGGAGGCGGCTCGAGCCCTGTGGGGCGCTCTAGCCTCCCGGAACTCTTTTTTCCCCCCGGCCTTGTGGCTCAGGCGCCTGCGCCGTTGAGGGGGAAGGAAGAGGAGTCACATTTCCGGCGGTGGAAACGTCTCCCCCCCCTCCCTCGCCTCTCGGCTGAGAGTGACGGAAGGGTTAACGCGCGCCTCGTTGGTTCGCAGAGGCAGGGCGGAAGTGACGCGCGACGCCGGCCTGGCCCGGGCGTGCGGGAGACACTTCCGGTTCCTGCCGAGGAGCAAGGGGGAAGAAAGAAGGGGGGAGGGAGAGAGTGTGGCGGGTCTCCCCCCCCGTCTCCGCGAGGCTCCCGGGCGGTGGCCATGGAGGTGAGGGGTGGGCGGCGGGGAAACTCCTCTGGGGCCGGAGGGGGGGACGGGGAGGAGCGAGGAAGCGCCTCTCATGGTGTGGGTCCCCACGAGCCAGCTCTGTAACTGGAAAGGAGGTGTGGGGACGGGTGGGGGGGGGAGGTCAGCTCCTGGGCGCCGCAGGGCCAAACCTGTCCCCTCACGAGGGGAGACCCCCCCCCCTTTTCAGGGGTGCGAAGGATCAGCACCTGCGGCAAAGGAAAGTGTTCTTCATAAGCAACCTTAAGGACAGGTCGGTCCGTGGGAGCCGAATGGAGCCACTGCAGTTGGAGGGGCCGTGGCTCAGCGGCACAGCCTCTGCTTGGCATGCAGAAGGTCCCAGGTTCAATCCCCGGCATCTCCAGTTAGAGGGACTAGGAAAGGAGGTGATGGGAAAGACCTCTGCCTGAGAGCCGTGGAGAGGGGCTGTGGCTCAGCGGCAGAGCCTCTGCTTGGCATGCAGAAGGTCCCAGGTTCAATCCCCGGCATCTCCAGTTAGAGGGACTAGGAAAGGAGGTGATGGGAAAGACCTCTGCCTGAGACCCTGGAGAGCTGCTGCCGGTCTGAGTAGACAATACTGACTTGGATGGATCGAGGGTCTGATTCAGTACAAGGCAGCTTCATGTGTGAGTTTCAGGTTCACAGCTTATGTTTGGGGAGGGCTGTGACTCAGTGGTAGAGCATCAAGCAGAAGGTCCCAGCTCCAATCCCCGGCATGTACAGTTAAAGGGACGAGGCAAGTAGGTGATGGGAAAGACCCCTGCCTGAGACCCTGGAGAGCAGCTGCCCATCTGAGTAGACAATACTGGCTTTGATGGACCAAGGGGCTGATTCAGTATAAGGTAGCTTCATGGGTTTCCCCCATCTGTTTTAGGGGAAGGGCTGTAGCTCAGTGGTAGATCATCTGCTTGGTTTGCAGAAGGTCCCATCCCCAGCATCTTCAGTTAAAGGGACTAGGCAAGTAGGTGATGTGAAAGACCTCTGCCTGAGACCCTGGAGAGCCGCTGCTGGTCTGAGTAGACTTTGATGGACCAAGGGCCTGATTCAGTAGAAGGCAGTTTCATGTGTTTTTGTGAAAAAAGCAAGAGTCACTTCACTTCTGACGAAGTGAGCTGTGGCTCATGAAAGCTCCTACCCCTATGTGTTCATGATGTAGTCTACCATTCATTGCCACTGGCTGGAGGGTAGCAACACGGGGAGGCTATGGTTTCGCCTGCCTTCTGCAAGCATCTGATTGGCCTTCCTGGATGAGGATGATGGGCTAGACAGACCCTTGGGCTTGCTTTTGTGTTCCTGATGGCAGCAGGGGAGGACGAGGGGACTTCTCGCCTCTTCTTCCCACCCCAGAAAAGAAAGTAGCTTTGGGGGGGGGGAGTTTGCTGAACAGGGATGCAAATTAATAAGGCAGATGAGAGGGGGTGATCTGAAAAGGCTGTGGGGAGCAGGGGGTGGGCACAGGTCCTGTATGGTGAAGAACAAACTTGGAGGTGGAAGGAAGAAACTTGAGCTGGGTGGGCCATTGGTAAAGGCTTTCTGGATGCAAACATTGTGCTGTAGGTATGGTGTGGATAGGAAGGGCAGAGATGGTAGTCGTATACACTGTAGAGTCAATGTAGTGTAGCAGTTGGCAGAGGACAAGGATCGAGGAGACCTGGATTCAAATCCCTTCGCCATGAAGCTCACCAGTTGGCTTGGGGCTGTAGGAATAAAATTGAAGAAGAGCGATCCAAGTATGGCACTCTTAGCTCTTGGAAGAAGGATGGTATAGTAATGTTGGAATGGGAACAATGCTTTCTCCAGGAAGGAGAATAACATCTGCTGTTTGGTCTGAGGATCATGGTGGGAGGGAGGGAAGCCCAATACCCTGCGTAACTCTACATTTATGTTTTGTTCTGGACATTCAACCTCAGACTAAATTGCACGCAGAGATCTTTGAAAATGATTAGGGATGCACAAACTGCTCTGTGTGATCTTATTTCCGCAGTGCTGAAAATCTTAGCTTCCTTTCCCCAAAGTATCTTTTGTTGAGAAATCCAGAAAGATGCTATTAGCTGTTGACTGCCTTCAGTTCATACCTGGCGTCTGACTGATCGCTAATGGGAATTTCCCCCAGTACAGATTAGCTAGCAACGGATTTTTCAGTCTGCTCTCTCTCTCTTTTATTTATTTATTTATTTTTATTTAAAAGCATTTATACATTTCCTTGTGGTTCAAGGTTGTTGGCTCGCTTGGAGCTTCTTCTTGATCTGGGCATCTTGAGGTCATGCGCTAGGTTCAGTCCTGCTTTTGCTGAACGGTGGGTTGGATTGCGTGGAATTAAGTGCTGGGAGCTGGGCATTGTGCTTTCTGAGAGCACCTAGTGGCGTTTTGCCAGATGGACCTTGGCCCCTTCCAAGTTCACATTTCCAAGGAAGCTTGCTTGTCAGCTGCAGCTCTGCCCCCTTTTTGACAACCAGGGCTGCCTACGTTTGGCCGAATGGTATTATGCTTCTGGGTCCAACCACCAGCTGCCGTTTTTGCCCCCTTCAGAGTGGTGTGAGCAAGCGGGGTCACTGCTCATCCCCGTGGGCAGGGCATCAGACAGTTTGGCAGCACCCTCTGTGTTTGCGTACAGTCAGAGGGCTGCCAGTCTGTGCCTTTTGCAGGTTGGCAAAGAGTAAAATTCTCACCTTGACGATATAGGCTTTTGCCCGTGAACATTCTGATGAAAATCGGAGCAGGGTGGCCATCTGTCAGCAATGCAGATTCTATGCCCTTAGGCAGATCATGAGAGGGAGGGCATCTTGGCCATCTTCTGGGCATGGAGTAGGGGTCACTGGGTGTGTGTGTGTGGGGGAGGTAGTTGTGAATTTCTTGCATTGTGCAGGGGGTTGGACTAGATGACCCTGGTGGTTCCTTCCAACTCTATGATTCTAGGATTTAAAGGGGATATACATGTTCAAGCTTTTTGGTGTTCCCTAAGAGCATTACAACATCTGCTAGAGCGGTGGACTAGGATCCTGGGAAACCTGGATTTCAATCCCCACCTCTACCATGGAAGCTATCAGCCTGGCCTGCCTCACAGGGTAGTTGTGAGAGAACGGAGGAGGGGAGAACAACGTTCTAAGCCTCTTTGAGTCCCAGCTGGGGAGAAAAGTGAGACATAAATAAATAAATGCAAGCAAATGCGTGATGTGCATCCTTGTGTAGCTCAGGCGGTTGAAGGGGCAGGAAGACTGTTCTGAATTATGAAATGATCTTAGTTGCATGGGGGCCTGTGCAGAAGGACAGAGCTGGAACTCTGAGGTACAATTCCAAGCCGGAGTCTCTGTCCTGGTTTGGCTTTGCTGTGTCTCATCGTATGATTGATAGGCATTAGCTATCTGACTATCCAGGAGCTGGTACGCAGTTGCAGAAATGTTCAGGAACAAGTCACGGTGCTTGTAAGCAAATTCCGTTTAATAAAAACAACCATTTCAACAATATTATTTCCGATAGTTTAGAATCTCTCCAGCTGCATACCGGTTCATATTCGCACATGTTATCAACTCTGCGTCTGACTTTTGTTAAAGAAAAATTAACTTGCTAAATGGCTCTGGGTGTCAGTCTGGTGTGCAAACAATTAACGATAAGGCCTACAATGGGGGGAGGGGGACACGTTTTCTGCAGGCTCTGGTGATCCCAGAGCGTGCAGGTAACCTTTTGCAGCTTTTCCAAGTCTTGGAAAACATTTTAATATTTACAGCAATACAATGGTGGAAAGTTTAGTCAAGTCACAGCTGACTTATGGCGACCCCGTAGGGTTTTTTAGGGAAGAGACAAACCAAGGTGGTTTGCCATTGCCTTCCTCTGCATAGCATCCCTGGACTTCCCCGGTGGTCTCCCATCCAAGTACTAACCAGGGCTGACCTTGCTTAGCTTCCCAGATCTGATGCTATTTGGGTTAGCCTGGGCCATTTGGGTCTGGTCCTGACAGCAGTATAGATGTGGCAAATGAACTTTTATCATTTTGAAACATTTCACATTTTGCAACCCTATGGTGCACACGTATTCAGTGCCCTGCAAGGATGCTTGCACCATCCGGCAGGCTGGATTGGTGTAGTGGTTAAGAGTGGTGGTTTGGAGCTGTGGACTCTGATCTGGAGAACTGGGTTTGATTCCCCACTCCTCCACATGAGCGGCGAACGCTAATCTAGTGAAATGAAGCCAGCTGGGTGACCTTGGGCTATGTCTGTTATGGGGAAGGGAAGGGAAGGTGATTGTAGGCCAGTTTGATTCTTCCTTAAGTGGTAGAGAAAGTCAGCATATAAAAACCAACTCTTCTTCTTTGATTGACATCCTCAGCATCTCTTTCTAATGCCCCTCCCCCGTGTCTACCCAGACTTGGGGATTATAAACTTTATTTTCTCAACCTTCTTGAGGCTACGGAGTCACTTTTGTGCGGACACCTTTAAACCCTGCCACCTTAAGCCGACCCAGCCGAAGCTGCAGCTAGTTTCTGTCTCCAGAACATCCCCTTCCCAGGCTACCTTGTGTGTGTAAGTGCCGTCAAGTCGCTTCCGACTCATGGCGACCCTATGAACCAATGTCCTCTGAACCGTCCTATCCTTAACAGCCTTGCTCCGGTCTTGCAAACTGAAGGCCGTGGCCTCCTTGACGGAGTCAGTCCATCTCATGTTGGGTCTTCCCTCTTTTCCTGCTGCCCTCAACTTTTCCTAGCATGATGGTCTTTTCTGGTGACTCTTGTCTTCTTTTAATGTGACCAAAGTACAATAGGTTCAGTTTAGTCATTTTAGCTTCTAAGGTCAATTCACGCTTGATTTGATCTATAACCCACTGATTTGCTTTTTGGGCGGTCCACGATATCCGTAAAGCTCTCCTCCAACACCACATTTCAGAGGAATTCACCTAATAGCCTAATTACGATTACGCACTTGCTTGTCTCTTCACTTGGACCTTCAGACTTCCAGAGGCACCCCTGGATCTCCAAGGGCGGTTACTGGCCATGAGCCAGTGTGCTGTAGTGGTCAGAGTATCAGAGGCCCAGGTTCGAATCCCTGTTCTGCCGCGGGTGCTTGCTTGGGTGACTTTGGGCCATCCGCACGCTCTTAGCCTCACCTACCTTACGGCATTGCGGGGAGGATGGAATAGCAGAGGAGAATGACGTACGCTGCCGTGTCTCCCCCCCCCCCAGGGAGAAAGGCAGGGTATAAATGAAGCAAATAACAAAGAAATGTTGGCTCCATATAAAGGTTTAGAGCAGGGGTGTTGAACTCATTTGTTACGAGGGCCAGATATGACAGAAATGGTCACTTGGTTGGGCTGGGTCATGCCTCACCAGCCCAGATTGAGAGTGTGTGTGTGTGTGGCTGGCTCGCGGGCCAGTTAAGAGTTCTCAATGGGCCGGATCCAGCCCGCGGGCCTTACGTTTGACACCCCTGGTGTAGAGAGTCCAGTCGGTGATCATCACATTCTCATTCCCTGCAAACAGCTTGTGAGTTACTTAGCAAACAAAATCCTATCTTGTTCAACGTACAATCGACTGTTAGGTCACTCCTTGCGATGGAAGAGATGCCTTTTTAGAGGCGGAGGAGACCCACTTGCTCTGTTTCACCCTCTGATTCATCCCCAATGAAGGGGTTGAAGCAGCTTTAGAAGGTCAATTACACTTCTCGTCCTGCTCTTATACCTACTTGGCCGCTGATGGCAAAATGGAAGAGTGGCTGTTTGGGAACGCAGTCTAGCGTGCGGTATGACGTGGCCTCCAAGATCAGCGCCCCGTCAAATCCCAGATCTGCTCTCATGAGGAGCTCCCAAGAGGGTGGTCTCCCAACCTGATTGACACCCGCTTCAACAGCGCTGACGTTCCCAGCCGTTGGGCCCTCTTTGAAAGAATCGAGCTCGCTCTTTGTGAGCAATGGATCAGAGTCAGCGATAGGCATTTGGGATGGGGCTGTGGCTCAGTGGCAGAGCCTCTGCTTGGCATGCAGAAGATCCCAGGTTCAATCCTCGGCATCACCAGTTAATGGGACCGGGCAAGCAGGTGATGTGAAAAAGACCTCTGCCTGAGACCCTGGAGAACCGCTGCCAGTCTGAGTGGACTATACTGACTTTGATGGACCGAAGGTCTGATTCAGTATTTGGCAGCTTCATGTGGTCTTCCATGGAATTGCCAGCTTTTTCTCTTGGTCTCTGTGGCTGTGCCTTTTAACAGCTGCAGGTGAAAGTGCTTCCCTGTGCCCTGGGAAAAGCCTCACGTGCCAATTTATGTAGCTCAAAAGTGCTGCTGAAGGCTCCCCCATGTTTCTTGGCCACCTTACCAAGCGTGGTATAGTGGGTTAGGAGCGGCTGACTCTAATCTGGTGAACCGGGTTGGTTTCCCCACTCCTCCACATGAAGCCTGCTGGGTGACCTTGGGCTAGTCACAGTTTTCTCTGAGCTCTCTCAGCCTCACCTACCTTACAAGGTGTCTATTGTGGGGAGAGGAAGGGAAGGCTATTGTAAGCCGGTCTGAGTCTCCTTAAAAGGTAGAGGGTGGAAAAACCAACTCTTCTTCTATTGAACCTCTGCCGTGGTGCTTATGAAATGGAGCAGCGGTATCTAATCCCTCCCCCTTTATACAGGGAGGAGCTGGCTTCCGAGGAATAGAAACTGCTGTAGAAGTTGTGTTTTTGTTTTTTTTTAAAAAAAGATGTGATTATCCTATTTCTTCCCAAAGCCTGCTTATGTTGTAAAATCCCCACCCTGGGGGAAGGTTTCAGACAATATTCTGCAAAAGTCTGTGATAGGCACTTGTTTCAGTGGTACAACTACCACGAGAGCCAGCGTGGTGTTGTGGATAGGATATCAGCCTAGAATCCTGGGAGATCTGGGTTAGAATCCCCACTTCTACCGTGGAAGCTCGCCTGGTGACCTCGGGCCCGTCCCAAATGCTCTGCCTGGCCTACCTCGCAGGGTGGTGATTGTGAGAAAGAGAAGGGGAGAACGATGTCCTAAGCCGCTTGGAGTCCCAGCTGGGGAGAGAAGCGGGATGTAAATAAATGAACGCAAACGCCTCTGCAGTACTTTGGCTCGACAGAGCAAAATAACCTTTCCCCCTTGCTGTGCCGGCTCGTGGGGTCGTGTGGTGGTGGTGGGGTGGTCTTGGCTTGGGCGCGGCCTCCTAACTCTTCTCTTTTCTCCTCTCCTCAGTTCCCTGGTGGAAATGAGAATTACCTGGCTATCAGCGGGACAACCCACCCCTTCCTTTCGGGAGCCGAGGTGAGATGGGGCAGTGTGGGAACAAGCATCTGGGGGCGGGAGATCAGGGAGGCTAAGGCCGGGCAGGAGGGCATTTTCCTTCTGCCACCCCCACTGACGCCTCCCTTGTCTTTCCGCCGAGCCCAGACCTTCCACACGCCAAGCCTTGGGGATGAGGAGTTCGAGATCCCCCCCATCGCGCTGGACGCTGACCCCTCCCTGGCCGTTTCCGACGTGGTGGGCCACTTTGAGGACCTGGGCGACCCCGTGACCGCCCAGGACACCAGCTTCTCGGCCCAGTATGGAGTGCAGGCGCTTGACATCCCCGTGGGCATTGGCCATGGCCTCATGGAGCAAGGGGGCGGGCTCCTGAGCGGTGGGCTGGCCATGGTGAGTGCGTCAGACTGGGAGGGCGGGAGTGGCTGGCGGGCACGGTCATTGCTCGCGGGTTGTTTCTTTGCACGGTGCATGCAGAGAGGGGAGCCAGCGTGGTGCAGTGGTTAAGAGCGGTGGTTTGGAGCGGCAGACTCTGATCTGGAGAACTGGGTTTGATTCCGCACTCCTCCACATGAGTGGTGGAGGCTAATCTGGTGAACTGGGTTGGTTTCCCCACTCCTACACACGAAGCCAGTTGGGGAACCTTGGGCGAGTCACAGCTCTCTTAGAGCTCTCTCAGCCCCAGGGGAAGATGATTGTAAGCCAGTTTGAGTCTCCCTTAAGTGGTAGAGAAAGTCGGTATATAAAAACCAACTCTTCTTCTTATCCCTCTGGCACTGAACTTTAGGGAAGTTCATCGGGCTATTTCTGCTTCTTAGTTTGTCCAAACTTCAACAAAATGAGAGCGGCTGGGGGGCGGGGTAGAACATGCAAGCCACCAGGCATCCTTCTCACTGGAGGGCTTGAGATCCCAGACCCTTGCAAGGGTCACTGGGGTTTGAGGAAGAGGTAGTTGTGAATTTCCTGCATTGTGCAGGGGGTTGGACTAGATAACCCTGGTGGTCCCTTCCAGCTGTATGATTCTAAGGCGAGGTTGGGGCTGCCTGCCTTTATTAGTTCTCCTATGTAACCCCTGCCTTTTCTTCGTGCTGGACCCCCCTACCTCCGGTTCCAGGACTTGGATCATCCGATGGGGACGCAGTACAGTGCCAACCCGCCGGTGACCATCGACGTGCCCATGACGGACTTAATGGGGCACAGCCAGCTGACCACCATTGACCAATCAGAGCTCAGCTCTCAGCTGGGGCTCAGCCTGGGGGGCGGGGCCATTCTGCCCCCGGCCACCCAGTCGCCCGAGGAGCGGCTCTCGCCCACCCCCTCGCCCACCAGTTCCATGCACGAGGAAGAGCCGGAGGAGATCAGGCGGGTGAGTCTCACAACACTAAAAGTAGCAATGATAAAGTTTAGGAAATACAATACAGTCATACATGGAGATCTTACAGCAAGTGGGTTCGATCAGATTTTTACAACAAACAAGATAATCAAATTGGCACAGAGAATATGAACAGCTTTGGCTGGTATACTTGAAAAAACTGAGATCTATTAGCTGACATTTAAAGCCACTGGCATACTGACCGCTGACCTTTTCATTCAGGATCAAATCCTGGATATAAGCTAACATTTCCATGACCAACCTAGCATTCAGTATATTTGTAATGTATTGATAAACCTACCACGATCCCTAACCAGGAAAATCATGGTTATAGATAGGCAACCGGGTCCCAATACTAAAAAAAGAAGAAGAAAGGGAGAGAGAAAGGTGAAGGCTGTCTGGTGTTTTGTGATGTATTTTGCTTCCTTTGTAATGCAAAGTTCACCACAATAGCAGTCTGCTTACACAAAAAACTAGGTTATTCTTTGGAGCTATTTTCCAGGACTTAGGAAGCATTTAGAAGTAAGGCATCGCAAATTAGTTTTTGTCTCACTCCGTTCGTTTTTCTTCTTAAATAAGTGTCCCGTGCTAATATCGCTTGCTACCCCAATCGCTCTGAGGTTAAACCACTTCCTCCCATCTATTTTGAAAACTGGCAGCCCAGTTGAGCTGTCTGTGGTCGTACATACCCAGTGTCGGTATTGCCAGCAAGATCCGGCATGTGCAGAGGGGGCGGGGACGGGACGACATAATGTGCCAGCAAGCAAAGCAGACTTGGTTTCTGATCGTACCCATCTCCCTCCCACAGCAAGTCTCCACCGCTAAACCCGTTCCGGTCACTTCGGCAGCGGTGACGCCCGTGGCGGCGGTGCCCACGGTGGTGCTGGACGTGGGAAAGAAGCAGAAGCCGACCAAGAAGCAGAAGAAGAAGAAAGACCCCAACGAGCCCCAGAAGCCCGTCTCGGCCTACGCCTTGTTCTTCCGGGACACGCAGGCGGCCATCAAGGGGCAGAACCCCAGCGCGACCTTCGGCGAGGTCTCCAAGATCGTGGCCTCCATGTGGGACAGCTTGGGGGAGGAGCAGAAGCAAGTGAGTGCCGGGGAGGGGCAGTGCAGTGCAGTGGGAGGAGCTTGGGAGGGGGCGGGAAGAGGAGAGAAGCCCGAGCTTAACAAGTAGGCTGTCGTTGCAAAGGACCATTCAGGAGGTTACCAAACATTCAGAGCTGTCCTCCTGTTTTTTCATACCATTGGTCTGTCTTAGGCCAGTGTTGTCTACACTGATCGGCAGACGCTGTCCAAACTGTCAGGCAAAGGGAAGGTTCTTTCCCAGGCCTGTGTCTGGAAGCCCCTTGAAGGACAACCAAGATTGAGCCAGGGACCTCCTGTGTCTGAAGCCTACACTCTGTCGCTGAATGTCTAGTTTCTGTCTAGACATTAGGAAGAACTTTCTAACAGAGCGGTTCCTTAGTGGAACAGGCTTCCTCAAGAGGTGGTGGGCTTCCCTGGAGGTTTTGAAGCAGAGGCTAGATGGCCATCTGTCAGCAATGCTGATTCTATGACTGTAGGCAGATGATTGAGAGGGAGGGCATCTTGGCCATCTTCTGGGCATGGAGTAGGGGTCACTGGGGGTGTGAGTGGGAGGTAGTTGTGAATTTCCTGCATCGTGCAGGGGTTGGACTAGATGACCCTGGTGGAGCAACTTTATCATTCTATGATTCTACGATACCTGAACGAATAGGGCATTTTTAGAAAGACAAGTTAGAACGTGGTCAATAGGTATATGTAGCCGTTTAACTGATTACCTGCCTCAGCCCTACTTTTTACAAATGCACACAAAGGAGCCCTCCATTTGTGTTTGGACCTTTATCAGGGCTGCAGCTACTTTCTCTTTCCTTCCCTTTCCAGGTTTACAAGCGGAAAACAGAGGCAGCGAAAAAGGAGTATCTACAAGCACTAGCGGCCTATCGAGACAACCAGGAGTGTCAGGTAAAGGGGTTGACCTTTTCTCACCTTTGCCTTCGTCCCTGCCACCGCCAGCGCTCAGTTACGTTTCCCAATTTTTCCATCAGAAAAACTGAGAAAAAGTCCTTGGGGTGGGGCACAGGGTTCCACATGTTTTGGGGGGCCTTCACATCTCGGGGGGCGGGGAAGAGGGGAGGATACATAAAGCACCTCCTATAGCCTGAACTAGTGTCCACCATTTTCCTGGGTCAGTCTAGATGTTCTCAGGGGTATGCCCTGAGTGGTGGCAGCTGTTACCAGGTTTTTTCCAGGGGACACTTTGTCGAAGGTTGCTTCCTAGCAAGGAAAGGAACCTTTCTCCCCTTCTTTCCATCCCGTTTCCTCCTGGCATTCCGTGTGAGGTTGACCCAGAGAAGGCTGGTCTTCAGTACCCCCACCCCACCCCCAGTCAGCAGAGGATCAGTTCACCAAATGTTGGGCAATCTTTAATTGAGATATTACAACTTGCCTTATCTTCCGCTGTCTGTCCATTTTAGTCTTTAGTCTGGAGAAGAGAAGGTTGAAGGGGGACAGGATTGCCCTCTTTAAATATTTGAAGGGCTGTCACTTAGAGGAGGGCAGGGAGTTGTTCCTGTTGGCAGCAGAAGATAGGACTCGCAATAATGGGTTTAAATTGAGGGCGGAAAGGTACCGGCTGGATATCAGGAAAAATTTGTTTACAGTAAGAGTTGTTTGGCTGTGGAATCAGCTACCTAGGGAGGTGGTGAGCTCTCCAAGCAGAGGCTGGACAAACACTTGACAGGGATTCTCTAGGCTGATCCTGCATTGAGCAGGGGGTTGGACTAGATGGCCTGCATGGTCCCTTCCAACTCTAGGATTCTATGATTAATTTCTGTTTTCTATTCGAGCTTGTGAGCCCTTGTTGTTGAAAGGATCGGAAGCGGAAAGATGGAACTCCATCCCTCATGGGCCTGCCCGCTCCTGACTCTTCTCCTGCCTCCTTTCTCTCCGCAGACGGTCGTGGAAACTGTGGAACTGGACCCGGTCCCCTCGCTGCCCCAGCCGGCAGCTCCTGACATCACGGCCACCCCTTCACCGGCCCCTACGCCGCCCACCCCACCGACGCTTGAGAGCCCCCCTCCAGCTGTGGTGCCAGCCCAGCCCACCGTGGTGGTGACCTCGGCGGCAGGGCCCCCGTCGGCCGGCCAGACCAGCATCACCAAGATCATCATCCCCAAGCAGATGCTGCCCCCCTCGCTGGCAGTGACGTCCCAAGGGGGCGTGGTGACGGTCATCCCCGCAGCCATGATGACCTCCCGGGGGATCCAGCTGAGCCAGCTGCAGACCGGGACGGGGACCACCCAGATCGTCACCCGCTCGGTCTTGGCCGCAGCGGCCGCCGCCGCCTCATCAATGCACCTGCCGCGGCTCCAGCCCCCTCCCCTCCAGCAGATGCCCCAGCAGCCTCCGGCCCAGCCGGTCACGATCCTCCAGCAGCCACCGCCCCTGCAAGCCATGCAGCAGCCCCCCCTCCAGCAGAAGGTGCGCCTGAACCTGCAGCAGCCGCCGCCCCCCTTGCAGATCAAGATCCTGCCCCCGCCCGCCCTGCAGATCCAGCCCCTGGCCCTGCGGACGGAGGAGACCAGCCCCGAGAGACCCGCCCCTGAGCTTCAGGCATCCCCGGAACCCGTCGAGATGATCACTGCCGATGTTGTGCCGGAGGTGAGCAGCCCGGAGGTTTGGGGGGTGGGGAGGGGGGCTGAGAGGAAACACTTCGCCCTGGAAATTGAGTTGCAGTGCCCCATTGGTCCTTCACAGTTGGGCATCTGATTTAAATTGGGGACCCAGATTGCTTCCCCAGGCCCACCGTGGACCTGTGCTCTAAAAATGGGCACCAACAGATTAATAATAGGAAATTGGTTTTTAACAAATTTAAAGTTGGTTTATTTATATTCTTATGGTCTTATTATATTGTACTATATCGTATCTGATGATGTTAGCCGATCGGGGACCGGCCTAGGCTGGGGTGGAGGATGGGATACAAGTCGAAATAAACAATTAAAAAATAATAATTTGTTCTGGGGTGAGAATCGTTGGCTTACAGCAGAGTGGGGCTGGGGAGTCCATTCTGGGCAAGCAGACTGCGATCGTTTCCATGTCTTTGCTAACTGCTACTGATCCTGGTATTACTGTTGCTGAGGCTGAGTTTCTGGTTATTTATTTTATTTATTTTTCAAATTTACAGCCCGCCAGGCTCAGGGAGAATAACAACGATTAAAAACATAAATATCCACTATATAAAATCATCAATATAATTAAAACCATAGTCTTAATAAACCATTCTTACCCAGATGGCCATAAATATACCTAGGTGCCACAGCAAAATAAAATCAGCCCCTCCACAGATTTCAAGAGTGGGGCAGGATGGGGAGGCCAGAAAGATGGATCTTCTTGCCCTCAATTATAGGCCTGGCAGAATAGCTCCGTTTTACAGGCTCTGCGGAGCTTCTTAAGATCCCGCAGGGCCCTGATGTCACCAGGAAGACTTGAATCAGTGAATCATAGAGTTGGAAGGGGTCATACAGGCCATGTTAAGCATTGATAACCTGGAGGGATTTCTGGAGGGAATTTTCGTTTGACACACACACACCCCGTGCGGGGGGTCACTCGTAGGCGACTTCAGCTCGCCCCGGGCAAGCGGCCGTCCTGCAAAACTGATGGCGGCCAACGAGAAACCGTTATTATTCCTGCCTCTCGCCAGGTGGAGTCTCCGATGCACGTGGAGCTGGTGTCCGAATCCCCTGTGGTCTTGTCCCCGCGCCCTCGCTGCGTCCGTGTTGGATGCGACAACCCGCCAGTGGCCAACAACGACTGGGACAATGAGTACTGCAGCAGCGAGTGCGTGGTGAAGCACTGCAGGTGCGTAAGCGAGCCACCCGGCTGTCCAGCGCTGCTGCACATAGAACCATAGAGCTGGAAGGGACCACCAGAGTCATCTAGTCCAACCCCCTGCCCCATGCAGGAAATTCACAACTACCTCCCCACCACACACACACACACACATCCAGTGACCCCTACTCCATGCCCAGAAGATGGCCAAGGTGCCCTCCCTCATGATCTGCCTAAGGTCATAGAATCAGCATTGCTGACGGATGGCCATCTAGTCTCTGCTTAAAAACCTCCAGGGAAGGAGAGCTCACCACCTCCCGAGGAAGCCTGTTCCACTGACGAACCGCTCTGTTAGAAAATTCTTCCTAATATCTAGATGGAAACTCTTTTGATTTAATTTCAACCCTCTGGTTGTGGTCCGACCTTCTGGGGCAACAGAAAACAACTTGGCACCCTCTATAGGACAGCCCTTCAAGTACTTGAAGATGGTTATATCTCCTCTTCAGGCTAAACATACCCAGCTCCTTCAACCTTTCCTCATAGGACTTGGTCTCCAGAACCCTCACCATCTTTGTTGCCCTCCTCTGGACACGTTCCAGCTTGGCATTTCTAAGCAGCTGTACCCTGGCGGGGCAAGGTGTGGCAGCATGGGTGCAGGCATCAGAATACCAGTTCCCAGTAAAAGTCTGATGCCTTTTCAAGTTCTCTTTAGCGCAGCTAGTTTCTGGGGAGTGTGGTGGTTTAAGTCTCTCGCATCCTGCTTAAGCACCAGAATTTAAACGAGGTTTTTTTTAAAAAAAACGCTCTGCGTTGTAGGTTGGATCTATTCTGGTAATGGTGGCAGTTTAGAATTAACCCAAATTAAGAAGTTGGAAGGGGCCTAAAGACCGTCCAGTCCAACCCTCTGCACCTGCAAGATGACCTGAAGCAGGGGTCCCCAACATGGTTCCTGTGAGTGCCATAGTACCTGCTGACACCTTTCTGGGTGCCCGCTGAGTGCTTTTAGAAAGCGGGTGAGCCTCTTTTGAGCCTGCAAAGCACATTTGGCATTTTGAGGGGTGATGGTGAATGCCACCCCAGAATAGTTGTCATAGGAGAGATGCCCAAACATGGGAGGCTGATCTGAACGGAATACCTCCCTGCTCTCACCTCCTGGGAAGAAGGAGAGCCTAAAGGAGAAATGGAACTATACACTAAGGGCACATTCACGCATGCTGAATAATACACTTTAAATCCATTTTGCAGCTGGATTTCACTGTGTGAAATGTCAAAATCCACTTACAAGCGATCGTTAAAGTGCATCGAAGGTGGAGTGAAAGTGCATTATTCGGCATGTGTGAAAGCACCCTGAGTGAAGCCCAGGTACTTTCTAGTCCTGATCATCCAGTGGAAAACGCATTCATTTGAACGATGACAGCCAATAATGAGCCCCGCCTGACAATGGTCCCGCCCACTTTCTGAAACGTTTGGTGGGGGCCATTATGCCCACAGGGACCCTGCTGTAGAGGCTCAAGACCCTCTTGAGAGTCCTGAATCCACGGGGTTGAAGAACACCGCACTCAGATAGGATGATGTATGAGAAATTTGCACGGAGGATCATTCTGCCCCTTCCTGCTGACTTTCTTTCTCTCTCTCTCTCTTTTTCACAGGGATGTATTTCTAGCCTGGCTGGCCTCCCGCAATTCAAACAACGTTGTCTTTGTCAAATAACCCCCTTGGTCTTTCATGGTGGGAGAGAGAAACTATAGTTTGCGGTTCCCCTGTGCCTACGTCTTTTAGCCGAGGACAAAAAATAATAATTACCACCATGCCACTGGGGGAAGATGGATACAGCTTGTACATCAGTTGAGAGACCATTGACGACAGAGGACATCATCCTTTGGGGGGGTGGGGGGGAGGAAGCGATTTGGGTGCTGCAGATTTTTTTTTTCACCCTAAACTCTATCCCTTGGTATGTTTCTCTTGATGGAGCTGATTAAAGCTGGAACGGGGAATCTTTGGCCGGGGCCTGCCACATTCTTCTTGAGGGAAGAAGGGACTGAAAGAAAGGCAAGCTCTCCGCCCTGGGCAAAAAAGGGTGATTTTGCAAATGAGAGATGGCATTTCTGTCCTGAAGATCTGTGCATCCTTGTTGAAAGCTAGCCTTTTCCATCTGCTACTCTCTTGGGGTCAGTGGGAGGAATGATGGAGATCTTTATAGGACCAACACAGAGATAGAGAACTGGGTATCGGTGAAATTCTGACTTAATTTTCAAGGCACTCAACTGAGAGAGAGGGGGCTGTGGCTCCGTGGCAGATCTGCCGCTTTGCATCCAGAAGGTCCCAGGTTTGACCTGCAGCGGCTCTCCAGGGTCTCAGGCAGAAGTCTTTCACATCACCTACTTGCTTCGTCCCTTTAACTGGAGATGCCAGAGATTGAACCTGGGACCTTCTGCATGCCAAGCAGATGCTCTACCACTGAGCCACAGCCCCTCCCCAAATGTTGTGCCCAACATGGGGCTCGAACCCTTGACCCTGAGATCGAGAGTCTCATGCTCTGCTGACTGAGCTAGCCGGGCTGATAAAAAATTATCAGCAGATGATTTCAATCCATTGACCTCTGGGTTATGGGCCCAGCACACTTCCGCTGTGCCTCTTTGCTTCACAAAATGGACTTTGTGGTCCCACTGGGGTTCGAACCCCGGGCCTTCTGCGTGTAAAGCAGACTTGATAACCACTACACTATGGAACCTTGACCTGAGACACTGGAGAGCTGCTGCCAGTCTGGGTAGATGATACAGACCTTGATGGCCCGTGGATCTGACTCACCATAAAGCAGCTTCATGGGTAGGAGGTGCTGGAATTGCGTAGCATCACTGCTGGGGGGCATAGTGCACACTTTGAGGAAGAATAAGTGTGTTTTTTATAACCCCCTTTTCTCTACCTTTAAGGAGTCTCATAGGAGCTTACAATTTCCTTTCTCTCCCCACAACAAACACCTTGTGAGGTAGGTGAGGCTGAGAGAGTTCGGAGAGAACTGTGACTAGCCCAAGGTCACCCAGCTGGCTTCATGTGTAGGAGTGGGGAAACAAAATCCAGTTCACTAGATTAGGCTCTGCCGGAGGAGTGGGGAATCAAACCCGGTTCTCCAAATAAGAGTCCACTGCTCTTAACCACTACACCGTGCTGGCACGCTTTGCTTTCAGAAAGTCCCAGGTTCAATCCTTGCCTAGGTAGGGGCTTTCCACTGGCAGCTGTCCAGAAAGGAATTGATTTATTTAAATAAATCCTGCAGCCCTGCAATGCAGCAAATGTTACCAGGCGGGTGAATGCAGGAAAGAGCGTCCTCTCTGTTCTGTAAATAGACGGGGCCTACTACTCAGATTAGCTGATTTTCCAGTATAGTATAATGAAGTTTCATGCGTTCATTCTGGGGCCATTCCCTTTTCTGGGCTTCACTGGAGCTGGCAAATGCACGTTTCCCCTTCCTGTTTGTGCATTTCCAGATACCACATACATGCAGCAGCATAGTTTCAGACGGCAGCCGTGTTGGTCTGTGGTTGAGCAGCAAGATTGGAGCTCAGTAGTACCTTAAAGATCAACAATATTTCCAGGGTAAAAGCTTTCAAGAGTCAAAGCTTTGTCAGATGATGAAAGGAACTTTGACTCTCGAGAGCTCCCGAAAATCATATTGGACTCTTAAGGTGCATCTCGACTTGAATTTAGATGTGGGAGCATGGTGAAGATTAGACTTGTTGCTGTATTGTTTAACACTGTGCAGTGGTGAGTAATACAGGGCTGAGGATGGAGACATTTCTTAAGAGTAGTAGTGAACCGGCGTGGTGTGGAGGTTAAGAGAGGCGGACTCCCCACTCCTTCACATGAAGCCAGCTGGGTGACCTTGGGCTAGTCACAGTGCCCTCTGAACCGGGTTCGATTCCCCACTTCTCCATATTGGCCAGTCACAGTTCTCTCAAAACCCTCTTAGGCCATGTGGAGGCAGGCAGTGGTAAATCGCCTCAGAACCTCTCTTGCCTTGAAAACCCTACACGGTTGCCATAAGTCAGCTATGCCTTGATGGCACAAACACACAGTAGAAAAAACTCCTCTGTGATATGGTTATCAAGGAATGCAGGGACTGAGGGAAGAGTCTCTCTTCTAGACTAGAGCGGGGTCTTTGCTGATGCTTTCCTCTAGCTAAGGAAAAAGTATCCATTTTATTAAAAAACTAAAGATTAGAATACACGCAAGCTGTCCCTCTCAAAACAAACAGTCCTTGGTCCATGGAGTTCACTCTCCTCCCAGCTACATGTTCTTCGGCTTGGAGATAATCCCATCTGGGTACCGTTGCTTGAACTGGGCTACCACATCGGGGTCCAGCAAGTGGATTCCATCTAGCTGGTTGCCAAGGGTGATCCTAGAAAGGACAAGGAACCATTAGAGAAGAGTTGGTTTTTATATGCCGTCTTTCTTTACCACTTAAAGGAGTATCAAACCAGCTTAAAATCACCTTCCCCTCCCCACAACAGACACCCTGTGAGGCAGGTGGGGCTGAAAGAGCTCTAAGAGAGCTGTGACTAGCCCAAGGTCACCCAGCTGGCTTCATGTGGAGGAGTGGGGAAACCAACCCGGTTCACCAGATTAACATGAGCTGCTCATGTGGAGGAGTGGGGAATCAAACCCGGTTCTCCAGATCACAGTCTACCACTCCACAGCTCTTAACCACTACACCACTCTGGCTCTCAACCTTTGAAAACCTAGTTGGATTCATTCCCCTAGTACAGTTGATTTCCTGTGGTACTTCTTGCGCTGAAGGAAAGTACCACCACTAGTGGAACAGATCCATGACATCCAACCTCAGGACTGAGAATAGGGATAACCAAGTCTGGGGAGGGCCAGGCTTTTTATGCAGAAGGTCTCTGGTTCAATCTCTGGCCTCTCCGGTTAAACGATCTCAGGTATCCAATAACGGGAAAGACTCTTTGCCAGTTAAGAGTCAGCAGTGGGGAGCTAAACAAACTGTTAAGTTCTACAAAGAAGGGGGGGGGAGACTCGCGGGGTCTGTCAAAGGAAAGCTGTTTTGGAAGTCGGGCAGATTTCCCGTCTCTCCTTTGGAGAAATCCCTTGCTTTGGGGCCCCAAAGGGCCACTCACCAATTGGGCTGGACGTTGTGGGGTCGTCCAAAGAGCTCAATCTTGCGCGTCCCAGGCGAGAGGCGCTCGATCATGCCATAGATCTCGTCTGGCTTGTGGCTGGTGGAGCGCACCTATGGAGGAGAGGCATGGTTTCATGGGAAGGAAGCGAGGGGGAGGGGGTTGGAACAAGAAGATGCCTTTCCAGGTTGAGCCAGCAGGGGTCGCTAGACCAAGTCATCAAAGGAGGCCACGTCTCACCTCTGCCACGATGACATCGCAGTCGAGACCTCGGTTGAAGCCCTGGGGGTTTCCTTTCACCCCAACCTGTGCCGAAGACAAAGAAGCCATACGGATGGATCTAGGACTGCGGCATTTCATCCCTTTGATTGTTTTTTTTAATTATTAAAGCAGCTTTTTATCAACTAGAACTAGAAGAAGAGTTGGTTTTTATATGCTGACTTTCTCTACCACTTAAGGAAGAATCAGATAAGCTTACAATCACCTACCCTTCCCCTCCCCACAACAGACACCCTGTGATGTAGGTGGGGCTGAGAGAGCTCTAAGAGAGCTGTGACTAGCCCAAGGTCACCCAGCTGGCTGTGTGTTTAGGATTGGGGAAACAAATCCACTTCACCAGATTAGCCTCCACCACTCGTGGAGGAGTGGGGAATCAAACCAGGTTTTCCAGATCAGACTCCACAGCTCCAAACCACCGCTCTTAACAACTACACCATGCTGGCTCTCAACTAGACAGGTGAACCAATGAATCGGACACCATATAGTTTATTACTTTTTTTGCAAAAGAACAGTATTAGGTGGCATCCCTTATTCTCTCACACACAGAATGGAATGCCTGCCACTGAAATGAGGGCCATTATACCAGTTGCGTGTAGATCATTAAAGGGAAAAAACAAATCTTGCATTGAAATGATTGTTTTATTCCTATGAGGAGCCCCATGGCACAGAGTGGTAAGCTGCAGTACTGCAGTGAAAAGCTCTGCTCATGATCTGAGTTCTATCCCAACGGAAGTTGGTTTCAGGTAGCCGGCTCAAGGTTGACTCAGCCTTCCATCCTTCCAAGGTCGGTAAAATGAGTACCCAGCTTGCTGGGGGTAAAGGGAAGATGACTGGGGAAGGCACTGGCAAACCACCCCGTAAACAAAGTCTGCCTAGGAAACGTCGGGATGTGACGTCACCCCATGGGTTAGGAATGACCCAGTGCTTGCACAGGGAACCTTTATCTTTTAAGTTTTCCCTATTGGGCTCGAAGCTCCCCAAATGTATTGAGTTTGTGGCTGCTTTCGGAAGCCCGCTCCAGGATGATGACCAGCTGCAAGCTCTACCTTTGAAGCTCTCTCCCCATATTTGGTTGAGTTCCCCCCCCCCTTGTTTGCTGTTCTATTGCTCCCGTAAACTTCCCATTTTGCTCAGGATTCCTACTCGCCCAGCTCTCCTCGCCTACCAAGCAGTGCTCCTTGCCGTGGTTCAACCAATGGCCTGTGCGCCCCGTCCTGATGATGCGTTGTAGCTGGTTGGTTTTCACCCAAATTATCTCGTCCACCCGCTCGTACCTGGGGGAACAGCGAGGGGTCAAACTGGGCAAGGAGAAAAGGGGTGGGATGAGGGGGGCAGGGGAAAAAAATGCAAGGAGCTCCCCGAAACCTTTACTCACCCCCAAAGATTGAGGCACTCTCGGCCCAGCTCCATGGCCCTAGAAGACAAAGAAGAAATGGACAAATAGCGAGCCATCTGTCCTCACTAGCGTGTTCTCCTCAAAAGAAGAGCTAGTTTTTAACAGCTGACTTTCTCTACCACTTAAGGGAGAACAGGTCACAATGCAGAGGCAGACAATGGGAAATCACCCCTGAACGTCTCTACCCCTCAAAACCCTACGGGGTCACCATAAGTCAGCTGATGACCCTTTCGCCCGCCCGAGTTGTTTAAAATGGTTTTATACTGTCACTCACCCAAAGTCTTACTTCACAGGAGAAAGGTTAACTCCCTCCCCTCCTCCACCAGTCACTGTCTCAGATTGGCCGGGGCCTCCCCTCGATTCCCCTTACCGGCCGGTGACCCAGAGGAAGAGGAAGCCCTCGTCCTGCAGCACGGGGATGTTGAGGCGCCTCATCTCGTCATCGGTGAGCGTTCCGTAGGGCAGCTCCATGTGTATGTCCCAGGGAGGGTCGGCCATCACCACGGCAAACTTGCCCAAGATGCTGACGTCCAGGTAGCGAATGTCGCAGCAGATCCACTGCCACCAAAACCACAGGGGGGAGCGGGGGAGAGGAACACAGGATGGGACCGTGACGGATACATCGAGGGCTGCTCGTACAACATTTGAAACATGACAAGCCCTCCCTCACCGCCCCCATCCATCCCCACCAGCCTAAGGTACCTGCGGGGGGAAGAGGCGGTCCACACTGGGGTCCCTCCCCACGGCCTGGGGGAAGGCCAGCTCCTGGCCCGAGCTGAGCTCCCGCCCGCCGGGGGCGTCCAGGTCAGCGCAAGCGTCGATCTCGTAGTGCACGTATTTGCAGGTGTCCATGTGGAAGCAGGTGTTGAGGAAGGAGCAGTCCCCCAGCGACTCATCTGTGTGCTTGTTGATGATGCGGCTGGGAGTGGGCGGGGGGGGGAGAAGATGGCCGATTGTGAGACTCCCTTCCCCTCCCACGGCACCAGAAGATGCAGCCCTCTCCGAACACATGAGGCTGCCTTCTACTGAATCAGACCCCTGGTCCATCAAAGTCAGTATTGTCTACTCAGACTGCCAGCGCCTCTCCAGGGTCTCAGGCAGAGGTCTTTCCCATCACCTCCTTGCCTAGTCCCTTTAACTGGAGATGCTGCCGGGGATTGAACCTGGGACCTTCTGCATGCCCAGCAGATGCTCTACCACTGAGCCATGGCCCCTCCCCAAAAATGTGGCTTGCCCCAAAGAATCCTGGGAATGGCAGTTGGGTGTGGGGTATGAAGCATTTCCTGTCAGGGTTTATTTGCTGCTACGTTCCCTGCAACCTCACATGAAGCTGTCTTTAAAAAAATATTTTATTTCATTTTGAATAGATAGTACAGAAAAGAAAAATGAAAAACAGATAGGGGGAATTTAACATTTAAATTTTACCCATGCCCAAGCTGACCCCGTCAATTGTCTTAACCCCACGATAAGATCGCTAATAGTAATTCAAAATTTAACTTTTTTTCAAAATAGTTATTCAAAATTTAACAAAGTTGCAAAAACTATTAATGCTTGATGTCTAGTCTATTTTTCGTTAATCTGAACTATTATACTATTGGGAACATGGACCTTGACTAATATTTGTATCTATGTTTTCATTATAAAGTTACACTCAATGTTAAAAAGCTATAATAAAGACTTTTCTGAGATAAATTTTCTAATCTTGATTATAACTAACACCGATCCTCCTTTATATAAACATAATTAAATCATGTGTATCTGTCAAAAAATGGTTGCCATTTCTGACATGAAGCTGCCTTCTACTGAATTAGACCCTTGGTCCATCCAAGTCACTATTGTCTACTCAGGCCAGCAGCGGCTCTCCAGGGTATCAGGCGGAGGTCTTTCACATCACCTACTTGCCTAGTCCCTTTAACTGGAGATGCCGAAGATTGAACCTGGGACCTTCTGCATGCCAAGCAGATGCTCAACCACTGAACATACTGAATCAGACGCTTGGTCCATCCAAGTCAGTATTGTCTACTCAGACCGGCAGCGGCTCTCCAGGGTCTCAGGCAGAGGTCTTTCACATCACCTACTTGCCTCGTCCCTTTAACTGGGGATTGGGGCGGGGAGACAAGTTTCAAAGTATGCAAAGGACTAGTAGTTATTGTGCTGGAAGGCCCCAGTGCTCAGGGAGAAACAGAAGCAGGTGATCCAGGTCCCCAATTCCTTCCCCAAGGGCCTGCCTGAACCCTGCCCCATCCACGACACTCACCGGAAATGCAGCTTACGGCACGGCCGGTCGGCATCGTTGGCCTTCATGCACTCCTCCTTCGTGCCGTAGTCGCAGAACTCCTGCACTTGGGCACGGCCCCGCGAGCGGAACTTCTCCACAATGGACTGCTCCTTGGCCGTGGTCGTGTTGAGCAGCTCCAGGATCTCCTGGCTCACCTGAGAGAGGAGGTGTTTTTTATATGCCAACTTTTCTCTACCACTTAAGGGAGACTCAAACTTGCTTACAATCGCCTTTCTTTCCCCTCCCCACAGCAGACACCCTGTGAGGTAGGTGGGGCTGAGAGAGCTGTGACTAGTCCAAGGTCACCCAGCTGGCTTCGTGTGGAGGAGTGGGGAATCAAACCCAGTTCTCCAGATCAGAGTCCACCACTCCAAACCACTGCTCTTAACCGCTACACCACGCAGGAAGCAGACCTGTCCCAGGTTGGCGCCCAAAGCTGGTCAGAAGGATGCCCCGGGGCTTTTAGACACCTAACAATCAACAGATGGTTGCATAATTCCAGCCTCTGGGTCCCGGCCTCCGTCTCATTTGCCTTCCATCTCAGAATGGTTAACTGAATCCTGTGAGGTCAACCGAGAGGGCCGAACGCACTGAGCCAAGTCAACAAATTAGTGCTAAGGGACAAGCAGAAAACATCTCGTAGAGCTGGTGAACGCGTGAAGCTGCCTTATAGTAAACCCAGCCATTGGTTCATCAAGGTCAGCACTTAGACTGGCAGAGATTCCCCAGAGCCTCAGGGCTGAATTCTGTTGCATCACCTACTGGTAAATTCTGTAACTGGAGATGCCGGGGATTGAACTGGGGACCTTTTGCATACCTAGCAGATGCTCTACCACTGAGCCACGGCCCCAGGCTTTTTGTTAAGAACACAAACATAGATATAAGGTACCGAAGGGAATGAATTGGCAAACTCCCCAGAGTCACCTGGCCATCTTGCCACCAGGAACCACATGCTGGGATGCATCAGCACGGCATAGGGTTGCCGGGTCCCTTACCACTACCAGCGGGAGGCTTTTGTGAGAGAAGCCTGAGGAGGGCAGGGTTTGGGGAGGGACTTCAATGCCATAGAGTCCAGTTGCCAAAGCGGCCATTTTCTCCAGGTAGGGTTGCCAGGTCTCTCTTCACCACCAGCAGGAGGTTTTTGGGGCAGAGCCTGAGGAGGGCGGGGTTTGGGGAGGGGAGGGACTTCAATGCCATAGAGTCCAGTTGCCAAAGCGGCCATTTTCTCCAGGGGAACTGATCTGTCGGCTGGAGATCAGCTGTAATGGCAGGAGATCTCCAGCTAGTACCTGGAGGTTGGCAACCCTAAACATCAAGGTAGCCTAGGGTTGCCAGGTCCCTCTTCACCACCAGCAAGAGATTTCAATGCCATAGAAGGGGAGGGGAGAGACTTCAGTGCCATAGAGTCCAATTGCCCAAGCGGCCATTTTCTCTAAGGGAACCGATCTCTATCAGCTGGAGGTCAGTTGTTATAGCAGGAGATCTCAAGCTAGTACCTGGAGGTTCTATAAACAAGAGGTGTACTGAAATAAGGTTATGGAAATCCCTACACAGGAAAATTATTTTTCAGTACACAACCACTAATCACTCTAAATATTCTTTTCCAAACTGTATTACACTTTATACATATCAACGTATGATGAATTATTACAGTAAGACATACAATACTGAATGCATAAGATGGACTATAGCATGTTAGTGTCCATAAATCAAAGTTCATATAACTGATGTTCAGAGTTATATAACAAGCATCCATCCAGAATTGTAATAATATAATAGTTGGAACACCAGGGGGGAAAAAAGGGGGGGAATTCCATTTATCCAGCAGTATGATCCTTCAGTGCCAAAATTGAAAGATGCACTTGTTCCGTGGTCAGCTAATCCTTGCTGGCCAATCCTATGTTGATCCTTGGATGTATTGCTGCTAAGAAGCTAGCGTAGAAAATGCTGCTGGAGAAAACTATGTGCTAGCTTCTTAGCAGCAATACATCCAAGGAACAACATAGGATTGAACATCAGTTATATGAACTTTGGTTTATGGACACTAACATGCTATGGTCCATCTTATGCATTCAGTATTGTATGTCTTACTGTAATAATTCATCATATGTTGATATGTATCAAGTGTAATACAGTTTGAAAAAAAATATTTACCTGGAGGTTGGCAACCCTAGCACGGCACTGCTTCCCCACAGAGCCCACGCCACAATTCCGCCTCCCCTTCCAGAGGGTCGGGGCCTTACCTTCTTGCTCTGCTGCTCCTTCGTGGACTGCTGGCTCAGCAAGCTCTCGATTTCCAGGTCCAGATCGGAGGCCTGCTTGCGAGACTTCTTGGGGGGCTCTTTGAGAGGCTCGGAGGATGCTGAGGCCGAGAGCGCTGCCCCGGCTGTTGAAGCGGGGAGCCCGGCCTCCTGTTCCGCCCGCCGCTTTGCCCCTCCAGCCCCGCCGCCTTCCGCCGGGCCCTTCTTCTCCACCTCGGCCCCCTTCATGGCCGAGAGCTTGGAGTGGTCAGCGTAAGTGACCAGCATGGGTTGGTCGTCGTCCTGGAGGAGGCCCCGTTTCACCTCGATGAGTTCCTGGGCTGCGAACTTCTGCAGGAGGCTCTCCACGCTCCGCTGCGTGGCGGGGGCTTCAGGCTGCAGGGCAGGGAGAAGGCAGTCACGGTGGGAAGGAAATTTCCTGCATCATCAGCCAAAGGAAAACACTGGCCTCTCACATGAACACGTACATTAAGCTGCTTTATACTGAATCAGACCCTTGGTCCATCAAAATCAGTATCATCTACTCAGACTAGCAGTGGCACTCCAGAGTCGCAGGCTGAGGTCTTTCACATCACCTACTTGCCTAATCCCTTTAATTGGAGATGCTGGGGATTGAACCTGGGACCTTCTACATGCCAAACAGATGCTCTACCACTGAGCCATGGTCCCTCCCCTAAACCATTTCCCTCTATTAAACCTGATGTTCTCCTACCTACATGAAGTTGCCTTCTACTGAATCAGACTCTTGGCCCATCAAAATCAGTATCATCATCTCAGACCAGCAGCAGCTCTCCAGGGTCTCAGGCTGAGGTCTTTCACATCACCTCCTTGCCTAGCCCCTTTAACTGGAGATGCCGGGGATTGAACCTGGGACCTTCTGCATGCCAAGCAGATGCTTTACCACTGAGCCACAGCCCCTCCCAGCATCCAGCAAATTAGGTTTACTGCATAGGTGTAGTGGTTAAGAGCAGTGGTTTGGAGTGGTGGACTCTAATCTGGAGAACCGGGTTTGGTTCCCCACTCCTCCACATGAGCGGCGGAGGCTAATCTGGTGAACTGGGTTGGTTTCCCCACTCCTACACATGAAGCCAGCTGGGGGACCTTGGGCTAGTCACAGCTCTCTTAGAGCTCTCTCAGCCCCACCTACCTCACTGGGTGTCTGTTTGTGGGGAGGGGACGGTGATTGTAAGCCGGTTTGAGTCTCCCTTAAGTGGTAGAGAAAGTTGGCATATAAAAAACAACTCTTGTTCTTCCCCACAACAGACACCTTGTCTGTTGTGGGAAAGAAGAAGACACCTTGTGAGGTAAGTGGGGCTAACAGAGTTCAGAGAGAATGGTGAGAGAAGAAACACATCATCCTGAGATGTTCTGAAGAACAGGTGTCCATCAGCGTCTCTGCCCAGCTTCCTCACCGTGGAGATGGCATGGCAGATGGACAAGGCATCCGTGGGCAGTGCCAGCCCCAGGTCCGAGAGATGGTGCAGGAGCTTTTTCTCAAGCTCGGGGTCAGCCACCAAGTCCCCTGGCTCAGTGGCAGTGCTGGGCGTGGCCGACGAAGGAACCGGGCTGTCGCTTCGGAAGGGAGGGGTCAGCGCCAACTCTGGGTTTCTGAGATCTGAAATAAGGAAGAGGAAGGAGACCCGGTAAGGATTTCCACTGAGAAAAAAAGGCCTTGCTCTTGGCTCCAGCTTTCCCCACCCCGCACCCAGTCACCAACCGTATCCTTCCCAGGCCCCTTTACATTACTGCCTCTTTATCTTGTAATTACCTGAAGAAGTGAGCTGTGGCTCACGAAAGCGCCTACCCTGCCAGAAATGTTGTTAGTCTTTAAGGTGTTACTGGACTCTTGCTCTTTTTATTTGCTATTTTCCCCAGAAGAAGTGATATCTGTAGTCTGGAGAACAGTTCTAATTCTGAGAGCCCTCAAGGCCCCCACCTGGAGGTTGGCAACCCATATGCCTTCAGGTCACTCAGTCTAGCCTAGCCCACAATGAAGGTATATAAATGAAGTAAATAATGAAGCTCAAGACAATGCATTCTCCTGGATTGAATAGAGATCTGGGTCTCCTGTCTCATTACCAATGCTAGTTTCTCCATGCCGACTACCCCCCTGCCTATCACACCTACTCCAATCACGCCCGCTAATGTCATTGACTTGCTTTTGACATTTACATTGCCATTGTGTGTCTGATTCACTCGTCTCTACTTAAGGAGAGATGGACTCACATTCTAGCTGTATCTGAAGAAGGGAGCTGCGGCTCACAAAAGCTCACACCCTGCCAGAAATATTGTTAGCCTTTAAGGTGCTACTGGGCTCTTGCTCTTTTCTACTGCTACAGACAGACTAACACGGCTACCCATCGTGATTTATCTTGTAATAGTTGGGTATCTTTTAATCGTTTCACAAAAAGAGCCCTGAAGGTCTTTCTCGTCCAGCATCCAGAACTCACACGCAGGGCAGGAGGGGCCCCTCTTTTGTTCTTTGGCCTCCATCCTCTGCTATTGACAGGCACACTGCCTCTGACCACGGAGGCTCCACTTAACTCACATGCATAATCGGTCACATCAGGTCGCCAGGAGCATCCCCGACTTGTCGTATCTCAGATCCCAGTAAACAGCTCGTACAGGATCCACCCTAAAGTCTCTTGCCGTCATTTCCAGCCATTTCGGCATACTGCCTCTGCACATGGAGGCTCCATTCGGCTGCCGGGCTGTGTCAGCAGGCTGACCACAGATGCCCCTTCCTCCCCCATAGATTGCTGGCTCCCATTCAACACTAACCTTCGACCCACCCACCCCAAGCCTCCAGACCCCCCCAAGCCTCCAGACCCACCCCCCAAGCCAAGCCTCCAGACCCACCCCCTGCAAGCCTCCAGACCCACCACCCAAGCCTCCGGACCCCCCCTCCAAGCCTCCAGACCCCCCCTCCAAGCCTCCAGACCCCCCCTCCCAGCCTCCAGACCCCCCCTCCCAGCCTCCAGACCCCCCCTCCAAGCCAAGCCTCCAGACCCCCCCTCCAAGCCAAGCCTCCAGACCCCCCCTCCAAGCCAAGCCTCCAGACCCCCCCTCCAAGATTCCAGACCCCCCCTCCAAGCTTCCAGACCCCCCCTCCAAGCCTCCAGACCCCCCTCCCAGCCTCCAGACCCCCCTCCCAGCCTCCAGACCCCCCCCAAGCCAAGCTTCCAGACCCCCCCTCCAAGCTTCCAGACCCCCCCTCCAAGCTTCCAGACCCCCCCTCCAAGCCTCCAGACCCCCCTCCCAGCCTCCAGACCCCCCCCAAGCCAAGCCTCCAGACCCCCCCCCCAAGCCAAGCCTCCAGACCCCCCCCCAAGCCAAGCTTCCAGACCCCCCCCTCCAAGCTTCCAGACCCCCCCCTCCAAGCTTCCAGACCCCCCCCTCCAAGCTTCCAGACCCCCCCTCCAAGCCTCCAGACCCCCCCTCCAAGCCTCCAGACCCCCCCTCCAAGCCTCCAGACCCCCCTCCCAGCCTCCAGACCCCCCCCAAGCCAAGCTTCCAGACCCCCCCCAAGCCAAGCTTCCAGACCCCCCCTCCAAGCTCCCCTCCAAGCTTCCAGACCCCCCCCTCCAAGCTTCCAGACCCCCCCCCTCCAAGCTTCCAGACCCCCCCCTCCAAGCTTCCAGACCCCCCCCTCCAAGCTTCCAGACCCCCCCCTCCAAGCTTCCTCACCCAAAGGCTCCTGCTTTCTCCTCCGCTGCAGCCGCTCCCGCAGCGAGTCCAGCTGCTTCTTGTGAGCCTGGATCGAGCTCCATGTGTCCGACATCGCCCCGCTTTGCCGGGCAGCGGTTTTTGCAGAGAGGGGGCCGGAACGAAGAGCAGCCTAAGCCCGGACAGGAAGTGATGCCGGGGGGGATGACGATAAGGGAGGCACGCTTCCGGTTCTGTGCCCGTCCCTTGACGCCTTTGCCGGACACCAGCGAAGGGGAAACGGTCGCCTCGGTCGGGGGAGTGAAGCTCCGGCAGCCATTTTTGTAACGGGTCCCTTCACCCCCGTTCCCCTACGCAGGGCAGCCATCTTTGTTACTGGCACGGGCGTTCGCTTTCTAAACCACACCTTTAAATAAAAAAATAAAAAATGTAAACCCCTCGGCACTTAACGGCTGTTCCAGCATGAGCTGTCGTGGTTGAGAACTCGTTCCCTCCGATTACAGACTCTCTCCGCCTTTCAACCATCTTCCCTACTGGCAAGCAAGGGCTGAAACGGTTGCTTTGTGGGCCCAGAGCCGTGGTTGAACGGCGGTGCCGCCATTTTTATTCCGGGCACGCTCGAGGAGCTGAGAGCTGTCCTTTGTTTAAGTCTTGGCAACCGGCTAAGGAATTATTCAGTGCGCAGCCGCCAACACGCTTATTTCTTTTCCTTTTAAGAGGAAAAACCTTCCAGTATTCAATGATGTACTTATTTTACAAGATAAACCTTCATATGCACTTTTTACACACTATGTTAGAAAGCTGTTGTATTGTTTATACAGGGAAATATATCTACCCAGATATATCTACCCAGATATAATCAAGCCTGAACTGACCCTAGAAGCTAAAATGACTAAACTGAGGCTGTTGTATTTTGGTCACGTCATGAGAAGACAAGGGTCACTGGAAAAGACAAGCATGCTAGGAAAAGTTGAGGGCAGCAGGAAAAGAGGAAGACCCAACAAGAGATGGATCGACTCAATAAAGGAAGCCACAGCCTTCAATTTGCAAGATCTGAGCAAGGCTGTCAAAGATAGGACACTTTGGAGGACTTTCATTCATAGGGTCGCCATGAGTCGGAAGCGACTTGACGGCACTTAACACACACACACATATCACTGTTCTTATAATTCATCTTATTCAGTAGAACAATGTCCCTTATGAAATTCTAACTATATGTTAACCAAACTTGTCAAACGTTCCAAAAGATAAATCCGTTGTTGAAGTCTGGCAAGGGGAGCCGGGCGCTCTTTCATGCTGCTGCTTTCCCAAGTTGCATTTTTGCTGCAACGTAGCAACAGGGAATTATTCACTCTGGGATGCACACTTTGCGCTCATCTTTGGCCGTAGCTTAAATGTCTAATGGAGCAAAGCAGAGACAAAAAGATCGCAGCTCCTTTTTCCTTTGTGGGAGGGGCCGTGGCTCAGTGGCAGAGCATCTGCTTGGCATGCAGAAGGTCCCAGGTTCAATCCCTGGCACTCCCAATTAAAGGGTCTAGGCAGGTTGGTGATGTGAAAGTCCCCTGCCTGAGACCCTGGAGAGCTGCTGCCGGTCTGAGAAGGCAATACTGACTTGGATGGACCAATGGTCTGATTCAGTAGAAGGCAGCTTCATGTGTTCATGTGGGGAACATGAACTGAGAGAGGGCTGCAGTTATCTATCTATCCATCCATCCATCGGTGGAGAAGTAAGTTTCTAGGCTAGGCACCCGAGTCCTTTCAAGGAAAAAGAGGCAGGGTAAAAATGTCTCGATGTAAATAATCGCTTGCTGTCAAAGCACTTGTTTTCCATGCAAAAGATCTCCGTGAGGCATCCCCGGGAATTTGGGGGAACAGCATGGAGACTTTTAATGCTTTCTGCAGAACTCTGTCAGCTTGTTTCGCTTCGAACCCTGCAAGTTTCTAGTCCACTTTGTTACACGGACAAATCTGAAACAGTTACGGAGCTGCCAGTCTTGCTCTGCAGAAATGCCTGACCAGCACCGTAAATATTCTGCACTTCCACCATCCTACTAAACAAAGTGGTGCCGAATTCAACCCTGAGCATCTTTCCTTTCACTTGAAGGCCACAGAAGGATCTCTTCACACAACGCAGAGTTAAATTGTGGAACTCCCTGCCCCAGGATGTGGTGATGGCTGCCCACTTGGAAGGCTTGCAGAGGGGAGTGGACATGTTCATGGAGGAGAGGGCTATCCATGGCTACTAGTCAAAATGGAGACTGGACGTGATGCATACCTATGCTCTCCAGGATCAGAGGAGCATGCCTATTGTATGAGGTGCGGTGGAACACAGGCAGGACGGTGGCTTCCTAGAGGCACCTGGTTGGCCACTGTGTGAACACACTGCTGGGCTTGATGGACCTGGGTCTGATCCAGCAGGGCTTTCCTTATGTTCTAGCCCTTAATCAAAGGCGCAGGCAAAGGAAAAAGCAAAAGGGGGGTACAGGTTTCCTTCCTTCCTGCAGTCAGAATGCTGCTGCGTTACTCAGCCAAAGGTAGTTTCACGTGGTCATCACAGACAAGAGACTCGTTTGTGCAAAACGGTAGCCCCCTCCCCCCACTTTTTAAATAACCCACGACGAGGAATAGAGAAATCGAGAAGAGATGCCAAGTGGAAAGGCTGAGAGGCGGCTTGAATAATAGCAAAGATGGGGTGGGGGGGGAAGAGTGGAGGATTATCTCAGAGAAGGAAGTCCCTCCCTCCGGTTGGAGGCCTGCCAAGACATGAAAGCAACAAAGGAAATGCTGGTGGTATAAGCCTCTAAATAGCATTATCCGTAACTGATGGGGGGGGGGGAGGGAGGATCGGTATACCCAAAAGCACCCGTTCTGCCAGAGGAAAGCAATTTTCAGTCTGATTCAAAGATGCTTTCTTACCAGGGCCAATAATACTTCCCCCCCGTTCAAAATGTATAACCAGAAGGTAGGATTTCCGAGGAAGCGGGGATCAGGCTTTCATTCACCCGTTGTCGTTTCAAGAGAGATGAAGAGAGTGGAGACCCGGGTTACCGTCATCAGCTGCCTCTTTCTCCATTCAGAGTTGCCTTCTTTGTTAGGAGACATTAAACCCGGGTTTGGACTCCATGAAGAGGAGGAGGGATCCTTTTTGACCAGGGAAAAAGCCACGCTAGGGATCACGAGACCCACGTGGCCAAAAGCCATGTGGCAAGGGCGCCGCAATGGGAAGTAGAAGGAAGGGCCGTGGCTCGGTGGTACACCATCTGCTTGGCATGCAGAAGGTGCCAGGTCCAACCCCCTGCCTCTCCAGTTAAAAAGGATCAGCCAGTAGGGGATGTGAAAGGCCTCTCCCTGAGACCCTGGAGAGCTGCTGCCAGCCTGAGTCGACGATACTGACCTTGAAGGACTTACAGTCTGTCAGTATAAGGCAGCTTCAGGTATTCAAGGTGAGATTGGCCAGAAATGCTGGAAGGACCCAACCTGTTGCATCACAAAAATATTCCAGGTCTTGTGGCGCTAACGTATTTGCTGCACATGTCTACGAAGAATTAAGTTCCACAAAGCTTGCTGTCGTTTAAGTGTACATCAAATTGCAGGCTTATTGCAGCATCAGCTACTTCAGGATGCTTCGGTCTGCAAAGGCCAATGTCATGATTGATATGTCAGTGTCTAGGGTGCTGCAATACTCCCTTTTTCGATTTTGTTTCCCCCAATTAAAGGCTGTGCCGTCCTGAGCAACGTGGCCCCGTACAAATCTATGTATGTTGTGACTTGCTGTCAATGAATAATAATGTGCGTGTTAAGTGCCGTCAAGTCGCTTCTGACTCATGGGATCCCAATGAATCAATGTCCTCCAAAATGTCCTAACTTTGACAGCCTTGTTCAGGTCTTGCAAATTGAGGGCTGTGGCTTCCTTTGTAGAGTAAATCCATCTCTTGTTGGGTCTTCCTCTTTTCCTGCTGCCCTCAACTTTTCCTAGCATGATTGCCTTTTCCAGTGACTCGTCTTCCCATAATGTGACCAAAATACAACAGCCTCAGTTTTGTCATTTAGCTTCTAGGGAGATATCAGATCTGTGTTAAGTGCCATCAAGTCGCTTCTGACTCATGGTGACCCTATGAATGAAAGTCCTCCAAAATGTCCTATCTTTGACAGCCTTGCTCAGATCTTGCAAATTGAGGGCTGTGGCTTCCTTTATTGAGTCAATCCATCTCTTGTTGGGTCTTCCTCTTTTCCTGCTGCCCTCAACTTTTTCTAGCATGATGGTCTTTTCTAGTGACTCTTGTCTTCTCATAATGTGACCAAAATACGATAGCCTCAGTTTAGTCATTTTAGCTTCTAGGGTCAGTTCAGGCTTGAATTGATCTATAACCCACTGATTTGGGGGTTTTTTTGGAAGTCCAACTGCCAAACTATAAATAATTGTTATTGGAAAATGCATATTTAGCATGCGTTTTACTAAAGATAACGAACAATATGAATGTTAATTTGAGTTTGGATTAAGAATACCCAAGTATCATGCAATGAAGGACTTGTTCATTATGGAAGAACCTATAAATATATCTTTAAATTTATCAACCATTTACATTTTTATTCCTTTGAGTGGTTGCGTAGCTAGAGGCCCCAGTGCACTGCTTGGCCCGGGGGCCTATAATGCCGATAAGACGGCCCAGCTTTCATGGGGGAGTATCTCCCACCCCCAAATCCTTCCTACACCGTAGTTACTGTTGCTGAGGGGTCACTAACGCCACAAAGATGAAGCCCCTCCTCCAGAGATCCCCCCTGGGACCCACATGGAAAGTCACCCCCGCCCCTCACTCCACTCCACTTCTTGTTGGAAATAAGAGTCAGGGACTTGATAGTTCTGTCAAACTGCTTTTATTGGGGGAAATCAAGATGGCCGCTCTCTGCTTGGCTGGACAGGCCGGCACTCTGCTCGCCACTAGAGAGGGACCCTGTTTGCTACAGGGGCGCAGCGTTCCCCCGCTCCGTGGTGGGATCATGCCTCCTGGCCAAGCGACGTCCAAGCTACATTAAAAAGAAAAGACTAATCCCGCTAAAATTAGGCTGCAGTCGTTCCTCTGGCGGGGCCTGGATCGCGTCCCCTCCTCCCCCACCACCCGCAATCAATGTCGCTGGAACCATTTTCCCCTGAGAAAGAGAGAAAAAGGGAAAGGGAAAACAAAAGGAATACAGTTAGAAAGGGTAAATGGGGGAAAGTGCTCACATACCCTCTAGGAGCTACATGAACCTGTCAGAATAACTCAAAACCTCGGCCAAGGGTGCGCCACCCAGAATCCTCCGGTAAGCCAAGACACCAAAAACCATCGAGTCCCACATTGAAGAAGAAGAGGAGTTGGTTTTTATACGCCGACTTTCTCTGCCACTTAAGGGAGAATCAAACCGGCTTACAATCACCTTCCCTTTCCCTCCCCACAACAGATACCCTGTGAGGTAGGTGGGGCTGAGAGACCTCTAAGATAACTGTGACTAGCCCAAGGTCACCCAGCTGGCTTTGAGTGTAAGAGTGGGGAAACAAATCCAGTTCACCAGATTACCCTCCATCGCTCATGTGGAGGAGTGGGGAATCAAACCCGGTTCTCCAGATCAGACTCCACCACTCCATACCACCGCTCTTAACCACTACACCAAGCTGGCTCTCAGATGCCACTGGCCAATCAGATGCCACCAAATGGCGCACAGAGGCCAAAGTTTGGGGGAAAGACATTGAACAGCTCTTCGCTGCGTTCTCAAAATACTCCTGAGCCACCCATGAACTGGGAGGAGGCCCCGACACAGATGCGCACTAAAAGGAACGTGCATTTCTTCTCCACTCAGTAATCTGATTTCAAGGGACCCTAACAATTGCCCGCGCACGTGCCTTCTCTGTTGTGGCCTCAATTTTGTGGAAAGGTCTGTCTGAAGAGGTCAGGACGGATCCCACGCCTCTGTCACCCCACAAATTATGTAAAGCAGAACTGTTCAGGATGACATTTCTAGAAAGGTAATTTGGCAGGCGCCTTCACACATGCTGAATAATGCACTTTCAACCCACTTTTAATGCACTTTAACGATAGCTTGCAGGTGGATGTTGCCTCTTCACACGGTAAAACCCAGCTGCAAAGTGCACCAAAAGTGGATTAAAAGTGCATCATTTGGCATGTGTGAAAGCACCCTATAACAGACCAGTTCGGAAAAGAACCTATAAAGTGAAAAGGGTGTACTGGACGTATCTGTTTGCTGGGGTGTTGCGGGGAGATAGTTGTGAATTATTTATTTATGGTTGTGAACTTCCTGCATTGTGCAGGGGGTTCTATGAACCCAAGCCTCCCTTCTCCTCTTCCTTGCCGATTGATAGAATTTACAGATTTTGTAATATACACTGTGCAAAACTTCCCTCTTCAGAGACAGACAGACGGTTCCAGCCATAGCAGAAAGGGACCTTAGGAAGCATTTTCTAATAGTTATAGCGGTTCCTCAGTGGAACAGGCTTCCTCGGGAGGTGGTAAGCTCTCCTTCCCTGGAGGTTTTTAAGAAGAGGCTAGATGGCCATCTGTCAGCAATGCTGATTCTGTGACCTTAAGCAGATGATGAGAGGGAGGGCATCTTGGCCATCTTCTGGTCAATGGGGGTGTGGGGGGGGGGAGGAGGTTGTGAATTTCCAGCATTGTGCAGGGGGTTGGACTAGATGACCCTGGTGGTCCCTTCTAACTCTGTGATTCTATATCCAACCTGATGCGGGTTATTTATTTCAGGGGTCCCCAACACAGTACACACCAAAACCTTTCCTGTCGCTCGCCAAATGCTTTCAGAAAGTGGATAGGGCTAGCTGGAGCTTTTGTCCAGCAGAACTTCTGATTGCCTGTGTAGCTTCAGACAAATCCTATTTAACAGAGCTTCTATCTCAGTCGTCGAAGAGTTATGTGTAACCTCAATCCCTGACATTTTGAAGTTGGCTCCACCGACTGGGGCAAGAAGGGTTGCCAGCTCCGGGTTGGGAAATACTTGGGAGATTTTTCAGGGTGGAGCCTGAGGAGGGCGGGGTTTGGGGAGGGGAGAGACTTCCGTGGGGTTTGGGGAGGGGAGAGACAATGGCAGAGAATCCACCTTCCAAAGCAGCCATTTTCACCAGGGGAACTGATCTCTATCGGCTGGAGATCAGCTGTAATCCCAGATCTCCAGCTAGTACCTGGAAGTCTAACGGGAAAAAATAGCACGATGGCTCAAAATAAATAGAATGTAATAAATCAACAACCATGTACAATTTAACAACACAACTACATACATCAAGTGTAATGAATGATAGTCCGCAAAAGTCCAAGATAATTAGGCAATGTCCGAAAACTTCGGCTTGTCAATTGCACAACGGCAGGAAGCCTTCTATCGAAGAAATTGAGGATCACCAATCGAAGAAATCGAAGAGGGCGTGCCTTCCGGATCTGGATACATGTTTCACAAACATTACCTTTGTCAACCTACTATAAACCATAAGAATTATCATAAGACCATGTTCTTCCTATCGGAGGTAGCAGTGTCTGTTTCGAACCCCCGGTTGGTCTTATAATTCTTATGGTTTACAGTAGGCTGAAGAAGCTAATGTTTGCAAAACATGAATCAAGATCCGGAAGGCACGTCCTCTTCGATTTCTTCGACTGGTAACCCTCAATTTCTTCGATAGAAGGCTTCCTGCCGTTGTAAAATTGACAAGCCGATGTTTTCGGACACGGCATAATTATCTTGGACTTTTGCGGACTATCATTCATTGCACTTGATGTATGTAGTTGTGTTGTTAAATTGTTCATGGTTGTTGATTTATTACATTCCACGTTTATAATAGTTGATTTATTATATTCTATTTATATTGAGCCGTCATGCTGTGTTTTTCGTTAGAAATTTACATTGCTTTCAGCATAGGTTCTTTTTTTCTACTTGATTTAATCTAACTAAGTACCTGGAGGTCAGCAACCCTATGCGGCAGCCATTCTGTGGGCATGCCCATTGCCCTGTGTTGGAAGTTCCAAAGGTGCCCACAAGCTCAAAAAGTTTGGGGACCCCTGGTTACAGACTGTACTGGGGGGGGGGCGCTCTGTCTTTCCCAGCTCCCTTACCTGCTAGGGCTTTATCCAGATCAAGTTACTTCTCCCCCTTCTCTTGGTTCTCAGGCACACCTTCTGGAGCTGGGGGCGGCGGAAGAAGAAGCAGGGACCCTGCGGCAGGTTTCTCCTTGGCCTCCCCAGGAGCTGCCTTCCCCTGCATGCTGCCGGAGCCAAAGAGGCCCTGGGCAGCCATGCCGGAAGCCGACGAAGAGGCGGAGGATGAGGCGGAAGCAGCAGAGCCATGGGCCGACTTGGTTGGGAGGCCTCCGGAAAGGAAGGCTGTGTACTGGTTCCAGAAAGAGAGGGGTCCCACCCCCACAAGCTGGGCTGGGATGTCGCGCCCCAGGAAGTCTTGCAGCTTCACCTGCCCCCCCGACAGGACGGGCACGGGGCCATCCAAGGGCAGGCGCTGTCCGTGTCGCGCCGGGTTGCTGCTCCACGGCGGGCTGCCCATGGTGACCTTGCGGAGCAAAAGAGAAGCGGGACAGGAAACACGGGTAAAACTAACAGGAACACATTGCCGAGCGCCAAAACTTAAAACCAATTTAACAGCCACAATTCCTTTCAAGGACTCCCGGAAAGTGTGGTTTTGGGAGGAGAAGGAAAGAACTACAATTTGGGAGGGGAAGGGAAGAAGGAGGAGGAGAGTTGGTTTTTATATGCCAACTTTCGTTACCACTTAAGGAAGAATCAAACCAGCTTACACTCACCTTCTCCTCCCCACAACAGACACCATGGCGGGTGAGTGCTGAGAGAGCTCTAAGAGAGCTGTGACTAGCCCAAGGTCACCCATCTGGCTTCATGTGGAGGATTGGGGAAACAAATCCAGTTCAACAGATCAGCCTCTGCCCGCTCATGTGGAAGACTGGGGAATCAAGCCCAGTTCTCCAGATCAGTGTCCACCACTCCAAACCACTGCTCTTAACCACTACACTACCTAGGTCTGATCCAGAAGGGCCTTTCTTATCTTCTTTAAGAATATAAAGAATATAACAGATTAGAAGCAGGCCATAAAGAAAGGGAACCCCTCAGTGAAAAGCTGGGGTAAAAAGAAATATGTTGGCTTGGTGCCAGAAGGACGGTAAAGCCCGCCCCTTGAAATGCTGCTTTGTGATTGGCTGTAGAGGTCGTCATCGTCGTCCCTGCGGAAATCCAAGTCCCCAGCCAAAATGCATTTTAAAAGATGAAAACAAAACGGAGTGCCCTAAAAGGAATGGGGGAGGGGAACCCAAGCCTCATTTTAAAAGTCCATTCTTCTGCCCAGAAAGAACTCCCAGGAAGCCTGAATCCCCGCCTCTTCACACACTGCTTTGTAATTGGCTGTGAGAGAAACCAAGCTTGCGTGCCCTGCGCTTTGCCTTATGCATGGGGATTTCACCCGGGCTGAGCTCAGGGGAGAGGGAAGAATCAGGTTAACAGAGGAACGGGAAGTCCCAGGATTTGTGAGGGCTGGCAGCGAGGTCATCTCTAATGGACGGAAAACTCATGCATAATCCCAAGGAACAACCGAGAAAGACTGGGGGCGAATGTGAGTGAAAGTACCCATGCATAAATGACCACTGGGAAAGGAGAAAAGGTCCCCTCTCTCTCTTACCTGGTGGTGAGCAGTCAGTGCGTGTTTGCGCAGGGCGGCTCTGTCTGGAAAGGCCTGTTTGCAAATCCCACAAGCCAAGGCCGATCCCTCTTTCGCCTGGCTGCCCTGCGGCTTCTCTGATGGACCAGCTGTCCCCTTCTCCTTCCCCTGCTCCTCCTCTCCCTCGTCCGGCACGGTTCCCCCTTCCTCCACTTCCATTTCCGTTTTCTCTTCCCCCTCCTGAGCGGGGCATGGAGAGCTCCCGGCCCCCAACGGGGAAGCAACGTTGGCACCTCCCTCTTCCTCTCCTGCCGGTCCAGCTTCCTCCCCTTCCTTGGCGGGGCCCGGAGCTTCCTGTTCGGGGCTGGAGGGTCCCTCCGCCTTCTCCACCCCGCTCTCTAGGGAGTCTTCATCGGTGGCTTCTTCCTCGTCTTCCTCGGACAGCTCTCCATCTTGCGGCGGGGGCCGCTGGAGCGGCTGCGGCTTCTCCCCTTCTCCCGGGATGGCCCCTTCGGGGGTAGGGGACTCGGGCAGGAGCGCCCCGTTGGGGATCTGCCCCCCCAGGTGCATGCGGACATGCTGCTGCAGGCTCACCGCGTTGGTGAACTTCTTCTGGCAGATGGGGCAGGAGTTCTGGGCCCGGGCAGCCGAGCTGGTCTTGTGGCCCACAAAGTGGGCCCGCAGGTTGCCCCGGGTGGAGAAGGCCCGCCCGCAGACTTTGCACTTGAAAGGTCTCTCCCCGCCGTGCTGCCCGTAGTGGAGCTGCAGAGCCCGGGGGCAGCTCAGGACCCGCAGGCAGATGACGCACTGGTTGGGCCCAGCGGCGGGCAGGGAGGAAGTTGAGGAGGAGCCGGCAACGGCTTGGGCGGCGGTAACGGGGGTGGCCCCCGAGGACGGGGACCCCTGGCGGTCGATCTTCTCCACGAGCTGCTGGAGCTTGGAGGTCTCCGAGGGCGAGGCCTCCAGGATGTAGGGGAAAGGCACCGCCGCCGCCGCACCAGCTTTGAAGTGGTTCGCCAGAAGGGCCCAGCTGGGCAGCGAGCCCACCAGCTTCCCCAGCTGAAGCCGGGTGCCGTCCGCCTCCCTTTCCGGCGGGGTGTTCTCATCCCCTTTCCCCTTTGCCTCCACAGCCTTCATCAGGACCAGCTTGTTGAAGCCGGGCAGGGCCTGGGCCGCGGCCGATGGAGAGGCCCCGGAGAGCAGGGTGAGGCTCTCGGTGGCGCTGAGGGCCTTCCGCTCGGTGGCGGGGGGAGGGGCGCCGCCCTCCTCGCCCGCCTCACCCTTCTCGGGCGGCACCGACATGCCATAGGGCAGCCCCGAGGTGGTGAGGACGTAGTCGAGGTGCTCGGGGACGGGGTGGGGGTTCATCTGGACGTGGGGGTACTTCTCCCGGTGCCGGTGGAAGTGCACCTTGAGGTTGCCGCGGGTGGTGAAGCGGTTGCCGCAGATGTTGCACTTGTAGGGCCGCTCGCCCGTGTGGGAGCGGAGGTGGATCTGGAGGGCGCTGTCGCTGCCGAAAACCTTACCACAGAAGCGGCACTTGTGACGCCCGCCCGGTTTCTCCTCTGGGCCGGTGTCCCCGCCGCTCCCGTTCTTCGGCCGCAGCAGCCCCGGCGATGTCGCCTGTTCCAGCCCGCGGGCAGCCCCCAGGCACTGCGCAGCCAAGAGCCCCGTCGCCGTGGGGAAGGCCGGCGCCAGGAGCTGCTCGGCCTTGGGCACCCTGGCCCCGCCGGGGAAAGGGTGGTAGAGGTGGAAGAAAGCCGGCTTGGGCGCCTCGGGGGAGCTGGAGGCGGGGATCCTCCCCGGCTCGGTTTTGATGGAGAAGACAGGCAAGGGAGGCTTGGGCGGGACAGTGGCCGCCGGGGCTGGCTCAGACGACGGCGCGGGGGAGCCCACCTGCCCCAGAGACCCCAGCAGCAACACCTGCCGGCAGATCTGCTCCGTCATCTGCATCTGGTGGAGCTGCCGCTGCTGCAAGACCCGCAGTTCCTCCAGGATGAGCGGGATGTTGAGGTGTCCGGCGGGGACTGTGGAAGGGGGAGGAGGTGGGGGAGGCGGCGGGGGGAGGGGCGGGGGAGGCGCCGGCTCCTGGCCCGGCTCCGCCGACAAGGGCCTGCATTCCACATCCATGCTTGGGGGGCTTTCAGGACGGGCCTCCGCAGAAGAGGAGGAGGAGGAAGAGGAAGAGCTGGCGGTCTCGTGGCCCCCGCCGGCCGCAGTGCCGGCAGAGGAGCAGGCGGGCTGCTCCGGGCAGCAGGACTCCACATGTGCGGAGAGCTCCAGGGGGTCCTTGAAGCTGGCACGGCAGGAGGGGCACGATAAGGGGCCCGACTCATCTCCGGTGTCTCCTGGGGAAAGCGGGAGGGAGAAAGGGGGGTGCAGTTAGTCCGGGGGGGGTACGGAAGACCTGGGACACAGCTAGGAAACAACACCGGTTCAGAAAAAGCTGAAAGAAACCAAAGGGCCTCATCCAAAGGAGAAGCCTGAGAGGGGATATGATAACCATCTTCAAGTACTTGAAGGGCTGTCATATAGAGGAGGATGCTGAGTTGTTTTCTGTTGCCTTGAACCAGAACCAACGGGTTGAAATTAAATCAAAAGAGTTTCCGTCTAGACATTAGGAACAATTTTCTAACAGTTAGAGCGGTTCCTCAGTGGAACAGGCTTCCTCAGAAGGTGGTAAGCGCTCCTTCCCTGGAGGTTTTTAAGCAGAGGGCTAGGTGGCCATCTGTCAGCAATGCTGATTCTAGGACCTTAAGCAGATGATGAGAGGGAGGGCACCTTGGCCATCTTTTGTTCACTAGGGGTGTGTGGGTGGGAAGTAGTTGTGAATTTCCTGCATTGTGCAGGGGGTTGGACTAGATGACCCTGGTGGTCCCTTCCAACTCTATGATCTCGCTCAAATCCCACTATGAGAGCCAACGTGGTTGTAGTGGTTAGAGTCGGGCTAACATTTGGGAGACCCGGGGTTCAAATCCCCGCGCTGCCATGGAAGCTTGGGCCAGTCACACTCTTGCAGCCTAACTTACCTGACAGGGTTGTTGTGAGAATAATACAGAGAACAGGAGAACGTAAGCTGCCTTGGGCCCCTCTAGGGGAGAAGGACATTTACTAATTAAAGAAGTGCATAACGGCTTCCTGTCCAAAGGGTCCAAGGGCAAGCTGGCAACCTCTGCATCTAGCTAATAAGAACATAAGAACATCAGAAAAGGCCCTGCTGGATCAGACCCAGGCCCATCAAGTCCAGCAGTCTGTTCACACAGCAGCCAAACAGTTGCCTCTAGGAAGCCCACAAACAAGACAACTGCAGCAGCATTGTCCTGCCTGCGCTTCACAGCACCTAATATAATAGGCATGCTCCTCTGATCCTGGAGAGAACAGGGATGCAGCATGACTAGTAGCTATTTTTACTAGTAGCCATGGACAGCCCTATCCTCCATAAGAACATAAGGAAAGTGCTGCTGGATCAGACCAAGGTCCATCAAGACCAGCAGTGTGTTCACACAGTGGCCAACTATGTCCCCCTAAGGAAAACCTCAAACAAGACAACTGCAGCAGCATTATCCTGCCTGTGTTCCACAGCACCTCATACTGGTGCTGATCCTCTGCTCCTGGAAAGAGTAGGTATGCATCATGTCTAGTATCCATTTTTACCAGCAGCCATGAATAGCCCTATCCTCCATGAACATGTCCACTCCCCTCTTAAAGCGTTCCAAGCTGGCAGCCACCACCATATCTTGGGGCACGGAGTTCCACAATTTAACTATGTGTTGTGGGAAGAAAAGGAGCCCCGTGGCGCAGAGTGGTAAACTGCAGTACTGCAGTCCAAGCTCTGTTCACGACCAACTTTCTCTACCACTTAAGGGAGACTCAAACTGGCTTACAATCACCTTCCCTTCCCCTCCCCACAACAGACACCCTGTGAGGTAGGTGGGGCTGAGAGAGCTCTAAGAGAGCTGTGACTGGCCCAAGGTCACCCAGCTGGCTTCATGTGAGGGAGCGGGAAAACAGATCCAGTTCAACAGATTAGCGTCCGCCACTCACGTGGAGGAGTGGGGAATCAAACCCGGTTCTCCAGATCGGAGGCCACCGCTCCAAACCACCGCTCTTAACCACTACACCACCATAAATGGCCTTCGTGAGCTAACAGACACACGTCTCCAAGGTGCGGAAAATGCAAGGCAAGGTTGGATGGGAGGCATGGGGGGAGGGAGAAAGAAAACTCCATCCAGCACAACAGCGGGTCGCGTTGTGTCTGGCTCCTGGCTCCGGGTTCAAGCGTCTGGCTCCCCTCCCTTGGCAAACAGCAGGCCCCAGCCCCACCTCGAAAACCCCCTCCCCAAAATGCCATTCTCCCGCGACCTGCCCACCGAATTCCTAAAGGAAACCTTATCAACCTGGAAGGTGCGGGAGGAGGATCCTGCGCGTGGGGATGGAAGAAACAATGGCCATTTATGCCTGGGAGGTTTTGCCTTGAATTTGCTGCTCTCTAGATGCACATTTTCCCCATCCAAATTCTCAAAACTCTGCATTGGTGCTTATTGTTGAGTTTGGAGAATTTGGATGGGAGAAATGTGCATCTAGAGAGCAGCAAATGCAAGGCAAAACCTCACAGGCATAAATGGCCTTTGCCTTGGGCTTGCTGCTCTCTAGATGCACATTTCCCCCATCTGAATTCTCAGAACTCTGCATGGGGGCTTATTTTTGGGTTTTGAAAATTCAGATGGGGGGAAAAAAATGTGCATCTAGAGAGCGGCAAAACCTCCCCGGCATAAATGGCCAATAAGCCCCCATGCAGAGTTTTGAGGATTCAGATGGGGGGAAATGTGCATCTAGAGAGGGGCAACTCCAAGGCAAAACCTCCCAGGCATTAAACGGCCTCAACAATAAGCCCCCGTGCAGAGTTTTGAGGATTCAGATGGGGGGGGGGGGAAAGGTGCAGCTAGAGAGCGGCAAACCCAAGGCGAAACCTCCCAGGCATTCAATGGCCACAGGGAAAGGGCAGATCCTGCAGCCAGGCCCGGCTGAGCAGAAGGGGTCGCGTCGGCTGGCCCCAGTGGAGGAATGCAAGCAGGCGTGCGCGCAGGCATTGCGGAGGGGGGGGCTGGGATGGCGCCGGGCCTGCAGCGAGCGGCCCTTCCTCCCCCCACCCCCGGGGGAAACGGCAGCACCCCCCCCGGTCGACGACCCCCCATCCCCTCCCCACCCCACCTGGCCGGCCGAGGCGCCCACCTGCGAGATCCCCCATCCCGCCGTCCTCCTGCTCCTGCTGCTGCCCGCGCCCTCGGGGGCTGCTCATCCCGGCCGCCGCTCCCCAAGGATGGATGGGTGGGTGGGTGGGTGGGTGGAGGAGGAAGCGGGCGGGCGGGGCGGGGCGGGGCGGGCAGCGAGCAGGCGAGCGGCGGCGGCGAGCGGCTCCCACCCGGCTGCGGCAGCGGCGGCGGCGGCGGCGGCAGCAGCAGGGACCTCTGGCGTCTGGAGGGCGGCGGCGGCGGCGGCGGCGGCTCAGGCCCGGGGAGGAGGGGAGGCGCGCGACGCCTTCGTGCGCCAAGGAGCGCACCTGGAGAGGGAGGGGCGGAGGGAAGGATGGGGCGGGGTGCAGGAGAAGGGAGGAAGGAAGGAAGGGAGCTGAGAAGGAAAGAAAGAGAAAAGCTGAGAAGGAATAAAGAAAACTAGGAAGGAAGGAAGGAAGGAAGGAAGGAAGGAAGGAAGGAAGGAAGGAAGCTGAGAAGAAAGGAAGAGAAAAACTGGGAAGGAAGGAAGGAAGAAAGAAAGCTGAGAAGGAAAGGAAGAGAAGGTAGGAAGGAAGGAACGAAGGAAATGCGGGAAGGAAGGAAGGAAGGAAGCTGATAAGGAAGATAGGAAGGAAGGAAGGAAGCTGAGAAGAAAGGAAGAAAAAAACTGGGAAGGAAGGAAGAAAGAAAGCAAGCTGAGAAGGAAAGCAAGAGAAGGAACGAAGGAAACGCGGGAAGGAAGGAAGGAAGGAAGCTGAGAAGGAAGATAGGAAGGAAGGAAGGAAGCTGAGAAGGGAGAAAAAAAACTGGGAAGGAAGGAAGAAAGCAAGCTGAGAAGGAAAGCAAGAGAAGGAAGGAACGAACGAAGGAAACGCAGGAAGGAAGGAAGGAAGGAAGTAAAGCTGAGAAGGAAGAAAGAAAGCTGAGAAGGAAGGCAGCTAGGAAAGAAGGAAGGAAGGAAGGAAGGAAAGCTGAGAAGGAAGAAAGAAAGCTGAGAAGGAAGGCAGCTAGGAAAGAAGGAAGGAAGGAAGGAAGGAAGGAAGGAAAGCTGAGAAGGAAAGCAAGAGAAGGAAGGAAGGAAGGAAAGCTGAGAAGGAAAGCAAGAGAAGGAAGGAAGGGTGAGAAAGAAGGAAGGAACAAACGAAGGAAACGCAGGAAGGAAGGAAGGAAGGAAGGAAGGAAGGAAGGAAGGAAGGAAGGAAGCTGAGAAGGATGGAAGGAAGCTGAGAAGGAAGGAAGGAAAGGAAGGAAGGAAGGCAGGAAGGAAGGAAGCTGAGAAGGAAGAAAGAAAGCTGAGAATGAAGGAAGGAAGAAAGGAAGGAAGCTGAGAAGAAAGGAAGAATGAAAGTGGAGGAGGAAGGAAGGAAGCTGAGAAGGAAGGAAGGAAAGCTGAGAAGGAAGTAAGATTGATTGTAGATACACTGAATAACAGATAGCCAGTTTGGAAGAAAGGAAGGAAAAGAAGACTCCCAGACTTTTAGAGCACTCACCCAATTTTTTAGGAACCTAATTCCTGACTCTTCAAGTAGGATAGACTCCTGGGGTGAGATTCACATGTTATTTTCTTCTCTTTTAGAGGTACACTTGGAAGTGCAAACTGTCAACAGCAAGTGGAGACCAAGTTATGTATGTGAAGACAGGGATGCTCATAGGTCTAGGGCTACTCTGGCACAACTTTAAGGCTGATGATGAAGAAATTGAAACTGTTCAAGGTTTTCTTTTCCTTGGCGCCATCATCAACCAAAAGGGAGACCACAACCAAGAATTCAGGCGATTGAGACTGCGAAGGGCAGCTGTGGAGGAGCGAGAAAAGCTCCTTAAGTGCAAGGATGTGTTGCCAGGGACCAAGATCAAGCTAATTCATGCCATAATATTCCCCATTACCACGTATGGGTGTGAGAGTTGTACAATGAAGAAGGCTGACAAGAAGAAAGGAGATTGTCCCTGGAAAAGACAATCATGCTAGGAAAAGCAGAAAGCAGCAGGAAAAGAGGAAAACTCAACATGAGACAGATTGACTCTATAAAGGGAGCCACGGCCCTCTGTTTGCAAGACCTGAGCAAGGCTGCCAACGACTGGACGTTTTGGAGGACGTTGATTCATAGGGTCGCCATGAATCGGAAGTGACTACACCCTCTGACACTGAATTCCACATTTTAACCACACATAGTTTAGAGCCAAGAAATCAGGAGATTGAGACTGGAAAGAGCAGCCATGAAGGAGCTAGAAAAGATTCTTAAGTGTAAGGATATATCACGGGAAACCAAGATCAAGTTAGTCATATTTCCTATTACTATGTATGGGTGTGAAAGCTGGACAATGAAGAAAGCTGATAGGAAGAAAGTAGATTCCTTTGAAATGTGGTGTTGGAGGAGAGTGTTATGGATACTCTGGACTGCCCAAAAATATAAACAAATCAGTGGGTTATAGATCAAATCAAGCCTGAACTGACCCTAGAAGCTAAAATGACTAAACCGAGGCTATCATACTTTGGTCACATTATGAGAAGACAATAGTCACTAGAAAAGACAATCATGCTAGGAAAAGTGAAAGGCAGCAGGAAAAGAGGAAGACCCAACATGAGATGGATTGACTCAGTCAAGGAAGCATGGCCCTCAGTTTGCAAGATCTGAGCAAGGCTGTTAAGGATAGGACCTTTGGAGGACATTGATTCATAGGGTCACCATGACTCGGAAGCGACTTGACGGCACTTAACACACACCCAGTATAGAGAAGTGTTACCTTTCATCCATAATCAATCTACTGCCCATCAGCTTCATTGGATGCCCTCAAGTTCTAGTATTTTGGGAGAGGGAACAAACTTTCTCTTTGTCAACTCTTTCCACCCTGGGGGCATAATTTTATATACCTCTATCATGTCCCCCCATTAGTCATTTCCTGTCTAAACTGAGACATGAGTTAAGAGGAGAACGGCGCCCTCTATGGCAGCAGCCTCATGCTGCCGCTCCTCTCATTTATTTGCCTATTGCTCCACCCCCCCCCCCCAGGATTGCTAACTCCAGGTTGGGAACCCCTCTGCTTTAGCCACTACACCACATGACCGCTCCATTGTCCCCCCCTGCCCACACGCACATGACCATGCATCTGACAAAGTTTGTAAGCTTAGACCACAATTCAATTATAGCCCACGATCCACATGAACACATGAAGCTGCCTTATACTGAATCAGATCCTTGGTCCATCAAAGTTAGTATTGTCTGCTCAAACCGGCAGCAGCTCTCCAGGGTCTCAGGCAGGGGTCTTTCACATCACCTACTTGCCTAGTCCCTTTAACTGGAGATGTCGGGGATTGAACCTGGGACCTTCTGCATTCCAAGCAGATGCTCTACCACTGAGCCACAGCCCCTCCCCATTTGTTCTCCCTAAGGCAGGGGTGTCAAACATACGGCCTGGGGGCTGGATCCGGTCCCTTGAACTCATATCCGGCCTGGGAGGCAGCCCCCCCCCCTCGTCCCGATCTGGGCTGGCGAGGCATGGCCCGGCCCAACCAAGTGACATTTATATTATATCTGGCCCTCGTAACAAATGAGTTCGACACCCCTGCCCTAAGGAATCCTATGCCTCAACAGGGACAGATTTCCATCTCCCCAAACACTTGGCAATAGTCAGATCGTTCTCTGCCACCGCACACAGCAGCTAAAATTTATTCTGCAGCGGAGGAACAAAACCGTGCATGAAACCTACTCTTCTTTCTCTCTCCCCCCCTTCTACGTGCATCTGAAAATCCCAAAGGAAGCTGGACGCTTAGTCAATCCAGTTCAATTGTCACAAGCAAATGCCCAAAAAGAAAAAAAAAAGGGGGGGGGGAGAGAAAGATCTAACTTAACACAAGAGAGACTATCTGGGACTCGGGGAGTTACTTAGCAACAGCACAAAGCCCAGAGAGAGCAAGAGAGAAAAGGGGCAGTGTGTGGCAAAAATGTGTGTGAAGAAGTGTGACAGGGCGCATATGTGTGTGACGGTCTTCCTGGCTTGGGGAAGCTGCGCATAATGTGGGGGGGTGAGCGTGGGAGAAAGCTGTGATAGCCCGTGCACTAGGGTTTGGGACCCAAAGTGTGCTCACATGGCAGAGCATGAGTGGCGGAGTTCTGAGAAAAGAAGATTTGGCCGAGGCCTTTTTCAGACTTTTAAACTTTTTTGGCAGAGGACAAACACATCGATCCTATGCATGTGCAAAGTGAAGGAGGTTTCTTGGCGATGGAGAAAGAACACCACATGAAATTAGCTGGGGCATAGGATCGATGCGCTCTTCCTGACGATGGAGCATGTGGTGGCACGTGTGGCTGTGACCCTGCTTCCTCTGTCCACCCTAAACATGTTGTTGGAGAAAGGCTAGAGCATGGCAAGATGCACATGAGCCCCGGGCTGCAGATTGGGTCTTGTTTCGTCCTTACTGAGCGTGGCGCTTCGGTGGGGAAGCAAGAAGAGAGGTCCCTGCCCCAAGGCGCTGACAATCGCAACTTCGACACCAGCTTAGTTTGGGTAGGGAATGGGGACTCAGGGGGTGAGCCTAAAGATGAGCTTTGGGGAGGGTTTGTTGGAATGCTAGGAAGCAGTTTCCGGCATAAACGGCAGTGAAAAAGAGCTGAGTCATTTGTAGGACTTGGAAAGAGCATAGGACAATATGCATATGCACATCTGTGCTGCAGACGCATGGGTTTGTATGTATGTAACAGACTCACTATGAAAGGGTATATGAGAACGCACTCCGTATTACACAGGGTTTCAGGGCAAGAGAAGTTAACAGGTGTGTATATATTTTACAGTAGTTCAGCAGTGGGATTGGCTGCCTGGGGGTGGGGGTGAGCTCCCCCTCTCTGGCAGTCTTCAAGCCATGGCTGGACGAACACTTATCAGGGATGCGTCATGCTGATCCTGCATAGATTAGGGGGCTGGACTAGATGGCCCCTTTGGCCCCTTCCAACTCTATGATTCTATATCTGTAAGATATTCTTTTAAAAAACTTCATTTATAACCTGACTTTCTCCCCAGTGGCGACCCAAAGCAGCTGCCATAAGTTCTCCTTTCCTCTGTTTTATCCTCTCAACAACCCTGTGAAGTAGGCTTGACGGAGTGTGGGACTGGCCCAAGGAGCTTCCATGGCAGAGTGGGTATTCACACCTGGGTCTTTCAGCTCCTAGTCCAATCTCTGCACCACAGTGGCTCTCAAAATCGCACGGGCCAGAGCGTGGAAGTGCAGCTAAACTGGGTTGGCCTTGTCAGAATGGATTTTTCACTGGGGGGGGGGGGTAACCGGGACCTCGTTTTACTTATCTGTTCACGTCTATATTGCTTTGCACTGCATAATGTGGCCTGGCTCACTTGCTCAAGCCTCCTGAAATGGCTTTCACTCAGCAAGTGTTCATAGCTTATGGCAAGCACAGGCCCAGATTGCATGGGTAGGTGAATGGGTGAATCAGAAGGTTCAGCAGGAGGAACGAAACCTGGCAACTCTTTCAGCCATCCACCCATCTGGTAGCTGTTAGCAACTTAATTCTTCTATCAAATGTAGATTCCAAACCTTCATCTGAAATAGGAGGGTACTGATAACACTGGCCTGCCTTGCAGGGCTATTGGGAGGATTCCTGACGTAATGTTTTTGAGACCATATCAGGGCTAAGTTCTGTTGGATCCGCGTTAGTCTCGGGAGCTTTTCCAATGCTGCACTCAATATCGCTAGTTGTCTCCCCACCCCCTTTCTCTCTAACCATTCAGCCACACTTCCTGGATGCCTTTAGGTTTTAAAAGTTGTCTGGGTGACACCTGTACAGGGTCCCAATTGGACCCTGCTATCGCTGGTGCAAATTGTGAAGACACAGAGAAGCAAGAAAAAGAAAGAAGGGGGGGAGAGGAAGGGGGTAAGTGGAAGGTGAAGAGAGAGAAAAAGTAGAAGGAAGAAAAGTAGAAGAAAGGAAGGAAAAGAGAGAAAGTGCTAGGAAGGAGGGAAAAAAGAGGAAAGGAGGTGGAAAAGCTGAAGAAAGGAAGGAGGAAGAATGGAAGCAAGGAAGGTAAAGAAAGAGAGGAAGGAAGGGGGAAGTAGAAGACAGGGAGGGAAAAAAGTAGTAGGAAGAAGGAAAAGATAGACAGAAAGAGGAAGGATGGTGGAAAAGTTGAGGGAAAGTAGAAGACAGGGAGGAAAAGAGAAAGAAAGTGGAAGAAGGGAAAAAAAGGAGAGAAAGTGGAAAGGAAGGAGGAAAAGTAGAGGAAAGGAAGGGAAAGAGAAAGTAGAAGGAAAGAGGAAAAAGAAAGAAACTAGTAAAAAGAAAAAGGAGAGAAAGTGGAAAGTAAGGAGGAAAAGCAGAGGAAAAGGGAAAGAAAGAAAGGAGAAGGAAGGAGGAAAAGGAAAAACTAGAAAGAAGAAGAAGGAGAGAAAGTGGAAAGGAAGGAGGAAAAGTGGAGGAAAAGAAGGGAAAGAAAGAAAGGAGAAGGAAGGAGAAAAAGGAAAGAAACTAGAAAGAAGAAGAAAAAGGAGAGAATGTGGAAAGGAAGGAGGAAAAGTGGAGGAAAAGAAGGGAAAGAAAGAAAGTAGAGGGAAGGAGAAAAAAAAGAAACTAGAAAGAAGAAAAAGGAGAGAAAGTGGAAAGGAAGGAGGAAAAGTGGAGGAAAAGAAGGGAAAGAAAGAAAGGAGAAGGAAGGAGGAAAAGGAAAGAAACTAGAAAGAAGAAGAAAAAGGAGAGAAAGTGGAAAGGAAGGAGGAAAAGAAGGGAAAGAGAGAACGTGGAAGGAAGGGAAAAGAAAGAGGAAGCGAAGGAGGGGATCACCTGTTGCCGGCGCGGCCGGCCCGGCCCCGGCAGCGTGCGGGCTCCCCTGCCGCCCCGGAACCGGCCCATCCCGAGCCCCCAGCCCCCTTCCCCCCCACCCATCCCGGTCCAGCCTGCCGCTCCCCCGCTCCCCTCCAGCTGACGACTCCCCCCCCCATTTTCCCACGCTGCCCCCCCAGCCCACGCGCGGCACCTGCTAGGGGGACCGCCCCCCACCCCCAGCCCACCCCGGGGTGGGATGGGGAGACCCACCGTTCTCGGAGGCCGTGGAGCCCTCGCAGTCGGAGATGAGCTGCTGGGGGTTGCGCTGCTTGCGGCGAGACATGGCCGGCCGGGGGGGGGGGGGCTGGGGGGGCGGGGAGGGGACCCCGATCCCGGCCTTTGGTGGGGAGCCAGCGGTCGCCGGGTCCCTCTCCCTCCGGACTGGGATCCCTCCGGTAGGGTCTCTCCCCCCCCCAGCCCCCTCCGCCTTCACCCTCCGGGGCACGCCCCCTCCTTTGTGCCCCTCCTGGTAAAAGCAAAACTCTTAATCTTTCTGTACACTCTTTTGCTTTTGTGCTGGTCCCCGGGGGGGGGGGGAGGATTTAACTCCTTCCTTTCCCGGAGCCAACTTGCAAGGTTTGTTTTGGGAAGAGGAGGTCCCTCCCTTGTAGCCACTTCTGGGGGGAGAGAAGCCCCCCTCCCTTCTCCCAAATTCAAACTCAGAACTCGGGCTTTTCGTTCTGTTGGCTGCCCCCCCCCCCCCGCTCCGTCCACTGGATGGGAAATTGAGGGAGTACGAGGCCAGATTTACCCAAGAGAATCCTCAGTGGAGAATTCTCAGCGTTAAATTGTGGAACTCCCTGCCCCAGGATGTGGATGGCGGCCAACGTGGAAGGCTTTAAGAGGGGAGTGGACATGTTCATGGAGCAGAGGGCATATTCGTGTCTACTAGTCAAAATGGATACTAGTCATGATGGATGGATAGATGCTATCTCTCCAGGATCAGAAGTGCATGCCTATTATATGAGGTGCTGTGGAACACAGGCAGGATGGTGCTCCTGCAGTTGTCTTGCTTGTGGGCTTCCTAGAGGCACCTGGTTGGCCACTGCGTGAACAGACTGCTGGACTTGACGGGCCTGGGTCTGGTCCAGCAGGGCCTTTCTTATGGAGAGCCGATCCCCAGCATTCTGGCCTGAAAGTTGGTGAACGAAACAAAAAAATGTGTGCGTGTGTATCCAGAGTGTTGGTTTGGAAAAGTGTAACTCGAAATTTGGAAAAGCTGCCTTCCTTCAAAATAAACTTTGAAAAGTTAACTTTGGAAACCTGCAGAACTTTGCAAGCTTTGGTCAATTTCCAGAGTCAGTTTCGAGTTGGACTCTTGATTTCCTTTTGGCCCTAGTTTCTACTGGGGGCTTTCCCTGGCTCTGTGACAATCCATCAGGTGAATGCATGGATGGAAAAAGAATGTAGGGCCTGTAAGACAAATTTAGGTATGTGTCATTGGAGGCATAGGGAACCTTGGCTGAAATCCCATCCCAGTGATGGATTTTGGGGTCCGTTTTGGGTTAGTTATTATGGAAATCTCAGTTTTCTCCATCTGTGAAATGGAAATAAGAGTGGTAACAGAAAGAAAGAAAGAAAGAAAGAAAGAAAGAAAGAAAGAAAGAAAGAAAGAAAGAAAGAAAGAAAGAAAGAAAGAAAGAAAGAAAGAAAGAAAGAAAGAAAGAAAGAACAACATGGCTGAATTAAGGAAGTGTTATTCTTGGCCACTTGTGAGCCTAGGTAAAGCAGCTAAATATCTAAATTAAGACTCAGCAATCACACAAAAAGATGGATGCTGAGATCTCTTGATGATACAAGCCTTGATAACATAGAGTCTGAGTGAGCTTTTTCATTCATATTATGACTAGGTCCATGAACTGCTCAGAGTTTGAATTAAATTATGGCGCACAGGCTTCCACTGGTCCATCTGTGATCGAGCATGGGCAGAATTCTTTGGCATGCATTGGGGAGGTGCCATGGCTCAGTGGTAGAGCCTCTGCTTGGCATGCAGAAGGTCCCAGGTTCAATCCCCGGCATCTCCAGCTGAAAAGATCCAGGCAGAAGATGAGGTGAAAGGCCTGTCCTTAAGACCCTGGAGAGCAGCTGCCAGTCTGAGCAGACAATACTGGCCTCTGATGAACCAACAGCCTGATTCAGTATAAGGCAGCTTCGTTGTGTGAGTTTCCTTGAAAACTGCTGACTGTCTTAGCCCAGTCTGCTTTATGAAAATTTTTGAAAGGGGCAAATTGTTTAAGGGACCTTTATTGGCTACATGGTATCCATACCCTGCTGCCTGGGCAAAGGGGATATGGATCTCTTGGGATCCTGAAATGGTGCTCTCCTTAAAGAAGCGTGGATTTTCCTGGAATTAACACGCAGAGTCATGGGAGGGGCTGGACTAGCCGTCTAAAATATCCCGACTCTTCCGGCTCTAATTTGCCTGTCATCCATCCAGACCTGTTCTTCTATTTCTGCTTGCTTTCCTTCCTGCCATCCCGATCCCTTGCTGATCGCTGCCTCTTCATAAGCCTTTCATTCAAGAGTAATGCAGTTCACAACCTTGGGTCTGATGTTATTTTCTCCTGTGACTACGATTCGTTCTCGGCTGTGAAAATACGGGTTGAGTTAATGCCTTTTGTATAATCTACTCAGGTCCTAACCCTTAAAACTGTTCCATAAATTGAATGATGTACGCTGAGATTTTAGGTAGGTTGTGGATTTTATAATGGTGGCTTTCCCCCCCTGCTTCTGAATGGCCTGTGGACCATAATACAGATTAACTGACTGGCTATTTTCTCCTGGGGAAGGTGTGGGCCAGGAGCTTCCAGGGTCTTCTTCTCCACACCCCTCTCTTAAACCAGCTTTCTTTCTTTCTTTCTTTCTTTCTTTCTTTCTTTCTTTCTTTCTTTCTTTCTTTCTTTCTTTCTTTCTTTCTCTCTCTCCCCCCCTCCCTCCCTTCCTCTTTCTTTCTTTCTTTCTTTCTTTCTTTCTTTCTTTCTTTCTTTCTTTCTTTCTTTCTTTCTTTCTTTCTTTCTTTCTTTCTTTCTTTCTCTCTCCACCATCATCCTACCTAACCCTTCCATCCGTCCCGCACCCCACCTTCCCCCTTTCTCCCCTCCCCCTCGGAAAGCCAGCATCTTTGGGGATGCCCTCCCTCCCTCTCTCTTTATTTTTCTCCCCCCTAACACCATTCCTGCCTCCTTTTTACCTCTTCCCTGTGGCCTTTTGACCTCCCCCAGAGCTACAAAAGTAAAATCCTCGGAGAAGCTCACTGCGGGAATGTTAATGAATCCCCAGCACAAAGGCGTAAAGACTTTTTACTTCAGTGGCGGAGGGGAGGGGGGGGAGAAAAAGGGGGCCCTTTGAGAAGATGTTTCTGTGTGTGGCGGAGTGGAGAGGATTTTGAGAGGGGGTGGCGGAGGAGGACAGGACGGGTGTCTCCAAATGAGAAAGGGGGATCTTCCTTCTTCTCCACCATCTCACTTTTCTGGAGATAGTAGGGGAAGCACCTGAGCCCCGAGGGCTGAGAGAAATGCTTTGGAAGGAGGAAGCAGCCCCCAATTTTGCAGAAAAAAATGCACATGAAAAATGCCCACGTGAAAATTGCTCACAGAAAAAAAAAACCACTGTCATAAATGCGCACAAGAAAAAAAAGCCCACATGGGAAAAAAGCCCACACCGAAAAATACGCGCACAGAAAAATACGCACACAGAAAAATGCTGACGGGGCCATTTTCTCCAGGTGATCTGATCTCTATTGGCTGGAGATGTTGTAATAGCAGCATATCTCCAGCTAATACCTGGAGGTTGGCAACCCTAATAGTGGAGAGGGATGTCAGGCCCAGAGCAGTGGTGCTTGGCCATTTTCTCCAGGGGAACTGATCTCTATCGGCTGGAGATCCATTGTAGTAGCAGGAGATCTCCAGCTAGTACCTGGAAGTTGGCAACCCCACGCCCTTCCCAGGCTCCACCCCCCCCCCCAATCTTCAGGAATTTTCCAACCTGGAATTGGCAATCCTGCTTACTGAATGGAGGCAGTAATTCACGCAGCATTAGTCAGATGGTTTGTCCTGCTCTGGAAGATGTAGATAAAATAATTTACTTTCTGTCTAATTGAGATAAACATGTCACAATGAAAGTTGCAAAATGCACACAGAAACCAAGGCCATTTATTGCAATGAAAGCCACGGACTGCAAAAATTGTACCATAGTAGTTAACTGCCTGGAGAAAACTATGTCCTGTCCCTTTAATAGAGGCTTAATAGGATGCTATTTACAGCGAAGTTATTTACCTCCATGCCACAAAAAGCTTCAGGGGCTGGCTTTCTTAAAGGGGCAGGACATTTTGCTCTAGGCCCACTGGCAATTCTAGTTTGATCTGCAGCAGTCATCAGATGATGTTATTTAGCTCCGCACCATGAAAAGCTGCAACTTCCCATTTCTGCACATTGCACCTCCATTAAAGGGACAGGACAATTGCCCACCACCCACCACCCCAGCCAGGCTCACTGCCATCTCCTTTGCTTAAATTCAGTACCTGGATCTCGTTTCCTCTGTGAAATCCTTACAACAACCCCGTAAGGTAGGCTCGGCCGAGAGAGAAAGCGGCTGGCCCAGAGCCATCCAGCGAACACTAGTGCCCCACTGGCAATATATGAAAACTACCGTTCTCAGGCACTGAAATTACAGAGGAGGGAGCAGATATACCCTGTTTAAATAAACATGATGAAGAGACCTGTGGCACCTTATTATTATTATTTATTTCATTTATGCCCCACGTTTCTTCCCAATGGGGACACAATGTGGCTTACCTAGTCTCCTGTCCTCCACTTTTAGGGTTGCCAGGTCCCTCTTCGCCACTGGCGGGAGGTTTTTGAGGTGGAGCCTGAGGAGGATGGGGTTTGGGGAGGGGAGGGACTTCAATGCCATAGAGTCCAATTTCCAAAGCGGCCATTTTCTCCAGGGGAACGAATCTCTATCGGCTGGAGATCAGTTGTAATAGCAGGAGCTCTCCAGCTAGTACCTGGAGATTGGCAACCCTAGCCACTTTATCCTCACAACTATCCTGTGAGGTAGGTTAGGCTGAGGCTCTGAGACTGGCCCAGAGTCACTGGTAGCTAAAGAAGTGAGCTGTGACTCACGAAAGCTCATACCCTGCCAGAAATTTTGCTAGTCTTTAAGGTGCTACTGGACTCTTGCTGTTTTCTACTACCAAGGTCACGCAGTGAATGTCTGTAGCAGAGCAATGATTCAAACTGGGGTCTCTCAGATCTTAGTCCAACACTCTAACCACTGCATAACACTGCCTCTCAGATCATGCTTCTATCCTTTTGGTGGCCCACCTGGATAGTCAAGGTTAGCCCAACCTTGGAAGCTCAGCAGGGTAGGCCATGTCTAGGTTGAGGAATACCTGGAGATTTGGGGGGGGGGGGTAGAGCCTGAGGAGGGGAGGGACTTCCATGCCCTAGCGGCCATTCTCACCAGGGGAACTGATCTCTATTGGCTGGAGATCAGTTGTAATAGCAGGAGATCTCCAGCTATTAGGGTTGCCAGGTCCCTCTTCACTACCGGCAGGAGGTTTTTGGGGCGGATCCTGAGGAGGGCGGGGTTTGGGGAGGGACTTCATTGCCATAGAGTCCAATGGCCAAAGCGGCCATTTTCTCTGGGGGAACTGATGTCTGCCAACCTCCAGGTACTAGCTGGAGATCTGCTATTACAACTGCGCTCCAGCCGGTAGAGATCAGTTCCCCTGGAGAAAATGGCCACTTTGGCAATTGGACTCTATGGCATTGGAGTCCCTCTCTTCCCCAAACCCCGCCCTCCTCAGGCTCCACCCCAAAAAACCTCCCACAGGTGGCGAAGAGGGACCTAGTTGTAATAGCAGGAGATCTCCAGCTACTACCTGGAGGTTGGCAATCCTACAGATGCACCCTGATGGCCGTGGTCATGGTGCAAGACTAGAGGTTCAACATGCACAGCCTGGAGCACCTCCAACCAGGCCCCTGGCCTTCTCTCTCTCCAGCTCCCCCTTCTTGCTCCGAAGCTGACCCATCCCTGTAGCGGCCACAGGTTTCCTGGGGCCTAAACAAATTGGCCGTATCCATCTTCGCCGCATGCGAGAGAAGCCGTCGAGCGAAGCCACCCTGGCTTGGCTGGAGCATCCCCCCCCACCACTCCTTTGGCCTCCTCGCCGCGCCTTCCCTTTGGCATTGTCTCCATCACGAGCCCCCTTTTCTTCCACTGTTGCTCAGGAGTCTGACATGGGGGAGCTGAAAGGGAAACAGCACGGGAGGTGAATGGGTGTGGAGGACGGAGGGGGGAGGACAGGGAAAGCCCAGGGTCAGGACATCAAGAAGGGGGTAAGTGGGGGAGAGAGAGGGAGGGTCACAGGGACACAGTTTGGGTGGGGGGGGCATTGACTCGCCAAGCATCTTCTTTTCAACATCTCCGTTTCGAGAAACGTTGGCAGCTTTTACTGTCGCTCAAGTGATGGGGGAACATTAAATACATGGCATATTTTCAGAAGCTGCTACAAAAATGCCAGCATTTCAACGGGTTTGGAATCTGGATTAGATTAATTAAATACCGTAATAATCCTATGCGCTTAGACCACCACACTGGCCATTTATGCATGGCTGTTTCCTCGCAGTCACCCCGCCAACTACTTTGGGACTTTACTTTGATTATGCTCGCATTTTCCGAGCTTCAGAGGTCGCCTTGGTGTAGTGGTTAAGAGTGGTGGTTTGGAGCGGTGGAGTCTGATCTGGAGAAGCGGGTTTGATTCCCCACTCTTCTGCATGAGCGGCAGAGGCTAATCAGGTGAACTGGGTTGGTTTCCCCACTTCTACACATGAAGCCAGCTGGGTGACCTTGAGCTAATCACAGTTCTCTCTGAACTCTCTCAGCCCCACCTACCTCACAGGGTGTCTGTTGTGTGTGTGTGGGGGGGAAGGGAAGGTGATTGTAAACTGGTTTGATTCTGCCTTAAGTGGTAGAGAAAGTCAGCATATAAAAACCCACTCTTCTTCTCCTCCTCCTCCTCTTCCCCCCGTGTTTCTGCACATTTCCCCTGCATTTTCTGGATGCTGGCTAAACATGAATCCAGAAAATGTGGGCCAAATGTGCAGAAATGCACAAGGAGAGTGAGCCGACCTCCGATTCAAGCATAATGAAAGCAAAGCCCCGAAGTAGTCACCGGGGTGACCACGAGGAAACAGCCATGCATAAATGGTCTACAGGTAGTGGGAAGGGTTGCCGGGTCCCTCTTCGCCACGGGCAAGGGTTTGTTCTCCAGTTTAAAGAACTGCAAGTCAAACTTTGGGGTGACCCACCCCAAATGAGAACTCCCCAATTTTGACCCCTGCTCTAGTCTAAGCCTGTTGGTTTCAAGGAACTCAAACTGGGGAGATGGGGCGGGGGAAGCAGTTTACTACCCAACCAGAGACAGGAACAAATTCCCAGAGGAATACAAAACTGGCAGGTGCCGGAAAATGAGAATTCACTAAGAGGTAAAGGAAATATATGTAAAGACACGTAATCAAATTGTAATAATGTGTGAGATATATATAACAGCAGCTGTTTGTTATAGTTAGGTACAAATATAGATGCAGAAAGGCAGAACTGTTTTTAAAAAAACAATAACATGATATTGTATCCAAAGTTCAAACTAATACAGTCATTGGTATAAAATAGTGGAATTTATATTTTTGTTTAGTAATAATTGCTAATATTGATCGAATGCTTCAGGTGGTTGTTCTACCTTGCTTATGTTTATATTTTTTCCCCTTTTCCCCCAATATTCCTTTTTCAATTTCCGTATCCCATTTTTAAAAAACGAATTTAAACTTTTTAAAAACCTGGCAAGTGCCGCAGAGTTTTCGAAAGGATGTGGTTTAAAGATCTGAAAGAGGAAGCGAAAGAGCACCTGAAAAATATCTCCCACGACCAACCACTACAGTGCCTGGGTTGTTTCCTCCCTGTGGTAAGAAGGAGATCTACGCCTTTTTAAGGGTTTGTCCTAGCCAGAGGTAGCGGCAGTTCCCGAGAAGCAGCAGGGCACTCCACTACACCCCATGATTTTTTTCACCACTGTGTTCTGTCTCCTCGGTAAGAAAAAACTATTTTTGCTTCTCAGCCTCCCCCCTCCCCGCCGTTTCCCTGTATGAATGAGGCTAGAGTGCCATGAAAGCAACTCACTTTCTCTGCTAAAACGTGGGCTCTGTGGTAGAGCATCTGTTTGGCATGCAGCGGGTCCCAGGATCGATCCCTGACATCTCCAGTTAAAAGGATCAGGTAGGTGAAGGACCTCTACCCTGAAGCCCCGGAGAGCTGCTGCCAGCCTGAGCAGACGATACCTGGATGGACCAATGATCTGATTCAGGAGAAGGCAGCTTCATGTGTGTTCAGCCGCAGTTGTTCCCAAAACTGATTGCATATATGCCTCTTCCCATTTAGAAAACAAATGCTTAATTATATGAGACCAGCTGTAGCTTGGGGGAAGGGCCATAGCTCAGTGGTAGAGCATCAGCTTGGCATGTAGAAGGTCCCAGGTTCAATCCCCAGCATCTCCAGTTAAAGGGACTAGGCAAGTAGGTGATGGGAAAGACCCCTGCCTGAGACCCCGGAGAGTCGCTGCCGGTCTGAGTAGACAATACGGACTTGGATGGACCAAGGGTCTGATTCAGTATAAGGCAGCTTCACGTGTTCATGTATGTTCAAACCAGTGATTGCTAAAGTACCAGTGTTCTCTTCATGTCTGTTCCAATGGCCAGCTTGCTTGGAAACTCTAAGAGCAACTGAGGTTTTCCAGGTGCTGCATGCTGTACAACTGGGAGACCATTACATGAACAAGCCTTATACTGAGTCTGACCATTGGTCTATTGAGGTGTGTATTCTAGGGTTGTTGGCCTCCAGGTGGGGGCTGGAGATCTCCTGGTATGACAATGGAGCTCCAGTCGACATTTCCCCCTGGATAAAATGGCCGCTTTGGAAGGTGGACTCTATGGCATTGTACCCCACTGAAACTCTTCCCCTCCTCAACCCCACCTTCTTCAGGCTCCACCCCCAAAACCTCCAGGTATTTCCCAACCCAGAGCTGGCAACCCAGAGCTGGCTGTCTACTCGGACCTGCAGGGGTTCTTCTGCTCCCTGGTCCTTTTAACTGATGATGCCGCCTTAGGCCTTAATAATGGATCGGGTAAAATAGCTAGGTATCTAGATAACCTAGAGATACCTTCTCAACGCCGCACTTTTCTATGAGCTAGGGTTAACACATTCCCATCTAGGATGCTCTTAGGCCGATATCTTCAGATCCCTAAACATGAACGCTTATGCCCGTGTGGTTTAAATTTGTTGGATGCAATTGACCACATCTTTTTAGATTGCCCCTTCTATGTGACTTAGGGGGATAAACTGCTATTTACTTTGCTCCAGCTCAAGAGACACAGGAGCAATGAAGTGAAATGTAAATTTCTCTTGAGTGATCAGGATCCTAAAACTACGGCTACTGTGGCTGAATTTCTTACAGGAGTTCTTAAAGAACAAGAAAAGTTTTATTAACCCGACTTGTAATTTATATGTATTCCCCTTTGGAGGTATATTGTTGTTTTATTTCTGTCTTCTGGTATGCCAATAAAGGTGAATGAATGAATGAATGAACTGAAGATGCCAGAGAATGAACCTGGGACATTCTGCCTGCAAAACAAATCCTCTGCCACTGAGCCACTGTTAGGATTGCCGGCTCTGGTTTGGGAAACGCCTGGAGATTTTGGGGGTGGAGCCTGGGGAGGGCAGGGTTTGGGGAGGGACATCAGGGTATAAAGCCACAGAGTCCTCACTCCAAAGCAGCCCTTTTCTCCAGGGGAATTGATCGTGATCATCTGGAAATCAACTGCAATAGCAGGAGATCTCCAGGTGCCACCTGGAGATTGGCAACTCTACATTAATCTCCCTGGGGAGAGAGAGTTTTAGAGCTTTGGGGCCATGACCAAGAAGGCCTTCTCCCAGGTTGCCTCATTTTTTTTTCTCCCTCAGTGATGTTGTTGCCTGGCTTTAGGTTCATTCTCATTCTCCTCTCTTCCCTCACAGCTTCTCCGAGATGGGTCTTTTCCCAAGTTTTCCAGCCTGCAGAGCTGGTGTTTGTGGAAGGCCAGAAGGTCCACATCTCCTGCCTCCAGAACGCCACGTCCCATAACACCATGTTTTGGTATCGACAACCATGGGAGGGTCGGCGGGCTTTGACCGTTTTAGGGAGTACATACTCCAACCCGGTTGCTGCTGGAGAATTCCGCATGGTAGTGAACACGGTATTGCGTTCCACCGACCTGACCAAAGAGAGAGCAGCGCTGCGAGACTCTGGCATGTACTACTGCGCCGTGAGGGACACAGTGAGAGGAAGACAGCGACCTACTGCACGAAAACCACCAGCTGAGTTTCCTGCCACCTTCATTCCTCTCATCCTGGTGGTTTCATACTTTGCCCTTTCTTAACAACTATGTTTTGTAACTTCACAATTATTGGCTGGCATCTCTTGAGCCCTAAGGTCACATAGAATTAGGGAGGTCTCACTGAGTGAGATCCATTTTGTTCATCTCAATTGTCCTCCGGCCAACATGACATGATTCTTCAAGGTGTACCAGGACCAACTTAACTGGGTGATGAGAAAATGCCCAGACTATGAACCACAAGGAGTCAAGGATGGGGAATGGGGCAGAGTTCTGCTCCCCTCACCTGTGCATAAGAGAAGAGGGTAAATGGCTCTCCTAGGCAGAGAGCATTCCAGAATTCAGGGGCTACTACAGAAAAAGCCCTGCTGGATGTCAAACTTTCATTCAGAGCTGATGACGTGTACCTGATTAGGTGTTGATTTCCCTTTCAGAAAGGAACCGCTGGAAATCTCCAAACATTCATGGACAAAAGACATTTTATTCACCGCTTGCTACCAAAATCTGTCCAGACCTTTTGCACACAAAGAAAATGTTTTAAAAAGCACCCCACACATGTATCTCCAAGCCCCCTGGTGACTTAATTACTGCGAGTTGCTTAGATCTCCAAAGATCTCTTCCTTCTTTCAGTGTTTTACAAGACGTCACACCATTGAAAGCAACTAAGGCTATTTAAGAGAGGGAAGGGTAATAGCAATTGAAGACCCAGCATTTCACTTGCCGAATGAAGATCTCAAGAAGAAAGTATTAAGAAGTACCAGGAAGACATCCTGAAGGTGTGGTGGTGTCATCTGCCACTTCCTTGACCATGTCAGGTAATTAAACTACCAAGGGCAGGATGGGAATTGTTTGAGATTTCCCAGACTTTATATTTAGGGTGCTCATTGCTATCCACCTTCCATTGTTGGGATCCTAAGGTCAGTGGTGGTTTCCTGTAAGATCCTGCTCATAATAAATGGGTATCTGCAGAAATTGCAAGATGTTGCCTGTGTGGTGGTGTGTTAGTAGATGTTTACATCTGAGGATGGTAGGGAAGTAGAAAAGAGCAAGAGTCCAGTAGCACCTTAAAGTCTAACAATATTTCTGGCAGGGTATGAGCTTTCGTGAGTCACAGCTCACTTCTTTAGCTATGGCTCACGAAAGCTCATACCCTGCCAGAAATTTATTTTGTCTTTAAGATGCTGCAGGACTTTTGCTCTTTTCTACTGCTACAGACAGTACCCATCCAGTACCCCCCAGCTACCCATCGTGATCTATCTTGAGGGTAGGGAAGAAGACTTGAGGATAGTCTTCTTGAATGTGTGACTTGGGGCAGACCATAGGTCAGTATCACCCAGTGCTGCTTACTTGGCTGGCAGGTGTTCTTCATGGACTTTGGGAGAGGACTCTTCCAGTCAGGGAACATGGGGATGGAGGACTTAGCTGAGGAAGCCTTGATGGAAAGCCCATGCTCTGTGACCGATGGTTGGTGGATGGGTGGACAATGAGTAGGGAAGGATGCAGAACATTAGATTGTTCGGCTAGGACCTAGGAAACCTGGATTCAAATCTTCCCTTGCCACGAAGTATTGCCATGGGTGACTTTGGACCGATGACACACACTCTACCTAACTAACCTCACAGAGCTCTGGTAGAGATAATTTCCATTCATGGAACATGGGTCGTTCAATTAAAGATGTTCCAGGGACTTCCAGAGCTCTGGTGGAGGTTAAATGGGAAAGGGAGTATTGTGTATACTACTCTGAGCTTCTTGAGGAAGGGTAGTATAAAGATGAATAGAATCATAGAGTTGGAAGGGACCACCAGGGTCATCAAGTCGAACTCCCTGCACAATGCAGGAAATTCACAACTACCTCCCCGCACCACACCCCCAGTGTCCAGAAAATGGCCAAGATGCCCTCCCTCTCATCATCTGCCTAAGGTCACAGAATCAGCATTGCTGACAGATGGCTATCTAACCTCTTCTTAAAAACCTCCATGGATCATGAACTAGATAGATGAACTAGATAGATAGATAGATGAACTAGATAGATAGATAGACAGATAGATAGACAGACAGACAGACAGTCTAGTGACACACAGTAAATATTGGTTAAAGACTGATAAAGAAAACTAGAGCTAGATAAAGAAAACTAGAGCTAGATCTGAGTCCAGTAGCACCTTATAGCCCAACAAGATTTTAGGGTATCAGCTTTCAAGAGTCAAAGCCCCCTTCATCATATCTGACAAAGGTATCTGACAAAGGGAACATTGACTCTCAAAAGCATATAACCCCCCCCCCCCCAATCTTATTAGTCTCTAAGGTGCTACTGGACTCAAATCTTGCTCTTCTATAGCAGACCAACACAGCTACCTTACCGAAAGATAATAAAGTAAGCATTTGGACAAGGTGATGTGTGTGAAAAAAAGGAAGGAAAAAGTGTATGGTTATAGACGCAGAGCTGTATTGATGAAAGAAAAAAGAAGCCAGAGAAAAATGGGGGAGACATAAAGAGAACTGGCTTAAAGTCTGGTAGAGATCATTCCTATCCATTGAACTTGGGTTGTTTAATTCAAGATGATCCTGGGACTTCCCGTATGGAAAGCATGTACTACCCCCCTTCTTATTTTATGGGTGGTATCTTCCTCTGCTTTTGAAATGTGCTTGGGCTAGAACTCTGGCCAACCACTAAGGAAATGGAATTTATGTAAGATGTGGGGTTTATAGGAAATGTAGGGTATATATGTAGGTGTAGGATGCCTTATTGTTGTTATTGCTATTATGGTTGTTATTATTTTTATTTATTCATTACTGGCTAATTTATATGGTCTGTCAATGTTCATTGTGCTCTCTAGTAGAGAGGTTTGATGCCCTGAGTAGGTTACAGACTAAAATTTGACATTAGTGGGAGAACAACAGGAAGACTGGGAGATAGAATCATAGAGTTGGAAGGGACCACCAGGGTCATCTAGTCCAACCCCCTGCACAATGCAGGAAATTCCAAACTACCTCCCCCCTGACACCCCCAGTGACCCATACTCCATGCCCAGAAGATGGCCAAGGTGCCATCCCTCTCATGATCTGCCTAAGGTCATAGAATCTGCATTGCTGACAGATGGCCATCTAGCCTCTTCTTAAAAACCTCCAGGGAAGGAGAGCTTACCACCTCCCGAGGAAGCCTGTTCCACTGAGGAACCGCTCTAACTGTTAGAAAATTATTCCTAATGTCTAGACTGAAACTCTTTTGACTTAATTTCAACCCGTTGGTTCTGGTCCGACCTTCTGGAGCAACAGAAAACAACTGGAAGGGAGGATAACTGGAAGATTCATTTCAATTACAGGGAATATATTCTATAGGCTATATATAAATAGCTGGATCTTGTGAACAGACTCTATTATTTTTTTGTCTCTGTTTAGGTCCACTGCATGGGCTGTAGTCTGACCCCATTTTTAATGGATAGCCTAAATCACACCCAGGTGACCCATTTTGTGTTCTTGGGTCTGACGAGGAACCACAGGCTGGAGCTGACTTTGTTTGTCGTCTTCTGCCTCGTGTACCTGCTCATCTTAGCGGGCAACCTCCTCATCATGGTCACCGTGGCTTCTGACCCCTGCCTCCACACCCCCATGTACTTCTTCCTGGGCCACCTCTCTTTCATTGACGTCTGCCACTCCTCGGTCACGGCCCCCAAGATGCTGGTGGATTTCCTGTCCCTCCAGAAGACCATCTCCTTCCACGGCTGCATGGCCCAGCTCTTCTTCCTCCACCTCTGCGCCTGCGCTGAGATCTTTCTCCTCACCGTCATGGCCTACGACCGTTACGTCGCGATCTGCCACCCCCTGCAGTACGCGTCGCACATGAGCCTGAAGGTTTGTTCCTGGCTGGTGGGGGCCCTCTGGGTGGGGGCGACGGTCCACTCCGTGGTGCAGACGGTCCTCACCGTCCGGCTCCCTTACTGTGGGCCGAACGTTTTGGACAGCTTTTTCTGCGACGTTCCCCCAGTCATCAAGTTGGCCTGCACCGACTCGTACTGGACCGGGGTTCTTATCGTGTCCAACAGTGGCATGATTTCCCTGGTCTGTTTCTTGGCCTTACTGGCGTCCTATATAATAATCTTGGTGTCCCTAAGACGGCGGACAGCCGAGGGGCGGCGCAAGGCCCTCTCCACTTGTGCGGCCCACCTGCTCGTCGTGCTTTTGTTCCTGGGGCCTTGTATCTTTATCTATACCCGCCCCGCTGGCAGTTTCTCGGCGGATAAAGTGGTCGCTGTTTTCTACACGGTGGTGACTCCCGTGCTCAACCCGGTGATTTACACCCTGAGGAACACAGAGGTGAAGAGCTCCATGAAGAAGCTGAGAGGCCGGAAGATCTTTTTCATGGGGATGTAAACTGATGTCTTCCGCAGATAGGGTTGCCAGGTCCCCTCTTCCCACAGGCAGGAGTATCGTTTGGGCAGGGCTGGGGGTTTGAATTGTGTGTGTGCACCCTACCGCTGTGATACTGTCACTTCTGGGTTTACCCCGGAAGTGGCGGCATCGCGTGGGATGCTCTAGCTAGAGCATCCTATATGATGCTGGCACTTCTGGGGTAAACCCAGAAGTGATGGTATTGTGCAGGGAGCGCATGCACGGAGATCTCGATCCCCTTCCAGCTTCCGCCCACCAACCATCAGCTGGGCGGTGGGCAGCCTGGTTGATTGGCGGGAAATTGCACACCACAACCGGGCAGTTGGGAACCCTATCTGCAAGCGGCACATAGATGGGTGGATGGTGAGAAGGAACCTAACCCAGGCCGGATATCAACCCACTTTGTCCAAACATGAAAGTATTCTTATTGGAAGCAACAATAACAGCAAACTTTTTGTTTAAAACAAAACAAAACAAAAAACCTGTAAGATAATGATGTTACTACATGTAGAAAGAAGAAGTCTTTACGAGTAAGCTAATAAAGCTATCTGAGGCTAGAAGGGGGCAATCCAAGAAAGGGCTTTCTCGGTCATGGAATAAAAACTTTGGACTTCTTTCCCCAGGGATATTCATTTGTCTCCTTTTATCAGTGTCTTCCACAGGTTGGTGAAGTCTTTTTTTTCTTTTTCCTCTGGCATACCTCCAATAACAGTTACTGTCACTTCTCCCTGGTTCTTGTGTCGTTCGTTCATGCGTTTCGATTGAATTATTTTATAATTTTAAATGTTTTTTTTTAATTGTTCAGACGTTTAAATGTTTTTATGTTCATTGCCTTGGGGACCCTGATCCGATGGAAAGGGGGCATAAGCATGTTTTAAAATAATAAATAAATAAACCTTCCGTATCAAAAGAAGTCTGCAATATATGAGCACCGTTCCTGTTTTTGAGACAAAGTCTGACAGTGAAAGAAAGAGAGAGGGGCCCTTTTTGACTACTGAAAATGTTATGCCAGGAAATGTGGGACCCCAGTGGACAAAAGATATACAGGAGGGGGGCAGCAGAGAGGAGGGAAACGGGGGGGGGAGCTTCAGGGGCATAGGTGGCAGGAACCAACCATGATTTTTCTCCAACAACCTCCATGTCCACACAATAGCAGCGCTCTATAGCTGACAATAAACATTTTTTTTAAATGGGTGTTTCCTGCAATTTTGCTTTTACACATGCTGTACCAGCCGGAGATTTCCAGCTACCGCCTGGAGGTTGGCCACTCTAGTGTTAATCCATGCTGTTTTCCTGATCTCAAGACCCTGCTCATAGCTGCCTCACTATGAACACATGAACCCATGAACACATGAAGCTGCCTTCTACTGAATCAGACCCTTGGTCCATCGAAGTCAGTGTTGTCTACCCAGACTGGCAGCGGCTCTCCAGGGTCTCAGGCAGAGGTCTTTCACATCACCTCCTTGCCTGGTCCCTTTAACTGGCAATGCCGGGGAATGAATCTGGGACCTGGTTGGCCACTGTGTGAACAGACCGCTGGACTTGATGGGCATTGGTCTGATCCAGCATGGCATTTCTTATGTTCTTATGACCTTCTGCATGTCAAGCAGATGCTCTACCACTGAGGTATATGGGGGGTCAATTTGCGCTGGGAAAATGAGGAGTGGGAGAATTAAGTTCTCCGGATCAGTGTTCTGGCCCTCATCTTAACCGTTGCTGGATTTATGCCCCAAATTTTTTTGCACATGGTCAGGGGCGTTTTTTCCTTTCTTTGCTTGTACAGGCCAGGATCAGGCCAGGATCTAGAACTGGAAGCAGATTTTCTAGGTAAAAGATATAGATTCTGGATACCTAGGACTGGGGTGTCATGGGGTGGAATCTGATGAGGTTACGTTGAATGGGAGTGTTACTGGTAGTAGAATCATAGAATCATAGAGTTGGAAGGGACCACCAGGGTCATCTAGTCCAACCCCCTGCACAATGCAGGAAATTCACAACTACCTCCCCCACACACACCCAGTGACCCAGTACTTTCATATGCTACTACACATTGTACCATGTGGTATATCAGTGAATGTGAGCCATCACTATCATGCAGTCTTGAAGAAATGGACCTCACCCTCACAATTAAAAAAGAAGAATAGAAATCAGATGTGGGAATGGAAGGTTTAACTCCCCTACCATAGATCTCCAATTAAAACCCAAACCCAGTAAAGCTGCTTTAAAAGATGCAGGGAAGATCTGATTGTGGGCCTCCTAGTATCCTGTTTCGACCCTTTAAGATTGGCAGGAATAGAATGGTTTTATTTGTTTAGCCATGGAGGAAATTTATTAAATTAATAGGAAGAACCAGGTTGATTTTTCTCCGCTTCCCCAACCTCGCAGATGGATTTTTCTTCTCGATGCTTTCCAGAGCGCTGAGTTAACGGAGTTTTCTGTGCTCTTGTTCTCCTGGACATAGCCTCCTGTCCTTGGTTTAATTAAAACCTAGAAATTCCTGGCAAAGTTTCATCATCCCACTTGATGTTCAACAGAACTTTTAATAGGGTCCGGAGGGAATTGACTAGAGTAAAGTGGAAATATAAACTTTTCACTGTGGAACTCGACTAGGAAGAAGAGGGGGTGTGGCTGCCATCCTCCAGGTAGTTACAATAATGAGGAACACCTGTGCCAAAGTTAACGTAGTTGAAGAAAATGGTAGCACGAGGGCTCAAGAGTATAACACCACACTGGGTAAAAAATGCAAAATAATGATGCAAACAATGAACATGCAAACTATACAAAAAATCATATAAGCACTTCTGAATGTGTAGACAATATTTATAGGCATAAAGTCAACAAGCATAATGATAAATAAAATGAAATGAAAAGCATTACATCATGCAGTAGAGCAAGCAAATCTGTGGCACAAATTAGTGCTCTAGACTAAATACAATCCACAACGAGTACAGGAATATCCAGTCCAAAACATAAGGTCAAACATCAATAGTCCAGAAGTAAGAGATAAGAAAATCCAAGAAGTGCAGCCAAGGAACCAAGATAAAAGGAGAACGCGTGGCTAGTCGTAAATCACGTTTCAAGGCTTTCTTCAGCTCCAACGTTGTTAGCATTAATCAGCCCGTAGGCTAAAAGGAGGGTTCAAATGACCGTCAGCTAGGGAATGCGTCTATGTGGAATTCAAAAGCGCATGTATCCTCATGTGAGGATACGACTAGCCACGCGTTCTCCTTTTATCTTGGTTCCTTGGCTGCACTTCTTGGATTTTCTTATCTCTTCTGGACTATTGATGTTTGACCTTATGTTTTGGACTGGATATTCCTGTACTCGTTGTGGATTGTATTTAGTCTAGAGCACTAATTTGTGCCACAGATTTGCTTGCTCTACTGCATGATGTAATGCTTTTCATTTCATTTTATTTATCATTATGCTTGTTGACTTTATGCCTATAAATATTGTCTACACATTCAGAAGTGCTTATATGATTTTTTGTATAGTTTGCATGTTCATTGTTTGCATCATTATTTTGCATTTTTTACCCAGTGTGGTGTTATACTCTTGAGCCCTCGTGCTACCATCCTCCAGGTAGTAGCTGGAGATCCCCCACTATCACAACTGATCTCTAGGAGACAGAGATCAGTTCCCCTGGAGAAAATGGCTGCTTTGGAGGGTGGACTCTATGGCATTATACCATGCTGAGGTCTCTCCCCTCCCCAAACCCCACCCTCCTCAGGTTCCACCCCCAAAATCTCCAGTTATTTCCCAATCAGGAGTTGGCAACCCTACATATAGTGACTTATACTGAATTATACCCTTGTCTATTCAGACTGACAGTGGGTCTCCAGGGTCTCAGACTGAAATAATAATAATAAGAGTTGGTTTTTATATCCCACTTTTCTCTACCTTTAAGGAGCCTCAAAGTGGCTTACAATCCCCTTCCCTTCCTCTCCCCACAACAGACACCTTGTGAGGTAGGTGGGGCTGAGAGAGTTCTGAGAGAACTGTGACTAGCCCAAGGTCACCCAGCAGGCTTCATGTGGAGGAGTGGGGAAACAAACCTGGTTCTCCAGATTAGAGTCCACCACTCTTAACCACTACACCACGCCGGCTTTCTTTCATCATCACCGACTACCTGATTCCTTTTAACTTAGGGTCACCAACCTCCAGGTACTAGCTGAAGATCTCCTGCTATTACAACTGATCTCCAGTCGATAGAGATCAGTTCACCTGGAGAAAATGGCCGCTTTGGCCATTGGACTCTAGGGCATTGATTTCCCTCCCCTCCCCAAACCCCTCCCTCCTTAGGCTCCACCCCCAAAACCTCCCGCCGGTGGTGAAGAGGGACCGGGCAACCCTATTTTAACTGGAGATGCCGGGGATGGAACCTGGGACCTTCTGCATGCCGAGCAGATGTTCTACCACTGAGCCACGGCCCCTCCCCATCAATGCACTTTCCCTCCCGAAGTGACCTGCTGCCCTCGGAGTTTGTTCAGCGCATTCAGCATGTCCTCATTGCGGAGGGTGTAGATGACTGGGTTAAGCAGGGGGGTGACGGCCGTGAAGAAAACAGAAACCACCTTGTCCGCAGCCAGACTCTTAGCCGGCCTGAGGTAGATGAAGATGCAGTGCCCCAGGAACAAGGTCACCACGGTCAGGTGAGCGGCGCAAGTCGACAGAGCCTTCCTCCGTCCCTCAGAGAAGCGGTTCCTCAAGGAGACAAGGATGACCACGTAGGAGACCACCAGGACAACAAAGCAGACGACCGAGATCAGCCCCGAATTTGAGACGATGAGGATCTCGAAGACGTAAGTGTCAGCGCAGGCCAGTTTGATGACCAAGGGCACGTCGCAGAAGAAGTTGTCGATGGTGTTGGGGCCACAGTATGGCAGGCTGAGCGTCAGAGCAGTCAGGGCGATGGAATGGATCAACCCGCCCAACCACATGGCCACAGCCAACTGGAGACAGACCCGGTGGCTCATGATGGACGTGTAATGGAGAGGATTGCATATGGCGGCATAGCGGTCGTACGCCATGATGGTGAGGAGGAAGATCTCCGTGCAGGCAAAGAGGTGGAGGAAGAACATCTGGCCTACGCATTCTCCAAAAGAGATGGTCTTGGTCTCCGTTAAGAAGTCAGCGAGCATCTTGGGCATGACCACCGAGGAATGGCAAACGTCGATGAAGGAGAGGTTGCTGAGGAAGAAGTACATCGGGGTGTGGAGGTGCTGGTCGTAGACGATCGTGATGACGATGAGGATGTTGCCGATGAGGATCGATGTATAGATGACGATGAAGAAAACAAAGAGCGCCAGTTCGACCTTGTGGTTCGTGGTCAGGCCTGAGAGGATGAACACCTTCACGGTGGTATTGTTTTCAGGGACCATGCTGGCCTCCATCCGAAGCTGAAAGAACAAAGGACAAAGAAGTTGCCATGATGTCCTAAGAGCTCACTGGTTGATGTTACATTGGGGTTGCCATCCTCCAGGTGGCATTGCTACTGAGGTTCTAAGCACTCGATGTCAGATAGACTATTCCTTCTGCTTGAGGCTCTGCTGTGAGGCTCAAACTACATCTGTGGTTCTCTTCTGCATTAAAAAAACACAGTTCAAGTTGGTTATGCTGTGAGCCTGAGCAGAGGAAATTTTGGGATGCCAAAATACATCTATGGCTTAGAGACCTCCTGAAATTACAATTGATTTCCAGACTAGCAAAATCAGTTCCCTTGGAGGGTGAACTGTACAGCATTATACCCTACTGATGTTTGTCCCCTCCCCAAACCCTTCCTTCCCAGGCCAAACCCTCACATCTTACGTCCTTTAGTTATTTTTCAGCTCAAAATTGCCTCCCCAGTTGCCTAACCTAGCTCAGCCTAACCTACCTCATAGGGTCGTTGTGAGGATAACATGGGTAATGGTTAGGGTTGCCACCGGCGGGAGGTTTCAAGAGAGCTCAAGTATTATATAAACTGTAATTTTAATCGATAAATTATCATTACTAATGTATCATAAGAATGATTTTAATCCTATCTTTGCTGGCTGTTCGGTGTGCTTTATTACTTCAAGATGCCAATAAAGGTATTATATTGTATTATTGACATGGACATGGCTGTCCTAAACACAGTATTCCCTTCTAAGCCTACTGACCCTCAATGGATTTAGAAGGCTCTAACGCTGCGAAGAAGCAGGGCTACAGCTGAACATCAAGAAAACATAAGTAATGACTACTGGAGAATTACACAACTTTAATGTTGACAATGAAGAAATTGAAATTGTTTGGAATGGGAAAAAACCAAGTGTATGATTTAAAGAGAAAGTGCCAAAGCAGGACTACAGCTGAACGTCAAGAAAACAAAAGTAATGACTACAGGAGAATTACACAACTTTAAGGCTGACAATGAGGAAACTGAAATTGTTCAAGACTTTCTATTCCTTGGCTCCACCATCAACCAAAAGGGAGACTGCAGCCAAGAAATCAGAAGGAGATTGAGACTGGGAAGGGCAGCCATGAAGGAGCTAGAAAAGATTTTGAAGTGTAAGGATGTGTCACTGGCCACCAAGACTAGATTAATTCATGCCATTGTATTCCCTATCACTATGTTTGGGTGTGAAAGTTGGACATTGAAGAAAGCTGATAGGAAGAAAGTAGATTCCTTTGAAATGTGTTGGAGGAGAGTGTTACGGATACTGTGGACTGCCGAAAAAACAAATCAGTAGGTTCTAGATCAAATCAAGCCTGAACTGACCCTAGAAGCTAAAATGACTAAAATGAGGCTGTCGTATTTTGGTCACGCCATGAGATGACAAGAGTCACTGGAAAAGACAGTCATGCTAGGAAAATTTGAGGGCAGCAGAAAAAGAGGAAGACCCAACAAGAGATGGATGGACTCAATAAAGGAAGCCACAGCCCTCAATTTGCAAGATCTGAGCAAGGCTGTCAAAGATAGAACATTTTGGAGGACTTTCATTCATAGGGTCGCCATGAGTCGGAAGCGACTTGACAGCACTTAACACACACACACACACACACACAACGCTGGGAAGGATTGCACCATCAGTGAGAACTATGGTTGAGCGGAGGTTTGATCTCCTAGCCTTCCACTCTGTCATGCCACACTGACTCACACCATTAGCATCTGGCAGTGCGGCCACATGGAGCTGGATTAAGGCTCCAGTCTCTTCAGGGGCTCAGGTTTGAATTCTACAGTTGCCAGTGTCCTTTTGACCTGACCTGAATGGCCCAGGCTAGCCTGATCTCATCAGATCTCAGCTGCTAAGCAGGGTTGGTTCTGGTTAGTACTTGGATGGGAGACCACTGGAGAAGTCCAGGGTCACTACACAGAGGAAAGCAATGGCAAACTACCTCTGTTAGTCATAGAATCATGGAATCATAGAGTTGGAAGGCACCACCAGGGTCATCAAGTCCAACCCCCTGCAGAATGCAGGAAATTCACAACTACCTCCCCCCTCCACACCCCTAGTGACCAGAAGATGGCCAAGATGCCCTCCGTCTCATCATCTGCCTAAGTCTTTTGGGGAGGGGCTGTGGCTGAGTGGTAGAGCATCTGCTTGGCTTGCAGAGGGTCCCAGGTTCAATCCCCAGCATCTCCAGTTAAAGGGACTAGGCGAGTAGGTGATGTGAAAGACCTCCACCTGAGACCCTGGAGAGCCACTGCCTGTCTGAGTAGACAATACTGACTTTGACTGACCAAGGGTCTTATTCAGAAGAAAGCAGCTTCATGTGTTCATTGCAATGCTGTTGTCTTAACAACAACTTTTTTAAAAAATAAGAAAGCAGCATTTCTCAGGACAGTGAAGTCATGACCCAATGTCCATTTTATACAGTCCTGTCGTGGAAAATGCACAACCTTGTATAGAAACAAACGAACAATACAAAACACCCATTCCAAAAGAAACTGCCCCTAAAAGGTCTATCCTGTGCCAGTCCCAGATCCATAGTTACCCTTTATTCATTTTAGTTATTATAGTTCATTCATTTCAGGAGACCCCCAATGTCTCTTTCCCAGCAGAACTTACCTTTCTTGTGACTGGTGATATGCCAAAGAGAGTTATTTCTGGGTCAACACTTACTGCTCAGTTTCAAAACTAAAAAAACATGTGCTGGTTAAAAAAGCCATAGATTTCTACTTAAGGGAATGAGAAAGATCGGTGCTTGAATGTGCTTTTTATTTTCAGAAGCTGCACATGATAATGATAACTTCAGCTATCCTGGGTGAAGATGTCGATTCCTCTGGTGGAAAAAGTTCAGGTTGTCAGTTGTAGATTCCTAGCTCTGAATTCACTCTTCAAGCAAAGTCAGCTCCAGATGGATTCTTCCAAGTTTTGCATTCTTTGTGATAAACTGCAATCAAGAAGGACTCCAGTTCTAGACTTTCTTTCCAGCTTGGCCTCTGAAAAGACAAGGAGCCCTAAGAACTGGTTCAAAAACAAAAATCTACACAGGAAAATCTAATCTATACCAAAGCAGTTACATTTTGCATTGCCTCTTCTGGCTGCAGGCCTGGGTGTGGCCCATGTCCCTCTGTATATATTTGTCATCTTCAGCAATAATTCATTGTTTGCGGCATTGATTTGGGACGCAGAAGGGAAGTTGGACGCTCTGAGGATTGCAAACTGCAGAGCTGCCAATTAAGCCCCAAGGGAAGTCACCTGGGTGCTTCAAATGTTTTGGAAACTCTAAAGTTAGGACTGAAGTCAACAAGCTCTCTCAAGCCCTGAGTTCCTGTGCTTCAACTGCTGCTTTGGAAAGAGAACAGTGCACCAGTGCCCATCACACAACATCCAGCGTAACTATGGTCCTGTTCAGTAATCATGGGTAGGGTTGCCAACCTCCAGGTGTGGCTGGAGATCTCCTGCTATTACAACTGATCTCCAGGTGATGGAGATCAGTTCCCCTGGAGAAAATGGCTGCTTTGGAAGGTGGACTCTATGGCATTGAAGTCCCTCCCCTCCCCAAACCCTCCCCTCCTCAGGCTCTGCCCCCACAATCTCCAGGTATTTCCCAACCTTGAGCTGGCAAAAGAGCAAGAGTACAATAGCACCTTAAAGACTAACAAATTTTCTGGCAGGGTATGAGCATTTGTGAGCCACAGCTCACTTCTTCAGATAGCTAGAGATCTCCTTGAATTACAAATGAACCCCAGACTACATAAATTGCTTACAGAATCATAGAATCATAGAGTTGGACCACCAGGGTCATCTATTCCAACCCCCTGCACAATGTAGGAAATTCACAACTACCTCCCCCCACACACCCCCAGTGACCAAAAGATGGCCAAGATGCCCTCTCTCTCATCATCTGCCTAAGGTCACAGAATCCATTCCATTTCCATTTATTTACTAGCTCCTTTGACCAAAGGTCTTGAGCTTAACCATAACAATAATACATAATACAACAACACATAATCAATTTACAACACCCAACGTATACTTAAGGTTAAAACACAGTAGAAACAATTACTAAACATAGCATCACTAATACCATAACAATATATTCCCCCTGAACCAGTCTCATTGAAATCACAAAATCTGTTTCAACATTCAACTCGTAGTTTACGTGCTTGTTTTATTTTGACGTTTGAGCGACATCACCTCCGCCAAAAATCTTGCAACAGAACTAGTGATATCAGGATGAATATCTCCCATTATGTGGGATATCACCCAGGACTCCAAGGGAAGTTTGTATTTAGACAATATTGGGGTGATCCAACGCAACCGAGGAGCTGACCAGTGCTGACAAAACAATAAGAGATGGTGTAAAGTCCCAATATCTCCAGATTTACATTCACAAACTCGATCTGAGTATGGAGTTTTCGCAAAACGACCTGACATCTCTGCAGTTGGGTAAGCATTTAATCTGGCAAGCATAAAGGCACGTCTATGGCTTGGGATTGTCAGCAAGCTCACATAAGAGGGCACGAACTCAGGAGGGGGAATCCCCAGTGCAAGGGTAGAACATACGCGCCTAGCGCGGAATGTAGTGCTAACACACTCAAGATTTCTCACCCTTGACCTTACTAATTTAAGTGCTTCAGAAAAGTTTAAGTTGTTAAGAACTAATGGTGGAAGGTCAAGCAGTACCAGTTTACTATCTATATGTCTTCCCCACGTCCCTCTGTAGTTATCTTCCTTTAATCTATGTAACAGGCCCCCTTGGATGTTAGGAGTTGAGTAGAGAACCTTCAGCCTTAATTTGAAGGCAGCAATCCAGGCCCTAGATTCAAAAGAACACTGTGCAAGTTCCATTCTAAGTGCCGTTCCCGCCACACACTTTGGAGAGCCTGTCAAACGCCGCAGAAAGGTCACAGAATCAGCATTGCTGTCAGATGGCCATATAGTCTCTGCTTAAAAACCTCCAAGGAAGAAGCACCTTCCACCTCCCGAGGAAGCCTGTTCCACTGAGGGACCGCTCTAACTGTTAGGAAATTCTTCCTAATGTCTAACTGGAAACTCTTGTGATTTAATTTCAACTATTGATTCTGGTCCGACCTTCTGGAGCAACAGAAAACAACTCGGCACCATCCTCTATGTGACAGCCCTTCAAGTACTTGAAGACGGTTGTCATATCACCTCATGTATGTATGTATGTATGTATGTATGTATGTATGTATGTATGTATGTATGTATGTATGTAATACACTTATTCCACTTCTCCTGGAGAAAATGGCTGCTTTGGAAGGTGGACTGCATGGCATGATATCCTACCAAGGTCCCTTCCTTCCCTAAACCCCACTCTCCCAGGCTCCACCCTCAAATCTTCAGGGATGTCTGAACTCAGAGCTGGCAACCTTATTTAAATGTCATAACCAGCATCTAGAATTAAACTTGGACATAGACTGGTAACCAATGTAGCTGTTTCAAAATGGGCAAGGTATGTTCCTGGGGGCAGTTGAGATGCTGCATTCTGAACCAGTTGTAGTTTTTGGGTCGTCTTGCTGGGCAGCCCCGTTTAGAGTGTGTTGCAGTAATCCAACCATGAGGTTATAGAAGAATGGGTCAGCATGGCCAGATCAGCTGAGTCTAGATAATGAGAAAGATGGTGAAGCGGATGCGGCTCACAGAAGGTGCTTGTGGCCACGGGAAAGGGTTTTAGCCCAGTCTTCTCCCTGCTACTTTTCTGCGTGCAGGGCTTTGTTTTTGCACAGAGAAGCATTCGGTCATGCCAGCCCATTACTGCAGCTGGAAGTAGGGTTGCCAACCTCCCGGTGGTAGCTGGAGATCTCCCTAGGGTTGCCAGGTGCCCAGTGGTGGCGGGTAAAATCCCAGCAATTCACTGGGTTGCCTGCTGGGCAGCTGGACCAATCTGGTGGCGAAGAGGGACCTGGCAACCCTAGAAACAGACATCCTAGAGTGACATCACATTCCTACTTAGGTCCTTTCCTTCCTCAAACCTCACCCTTCACAGGAACCACCCCCTAATCTCTAAGAATTTTCCATCCCTAGGGTTGCCAGGTCCCTCTTCGCCACCGGTGGGAGGTTTTTGGGGCGGAGTCTGAAAAGGGTGGGGTTTGGGGAGGGGAGGGACTTCAATGCCATAGAATCCAATTGCCAAAGCGGCCATTTTCTCCAGGTGAATGAATCTCTATCGGCTGGAGATCAGTTGTAATAACAGCAGATCTCCAGCTAGTACCTGGAGGCTGGCAACCCTACCCATCCCAGAGTTGGAAACCCTTTCCAAGCCCCACCTGGACATTGGCAAACCTGTGCCCATATTTGAGGGACTGCTTTTGCCCAAATGAGCCACTTTGAGATCAAATGATGCTTTATCAGTGTGCCTGCCTTAAGTAAGGTGAGGTTGGTGGATACATGGGAGAGGACTGGAGATCAGTTGTAATTCTGGGAGAACTCCAGTCTCCACCTGGAGGTTGGTAAACCCTACTGTAGGTCTATTGTAGTCTACTTCCATCATGCACCCTTACTGCACTCTCTCAGTTTCTCATTGGACAGAAGGGCCTTCACTTCTTCTCTGTGTTCACCTTCTGTCCAATCAATTTGTTTTTTTTTTAATAGATATATACGAAAACAAAGAACAAAAGAAAAAGAGAAATTAAAGACCCCTCTTTTGACAACTGTTATAAATGCCTCCATTACATCAGAAGACAGTATCAAAATATAGCATACAATAATATTATAAGCAATGCACCACAAAACATTATTAGTAGACATAAGCAATATATTATATAATAATGATAACAGTTAAACAATGGTCATTCTCTACTAATCTTAGCTTAGATCATGAGCATTCTGCATAGTACTTATAAAACACAATGTTGAAGTTAAGCAATATTTTGAAATGAATTGCAAAATATAATAGTTAAACTACTCGCAATAATAATAATTGCTATACATTTCTAAAAGTATTCCCCAAATTTTAAAAAATTAAAGCTTTGTCGAGATGATTTTTAAGAATAGTGTGAATAATATATTTTTCATTTGTCTTGAAATTCTTTGATTGTTTTTTTTTTTTGTTCACATAAATGTCAATTTTGCCATTATTGCATATTCTGCCAGTTTGCTTTCCCAGTCTTCTCTGGAAGGACATTCTTCTGCTTTCGGCCCATCAGTTTGTTGAGCGCTCGCTTCATATCCTCGTTCCTCAGCGTGTAGATAATGGGGTTGAGCAACGGGGTCACGGCGGTGAAGAAGACCGATACCACCTTGTCTTCCTTGAAGCTGGTGGAGGGGCGGGAGTAAATGAAAATGCAGTGCCCCAGGAAGAGAGTCACCACCGTGAGGTGCGCCGCACATGTGGAGAGGGCCTTGCGCCGCCCTTCAGCGAAACGGTTGCGGAGGGAGACCAAGATGACGCCGTAAGAGACAACCAGGACTACGAAGCAGACCACGGAGATCAGCCCCGAGTTGGAAATGATAAGGACCTCGATGATGTAAGTGTTGGTGCACGCCAGCTTGATGACTGGAGGAACGTCACAGAAGAAGTTATCGACTTCCTGGGGGCCGCAGTAGGGTAGTTTGATGGTCATGCCAATTAAAGCGAGGGAGTGGACCGTACCGCCTAGCCAGATGGTTCCAGCCAACAGCAGGCAGACTTTGTGGCTCATGACCGTGAGGTAATGCATAGGATTGCAGATGGCCACGTAGCGGTCATAGGCCATGACGGTGAGGAGGAAGATCTCGGTGCAGGCGAAGAGGTGAAGGAAGAACATCTGGGCCACACAGCCTCCGAAGGAGATGGTCTTCTCGGTGGACAGGAAGTCAGCAAGCATCTTGGGCACAGTCACTGTGGAGTGGCAGATGTCAATGAAAGACAGGTTGCTCAAGAAGAAGTACATGGGTGTGTGAAGGGCTTGGCTGTGCACGATGGTGACCACGATGAGGAAGTTGCCAGCCAACGTCATCAGGTAGAGCACCAGGAAGACCACAAAGAGAACCAGCTGTGTCTCGGGGTCATTGGAGAGGCCCACCAGGATGAACTCGGTCACTGAGGTCTGGTTTTGTGTCTCCACAGTCCAGTTTGGAGTCGCTGTTTCTTGCATTTCCGTTCTAGAAGAAGAGCAAGTAAGTTTTTATAATAGCCTTGAAGATTGCCGGTGAAATGGAAAAAAACTATATATTAAGGCAATAACAGAAAAGTTACATACGTGTAGGATTGTAAAGGTATATCTGTGCTAGGGTTCCAAGGTCCCTCTTCACAACTGGTGGGAGGTTTTTGGGGGTGGAGCCTGAGGAGGGCAGGGTATGGGGAGGGGAGGGACTTCAATGCCGTAGAGTCCAATTGCCAAAGCGGCCATTTTCTCCAGGGGAACCGATCTCTATCGACTGGAGATCAGTTGTAATAGCAGGAGATCTCCAGCTAGTTGACAACCCTATACTCTGCCGATCAAAGACATCTAACAGATTTCCTTAAAAGGGGTCAGACTGAGCTCTTCTCTCTCCCCTAATAGCAGAATTCTTATGGTTGGTTTTTTTGGGGTTTTTTTGCAATGATACACACACATATTTGACTGCTTCCCCACCCCGGTCCAAAACTTGCTGCCTATGCAAAGCTAGCTTGTCTTTAGCCTTATCTTCCCCTGATGTGATAATGTTCTGTGAGCAAGGAGCTTTTGATAACAAGAAACATTACAAAATATTTCATCTATCAGCTGCATTCAAAAGTGGTACGGTCCTTTCATTGTGTTTCAATTATCCTCTTTACTTGATACAGCCATTCTTCAGGGTTGAGTCCCTTCCCTGAGTCTTTAGGAGTGACCCTCCAGAGTTGGAGGTTGTGATCTGTAATGAAGAAGATCTACTATCTCTTTACATAGACTTTGCATCGTTTTGGCCCTCATTATACCCTGGATGCCTTCACTAGAAGAAGAAGAGCTGGTTTTTATATGCTGACTTTCTCTACCACTTAAGGAAGAATCAAACCGGCTTACAAGCACAGGAGTGGGGAAACCAACCCAGATCACCAGATTAGGCTCTGCCGCTCATGTGGAGGAGTGGGGAATCAAACTTGGTTCTCCAGATTAGAGTCCACTGCTCCAAACCACCGCTCTTAACCACTACACCACGCAAGCTCACATGTAATTCCTGGACTGACCCTTGTATACATTCCTGGAGTACCCCTACCTCATGAGTGATGCCTCTTGGAGGAGGAACTCTCCACCACAAACTAAGCAAGTACTTTCAGTGAAGGCCAAATAAGCAATCTGTAATGAGGCAGTGTTGCACATTGGTTAGAATGTCAGACTGGGACATCGGAGTGCAAATTGCCAGCCTGTTTTGAAACTCACTGAGTAGGGATGCCAGCCTCCAGGTAGGACCTGCCCCCCCACTCCGAATTACAACTCATCTGCAGACTACAGAGATCAGTTCCCCTGGAGGAAATGGATGCTTTGGAGAGTTGGCCCCATGGCATTGTACCCCGCTAGGGTCCCTGCCTTCCCCAGGCTCCAGCCCCAAATCTCCAGGAGTTTCCCAACCTGGATCTGGCAACCCTACCCCCCATCTCCTGCCAGTGGCCAGGGGGCACCTGGCAACCCTCTCACTGGGTAATATTGGGCCAGTCTTTAAGCCTATACTCTGTTTGCTGTACCCTTCATCTACATGGCAATGAGAATCTACCTCCTTGTTTCTCCAAGGGTGACCAGGGTCCGCCTGAGACTCTGGAGAGCCGCTGCCAGTCAGTGTGGACAGTACTGACTTTGATGGACTAAGGGTCTGATTCAATATAAGGCAGCTTCATGTGTTCATGTGACCAGGGCCCAGACCTCTGTATGTCCTCTGCATATCTGTCTATCTGCCTGTCTGTTCCCCACCACCACCACCACACACACACTTTTTTTTCCCATACAGTGAGTCCAACAGCACTTTTGGGGAAAGGATTTTGGTTAGAAAACCAACTGAGACAATGCTCCGGTCAAAACTGTAGCCCACCTGATCAGATTCACACAAGACAAAAGCTAAAACAGGGTTAAAAATCAGGGGAATCTAGTCAACATTTGAACATTTGTGTGGTGCTCTTCTAATGTGCTTTATGCCACCACATGCCAGAAATGCCCTTCCACCCTCTACATTGGACAAACAGGCCAGTCCCTGTGACAAAGATTGAATGGACATAAGTCTGACATCAGAACCCACAACATTCAGAAACCAGTGCAGGAACATTTTAACCTTCCAGGACATCCAGTTCCTGATTTAAGAGTAGCAGTTCTTCTCTCACAAAGGAATTTCAAAGGGAGATTAGAAAGAGAGACTGCTGAATTACAACTAATAATGAAGCTTAAGACAATGCATTCTCCTGGATTGAATACAGATCTGGGATTCCTTTCTCACTACCAACGCTGATTTCTCCACGCCTACTAACCCTCTGCATGTCACACCTAATCCAATCATGCCTGCTAATGTCATTTACCTGCTATTGACATTTACATGCTGTTGCCATTGAGGGGAAGGCTGAGTCACCCTTGATCAGGCTACCTGAAACTGACTTCTGTCGGGATCGAATTCAGGTTGTGAGCAGAACTTGGACTTCAGTGCTTTAAAAATTAAAAAGCCAAGGACTCATCCTTCCCCTACCCTTTAAGGCTGATACAGTACTGGGAGAATTTAGCTAATGAAAACAATAGTGGGGAGGTTAAAGTGTACACATGAAGCTGCCTTATACTGAATCAGACCTCTTGACCCATCCAAGTCAGTATTGTCTAAGACTGGCAGTGGCTCTCCAGGGTCTCAGGCAAGGGTCTTTCACATCACCTACTTGCTTAGTCCCTTTAACTGGAGATGCCGGGGATTGAACCTGGGACCTTCTGCATGCCAAGCAGATGCTCTACCACTGAAGAAGAAGAGTTGGTTGTGTATGAAGATTTTCTCTACCACTTAAGGAAGAATCAAACCGGCTTACAATCACGTTCCTTCCCTTCCCCCCAATAAACACCCTGTGTGGTAAGTGGGGCTGAGAGAGCTCTAAGAGAACTGTGACTAGCCCAAGGTCACCCAGCTGGCTTTATGTGTAGGAGTGGGGAAAGCAACCCAGTTCACCAGATTAGCCTCTGCCACTCATGTAGAGGAGCGAGAAATCAAATCTGGTTCTCCAAATCTGAGTCCACCACTCCAAACCACCGCTCTTAACCACTACCCCACGCTGGCTCTTACCACTACACCACAGCCCCTCCCCAATCATTCCCTGCCAGATTTGAGTCCGGTAACTGCCTTAGAGACCAACAAGATTTTCGAGGTGTAAGCTTTCAAGACTCCCAGTATTTGATGATGGGAGCTTTGGCTCTTGAAAGCTGATATCCCAAAAATCTTGTTGGTCTCTAAGGTGCTACTGGACTCGAATCTGGCTCTTCTACTGCAGACTGACATGGCTAGCCGCTGAAACTATCACTCCCTGCAGGACCCTAATTCCAACTGGGATTCCCATGCAGTTAATATTGCTGCAGAAGGAGCTATGTTCTCTGCCCGGTTTAGCTCACAAAAGGAGTCTTGTGGCATGCTGAAGATGAACACAAGAACACATGAAGCTGCCTTCTACTGAGTCAGACCCTTGGTCCATCCAAGTCAGTGTTGTCTACTCAGACCGACAGCGGCTCTCCAGGGTCTCAGGCAGAGGTCTTTCACACCACCTACTTGACCAGTCCCTTTAACTGGAGGTGCCGGGGATTGAACCTGGGACCTCCTGCATGCCAAGCAGAGGCTCTACCACTGAGCCACAGCCCCTCCCCTATGGACCAGATTATTGTGGTGGCTTCAGCCCATGAAAGCGTCCACCACAGTAAACTGGTTAGACTTTAAGGTGTCTCAAAGACTCCTGTTTCCTGGAAGAGAAGAACACAGCAACCCTCCGGAACAAGCCCCCTCCAGCAAGTTCACATTGAGATCCATCAGAAAAGTACACCCCCTCCATCTTTTGCTATTTTCAAGTGATAAAAGACTTACCAGCTTTCTGGAATAATTGCAGGAATAGCTGCTGGTCACTCCAGCGTCGTTTTTACAGCCACGGTGCTTTTCTCCAAATACATAACCTCGCGTGTGTTTGCCCAGAAACAGCCTCTCCTAAATGTCAGCTTGCTCTGAACTTTCGGCAAGTCGATCCCACAGAGATCAGAACCGGTGACACGGAATCCCAAGGGGGGTTGTTAAGATGCACAAAACTTCTGGACAGTTTAAATGGTGTCATCCGCTCCCCCCCCCCCCCCGATATCTAAGTGACAATCAGATGGAAATTTGCAAGGGACAATGTAACGCTTATTTCGATCCTCTGATTGGCTTTTCTGCACATTTGGGCTCTCCAGCGAGACATGTTAGATACACAGAATGGACCGACGATGGCAGATACATGGAGGGTCAGGTTGCCAGCTCCAGGTTGGGAAATACCTGGAGATTTTGGGGCGGAGCCTGAGGAGGGCGGGGTTTGGAGAGGGGAGGGATTTCAATGCCATAGTGTCCAATTACCCAAGCGGCCATTTTCTCCAGGTGAACTGACCTCTATTGGCTGGAGATCAGCTGTAACAGCAGGAGATCTCCAGCCACCACCTGGAGGTTGGCAACCCTAGTTGAGGGTCAGGCAGTTTGCTACCTACATATCTGTTTTTTATGCCACGGTTCCTCTAAGGAGCTCAGTACAGGGATGAGCAGTTTGCCTTTCAGAGAAAGTTGCCGCTCATCACTGGTTTTTGTCATGAAGAATCCGGGACTTTTCAGTTTAGAAAAGAGATGACTGGGGGACATAACAGAGGATTATAACATGATGCCTGGGGCAGAGAGAATGAACAGAGAACTTTTCCTCCCTCTTCCAAAATATTAGAAGTCGAGGGCACCCATAGAAGTTGATGGCAGTAGATTCAGGATGGACAAAAGGAAGTACTTCTTTACTGAACAAACAATTAAAAGATGAAATCCGCTACCTTGAGTTCTTCACACTGAACCATCATTCCAGAAGTCACTATGAAGCTGGCGCATCCCTGCTTTGCATTACTTAAGAGCCCCGTTAATGAGACCTTTTGTGTTTGCTCCACCCACGCCTCGAAGCATCCACTCAAGGAAGGATGAAGAGTCACAGCCACTGGGTTAGCTATGCAAACGGCGATTGCTAATGGCTTTGCAAATGAAGGAATGAAGGAGCAGGCGAGTGTGTGTGTGTGTGGGGGGGAGGAATTTGTTTGACTTTCTCCTCTTGCATCGGGACCGTGAATAGGCAATTTAAAGGTCGGATTTAAAAAAGGAGCTTTGGACAAGGATCAAAATCGACCCTGCATAAATGGCCATGGTGACTAAATGAAACGTCCATGTTCAGAGGCAGTAAATCCACGAATACCAGTACCAGGAGGCAACATCCAGGGAAGGCTTCAGCTTCTAGGCCCAGTTTGTTGGCCCTCCACAGTAACTAGTTAGCCACTGTGTGGATGGGATGTTGGACTAGATGGACCACTGGTCTGATCCAGCAGGGCTATTCTTATGTTTATATCTTTGTATGTCCTGATGACTTCATCATCTTGTAGCAACATGTATGTGGTTAAAGTGTTGGCCTATAACTCAGGAGACCTGGCTTTAAATCCTTTCTTAGCTTTGGGCCAGCCTGACCTACCTCACAAGGTTGTCGTGAAGACAAAATGAGGATACGGAGCATGTATGTTGTCCAGAGCCCCTTGGAAACCGTGCAGGATAAAAATGTTAAGAACACAGGGCCATTCTTGGCGGCAAAATTTTCCTAACAGCTCCAAGCTCTCTGCTTTTTTGATGGGGCTGATTCACACATTCAATCCAGATGCAAGCCCCACATAATTACATAATCTTCATGCAGATGTGATCTGTGGACCAGCTATAAGTGAGCGCCTCAAGAAGTGAGACTGTTTTTGGAGATGCCTTGTGAGGAATGTAATGTGTCCACTGATTCTCAGAGATTTTTGAGACTGTGGAGTGGATATGATAACCAAGTACTTGAAGGGCTGTCATATAGAGGATGGTGCCGAGTTGTTTTCTGTTGCCCCAGAAGGTCGGACCCAGAACCAACGGGTTGAAATTAAATCAGAAGAGGTTCCATCTAGTCATTAGGAAGAATTTTCTAACAGTTCCTCCTCAGTGGAACAGGCTTCCTTGGGAGATGGTAAGTGCTCCTTCCCTGGAGGTTTTTAAGCAGAGGCTAGATGGCCATCTGTTAGCAATGCTGATTCTATGACCTTTCCCAGTTCATGAGAGGGAGGGCATCTTGGCCATCTTCTAGGCATAGAATAGGGGTCACTGGGGATGTGTGGGGGAGGTAGATGTGAAATTCCTGCATAGAATGGATACTAGTCATACTGCATACCTATTCTCTCCAGGATCAGAGGAGCATGCCAAATATATTAGGTGCTGTTGAACACAGACAGGATGGTGCTGCTGCAGTCGTCTTGTTTGTGGCTTCCTAGAGGCACCTGGTTGGCCACCGTGTGAGCAGACTTGATGGGCCTGGGTCTGATCCAGCAGGGCCTTTCTTATGTTCTTATGTTGGTCTAGATGACCCTGGTGGTCCCTTCCAACTCTATGATTCTACGAGTGGGGGTAGGGAGGAGAAAGAATTTGAGCCTGGTTCCAGAGACATATTGCTGGGCTTCATTCCCCAACCACCCAACATCTTCCCCCAATTTGGAGCTTTCTGAAAATGGATTGTTTTGAAGAACGAGATGAAATGACCACAAGAGGGCAGGAGAGGAACAGGAACGATGAACGAAAGTTTGGGTTTTGTGGTGAAGGACAGGATTTTGGAAAGTCTTGGGAGGGGGGAGAGGTGCATTTAAAAAATAATCAAACGTTTCCATTCTTTTTATGTATTTGTTTCTTTGTTTCTTTACGTAATTTATACCCTGCCTTTCTCCCCAGCGGGGATGCAAACCAACTCATATCTTTCTCCTCTCCCCCATTTTATCCTTACAACAACCCTGTGAGGAAGGGAAGGCTGCAAGTACGTGATTGGCCCTCCAGCAAGCGTCCATGGGAGAGTGGGGATTCGAACCTGGGTCTCCCAGATCTTAGTATGACACCTTAACCACTGCACCACGCTGGCTGTTGCTTTAGCAATGGCAGTGAACGTTGTTTCATCTTGTTTCATCAGAAGACAAGCAGAAAGGTTTAACTTTACTCGCTGGAGGACCAAATTTGAAAGTATCTTGATAAGTGAAGGTTACCTTCCTTCACTTCCATCTTTTACTTTTTGACCTAGTATGGTAAAAAAGGTAAAGGTCCTCTGTGCAAGCACCGGGTCATTCCTGACCCATGGGGTGACGTCACATCCCAACGTTTCCTAGGCAGACTTTGTTTGCGGGGTGGTTTGCCAGTGCCTTCCCCAGTCGTCTTCCCTTTACCCCCAGCAAGCTGGGTACTCATTTTACCGACCTCGGAAGGATGGAAGGCTAAGTCAACCTTGAGCTGGCTACCTGAAACCGACTTCCGTTGGGATCGAACTCAGGTCGTGAGCAGAGCTTGGACTGCAGTACTGCAGCTTACCACTCTGAGCCACAGGGCTCTAAGGGACTCTAATAAATGGAAGTTAACATGATGAAAGACACTGAGAAGATCTTTAATTATGATATCTAATGTGGTGTCCCTAGAAGAAATGTTCTCTGAACCCACCTGCACTGGCTCCGAATTTGCTTTTGGGCCCAATTCAAGATATGGCATGGGACAAACATTCCTTAAGGACTACATTCGCCCCCATGGATCCACCTGTTCACTCTGGTCATCTTTGGAGGCCCTGGTTTAGCTGGTTCAGCCGTAAAGGCTAGATGGGTAGCACCAAAACTCCCTCCCCAGGGATTTGTCTTTCTCCCTCTATCGGTGTCTTCTGCCATCAGGTGAAGAGTTTTTTGTTTCATTTGGTATAACCTCAATAACGGAGATTGCCCCTCCTTCCTTGTTCTGGTATTGTGTTTTTATTGAATTATTTTATAATTTTTAAACATTTCTAATTTTTCAAATGTTTGAATGTTTTTAACACCACTTTGGAGACCCTGATTGGGTGGAAAGGCAGCATAAAAATGTTTTAAATAACTAAATAACACAAAACATGGAAGCCCGTTTACAAATTCCCTTTATCACACCTATTCGTCTTTCTCCGTCTCTTGCTTGCTTTCAGCCTTTCCAAGGTACACTGCCTCTGTACGAAGAGGTTCCATTGATTTATCATGGCTCTTTTTTTTTTGCCATCAAGTCACAACTGACTTATAGTGACCCCCTAGAGTTTTGAAGGCAAGAGACATTCAGAGGCAGTGTGCCATTGCCTTCCTCCGCGTCACACCCCTGGTATTCCTTGGACGGCTGCCATCCAAATACTTGCCAGGGCCGAGGCTGAGAGTACGTGACTGGCCCAAGGTCACCCAGCAAGCTTCCATGGCAGAGCGGGGATTCGAACCTGAGTTTCCCAGATCGTAGTCCGTCACCTTAACCACTACACTACGCTGGCTCTCTCTCATGGCTCTGAGCCATTGAGAAATCTATCTTCCGTGAATCTGTCTACTCTTTTCAAAAGCAGCCTAAGCCAGCAGCTGTTCCCCAGCACTGAGCATGCATTGTGGGTGGGATTGATAAATGTAGGGGGGTTAGGCTTGCCAACCTCCAGGTGGTAGCTGGAGATCTCCTGCTATTACAACTGATCTCCAGCAAATAGAGATCTGTCCACCTGGAGAAAATGGCCGATTCGGCAACTGGACTCTATGTCATTGAAGTCCCTCCCCTCTCCAAACCCTGCCCTCTTCAGGCTCCACCCCAAAAATCTCCAGGCATTTCTCAATCCAGAGCTGGCAACCCTAGTGTGAGGAAAGCCAACTGTGGTTGGTTGTAGGCTGCCAATTACAGCGAACATCTGGATTCTTTGCAACAGAACAGGAACTTGTCTTTGGCGTTTGCCATGCGTTGATCTTAGGCTGCAGGGACCTCGTAAGAATCAGGCGCAGCTCAGCATTCTCCTCATTTGGTGGGCACGAGAGACAGATGGTTCTAACCCTCTAACAGGGATGTTCTTCGTTCTTCTCTTCATTCTTGGTGAGCCCATTTCTGACTTCCATCTTTAGCAGTTAGTTAATGTGCTAGGGGAAACGGAGCACAGTGTAGATACTTCTGGTCTGAAGAGACATTCCGAAGATCACCAAACACCATCTATCTGCCAGAGGTCAATGGGATGTTCACCGCGGTTTGCAGCAGGGACACACAGAAAGGAGAGAGGGTATTTCATTCTTCGGGCTCAGTTTCGCTAGTTGAAACCGGTCTCTCCATGTTTTTATGAACATTTTAAAGGAGGAAAAGTACTTTTTTTAAAGGACACATTTCGCCCCTTTAAAACATTGATAATTGTGCCAAGAGCTTGTTTCAAAACCAAGAGGGGTCTGAAAGGTTAAATCCCCAATCTGTTCTGGATCGGACTGCTAGTTTGCTAACTCCAACTTGGGAAATTCCTGCAGATTTGGGAGCAGCTCCTGTAAAGGGGGAAGTTTGGGGAGGGAAGGGAGGGAGCTCAGACAGGATGTGATGCCATAGAATCTTCCCTCCAAAGCTGCCATCCCCTCCAGGGGAACTGAAATCTGTCTCTAGAGATCAGTCGTCTCTGTGGAACTCCAGGTCCTACCTTGAGTTTGGTAACCATAGGGGCTACCAAATGGTAATCATAGGGGCTTTACAGCAAGAGTTGTTTGACAGTGGAATCGGCTACCTAGGGAGGTGGTGAGCTCCCCCTCACTGGTGGTCTTTAAGCAGAGGCTGGACAAGCACTTGTCAGGGATGCTCTAGGCTGATCCTACATTGATCAGTGGGTTGGACTAGATGGCCTGCATGGCCCCTTCCAACTCTATGATTCTCTTTAATCTTGAGCTTCTTTCTTCTCCCAGTGCCTCCAAGTTTGATCTTTGGCCAAGTATTCCAACCAAAGCAACTCACCTATACAGAGGGAGACAAACTCCTGATCCCATGCCATCAAAATGTCACCAGCCATGACACAATGTATTGGTACAAGCAGCACAACGGTGGTGTCCTGTCTTGGTTGGGACATGGATATGTAGAAGGTCTCACTTCTGCAGGAGAATACCAGATGGAGGTCATCCAAACATCTCGCTCTACCAACCTCATCCGAGCCGAGGCAAGAATGAGAGATGCTGGAGTCTACTTTTGTGCTGTGAGAGACACAGCAAAAGGAAGCCAGGTGGCTTCAGTATGAAAACCGCTCAGCTCGCAGAGAAGGACTTTCAGTGGGGCAACACTGAACACCAGTGGAGCATCGCCAGAAGATGAGCTAGATTGGAGTCCAGTTGCACCTTAGGGTGCAAGATTTCTGGGTTATGAGCTTCCAAGAGTCAAAGAACCCTTCGTCAGATAGTAGTAGGAATGGAGATCCCCGAGTCCTTATATCTCAGTAGTGGAGGGGTGTTGCAAAGAAAGGAATCAGGATGCAGAGGCACAAAGCAAAATTTAACCAGCTTGATTAGAGCGGGGGAGAAATGCTTTGGGGCTGAAAATTAGCATTAGGCAGCTTTGACTCTCGAAAGCCCTGACCCTGAAAATCTTGTCAGTCTCTAATGTGCTCCTGGACTCCAATCCAGCTCTTCTACTGCAGATCAACATGGCTACCCTCTGAAACAATCACCAGAAGAAGCTATTTGGTATGAAAAGTTTGAGACATTCTGAAGGCCAGGCCATGGCTCAGTGGTAGAGTGCTTGGCATGCAGGAGGTCCCAGGTTCAATCCCAGGCATCTCCAGTTAAAGGGACTAGGCAAGTAGGTGAGGTGAAAGACCTCTGCCTGAGACCCCGGAGAGCCGCTGCCAGTCTGAGTAGACAATACTGACTTTGATGGACCGAGGGTCTGATTAAGTAGAAGGCAACTTCATGTGTACTTTCAGATAAAGCCATATTGCACGAGGTGAGAATTCAAGCAGAGTTGAACATCGTTTCTGCATGGCATTGCAGTTTGGCAGGGGCTTCTTGTCTTTGTGTTGGTAGCCCATTGTTCAAGCCTGGATTAGGGCTGATTGATCGCAGTGGCCTCATCTCATCCATGGGGGCCAACTGCCTTCTTTCCACCCCTGCCAGTAACCCCAGTAGGCCCTAGATCTGACAGCCATGCCCTAAGGCAAGGTTGTCCCTTGATCCTTCCGCCCTCCTCTGCCAGGCAGGGAGCTCATTAGCCGAACAAAACAACTGATGCAATACCATCTGCTAATGCACCCCTGGGTTCTTCTCCCACAGGGCAGGGAGTTGGGAATTTCTCCTGAGTCTCAATTCCGTACAGAAAGATGGCAGAGGCCATATAGATGCTTCCCTAGGATCGAAGTCATTACGACTGTCTTTGCCAGCAAAGCAGCAGATCCGTGTTGAGGCTGAAGAAATCTGGGGACAATGGCGATCCTCTTACCTAAGGAGGAACTATAAGACAGACTGTGTCCTCCCAGGCCCAGCCGTTCAAGCTGGATTTCCAGTCCACCTGTGTAAGTGTATGAAGCGTGGTGTAGTGGTTAAGAGCGGTGGACTCTAATCTGGAGAACCGGATTTGATTCCCCACTCCTACATATGAGTGGCAGACTCTAATGTGGTGAAGTGGGTTTGCTTCCCCACTCCAGCTGGGTGACCTTGGGCTAGTCAGAGTTGAACTCCCTCAGCCACACCTACCTCACAAGGTGCCTGATATGGGGAGAGGAAGGGAAGGAGGTTGTAAGCTGGTTTGATTCTCCTTAAAAGATAGAGAAAGTCAGCATATAAAAACCAACTCTTCTTCTTCTTCTTCTTCTTCTTCTTCTTCTTCTTCTTCTTCTTCTTCTTCTTCTTCTTCTTCTTCTTCTTTGTGATCAGCATCACTAAGCCTGGCCTCAGCAAGGGAGGGCGGGTTATAAATTTAACAAATAAATAAATACAATAAAACTCAGAACATTTCTAGTATATTAAGGGCCATGGGAATGATTCTGGAGTGACGCCCATAGTGTGTATGGTGGGTAGGACTGTGATGAAAAAATGGGAGTGCCGCATTCATTTTTTTCAAGGCAGACATGAGAACATAAGAACATAAGACCTATAAACGTGATTATGAAAAGATGAAGGCAGATTTATGGCATGCATCCCTTGGTCAAGTTGGAAATGGTTGCATTTCAGGAGATTTCAGGTGATAGAACAGTAGACATAGCTCAGTGGCTGTTGGCTGGAACTGGAATGTGTGTTCAAACCCTTGGTGGCCTAGGATTAGGTATCAGCTCAGTTGGTTGCACATATAGGTGGAACTCTTATCCCAGGAATTTCCAGTTGTTTATAGGTTGAGCAGTAGGGACTTCTCTCTGAGTTAAGTGCCATCAATATGCTTCTGACATATGACAACCCTATGAATTAACATCCTCCAAAACATCCACTCATTAACAGCCTTGCCCAGGTCTTGCAAAGTGATAGCCGTGGCTTCCTTGACCGAGTCAATCCATTTACTGTTGGGTCTTCCTCTTTTCCTGCTGCCTTCCACTTTTCCTAGCATGATTGTCTTTTCCAGTGACTCTTGTCATCTCATAATGTGGCCAAAGTACGATAGCCTCAGTTTAGTAATTTTAGCTTCTCAGGAGAGATCAGTTTAATTTCTAGGGAGTTTAGCTTCTAGGTGCTGTGAAACACAGGCAGGATAATGCTGCTGCAGTCGTCTTGTTTGTGAGCTTCCTAGAGGCACCTGGTTGGCCACCGTGTGGAGTGATTGCTGGACTTTATGGGCCTTGGTCTGATCTAGCAGGGCTTGTCTTATGTTCTTATGAGTTCTACAATGACTAAATAAGCTCCTTGCATTGAAAAAAAAAATTACTAAGATTGTGTCATTTTCTCCCCTACTGTACCCCTTAGCAATGCGTTGATTGGGTTGGAAATGCCAAACCACACAGTGATCCTGGAATTCATTCTCCTTGGGATACCCCACACTGAAGGCCTCCAGAATATCCTCTTTGCTGTCTTCTTGTCCTTCTACCTCTTCACTTTGCTTGGCAACCTGCTCATCCTCACCGCAATCATCTGCGATGCTCGCCTCCACACCCCCATGTACTGGTTCCTCTGCAATCTCTCGGTGGTAGACCTCGGCTTCTCCTCCATCAGCACCCCCAAGCTCCTGGCCAACCTATGGGCGGGGAGCAGAACCATCTCATTGGGCGGCTGCATGTGCCAGGTCTTCTTCTACCACTTTCTGGGCAGCACCGAGTGCCTCCTCTACACAGTCATGGCCTACGATCGTTACGCCGCCATCTGCCACCCGCTGAGGTACACGGTCATCATGAACCGGAAAGTGTGCGCCCTCTTGGCAGCTGGCGCGTGGTTCACCAGTACCTTCCATGCCACCATCTTGACCAGCTTGACCTTCACGTTGCCTTACTGTGGCTCCAACGTGGTGGACTACTTCCTGTGTGACATTTTCCCTGTAGTCAAGCTGGCTTGCGCTGACACGTACATCATCGAGACGGTGAGCTTCACCAACATCGGGGTGGTGCCAATGGCCTGCTTCATCCTCATTCTCATGTCCTACGTCCGAATTGCCGTCTCCGTGCTCAGGATGCGCTCTGCAGAAAGCCGACGCAAAGCAGCCTCCACTTGTGCAGCCCATTTGACGGTCGTTGGCTTCTTCTTTGGGCCTTGTGCCCTCCTCTACACCCAGCCCTCTCTGAGTGATGTATTGGCCACCCCTATCCAGATCTTCTGCAATGTCGTCACCCCCATGTTGAACCCAACCATCTATACTCTGCGGAACAAGGAGGTCCAGGCGGCATTCAGAAAGATAAAAAGGGGTTAGACCACAAGGGCCTGGATGGCCCAGGCTAGCCTGATCTCATCAGATCTCAGAAGCTAAGCAGGGTCAGCCCTGGTTAGTATTTGGATGGGAAACCACCAAAGAATACCAGGGTTGCTGTGCAGAGGAAGGCACTGGCAAACCACCTCTGTTAGTCTCTTGCCATGAAAACCCCCCAAAAGGGGTCGCCATAAGTCAGTTGCAATTTGACGGCACTTTACACACACACAGACCACAAGGGGCATCAATAGGGTTTCCAACCCCCAGGTGGTAGCTGGAGATCTCCTGCTATTGCAACTGATCTTAGGGTTGCCAGGTCCCTTTTCGCCACCAGCAGGAGGTTTTTTGGGGGGAGCCTGAGGAAGACAGGGATTGGGGAGGGATTTCAATGCCGTAGAGTCCCATTGCCAAAGCGGCCATTTTCTCCAGGTGAACTGATCTCTGTCGGCTGGAGATCAGTTGTAATAGCAGTGGCAAAGAGGGACCTGGCAACCCTACACCTAGGTCAGCTGAAGGATTGCTCAGTATCAGTGTTTAGATTTAGGAGACATGCCACCCTTTTTTGTAGCATGGATAGATTTGAATGGAAAGAAAACAGTCCCCAAAGTGGATGGCATGACCTCTAGGCATTTATGAAGTTTTCTTTATATGGGTACTGAAAACAGGAAGCAAGTAAGATACAGTGACAGAGCTGATTTACATGACAGAGTCACAATAAAGCTGCGTTTATTCCTCTGGTTTAATATTATTCCAATATTTTATAAATAAGAACCACCTTTGTATAAACAATTTCTGTCCTTTTTGGGGGGTGGTATTTTGGGGGAAATAAAGACGCCACTATATTATTCTGATGTAGTCCCATTAAAGTTAATGGAACACCTTCATTTTCTCTAGCATTTCCTTTTTTTGGTTTGTTTGGTGCGGTGGTGGCTGGATAAGAGATGCAGTGTGAATTGAGGTATTGTTCATCTTTGCTTGCAGTCTTCTTTGTTGTTGTGGCCTTGGGATTTTTCTCTCACATGACTATTGGGTTGCCAGGTCCCTCTTCGCCACCGGCGGGAGATTTTTGGGGTGGAGCCTGAGGAGGGCGGGGTTTGGGGAGGGGAGGGACTTCAGTGCCATAGAGTCCAATTGCCAAAGCGGCCATTTTCTCCAGGCGAACGGGTCTCTCTTGGCTGGCGATCAGTTGTAATAGCAGGAGATCTCCAGTTAGAACCTGGAGGTTGGCAACCCTACGTGACTATTCGGAGGGACTGTTTAGGGATTTGAAGGTCAAAAGCAGCACTTTGCAGTGGGCTTGGGAACAAATTAGGAGTCCATGCAGCTGATGCAAGATAGATATTACCCACATTCATTGTGCCTAGTCCCTGTTAGCACTGCGGCTGCCACATTATGAGACAATGGCAGTTTCTAGTCACTGCCCCCTTTATATGCCTTAATGCATGAAATCACAAAGCAACTTCCAGGCCATCTTGAAACATTCAGCTCCCACAATGTAAATGCACTGCCTGTCAGAACGATACACATTTTGCTAGAATTTAAGGAAACTCTTGGGAGTTTGCCAGCTAGTCTAACAATTAGGGTTGCCAGGTCCCTCTTCTCCACTAGTGGGAGGTTTGGGGTGGGGAGAGCTTGAGGAGGGCGGGGTTTGGAGGGGCGGTGAGGGACTTCCATGCTGCTGGTCTGAGTAGACAATACTGACTTTGATGGGCCTTGATGGTCTGATTCAGTATAAGGCAGCTTCATGTGTTTAATTGCCAAAGCGGTCAATTTTCTCCAGGGGAACTGATCTCTATCGGCTGGAGATCAGTTGTAATAGCAAGAGATCTCCAGCTAGTACCTGGAGACTGGCAACCCTACCTACAGTTACAAACTCAATGAAAATGTTTTGAGGCTCCAGCTGCATATTATGAGAGAGATCGATGACTGGATGATCTCCCAATGTTTTACTTTGAAGTGGCCACAAGGGGCTCTAAATCTGATCAGAGCAGTGGTTAGGGTTGCCAGGTACTTCTTCACCATTGGCGGGAGGTTTTTGGGGTGGATCCTGAGGAGGGGGGAATTTGGGGAGGGGAGGGACTTCAATGCCATAGAATCCAATTGCATTTTCTCCAGGAGAACTGATCTCTATCGGCTGGAGATCAGTTGTAACAGCGGGAGATCTCCAGCTAGTACCTGGAGGTTGGCAACCCTAGCGGTGGTACTGTGGGAGAGCGTGTATAATACCCCCCAATACTGTTTTCTCGATCTAAGATTCATACATCCCTTGATGCTCCTGCACCTATGAGAAAATAAATATGGCTCCAGTCACAGGAGACCCAGTCATAGGTCTCTCAGGCCATGTAAGATGTAGTTTGGCCTAAAATCTCAATAGAGTGATTACGTGCATTGACCATTGGGGAACAAAAATAATTCATGAAGGGGAAAGCGAAGGAGGAGAATGAGAACGCAAGGGAGTGTGCAGCATTCTAAAGACAAGGCAAGGAGACAGGAAATACCGGTAATAAATACCAGCAGCAATGTTAATCTTCAGACCAAAATATATTTTAGCCTTTGTTCTTCTGTTGTCTCTCGCAATGGTCGGTTCAGAGACAGAAATCCAGTTTTAGCAACCTTTGATGGTTCTTCACTAAAGTTGCTGGCACATCAATATGGTTTAGCTAAAACATTTGAAAATGGGCACAAAGTCATAAAGGATGAAGAGCTGTATTATAGGGGGATGAAGAAACAACTGAGCTCCCAGCAACTCCTGGATTCCAAGCTTCTAAGGGAGGATCTGTTGGAAAGAAGGTATTGCATTTTAGGTAACCTGAATAAATATTAGGACAATCTCCTACTATGAGTGGAATGTCCAGTACAGAGAGACATTTTCAGAGCAGATACATTTTCAGGAGGGTAGCTGTATTGGTCAGGAGGGTAGACTGTATTCTCTGATTGTAGATCATCAGTCAAAGAAATGGAAGGATGGGTGGGCATGTCATTCAGGGCAGACAACAGGAAATACTTCTTCACACAGCAAGTTATTAAAAGGTGGAATTCGCTGCCAGATAATGTTGTGATAGGTACAGGCATAGAAGGCTTTAAAAGGCAGATAGGTCTATCAGTGGCTACTAGCCATGGTGACTAAAGGGAACCTCCACATTCAGAGGCAGTATCTGAATACTAGTGCCAGGAGTCAACATCAGGAGAAGGCGTCAGCTTCTACACCCTACTGTTGGACCTCCAGAAGAGTTGGTTGGCCACTGTGTGAGACTGGATGCTGGACTAGATGGACCACTGGTCTGACCTTGCAGGGCTCTTCTGGTGTTCTTAAGTTCATTCAGCAGAGTGGAAAAGATATCTGTACATTCTCAGAAATATTTTTATCCACATGTTGCTAGACTTAGTCCTGGAAATTGAGATAGATGCCAAGAATTCTTTCTGGCAAACCCTAGTAAATTGTAGCTAGAAACAGGACACCGTTTTCTCTGAGGATTGAGGAAAACTTAGATGACACTTCTGTTTATTCTTAAATGAATGTGGAAAATCGGGACTCCTGGATTTGGAATGCCCCTCACAGTGGGCATTTAAAGTTTGTAATATATCCACAGAAAATTGTATTTCTCAATCCCTTCATTTCCGATCTTTTTGTTCCAATCATTTTGTTTCCTTTGTAGGGGTCAGTAGTGCATCAATGGAATGTGAAAACCAATCTCTTTTGACTGAGTTTATCCTCTTGGGCATCCCACCCCCGCAGGGATTTCATGTCCCAATGTTCCTCTTCTTCCTGATCATCTATTTGCTGACCATCACTGGGAACGTCCTGGTCCTCTTGGCTGTGGCCTCAGAACCTCAGCTGCATAAACCCATGTATTGGTTTCTCTGTCATTTGTCCGTCTTGGACATTGCGATGTCCTCTGTGATCGTTCCCAAGGTGATTGCTGGATTTGTCGAAGGTGGTAGAGCCATCTCCTTTGGAGGATGCAAGACCCAACTCTTCTTCTACCATTTCCTGGGCTCCACAGAGTGCTTCTTGTACACTGTGATGGCCTATGACCGCTTCCTGGCCATCTGCAGGCCTCTCCATTATCACGCCACCATGAACCACAGAGCATGCCTCTGCCTCTTGTTGGGCACATGGTTTAGTGGCTGCGTGCATTCATTCCTGGAAACAACCCTCACCTTTCGCTTGCCATATGGCATGAAGAATGAAGTCAACTATATCTTCTGTGACATACCTGCCATGTTGAAGCTGGCCTGTGCAGACACAAAGTTCAACGAGATGTTTACCTTTGTAGATGTTGGTTTAGTAGCCATGATCTGCATCTTCTTGATACTGATGTCCTATGTGTACATTGTCTCTGCTATCCTGAGGATCCGCTCAACCGAAGGGCGTCATCGGGCATTCTCCACCTGTGCTGCCCATATCATTGTGGTGATGACATGCTATGTGCCGCTGGCTTTCAATTACATGAGACCGGGGGCTCAGGATCTTCTGAGCAAGGTAGTAGCCATCTTCTACAGCACACTGACACCATTCCTAAACCCAGTCATATATACGCTAAGGAACAAGGAGATGAAAGAGGCTATGCTTAAACTTAGGGTGAAGAAACTGTAGTGAGGTGAATCCGAACTATCCTCCCATACATTCCTGCCTGGGAATGAAGATCACAAGGAGAGGCCTTCTTGAAGTTCGTTTGGTGGGTATAAGAAAGAGGGCCTTTTCATTGGTAGCCCCGCTGTTATGGAATAATCTCACCTGGCCCCTCCCTTTCAATTTTTAAGAGGCAATTGAAGATGGTTTTATATAGGACCACATTTGATTAATTTACTGGCAGACCTGTTTTAAATTTGTTTTTTTAATGTATTTTGTGTGTTGTCTTTTATGTATTTTATCTATATTGTAAGCTGCCTCAAACTCCATAAGGAAGAAAGGATTCTAATAAATGTTTTAAATTAATTAATAAAAGTGCCTTCTTCAAGCTTAAGGAGACTTCTTCAAGTGGCTCTTCCACCAATGGAAGAACAACTTAAGTTGGTGGAGGGTTCCTTAGGACAGGGGAAGGTTTTGGGTTTTGCTCAGTGGGGTGATATGATGAAGAAGAGTTCGTTTTTATACGCCGACTTTCTCTACCACTTCAGGAAGAATTAAACCGGCTTACAATTGCCTTCCCCACAGCAGACACCCTGTGAGGTAGGTGGGGCTGAGAGAGTGTGACTAGCCCAAGGTCACCCAGCTGGCTTCATGTGCAGGAGTGGGGAAGCAAATCCAGTTCGCCAGATCAGCGTCCGCCTCTCATGTGGAGGAGTGGGGAACCAAACCTGGTTCTCCAGATCAGACTCCACCACTCCAAACCACTGCTCTTAACCACCACACCATGCTGGCTGGGTGACTGGGGCAGAATCTGCCCCAGTGTGGCCCAGAACCCCATTCAAGCTTTCTGTGATAATTTCTGCTGCTAGATAATTTCTACTCTTGTCTTCTTGTACTTATCATAAGGAAGAACTGGAATAAATTTATCAAATGTTACATGTTTTAAAGATTTTATTTTTTATCGTTATATAAAAGTAGAATACAGGGGGAAAATTAATACAAAAGAAAAGAGAAATTAGAAGGCCATATCATGACAGCCGATACAATTGCGTCAGTGACAGCAGAAGAAAAAGCAAGAATTTAACAGGACAATAATATTATAAACAATGCACAAAAATAGTCATGAGTGGTATAGAATAGACTAATGATAGGTATTAAACAGTGATCACCCTAATAATCTTACTATGCATCATAAGATACTCTGTATAATACTTATTAAGCACGTTATTGAAGTTAAGCGTGGTGTGGTGGTTAAGAGTGGTGGTTTGGAGTGATGGACTCTGATCTGGAGAACCGGGTTTGATTCCCCACTCCTCCGCAGGAGCGGCAGAGGCTAATCTGGTGAACTGGATTTGTTTCCCCGCTCCTACATATGAAGCCAGCTGGGTGACCTTGGGCATGTTACAGCTCTGTTAGAGCACTCTCAGCCCCACCTACCTCACAGGGTGTCTGTTGTGGGGAGGGGAAGGGAAGGTGATTGTAAGCCTGTTTGATACTTCCTTAAGTGGCTCCACCCCCCAAATATCCGCCTCAGGCTTCACCCCCCAAAATTTTCATGTATTTCCCATGAAATACTGGCAACCCTACCTGGAATCCAAAACTAGATTAGGGAGGAACTTCAATGACATAGAGTTCAATTGCCAAAGCAGCTGTTTTCTCCAGGTGAACTGATCTGTATCGGCTGGAGACCAGTTGTAATAGCGGGAGATCTCCAGCTACCACCTGGAGGTTGGCAACCCTGCCCAGCTGGCCATGTATAGGAGTGGAGAAACAAATCTAGTTCACCAGATTAGCCTCCACCACTCATGTAGAGGAGTGGAGAATCAAACTTGGCTCTCCAGATCAGAGTCCATCGCTCCAAACCACTGCTCTTAACCACCACCACACCACACTGGCTTTCTCGTCAAGTTTATGATAAACTAGGTTTTAAAAATCTAGCCTCCTTTTACTATAGAATGTTAACTAAGAAGTCTGCTCAATATATTTCCTCTCATAGAAATCAGTGGAAATAATTCATTCGTATGAGAGAAAGACAACAATTAGCCTTAAGGTGATTTGCAAGAATCCCCATCAGAGTGATCACAACGCTACACAATCTTTTTGTTGTTGTTACAAGCAAATCAGAATTAATAGTTAGCAAATCTCCACAGCTTGAACATAAGGGACCTGGTGCACAAGAAATGCACAAAGTAAAGGCCTTTGCTTTAGTTTCAGTTTTCACTGGTGTTTAGGGTTGCCAGCTCCAGCTGGGGAAATACCTGGAGAATTTGGGGGTGGAGCCTGAGGAGGGTGGAGTTTGGGGAGGGGAGGGACTTCAGTGCCATGGAGACCAATGGCCAAAGCAGCCATTTTCTGCAGGTGAACTGATCTCTATCGGCTGGAGATCAGTTGTAACAGCAGGAGATCTCCAGCTAGTACCTGGAGGTTGGCCACCCTACTGGTGTTGGTTGCCGGCTGTGGCTGGCTATGGCCTAGCATGGCCCAGAACATGCCTTGCCTACATTCAAATATAGTTCTGTTCTGTTTTGGTAATGAGTGCTGTGGAGTTATTACAATGAGAATAGTGTGGCTCCACTTATAACGGAATCCTTCAAACCCATTCTACGTATCACGAAAACCAGAGGCGCCAACCCTTGATCTTTGGGATCTTCAGCATGCCACATTTCTTGATTAGTCTCAACCGAGGCTCAAATTAATCGCAACTGAGTTTCCTCATGGCGGCATGTTTGTTTGTTCAAAAACCCTCTAGGATCTCAGTGCAGTAGGTCCTTAAGGGAAGAGAAATGCTCTGGGATTCAGATGAAGAGAAAACCTGGTTCCATGCTTGCAAGCTACTTTATAAGGGCGCAAGAAGAGTCAGAAATATCACAGCTAATTGAACCGGTGGCAAGTGGTGAGCCGTAAAAGAAGATGGACGTCTCTCTTGAGTATTCGAATGTTCTTCCTTCAAGAGCATGCCTGCTTCCACCAAGAATGAACTACTAGTCAATCCTTGAAGAGGAGGTGAATTGCAAGAATTTACTAAGCGAACTAATCTCTTACCAGTGTTAGAATGTGTGTTTTGCACAGGCAAAGTCATAATTAGTGTGAGATAAGATTTGGCAGAAGAGGCTGGAGAAGGCAATGGCAAACCACCCCATAAACATAGTCTGCCTAGTAAACGTTGGGATGTGACTACACCCAGTGCTTTTATAGGGAACTACCTTTACCTTTAAGGTAGTTTTCCGTTCCACATCCACAAGGAAAAACTGGACAGTCTTTTGAGATGACAAATTCACGTCACCTATTAAGAGGGAGGACAAATACCTTTCTCTCAGATCAGACCAGATTTCACACTTCAGTAACATATGTTGTAAGGACTCAAGTTGACCAAATGCACATTAATGAAGCCTGTCCAAATATGCTATGCCTGCGAATCGGCCTCCCAGCTTCCTAAAAATGATACTAACTTACCCAGGCGAGGTTAGGGTTAGGAAGCCAGTGGTTAGAGTGTTGGACTGGGATCTGTGAGACCTGGGTTCAGATCCTCACTCTGCCGGGAAGCTCACTGGGTGACCATGGACCACTCATTCTCGCTCAGCCTCATGTATCTCCCAGGGTTGCTGGGTGGATAAAATGAGAACGGAGACTCATGGCCACCAAACTGAGTTCCTTAGAGGAAGTTCCTTAATGAAGCAGAGTGGGGCAGCGGAAGCACGCTTGGCCCATAACCCAGAGGTCGAGGGATCGAAACCATCGTCTGCTAACGTTTGGGGAGAAGCCGTGGCTCAGTGGTAGAACCTCTGCTTGGCATGCAGAAGGTCCCAGGTTCAACCCCCGGCATCTCCAGTTAAAGGGACTAGGCGAGTAGGTGATGTGAAAGACCTTTCTCTGCCTGAGACCCTGGAGATCTGCTGCCGGTCTTAGACAAGGGTCTGATTCAGTATAAGGCAGCTTCATGTGTTCATGTGTTCAAGAGTGGGATGAAATATACTAGATAAAAAGGATGAAGATGCTGCTGGAATGAGCAGAAATCAGTGAGAGGACATTTCCTAAAAAGGATGACACCATGTAAGCCCATTATTTTCAAGAGACTCAGAAGGGTGTAACTATGTTTTAGGATTGCACTGTTCAGTTCAGTTCAGATACCTTTATTGGCATATCCAACATTCATCAGGATTACACTGTTACAGTGTGGTTACTTCTGTGGCTTATGCCCATGATTCTGTTGACTGTAAAGTAGTTAGCTGTTTCTCTTCCACGTTCCCTATTTCTCTGTCATACCCTCAACTTTTTTTTACAGAGATGGAATGTGAAAATCAAACTTCATTGACTGAGTTTGTTCTTGTTGGGTTTCCCTACCCCAAAAATCTAAGGGGACCTTTATTCGTCTTCTTCCTGCTCGTCTATTTGTTTACACTCTTAGGAAACCTTGTGATCCTGTTGGTCGTGGTGCTCAATTCCAAACTCCACAAGCCAATGTACTGGTTCCTTTGCCACTTGTCCTTCTTGGACATGGCTGTCTCTTCTGTGGTAGTTCCCAAAATCATTGCTGGATTTTTAGAGAATGGTGGGATTATCTCCTTTGGAGGTTGCATCTCCCAACTCTTTTTTTTCCACTTCCTGGGCTGCGCAGAATGCTTCCTGTACACTGTGATGGCCTATGATCGCTTCCTGGCCATCTGCAAACCACTCCATTATGCCACCATCATGAACCATAAGGCATGCCTTGTCCTTGCCATGGGCACCTGGTTTGGAGGATGCCTTCACTCAGCGATGGAGACAGCCCTTGTTTTTCGCCTGCCCTTTGGATGGAGAAATCAAGTGAACTATATCTTCTGCGATATCCCAGCTGTGCTGAAATTGGCTTGTGCCAACACCTCACTCAATGTGATGGTGACCATGGTTGATGTTGGCCTCGTGGCTATAACCTGCTTCTTTCTCATACTGACTTCCTATGTGTATATTGTGTCCACTGTCCTGAAGATCCGCAGCGCAGAAGGGCGTCAACGAGCTTTTTCCACCTGCACAGCTCATATTACTCTGGTGGTGACTTACTACATCCCACTTGTCTTCATCTACTTGAGGCCAGGATCACAGGGACCACTGGATGGAATGGTGGCGGTGTTCTACACTTCGCTGACTCCACTTCTGAATCCCATAATCTATACGCTGAGGAACAAGGACATCAAAATTGCTTTGATGAGATTGTCCAGTAGGACTCCCTAGTCCAGAACGAGCCCTGTGTCTCATGGACAGCTTCATACACTGGATCTGGTGACTGTTGCTGAATTGGACACCCTGGAATTGGACACCCTGTCTTTCTTTTGAAATTGATTGTTTTGCAGAAATAGGTTCCAAATCATGGCAATAACTAAATTTCAGGAGATGGAAAGAACCGCACTAAGTTTGTTTTCTATGGGAAGGTATCCGGGTTGGGAATGGTGACTAGAACTCCGCACGGAATTGCAAACGAGGCCCCACCGTAGATATATGCAAGGGCTTTGTAATATTGGCCATTTTATTTTCATCCCCCCCCCCCAGCATGGAGTTTGGACACTACACACTAAGGTGACACCTTCATTGTCCACTACAACCCCTAAATCTCTTTCCTTTTTGGTTACCACCCATCCAGATGCCATCAGCATACATTTAAAGTTAGTTTTTTTAATTTTTATTTTCAACACTACCCATAACAAAATACACAACACACATACTTAATACAACACTAAGACAAGTCCATGTTCAGCCCTTATTCAGAGCGAGTCTATAATCGGCCTACCGTCTATTGTTCTTAAAGCTTTTTACACATATAAGGTATAAAATATAGGTATCCCATAGAGGGAGGAAGGGGAAAGACTGAATATGTACTCGAACTTGTCAAAAATACAGATTACGTTACCTATTGTGATATAGTACCGCATATGTATATAATAAGCCTTACAGAACCGAATTGTATTTTCTATATAATATTCTTATATTGTATTATCTATTATCTATGGCAATATTGGCCATTCTATTTCCAACCCTCCAGCAGGGAGTTTGGACACCACACACTAAAGCAGAGGTGTCAAACATAAGGTCCGGGGTCCGGATCAGGCCCCATGAGAGCTCTTCTCAGGCCCGTGAGCCAGCCGAGGTAGCCACCCCATGCTCCTGAGGTATCAATGATCAAAGACTGTTAAATAAAAGAAAATACTGTAAGAGTGTTATTGTTTTAAGCCTGTTTTTATTTGAAGTAAACAGTAAAGTTTTTTTTAAAAAAAACTATTAATGGGCTTTGTCTGTGTCTTCTATCGAGTTTGTATCTCCGATATCTGGCATTAAATTTTATTGTACACATGGGCCAGCCCGACTAGGTGACATTTATGTCATATCCAGCCCTCATAACAAATGAGTTCGACACCCCTGCCCTAAGGCGACACTTTCAAAAAATCATAGAATCATACAGTTGGAATGGACCACCAGGGTCATCTAGTCCAACCCCCTGCACAATGCAGGAAATTCACAACTACCTCCCCCACACACCCCCAGTGCCCAGGAGATGGCCAAGATTCCCCCCTCTCATGAACTGCCTAAGTTCATAGAATCAGCATTACTGACAGATGGCCATCTAGCCTCTGCTTAAAAACCTCCAGGGAAGGAGCACTTCCCTGGAGGTTTTCAGTGTCCACTACAACCCCTAAATCTCTTTCCTTCTCAGTTACCACCAGTCCAGATGCCATACGTTTAAAGTGAGGGCTTTTGGTTTTGTGTTGCATCATGCATCACTTTCTACTTACCTACACCGAACTTCATTTGTCATGTTGCTGACAACTTGCCGAATTCAAAGAGTTTCTGTCTTGACATTAGGAAAAAATTTCTAACAGTTAGAGGGGTTCCTCAGTGGAACAGGCTTCCTCAGGAGGTGCTGAACTGTCCTTCCCTGGAGGTTTTTAAGCAGACGCTAGATGGCCATCTGTCAGCAATGCTGATTCTATGACCTTAGGCAGATCATGAGAGGGAGGGCACCTTGGCCATCTTCTGCGTATGGAGTAGGGGGTCACTGGGGGTGTGGGGGGGGAGGTAGTTGTGAATTTCCTGCATTGTGCTGGGGGTTTGGACTAGATGACCCTGGTGGTCCCTTCCCAATCTATGATTCTATGAAAGAGAGATTTCTGGAGCTCTTCCCGATCCACTTTAGATTTCAACATCCTGAATGATCAAGCATTATATGCAAACTTGGCCACTATGCTGGTGGTGGTGGAAAGTGCTGTCAAGGGGTGGCCAACTTAAGGCAATTCCTTGGGAGTCTTCAAGGCAAGAGATGAACAGAGGTGGTTTGCCATTGCCTGCCTCTGTGCAGTGACCCTGGACTTCCTCGGTGGTCTCCCGTCCAAGTGCTAACCGGGGCCGACCCTGCTTAGCTTCTGAGATCTGACGAGACCAGGCTAGCCTGCACTACTACACTGCTCACGCCCAATTCCAGATCATTAATGAATATATTAAAGAGCACCAGACTTGTGCACCACCATGTTACTTTTTAGAATTTTATTGAGGGTTTTATTATGGATTTTACTGTATATTTATATTGTTGTATTTTAAAAATGATGTTACCCGCCCTGAGCCGGCTTGCTGGGGAGGGCGGGTTATAAGTCTAATAATAATAATAATAATAATAATAATAATAATAGTAATAATAGTAATAATAGTAATAATAGTAATAATCATAATAATAATCCCCTTTTCAATCATTATGGCTTTGGCATAGAATAATAGAATCACAGAGCTGGAACACACTACCATGGTCATCTAGTCCAACCCCCTGCACAATGTAGGAAATTCACAACTGCCTCCCCCCCAAAACCCCTAGTGACCCCTACTCCATGCCCAGAAGATGGCCCCAAAAACTCCTCCTGGATGCCTGGCCAATCTGGCATGGAGGAAAATTGCTGACAATTGTTAACTAGGAAAATACGCCATGTGTGATCGTCTCGATATGTGCATTCGCTGTTTTGTATGAACAGCTTTGTTGTCCAGCTTTGGCATGTATCCTCAAAACAACAACAATAGAAAACCCCGTGGTTCAGATTTTTTTTTTTTTGCTGTCAAATCAATTTTTTTTGCTAACTTTTGGTGACCCTGTAGGGTTTTCAAGGCACGCAGCGTTCAGAGGTGGTTTGCCATTGCCTGTCTCTGCATCATTCCCCTGGTATTCCTTGAAAGTCGCCCATCCAAATACTACCCAGGGTTGAGGTTCAGAGTGTGTGACTGGCCCAAGGTCACCCAGCAAGTTTCTATGGCAGAGTGGAGATTCGAATCTGGGTTTCCCAGACCCTAGTCCAAAATTCTCTTCACTTACCTAAGAAGAAAGGAATGGGGGTTTAAATAGCGGGGGTAGTGTCTCAGCTAGAGATCCCTTGACCTGTAAGATGAACAATCAAATAAAGAGAACCACAATCTTCTGAGAAGTGTGTTTACTGCAATAACAGAGCAAAAAGAGTTCAGAAATCTGAATTAATGCCCAACTACAAGTCCCATAGAATATTATGTTTGTACGCGCCATCAAATCGCAATTGAGTTACGGTGACCCCAGCAAGGGGCTTTCCAGGCAAGTGAGAAGCAAAGGTGGTTTGCAACATACTTGGAAGATTATGAGTACATTGCTATTAGCAATTAGGAAAACGAAAGTGTTACCGCTTTTATTTCTCCTTGAATTAATATGATACATTTTTCTTATTCCCAATGGAAAAAAAACTTTTTGAAGTGAATGTTCAACCTCACTAAGATTCACAGTCACTTTTTTAGGGACCTCAATAGGGTATAATGCCATAGATTCTACACTCCAAAGCCACCATTTTCTCCAGATGAGCTGATCTCTGTGGCTTCTGGGAGCATTTCAGGGCCCACATGGAAGTTGGCATCCCTAAATGGGGCTTACGTTAGTCCTGACTAAGTCCCGTTACATTCGAGGGTATTAAGTTGCAACCAACATATGCTCAATGAGCGCAGGCATGCGAACATTAAGCATCCTTAAATTCGATTGGAAAGTGACTGGATCAAGAGTAGGGTGTTCTGAGTCTTGCTTGTCCACCACAAACACTCTGGCAGTGGAAAAAACACGTTGACCTAGTGGGTTATTGTCTGCGAAACTCTCTTCCCCCCTGTTAGTTTAGTTAAAGCTGCTTTCACTTCTTTGTTCCGTAGGGTGTAGATGACTGGGTTGAGCATGGGTGTCACCACGTTGCCGAAGATCTGCACCGGGGTCACCAGAATCTCACTTAGTGATGGCTGAGTGTAGACAAGAGCGCAGGGGCCAAAGAAGAGGGTCACCACGGTTAAGTGCGAGGCACAGGTGGACACCGCCTTGCGCCGTCCCTCCCCGGAGCTCATCCTCAGGACAGAATAGACAATACGGACATAGGAGGCGAGGATCAGAAGGAAGCAAGTCATGGGCACCAGGCCTATGTTTGTGAAGCTCACTGTCTCAATGATGACTGTGTTGGCACAAGCCAACTTGACCACCGGGAAGATGTCACAGAAGAAGTAGTCCACTTCGCTGGGCCCACAATAGGGTAGTGTGAAGGTCAAGGTGGTGAGAATCGTGGCATGGAAGGAGCTGGTGACCCACGTGCCAGCAGCCAAGATGGCGCACGCCTTCCAGTTCATGATGATGAGATACCGCAAGGGATGGCAGATGGCAACGTATCGGTCATAGGCCATGACAGTGTACAGGAGACATTCCGTGCTTCCTAGGAAGTGGTAGAAGAAGACCTGGGACATACATCCCCCTAACGAAATTATTCTGCTTTGTGCCCAGAGGTTAGCCAGCATCTTGGGGGTGCTCACGGAAGAAAAGCCGATGTCGAGGATAGAGAGGTTGCAGAGGAAGAAGTACATAGGAGTGTGGAGGCGGGAGTCAGTGAAGATGGCGGACATGATCAGCACGTTCCCCAGTAAGGTGCACATGTAGAAGATCAAGAATACAATGAACAGGATGTTTTGGAGGCCTTCAGTGTGGGGGATGCCAAGGAGGATGAAATGGGTCACCACTGTGGAGTTCTGCCCATGGGACCGATTCCTGTGTGCAAACAGAAAAATAGCACGCGGTGAAGGAATACTTCATTGGATGCAAAGTTTCCGTACCTCTAATACTTGGAACAGCCTGTTCTGGATGGCTCAGGCTAGGCAGATCTTGTCAGAGCCCGGAAGCTAAGCAGGGTCAGCCCTGGTTAGTACTTGGATGGGAGACCACCAAGGATGTCCAAGGTTGCTATGCATTGCTATGCAGAGACAGGCAATGGCAGACTACCTCTGCACATTGCTGGCCTTGAAAACCCTACAGGGTACCATAAATTGGCTGCAACTTGATGGCAGACATTCCATACAATGCAGGTAATGAGCAAAGGGACCAAATCCGAAGCTGTCTTGAGAGACATAAATCTTTTATGTCCTTTTTTGTCTGAGCAATAGAGGCAGAGGACCAAATTAATGAGTAATATTTTTATATTTGAAAATAAAGATTTTGTTCCTAGGATGCAACTCAAACAAAGGCAGGTACTTAAAGCCAGCGAGGTGTAGTGGTTAGGAGTGGTGGACTCTAATCTGGATATCTGGGTTTGATTCCCCATTCCTCCACTTGAGTTTCAGACTCTAATCTGGTGAACCGGGTTCAATTTTCCACTCCTTCACATGAAGCCTACTGGGTGACCTTGGGCTAGTCACTGCTCTCTCAGAACTCTCTCAGCCCCACCTACCTCACAAGGTGTCTGTTGTGGGGAGGGGAAGGCAAGGCAATTGTAAGCCGCTTTGAGACTTCTTAAGGTAGAGAAAAGCAGAGGTATAAACACCTACTCTTCTACTTTTAATTCATTTCAATGGGCCAAGTGTAACTATATGGAAAGAATTAAGAATACAAAGTGAATGGTACTTAAAAATGCTCAGCTTTGGTGGATTGGGCCCAAATGTTTAGTTGCAGTTCACCTTTACCCTATGAGAATAATATTGTCTGGAAGGATACACGTCAACCATTCATAAATGTATACTTGCTAGACAATGTTTTGATTAAAATAAAAATGATTTCCCTAAGGGATAAAAAAACCCCTCTCTGCTGTAAAGCTGGCATATCTCCTAGGAACACATGAAGAAAACAGTTGGTTATATGTTAATAAATATTGCATAAAATAGGTCACAAAAGGTTTCATTTCTTCCCACTTACTTATATTGCTTTAAATATTGCATTTTATTTTATGTTTATTGAAATTAAATATATATATAAAGCATTCAATGGTTGCCCTTCTCTTCTATGAACTAATGTTTTAAGGTGTTTTTTTTCCATTGCAAGATTTTTTAAACCATCCATAAAGAAGGTGCCTTTCCTATTATTTATGATGCATGTTGACTGCCTATTGTATTGCTTGCTTTCCTAATAATTCCAAACTCTAGCTGAGAGCTAAAGGACTGAAACTGAAAGATATATTAGCCAGGATAATGTAAGTTTGCCATTTGAAGTGACTGAAAGCTGATGAACTTGGAAGAAAAGTTGGTTTTTATATGCCAACTTTCTCTACCACTTAAGGGAAACTCAAACCGGCTTACAATCTCCTTCCCCTTCCCCTCACTACAACGGGCACCTCGGGAGGTAGGTGGGGCTGAGAGAGTTCAGAGAGAACTGTGACTAACCCAAGGTCACCCAACTGGCTTCATGTGGAGGGGTGGAGAATCAAACCCAGTTCTCCTGATTAAACCACTCTTAACCAGTACACCATGCTGGCTCTCCTTAAGAGCATCAAGAGCATTCAAGACAAATGTCATCCCATTTCATATAAATGATCCCAATATTTGCTGTTATTATCTCATCTTCCCCAATTGTTCAGGGGGAGCTGTCCTTAAAAGTTTTCCTGCTAGGCCAACTCAAAGGTCCACCTAGCCCACCGGTGCTGATCTCCAAGGGAACAATCCTAAGCAGATCTCCTCAGAAGCAAATCCCATGTTATTCATTGGGGCTTACTCCCAGCAAAGTGTCCGTAGGCTTTCAGTCTGTAAGCAGTTATCTAGATACTTCTGGAGAGCTCACGAACCAGGCAAAATAGTGATGGTCCTCTTCTCTTGAAAGATTCCCACATTGGGCACTCAGATGGCTAAAAGAGTTTCCATTAATAGGTAAAAACCATTGATAGATCCATGTATTTGTCTGAACTCCCCCCCCCCCCCATTTTAATGTAGTGGCCATCACGGCATTTTGTAACAATAGATTCTGTTGTGTGAAAAAGTACTCGTTTGTGTGTGTTTGCTATAGATCTGTTGCCAGTGGGTGATGCTTAAATGGGAGAAAAAAATAATGTAATTTCTTTCTACATCGTACTCTCTCTGCACCATTCATTATGTGTGCAAAGTGCCGTCAAGTCACAGCTGACTCATGGCGACCTCATAGGGTTTTCAAGGCAAGAGACAAACAGAGGTGACTTGCCATAAGAATGTAAGAAAAACCATGCTGGATCAGACCAAGGCTCATCAAGTCCAGCAGTCTGTTCACACAGTGGCTAACCAGGTGCCTCTAGGAAGCCCACAAACAAGACGACTGCAGCAGCATTTATCCTACCTGTGTTCCACAGCACCTCATATAATAGGCATTCTCCTCTGATCCTGGAGAGAACAGGCATGCATCATGACTAGTATCCATTTTGACCAGCAGCCACGGATAGTCCTGTCCTCCATGAACATGTCCACTCCCCTCTTCAAGCCTTCCAAGTTGGCAGCCATCACCACATCCTGGGGCAGGGAGTTCCACCATTTGCCATTGCCTGGCTCAGCGTAGCAACCATGGACTGTGACAAGCCCAAGGTCACCCAGCTGGCTTCAGGTGTAGGAGCGGGGAAACCAACCCGGTTCACCAGATCAGCTTCCACAGCTCATGTGGAGGAGTGGGAAACCAAGCCCGGTTCTCCAGATTAAAGTCCACCTCTCCAAACCACTGCTCTTTACCACTACACCATGCAAACCAGATTGGCCTAAACTCTCCCTGAAACAAATCACTCTGACCTTGCCCTGAGTACCCTTCTACTGTTGACTGGTTTTCTCTTGTTCCACTCCCACTATGTACATTCAGTCCTTTCCTTTCCTATCCTGCCTTTGTACTGCAGAGTGTAAAACCTCCAAACAGAATAATGCCATCAGTCCAACATACTGAACGCAGTTAGCAATTCGCTTCCAATCAATTTTGAATAACAGTTTTAAAGTTAAAGGAGTTGCATCTGAAGACAACCATCCGCCTACAGTGACTTCTAATCTTGACGTCGAGCAAAAAAACCTATTCGTTCGACAAACCCAGTTATCCACAGGGTTGAAAAACACACCTACATTGTGACTTGCGTTGTCTAAATGTGATGCAGATTCTGTCCCCAAAGTATTCAGTGCTGACCCCAATGATAACTTCACACAGACCTGCAGTTTCGGAACTTCTCTGTAGCCCCTGAAAACTCAGCATGTCAAAAGTCTCACCTTTTAAGCTGGTTGGAGTCTATAAGGATCAGGTCCCCACAGTGAAGCATTCGTTGGGTTCCAACTCGAAATCCCTCCGTTGGGCTAACAATTAAAATTGTTTTGTTCACATTCTGCACAAATGTTAATTAGAGATGACTCAAGGTTTTTTTTGCTTGGTTTGGTCTTTATCCGTTGCAAGTTATTAGTGATATCATTCAAGCTGAAGGGCTCTTGTCTAAAACCAGGCTTGTCTTACACTATTGTTGGACTCATCTGAGTCTCATACATCATATGATATGTATCAAGGCAGGAAAGAAATTCCAAAAATATATATTAAACACTGGAAAAATCATTTTTAGATTTTTGGTTCTGAGTTTGAGTGCCGCTTTTAATAAATATAGGGTATCATCCAGGAAAATTTAAACATTTTAAAGGTCCATTCCAATGGGGGACAGATTAAGAAAATATTTAACCACACTCACTGTTAAGCAATAAGATCTCTGGGTGTTAAAGTATTACTAGATTTTTTTTGCCATCAAGTTATCACTGACGATGATGGCGACCCTGTAGGGTTTTCAAAGCAAGAGACCCCAGATATCAATATGCAGTATTTTATTTATTTAATGGATCAAAATGCCATCTCTCTGGACACCTGATTGAGGCAGCTCATTGTAACCAAAAAGCACAGTAAAAACAAACAAACCCTAACAGATCAAATTCATACCATCCAAATTATCCATTATAAAACAATTGGAATGCCAGTATGAAGTATAGAAATGACCACGGATGTATTGGTGGCAGAAGACAAGAAGGCGGCTACAAAATGCTAAAGCAGATGGTTAAAATTAAAATCCTGGGTGTACAAGAATATTTTGGGCTGGTGCCTAGAAGACAGCAAGGAGGAGAAAAATCCAGAAACGGGGTGCCACCATGGAGAAAGCCCTGCCTCTAGTTGCTGCCAGGCGATCAGAGCCTCCCTAGTAAGCTAGACAGGTTGGAAGGAGATAACACTTCAGGTACCCCAACGTGTTTAGCAAAACTCTTTTTCTAAAGGAGATTTAAAAAATCTCTGAATCCCAGGGTCAGGAGGCAGCATCAGGGAAGCCCTGCTATATCCTGTTGTTGGACTTCCTGAAGAAGAGAGTGGTGTAGTGGTTAAGAGTGACGGACTCCAATCTGGAGAACCGGGATTGATTCCCCACTCCTTCACATGGGCCGCGAACTCTAATCTGGGGAACTGGGTTGGTTTTCCCCACTCCTACACATGAAGCCAACTGGATGACCTTGGGGTAGTCACAGTTCTCTTTGAGCTCTCTCAGCCCCACCTACCTCACAAGGTGTCTGTTGTGGGGAGAGGCAGGGAAGGAGATTGTAAGCCAGTTTGATTCTCCTTAAAAGACAGAGAAAATTGGCATATAAAAAACCATCTCTCTCTCTCTCTCTCTCTCTCTCTCTCTCTCTCTCTCTCTCTCTCTCTCTCTCTCTCTCTCTCTCTCTCTCTCTCTCTCTCTCTCTCTCTCTCTCTCACTGTGTGAGATGGGATGCTGGACTGCATGTGGTCTGATTCAGCAGGGCTCTTTTGATGCTTTTAAAAAGATGACATTTAGTTTTCAAAGGTCATCTTCTATACAGGCACCCTTTTAGCACTTATTCACACAAAAGTCTGAAATCATCATAAGGCCTCTGCTTCTCATTTATATTAATAAATAATCATTGTCAAAGTAAAAAAGGGACATTCATCTTGGACATAAAGATTCTGGTTAACATACACATTACAGCCTCTTGCAAGAAAACTCCTTAACATAAGGACAGAAGAACAGAAGAAAGGCCCTGCTGGATCAGACCAAGGCTCATCAAGTCCAGCAGTCTGTTCACACAGTGGCCAACCAGGTGCCTCTAGGACACTGGTTCCCAACCAGGGATCCATGGACCCCCAGGGGTCCGCGAGAACTAAATTAAGGTCCGCGAAACAAAGTTACAAACCCATAATAAAATAATATTTTCAATTAAAAGTTCTCTATTATAAAAATATATATTCAAATATTATTCTAAGTTTAATGTTTAACTAACAGTTATGATTAAAGTTTATTTTCAAATTCTCGGGATTTTTATTTTGAGCCTTGGGGTCCCTGCACCGAACAAAAAAGTCCTAGTGGTCCCTGGTCAAAAAAAGGTTGGGAACCACTGCTCTAGGAAGCCACTAACAAGACGAGTGCAGCAGCACCATCCTGCCTATGTTCCACCGCACCCAAAATAATAGGCGTGCACCTCTGATAATAGGGAGAATAGGTACGCAGCATGACTAGTATACATTCTAACTAACAGCCATGAATACCCCTCTCCTCCATGAATATGTCCACTCCCCTCTTAAAGCCCTCCAAGCTGGCAGCCATCACCACATCCTGGGGCAGGGAGTTCCACAATTTAACTATGCGTTGTGTGAAAAAATATTTCCTTTTATCTGTTTTGAATCTCTCACCCTCCAGCTTTAGCAGATGACCCCGTGTTCCAATATTATGGGAGAGGGAGAAAAACGTCTCCCAGTCCACTCTCTCCAAACCATGCATAATTTTATAGACCTCTATCATGTCTCCCCTCAGCCGCCTTCTTTCCAAGCTAAACAGCCCTAAGCGTCTTAACCGCTCCCCATAGGACAGTTGCTCTAGTCCCCTAATCATTTTGGTTGCTCTTTTCTGCACCTTCTCAAGCTCTGTAATATCCTTTTTTAGGTGTGGTGACCAGAACTGTACACAGTATTCCAAGTGTGGTCTCACCATAGATTTGTACAAGGGCAGTATGATATCAGCAGTTTTATTCTCTATTCCTCGTCTAATTATGGCCAGCATGGAATTTGCCTTTTTTACAGCAGCCGCACACTGGGTTGACATCTTTATTGAGCTATCCACTACCACCCCAAGAAGACAGGAATTCTTCTTAAGGGTGTTAAGACACCCTTAAGAAGACAGGTATGGAAATGGAGAAGCCAAAATTAACAGAAATGTTCACACACAACTGATAAAATGTCCTTCTTAGGCAGAGGAACTATGGCTTCCTGTCCTTCAGCCTAAAGATGGCATCTTTCATCTCTTGGTTTCTGAGTGTATAGATGAGAGGGTTGAGGAGAGGGGTCACTGAGGTGTAGAAGACACCTATCACCCCACTGAGGAGATCCTGAGCCCCTGGGCGCAGATAGTTGAAAGCAAGAGGCACATAGCAGATTAGCACCACAACGAGGTGGGCAGCACAGGTGGAGAAAGCCCGTCGACGCCCTTCGACAGAGCGGATCTTCAGAACAGCGGAGAGAATGTACGCATAAGTCATCAGAATCAGGAAGATGCACATTACGGCCACCAAACCAGTATCAATCAAAGTAAACACCTCGTTGAATGTCGTGTCAGCACAGGCCAGCTTCAACAGGGCAGGTATGTCACAGAAGATGTAGCCAATCTCGTTGTTCAGGCCATAAGGCAACCGGAAAGTGATGGTGGTTTCGATGATAGAGTGGAGACAGCCGCCAAACCATGCCCCCAGAGAAAGGCAGAAGCATGCTCTGGGATTCATGATGGTGCTGTAATGGAGTGGTCTGCAGATGGCCAGGAAACGGTCATAGGCCATCACGGTGTACAGGAAGAATTCAGAGCAGCCCAGGAAGTGGTAGCAGAAGAGCTGGAGCCTGCAACCACTCAAGGAGATGCTCTGGCCACCTTCAACCAATCCAGCAATCATCTTGGGAACGATCACGGAGGACATTGAGATGTCCAAGATGGCTAAGTGACGGAGGAACCAGTACATTGGCTTCTGCAGCTGTGTCTTGGATGCCACAGCCAGGATAACCAGGCTGTTCCCAGAGATAGTCAGCAAATAGATGAGCAGGAAGAAGAGGAAGACTGGAGCGTGTAACTCTTTAGGGTATGGAATGCCCAAGAGGACAAACTCAGCCAGAGAACTTTGGTTTTCACACGCCATCCACGGGATGTTGCTTTCTGCAACAGAAGACTTAAGTGAATTGAAAAGATGTCTCTGGAAGAGGTGTAGCCAGCCTGGGCACGCTCAGTAGAACATTTGCTTCAAGTATAGCATCTTCCTTCCATCAGATTCTCCGTCACAATCTTGGAATCTAAAAGCTTATGCTGTGCTCTCTGCGGGTCAGCTGATAAAAAGTCTCTTTGCTATGCTTCAAGACTTTGCCCATTTCCAAATATTTGATTCCATTGCTTTGGATGTGTAGAAAGCATTGGAGAGACGTGACATGAAGAACTAGCTGGATCTCTTCTTCTAAAGCATCTTTTCAGAAGGAGGCGATAAAGGCAAAATCTTAGCCTGATTGATTTGCTCATCAGGAGTGATTTTCTGCTGATATTTATCTCCAGCTTCTCCCAGTAGGGTTTTTGAACGTCACCTCGTTCCATGTTCCCTTGACTTCTTTTGTTTTTCTTCTCCCTTTGGATATTATTACTTTTCTTGAAGATCCTGGCACTCAGTTGCCCCATGGAGAATTCAAAAGGATGGCTTTGTTTTTGTATGAATAACTAGATGAGGAACCAGAACAAACTCCAAGTTCAATAGCGCCTTAGAGGCCAGCAAAATTTCCCAGGGTAGAATAATAGAATCATAGAGTTGGAAGGGACCACCATCAAGTCCAACCCCCTGCACAATGCAGGAAATTCACAACTACCTCCCCCCCCCCACACCCCTAGTGACCAGAAGATGGCCAAGATGCCCTCCCTCTCATTATCTGCCTAAGGGTATAAGCTTTTGCAAGTCAAAGCTCACTTTGTCAAGTACAAGGAGATTAACCAAGGGGGTGACACTGATGACTGGAAAACTCTTCTGAATATGGTGCATTTGGACTAGAACATATGGATCTGCCTTTTCTCCCACCTTGGTCCTTGTGCTGCATCTCAAAGACTTTTATGATCAGGGTCAGCTCAACCAGGAGACAAACCTAGGCGATCACCTAGGGTTAGAGGGACACCAAAAAGGATGTGCTGAGGTGAGGAGAGTGCTGCCTCATTAGGTTTACCTGGTCGAGGCAGGGGATCCTGCCCCCCAGCTCCCATTGACCACCGTTGCTCCAAGCATTTAAGCATTACAAGTGGGGCCCATGAAAAACCCCTCCCCTCGTGGCCCCAGGAGCGGAGATTGCACTCATGATGGGATTACGTCACTTCCGGTTTACACCCGGAAGCGCCGCATCGTGACGGGCTGATTTGCCACTCAACCTCCGAAAACGCTAGCAATCTCCGCCCAAGCTTTGCTTCAAAAACCTCCCGCAGGAGGAGAGGAAGGAGCTGGCAACCCTCTCTGTCAATAATCTGGATCAACTTTATGTTTTTTTCTTGTTTTCTATGGCCACTTATGCATGGGAGGATTTGCCTTGGGTTCTCCGCTCTCTAGGTCAGGGATGGGGAACCTCAGGCCCTGGGGCCGTATGCGGCCCCCGAGGACATTTTCTGTGGCCCTCGGGAGCTCCGGGGCTGGGGGTGTGGGGGGGGGAGGCGTGGAGGTTGGGGCCTGGTCGTGTGGGGCTGGCATGCACAGGTGTGTGTGTGTGGGGGAAGGCTTTTCTTTATTTTCTTCTTCTTTTTTTGTCACTCTCCTTTCTCTCCCTCTCTCCCTCTTTTTCTGTCTCTTTGTCTGTCTCCCTCCGTCCTTTTCTTTCTTTCTCCCCCTCCCTCCATTTCTTTCTCCCTTTCTCTCTCTTTTCCCCTCCCTCCCTTTTCCTCTTTCTCTGTTTTCTTTCCTTCCTCCTTTCCTTCTCTGTGGATTGGCTGCCTCCTGGCTCCTCATTTGCTCAGGCCTACCGCTGGCTGCCCTCCCGCCTGGGAGGGGGGAGGACAAGGGAGCGGAGGCGCCCTCCAGGCCTTCTCTGCGTGGTCTCCCCTGGGGTTGCCAACGTCCAGGTGGTGGCTGGAGACCTGGAAACCGTAGTCTCCCCCCCAGGAGATCTACACCTGGTTATGGCCCCCGAATAATGTTATAAATGCGCAAATGGCCCTTGGCAGAAAAAAGGTTCCCCACCCCTGCTCTACATTTTCCCCATTGGAATTCTCCAAACTCTGTATGGGGGTTTATTTTTGAGTACTGAGAATTCAGGTGGGGAAAATGTGCATCTAGCAAGCAGCAAACCCAAGGCAAAACCTCTCGTGCATAAATGGACCTTGTTTGTTTTTTAAAGGTTTTTGTTGTTGTTTGTTTGGGTGGTGGTTTTCTGTTTGAAAAATTAATATATTTTTTTTAAAAGTACATCGTGGTGAGTTGTGAATTTGGTGAAGTTCCTTTATTGTATTGTGCACTCATTATTGTATTGTATACTTTAGTTTCACTTTTCACCTGTTTTATTGGTTGCTGGCTGTGTAGGGTTGCCAACCTCTGGCTACTATCAGGAGATCTCCCGCTATTACAACTGATCCCCTGCCGATTCTCGAGTTCCCTCGCAGATAACAGTGTCCAGGGACCTCATAAAACTCAAAATGCTGCCGGACCAAATCCAGTCCAATCCAATTACATCTATAATTGGACTAAAAACCAGCGAAAAAGGCAGCTGCTGCAAAATGCAACTCCTACCTTAGTGCCATCTTGATCATTTCCCACCCTTTTTCCAGATCTGAAATATCTTTTTTGAGGAATGGTGACTAGAACTCTGCACAGTATTGCAAATGAGGCCCAGCCATAGATATATGCAAGGGCTTTGCAGCATGGAGTTTTGACACTACACACTAAGGCGACACTTTCATTGTCCACTACAACCCCTAAATCTCTTTTCTTCTCAGTTACCATCAGTCCAGATGCCATCAGCATACATTTAAAGTAAGTTCTTTTAAATTTTTATTATTTTTATTTTCAACACTACACATAAAAAAATACACAACACACATATTTAATACAACACTAAGGCAAGATCATGTTCAGCCCTTATTCAGAGCGAGTCTATAATCGTTCTACCTTCTATTGTTCTTAAAGCTATTTACACATATAAGGTATAAAATATAGGTATCCCATAGAGGGAGGGAGAGACTGAATATGTACTTGAACTTGCCAAAAGCACAGATTACATTACCTATTGTGATATAGATAGATAGATAATTGACAGATAGACAGATAGATAGATAGATAGATATTAGATAGATAGTTATATATATAAAAGCTTTATATTAAAATGCCTCACAGAACCAAATTGTATTTTCTGTATTGTAACTTTAGTATTGTACTTAATCTATGCCAATATTACCATTATAGCAGAGTATCTTAAAGTATATATATTTATGTATATATATACACTGGTGCTGGTGCGACTGTACTCGAAAGTTCGTTAAGCAGAGGAGAATGAAAGTTGAGCCTGTGAGGGGTGTGCCGCTGAGCATGCGCGCTGTAGTGGCATCTTTGCAACACATTGTTTAGGGAGGGACTCCCCACCATTCGCCAAAATAACGAAGTGAGAGAATGGGGCTTTTCTCATCATAAAGTTAAATTAATTTCGCAACTTATGACTTGTGTCTTGTCTTACACTGTTGACGTATGTAGTTTCTCCCACCATTATTATTATTATTTTTTGCGTACCGCTAAATGTCCTGGTTTGTACCCCTGTGGGTATGCGTACCCCAGGTTGGGAATCACTGACCTAGTGGGTTGTTGTCTGTGAAACTCTCTTCCCCCCTGTTAGTTTAGTCAAAGCTGCTTTCACTTCTTTGTTCCGTAGGATGTAGATGACTGGGTTGAGCGTGGGTGTCACTACATAGCCAAAAAACTGTACCGGGGCCAACAGAATCTCACTCAGTGTTGGCTGAGTGTAGACAAGAGCCCAGGGGCTGAAGAAGAGGGTCACCACAGTTAAGTGTGAGGCACAGGTGGACACCGCCTTGCACTGTCCCTCCCCGGAACTCATCCTCAGGACAGAATACATGATGCGGACATAGGAGGTGAGGATCAGAAGGAAGCAAGTCATGGGCACCAGGCCGATGTTGGTGAAGCTCACTGTCTCAATGATAACTGTGTTGGCACAAGCCAACTTGACCACTGGGAAGATGTTGCAGAAGAAGTAGTCCACTTCATTAGGCCCACAATAGAGTAATGTGAAGGTCAAGGTGATGAGAATCGTGGCATGGAAGGAGCTGGTGACCCACGTGCCAGCAGCCAAGATAGCACACACCTTCCAGTTCATGATGATGAGATACCGCAAGGGATGGCAGATGGCAACGTATCGGTCATAGGCCATGACAGTGTACAGGAGACATTCCGTGCTTCCTAGGAAGTGGTAGAAGAAGACCTGGGACATGCATCCCCCTAACAAAATTATTCTGCTTTGTGCCCAGAGGTTAGCCAGCATCTTGGGGGTGCTCACGGAAGAAAAGCCGATGTCGAGGATAGAGAGGTTGCAGAGGAAGAAGTACATAGGAGTGTGGAGGCGGGAGTCAGTGATGATGGCGGACATGATCAGCCCGTTCCCCAGCAAGGTGCACACATAGAAGATCAAGAATACAACGAACAGGATGTTTTGAAGGCCTTCAGTGAGGGCGATGCCAAGGAGGATGAAATGGGTCACCACGGTGGAGTCCATGGGACCGATTCCTGTGCGCAAACAGAAAAATAGCACATAGTGAATAATACTTTATTGGATGCAAAGTTTCCGTTCCTGTAATACTTGGAACAGCTTGACTTAGATGACCCAGGCTAGCCTGATCTTCTCAGACCTCAGAAGCTAAGCAGGGTCAGCCCTTCTTAGTTCTTGGATGGGAGACCACCAAGGAAGGACAGGGTTGCTATGCAGCGAGAGGCAATGGCAAACCACCTCTGAACATCTCTGGCCTTGAAAACCCTACAGGGGCACCATAAATTGGCTGCAACTTGATGGTAGACATTCCATACACTGCAGTTAATGACCAAAGGGACCAAATCCGAAGTGGTGTTGAGATACAAATATCCTTTATGTCCTTTCTTTGGTCCGAGCAATAGAGGCAGAGGACCAAATTAATGAGTCATATTTTTATATTTTAAAATAAAGATTTTGTTCCAAGGAAGCAATTCAACCAAAGGTGGTGTGGTTAAGAGCAGTGGACTCTAATTTGGAGAACTGGGTTTGTTTCCCCACTCCTCCGCATGAAGCCTGCTCTGTGACCTGGGGCAGGTCCAGTTCTCTCTGGACTTTCTCAGCCCCACCTAACTCACAAGGTGTCTGTTGTGGGGAAAGGAAGGGAAGGTGATTTTCAGCCGCTTAGAGACTCCTTAAGGTAGAGAAAAGCGGGAGTGTAAACACCAACTCTCCTTCTACTTCTTACTTCATTTCACTGGGGCAAGTGTAACTAGATGGGAAGACAGATCATGATGGGTAGCCGTGTTTGTCAATAGTGGCAGAAAAGAGCCAGAGTCCAGTAGCACCGTAAAGAGTAACCAAATTTCTGGCAGGGTATCAGCCTTCGTGAGCCACAGCTCACTTCTTCAGATGCAGCTCATACCCTGCCAGATATATGGTTAGTCTTTAAGGTGCTACTGGACTCTGGCTCTTTTCTATATGGGAAGAATTAATCATACAAAGTGAATGGTACTTAAAAATGCTCAGCTTTGGTGGATTGGGCCCAAATGTTTAGTTGCAGTTCACCTTTAACCTATGAGAATAATATTGTCTGGAAGGATACACGTCAACCATTCATAAGTGGATACTTGCTAGACAATATTTTGATTAAAACAAGAATGATTTCCCTAGGGAAGAAAAAAAAATCGCTCTGCTGTAAAGCTGGGATATCTTCTCGGAACACATGAAGAAAACGCTTGATTGTATGTTAAAAAACTACACCGATAAATAATGCATATAAATAGGTCGCAAAATGTTTCATTTCTTCCCAATTACTTATATTGCTTTAAATATTGCATTTTTATTTTATGTTTATTGAGCGAAACTCAAGCATTCGATGATTGCCCTTCTCTTCTATGAACTAATGTTTTAAGGTGTTTTTTTGTTCCATAGCAAGGTTTCTTTAAGCATCTATAAAGAAGGTGCCTTTCCTATTATTTATGACACATGTTGACAGCCTGTTGTATTGCTTGCTTTCCTAATAATTCCAAACTCTTGCTGAGAGCTAAAGGGCAGAAATTGAAAGATATATTAGTGAGATTCATGCAAGTTTGCCATTTGAAGTGACTGAAAGCTGATGAACTTGCAAGAAGAGCATTAAGGAGAGACAAAGACAATAGCCGTCACATTTCATATAAATGATCCTAATATTTGCCGTTATTACCGCATCATCCCCAATCGTTCAGGGTGAGCTGTCCATAAAAGCTTTCCTGCTAGGCCAACCGGCGCTGATCACCAAGGGAACAATCCTAAGCAGATCTCCTCAGAAGCAAATCCCATGTTATTCATTGGGGCTTTACTTCCAGCAAAGTGTCCGTAGGCTTGCAGTCTGTAAGCAGTTATCTAGATACTTCTGGAGAGCTCATGAACCAGGCAAATGATGGCCGTCTTCTCTGGGAAGATTCTTGTAATGGGCACTCAGATGACTACAAGGGTTTCCGTTGCTTATCATTAATGGGTAAAAACCATTGATAGACAGATCCCTGCATTTGTCTGAACTCCCCCACCCCTTTTAATCTAGTGGCCATCACGGCATCTTGTAACAATAGATTCTGTTGTGTGAAAAAGTACTCTTTTGTGTGTGTTTGCTATAGATCTGTTGCCAGTGGGTGATGCTTAAATGGGGAGAAAAAAATAATGTAATTTCTTTCTACATCGTACTCTCTCTCTGTGCCATTCATTATGTGTGCAAAGTGCCATCAAGTCACAGCTGACTCATGGCAACCTCATAGGGTTTTCAAGGCAAGAGACAAACAGAGGTGGTTTACTATAAGAACATAAGAAAAGCCCTGCTGGATCAGACCGAGGCTCATCCAGTCCAGCAGTCTGTTCACACAGTGGCCAACCAGGTGCCTCTAGGGAGCCCACAAACAAGATGGCTGCAGCAGCATTTATCCTGCCTGTGTTCCACGGCACCTAATATAATAGGCATGCTCCTCTGATCCTGGAGAGAATAGGTATGCATCATGACTAGTATCCATTTTGATTAGTAGTCACGGATAGTCCTGACCTCCATGAACATGTCCACTCCCCTCTTCAAGTCTTCCAAGTTGGCAGCCATAACCACATCCTGGTGTAGGGAGTTCCACAATTTGCCATCAGCATAGAAACTATGGATTTTCTTGATGGTCTCCCATCCAAGTGCTAACCAGGGCTCACCCGGCTTAGCTTCCAAGATCTGATGATTTCAGGCCATCCTGGTCCATCCTGGTCAGGGCGCCATTCATTATGTGGGAAGCCATATGAATGAGAAAACAATGAGGTCACATTTTGTATTATGGCTCCAAGTGCATACAGCCGCCAAACATAGCATCTACTAAAGCAATGGACTAGGATCCAGACACCATTGGCAAAGTGCAAAAAATTAAAATATGAACACACACACACAGCTGCTTTCTACTGAATCAGACCCTTGGTCCATCAAGGTCAGTATGGTCTGCTCAGATGGGCTCTCCAGGGTCTGAGGCAGAAGTCTTTTAAATTGGCAATACCTGGTTGTTTCAACTGGAGATGCCAGGGATGTAACCTGGGACCATCAGCATGCTGAGCAGATGCTTTACCACTGAGCCAGGCTTCTTGAAGCATCCATCTCTCATATGGCCATTGCTTATAGGATTTACTTGAGGTGTGTCTGGCAAATCCCAGCAGCCACCATCCTTTTTTTAACGTTCTTCTTTGACAGCAAAACCAGATGTTTTGACCCAAACTTTCTATGAACCAAATTGCGCCGACCTTGCCCCACCTTCTCTTCCACTGTCGACTGGTTTTCTCTTGTTCCATCCCCACTACGTATGTTCAGTCCTTTCCTAGCCTGACTTTGTACTACAGAGTGTAAAACCTCCAAATGGGAGAATGCCATCAGACCAACATACTGTGAGCAGTTGGCAATTTGCTTCCAGACAATTTTGAATAACTGTTTTAACGTTAAAGGAGCTGCAACTGAAGACAACAATCTGCCTACAGCGACTTCTAATCTTGATACAGAGCAAAAAACCAATTCATCTGACAAACCCAGTTATCCACAGGGGTGAAAAACTCACATACATTGTGTCTCACGGTGTCTAAATGTGATGCAGATTCTGTTCCCAAAGTATTCAGTGCTGACCCCAATGATAACGTCACTCAGACCTGCAGTTTCAGAACTTCTCCGTAGCCCCTGCAAACTCAGCATGTTGACAATCTCATCTTTTAAGCTGATTGGAGTCTATAAGGTCCCCACAGTGAAGCATTCGTTGGGCTCCTACTTGAAATCCTTCCGTTGGGCTAACAATTAAAATTGTTTTGTTCACATTCTGCACAAATGTTAATTAGAGATGACTCAAGCATTATTTGTTTGGTTTGGTTTTTAGCCGTTGCAAATTATTAGTGATATCATTCAACCTGAAGGTTTGTCTTACACCATTGTTCGACCCGTCTGAGACTCATACATCATATGATATGGATTAAGGCAGGAAAGAAATTCATGTATGTATATGTACATGTGTGTGTGTGTGTGTGTGTGTGTGTGTGTGTGTGTATATATATATATATATATATATATATATATATATATGTATGTATATGTGTGTGTATGTGTGTGTGTGTGTGTGTGTATATATATGTATATATATATATATATATATATATATATATATATATATATATATATATATATATATATTAAAAAAAACCACACTGAAATATATATATTAAACACTGGGGTAAAACATTACCAAATTTTTGGTTCTGAAATCTGAGTTTGAGTGATGCTTTTAATAAACATATGGCATCATCCAGGAAAATGTAAACATTTTAAAGGTCCATTCCAATGGGGGGAGAATTAAGAAAATATTTAACCACATTCACTGTTAAGGAATAAGATGTCTGGGTGTTTAAGTATTACTAGATTTTTTTTGCCATCAAGTCACCACTGACTTATGGCAACCCTGTAGGGTTTTCAAAGCAAGTGACCCCAGATATGAACATGCAGTCTTTTATTTATTTACTCGATTGAAATGCCATCTCTCTGGACACCTGATTGAGAAAAAGGAAAAGAGTTGGTTTTTATATGCCGACTTGCTCTACCATTTAAGGAAGAATCAAACTGGCTTACAATCACCTTCCCCTCCCCATAACAGACACCCTGTGAGGTAGGTGGGGCTGAGAGAACTCTGAGCTGTGACTAGCCCAAGGTCACCCTGCTGGTTTCATGTGGAGGAGTGGGGAATCAAACCTGGTTCTCCAGATTAGAGCCCACCGCTCCAAACCACCGCTCTTTAACCACTACACCATGCTGTACACCATGTACTGAAAAACACAGTAAAACAAACAAACCCTAATACATCGAATGCATACCATCCAAATTAGCCATCATAAAACCATCAAAATTTCAGTCTGAAGCCTACAAATGGCCATGAATGTATCAGTGGCAGCAGGCAAGAAGGCAGCTACAAAATGCTACAGCAGATAGTTAAAATTAATAGCCTAGGTGAACAAGAATAGTTTGGGCTGGTGGAAAATCCAGAAATGGGGTGCCACCATGGACAAAGCCCTGCCTCTAGCTGCTGCCAGGTGATCAGAGCCTCCCATAAGACCTTAATTAGTAAGCTAGACAGTACGGAAGGAGATGACCCTTCAACGATAGGACATTTTGGAGGACATTGATACATAGGGTCGCCATGAGTCAGAAGCGACTTGATGGCGCCAAACACACACAACAATGTTTTCTTCTTTGGTTTTTTGCCAAAATTGTATTTGACAAACAGATCTCCATTAGCACTGTGCCTTCCTGCTACACAATTTACGTATGCCATCTTTCATCTCTTTGTTCCTCAGCGTGTATATGAGGGGATTTAAGAAGGGGGTCACTGCAGCATAGAACATGACTACCACTCCATCAAAGGAGTCCTGGGATGGTGGGCGCACATAGTTGTACACCACAGGAACATAATAGATCAACACCAAGGTAATATGGGCTGTGCAAGTGGAGAAGGCCCGGTGCCTCCCTTTAGAAGTGGGAATCCTAAGGATGGCAGAGACGATATACACATAGGATGTCAGAATCAGGAGGAAGCAAGCCATCGCCACAAACCCAATGTCCACCAGTGTCACCATCTCATTGAGGGACGTGTCTGCGCAGGCTAGCTTCAGCATAGCTGGGATGTCACATAATATGTAGTTCACCTGGTTTCTCCAGCCATACGGCAAGTGGAAGGTAAGGGAGGAATGTATCGCACCATGCATAGACCCTCCAAACCAGGTACCAATGGCAAGGCAGAAGCAAACTCGGTGGTTCATGATAGTGCTGTAACGGAGGGGCTTGCAGATGGCCATGAAGCGGTCAAAAGCCATCACAGTGTACAGGAAGCATTCCGTACAGCCCAGGAAGTGGAAGAAGAAAAGCTGGGTCACACAGCCTGCATAGGAGATAAGCCCATTGCCACCTATGAACCAAGAAATTAATTTGGGCAACACAACCGAGGAGACCAGCATGTCCATCAGGGACAAGTGGCAGAGGAACCAGTACATTGGCTTGTGTAAATGAGGTTCCAGTGTTACTACTAAGAGGATCAAGCCATTTCCAGAAAGAGATAGTATATACATGAAGAGGAAGAAGAAGAGAATCAGGAATTTCAGGTCTTTGGGGTAGGGGAATCCTAGAAGTTCAAAGTTCTCAATCGGTGATGTTGTGTTTCCACACTCTTTTACGGCAGCACCGATCATTGCAGAACAAAATGTATGTTGCCAATCCACAAGTACTACAAAGAAGAAAAGGTCATTGTAAGTGTTACTCCAGTTAATAATGATTGTTTTGAAGCAGTTGTCGGATTCTTAAGAATAAATAAGAAATTCTTCTTCATGCAGTTCTAAAGAGAATCCATGATTCGAGGGTCAAAAAGCCCTGTTTTCTAATATATAGACTTCTCCATCTTACCCTACAATAGCATGTTGCCCTAATGGTCTTTGTGTGATTTTTTTAAAAACTTCAGAATATGGTTCTCTGTTCCTTTATTTTCTTTTCACAGCCACTCACTAAGGTAGTTTCAGTGAGGGAGAGTGAGTCATCCAAGTGAGCTTCATGGCTTGCATGGTAATTGGAACCTGAATCTTGTCCGTCTTAGTACAGCATTCCAACTATTTCTTTTGTCTAGTGTGAAATCTTGATTCCCTCCTATCTGTAGTACTCAAAACATCTCCATCCAGCAAAAGTATTTGGGAGGCAAAATCCAGGATTCCTGAATTCCATATTTCCAGTGTTTTAAATCAATAAAATATAGATAAATATTTCCCATTGTACACTCATCAGATTCCCAATAACAAGGATACCGGGAATCTTGGCCTCTCATTCAAGAAACATTATGAGCCACTCTTCCATCTGATTGAACTTGGGCAGAATTAGAAGCAAAATTCGGAAACAAAGCACCAATTAGTATTTCAAAAATATCATACATACCGACAGAAAATGCATAACAGCTAAGCAAACAATTTATCATTCTGTCCTCAAGTTCAATATTGGCATAAACTTGCTTATTTCAATATTAGGATACGAACTGATAGGTAACTCACAACTACTGGCCTGGGTATACCACTGGTTGATAGTTACCCCACCACTGACAATTGCAGATTTTTGTCCATTTCCCCCTCATAGCAGCTGTTGAGCGAAACTCAAGATGATTTGTATTTTTGCCCCTTATGGTTAAGAGGGATCCAGTCTGTGGCCGATCAATGCAGTTCTCACCTGGTACATGTAAAAGTCAGATTGTTATGTTTCAGTGAAGCTGAGAGAAGGACCATCAGCTGACGATTTTTTGGGAAGGGCAATAATATGCACAAATCTAGATATTTTACCGAGTACACTCTGCATTCTCAATTCCAACATTTATTCATAAGAGACCTCCCAAATCCAGTTTCTCTTCCTTTGTTCTCTGTCTTGCACTGAAACGTCAATATACCTAAGAACTCCCTTACCAAAGTTTTCTGGTGCAAGAAATTACTTGGTGACAGCCCTCTATGAACTGCGCTGGGTGTTCAGCAGGAACCTCTTCCGAAAAGCATCTAACGTGTGCTACATTCTTCCGCAATAGTTCTCAAAACATGCATCTGATATAAATAATAACTCAGTTCACAAAGGACACTGCTATGTCTAAGGAAATAGATGTTCTGGTGGATAGTTCCTTCTGATTCTGATTAATGTCCTCCACATTTCTCTTTATAATCACTTGTGCTCCATATGTGACTACCCATTCCCTGCCCCCTCTGCTCTGAACTCATTCCGCATCCCTGGGTTCACAAGGACCTTTGCCCATGAGACATCATCTGTTCTGGAGTTAATGACTAATTCCAGAAGGCCTTATTAAAAAAGGTTGCTTCTTTTTGTTAGAACACAAGCATGTCGTTCCAGGATGTGGTAATGGCTGTCAACTTGGACGGCTTTAAGAGGGGAGTGGACATGTACATGGAGGAGAGGAGTATTCATGGCTACTACTTAAAATGGCTACTAGTCATGATGCATACTTATTCTCTCCAGGATCAGAGGAGCATGTGGAATATATTAGGTGCTGTGGGACACAGGCAGGACAATGCTGCTGCAGTTGTCTGTGGGCTTCCTAGAGGCACCCGGTTGGCCACTGTGTGAACAGACTGCTGGACTTGATGGACCTTGGTCTGATCCAACATGGCTTTTCTTATGTTCCTATGTTCTTATGTAAGCTGCAACGGCGGGTCTCCCCAAATGCACATCAACCCCACTTTGGGCGGCCCATTACTCACATGAAGCAGACTTCTACTGAATCAGTCCCTTGGTCCATCAAAGTCAGTATTGTCTACTTAGACCGGCAGCATCTCTCCAGGGTCTCAGGCAGAGGTCTTTCCCATCACCTACTTGCCTAGTCCCTTTAACTGGAGATGCCGTGGATTGAACCTGGGACCTTCTGCATGCCAAGCAGATGCTCTACCACTGAGCCACAGCCCCTCCCCACTGGATTACATATTGGAAAACTGATGTGACGATGGAGCCAAAAGGGGCTCAACTGGTTTGGTGCCTCGGAGAGTTCTTTGACCACATTGACTGTCTTGTTGCCTTAGACAAGGGGTGTTGATTGTTATGAGGGGTGTATTTAAGGCTGCTCTCCACATCACAATTGTTGAGGGATGTGCAGGCATTATTCATAATAAATATATAAACTGTAAGAATGTTCCATATGAATCGTTAATCATCACTGTACATCTGTTTCCCAGAGATCTGCACAGTAATGTTTAAAGAGAAATACATATTTCAGTGTGCGATTCACACATTGAATAATTGCTTAATGGAGTTTCCTGAAGCAGTCTTCTGTTGAGTTCCCCATAAACATTGCTGCTGTGGTTTGAGATCTAGCCATGCATCCCAGAAGATAAACACAGGGTTGACTCTATCTAGCCCAGCGGTGTCAAACTAATTTGTTACGAGGGCCGGATATAACATAAGTGTCACTTGGTCGGGCCGGGCCATAGGTACCATAGAATTTAATGCCAGGTACTGGTGATGTAGAAGACACAGGCAAAGCCAATTAATGACATTATTTTTTACTTTATTTTTTACTTAAAATGGAAACATGCTTCAGGCAATAACACTCATACAGTATTTTCTTTTATTTAACAGTCTTTGATCATTGACATCTTGGGACAGGGTGGGTGGCTGCCTCAGTTGGCGAATCTGCTGCAAGCTACCCAGCCCAAATCGGGAACGAGGTGGGGGGAAGTGGCTGCCTTGGCTGGCTCATGGGCCGGATAAGAGCTCTCAAGGGGCCATATCTGGCCCGTGGGTCGTATGTTTGACACCCCTGATCTGACCTTTTCACTCCATCTTGCCCAAATTCCTCTCCTTACTACAGTCTTCATCCCACAGAGCTTTTGTACATGCAGGCCCCATGATCCCAAGCATAGCCTTTTTGGGAATGCAAAGGGACACCTCCTCCCTTTTTTTTCATCCACAGAAGAACTGGTTGGATCCATCTCATCAACTGGATTTTAGAATTCTGCCGTTGTTCAAAGAGAAGAAGCAGGATCTTATGGTTACCGACTTTTACTTAACATCTCAATCATGAAGAGCAAGTATTGGACAAAAAAAAGAAAATACGCATCAGGTGATTGTTCCAAACTTAGATTGCCCACCGTGTGGTCACTTAACACACTAGCATCATAGCCAGTTTTATGGGGGTTACAGTGTCTCACTGAGCCCAGTGAGGCCTAGATTCGGATTCCCACTCAACCACCAAACTTGCTGAGAGGCTCTCTCATCCAAACTTACCTCGCAGGATAACATGGAGAACTACGTACACCACACTAAGGAACTTAGAGAAAGGAAGGGACATAAGTGTAATGAATAACTAACGTGTTTCTTTCTTTTCTGGCACTAATGTCTGCTACTCCAAGAATATTGAGATTTTATACACTGCTTTATAACTTTATACCCAGAGCCAGCATGGTGTAATGGTTAAGAGCAGTGGTTTGGAGTGGTGGCCTCTAATCTGGAGAACTGCGTTTGATTCCCCGCTCCTCCACATGAGCGGTGGAGGCTAATCTGGTGAACTGGAGTTGTTTCCCCACTCCTGCATATGAAACCAGCTGGGTGACCTTGGGCTAGTCACAGCTCTCTCAGCTCCACCTACCTCACAGGGTGTCTGTTGCAGGGAGGGGCAGGGAAGGTGATTGTAAGCCGGTTTGAGTCTTCCTTAAGTGGTAGAGAAAGTTGGCATATAAAAACCAACTCTTCTTCTTCTTCCTTGGTCTCTCATTTTTAAGAAAATGAACTTCAGTAGTGAAGGCAGCACTGTGATTTCCTATGGCAGAGTTTCCACAGACCATCTTTCATCTCCTTGTTCCTCAGCGTGTATATGAGAGGATTTAAGAAGGGGGTCACTGCAGTGTAGAACATAGCTACCACTCCATCAAGAGAGTTCTGAGATGCTGGACGTAGGTAGTTGTAAACCACAGGAACATAATAGATCACCACCAAGGTCACATGGGCTGTACAAGTGGAGAAGGCCCGGTATCTCCCTTTAGAAGTGGGAATCCTCAGGATGGCAGAGACGATATATACATAGGATGTCAGAATCAGGAGGAAGCAGGTCATGGCCACAAACCCAATGTCGACCAATGTCACCATCTCATTGAGGGATGTGTCTGCGCAGGCCAGCTTCAGCATAGCTGGGATGTCACAGAAGATGTAGGTCACCAGGATCCTCCGGCCGTATGGCAAGCGAAAAGTGAGGGAGGTCTGTATCACAGAGTGCAGAGAGCCTCCGAACCAGGTGCCAACAGCGAGGCAGAAGCAAATTCGGGGGTTCATGATAGTGCCATAGCGGAGTGGTTTGCAGATGGCCATGAAGCGGTCAAAGGCCATAACGGTGTACAAGAAGCATTCTGTGCAGCCCAGGAAGTGGAATAAGAAGAGTTGGGACACACAGCCAGCATAGGAGATAAGCCCATTGCCCTTTACCAGCCATGTGATCAGTTTGGGCACCACCACCGAGGAGACCATCATGTCCATGATAGACAGGTGGCAGAGGAACCAGTACATTGGCTTGTGCAAACGGGATTCCAGTGTGACGACTAAGAGGATCAAGCCATTTCCAGAAAGAGACAGTATATACATGAGGAGGAAGAAGAAGAGCAACAGGAATTTCAGGTCTTTGGGGTACATGAATCCTAAAAGTTCGAAATTTTCCAGTACCATTGTTGCATTTTCACACTCCATTCAAGCAGTACTTATTGCTGCCTGAAATCCAATAGCAATAATCTCACCCAAACTCATTGTGGCAAAGGAGCGTATGGTGATACTTACACAATCATCTGAACCAAGAAAAGAACCTATTCATGCTCAGTTAATAACTGTTTTAGAAGTAATTCCAGGATTATCAGTATTTAGTTACGTTCTAAATAATAAAATTGGCCTCAGACAGCAGCAGAATACCATCCCTAGCACTGAATTCACTTCTCTGGGTGTAGACTTTACTGTTCAGAGCTTATCCTATAAATTTTCTATAAATATTGACTTCTGTTTCTCAGCAGTAGTTCTGTAACACCCACTACCCTCCTAGAGGCTTTTTAAGTGTTCTAAATTCCCAATTTCCTCTTTTTACTAATTAAATCATCACAAACAGGACAAGAATACCAGGAATTTTGATTCCAAACACTTTCTTCACTTTCATCCTGGTAGCATATATATTGAAAAGATCAGATCCAAAACGCTAATCAAACTATTACAATTAGAATTTTAAAAATATGCCACCTCCTGTTCCGTCCTTGAGAATGACATTGTTATAAACCTGCTAATATTAAATTTAGGATACGATAACTGATACTTGTGCAGTTTTATCCATCTTCAGTTGGAGCAGTCGATCTTGGAAGCAGTTGAACAAAGCAGCAGTTCCCCGCGATGATTTAGATTTTTACCTTTTACCTGGGTAACAGACAAGCCAGTCCATTCTCAGTCGGATGAGTCCTCTCCGGGTATATGTAAAAGTCAATCTGTATGTTTCAGTGGAGGTGAGAAACGGTTCTCCAGCTGAAGATCTTTGTAAGGACTACAATATGTATACATCTGGGTGTACATCAGGAACTCCTTCTAACTGGCATGTAACCAATGTTCGAATATGTGATGTGTTCTTCGTAACAGGTGGGCATTGTCCAAAGAACCCACTCACGATATAAATAACTCTGTTCATAGAGGGGATTAATTGGTCTTAAAAAATAAAATGGTCTAGTTGAATTGTATTTTACTTTGTTGAAAGCCACCCAAGCCTTGCTTATCGAGGGAGTGGTGGGGTATAAACTTGATAGATACATAAATAAATGCAAATAGGTTTTCCAATGAATCTTTCGCTCCGGATCTGATTAATATCATCCACCTTCATCTCCGGATCTGATTAATATCATCCACCTTCAAAGCTCATGCTTTGTGCGAATGGCATCTACCTGTCTCCTCTGTTCTTTACTTATTTCATGCCCCTTGATTTAGAGGGACATCTGCTCATGAGACTTCATTTGTTCTTGAGCGAATGGCAAAATTCCAGAAGGTCTCATTAAAAAGGTCCTTTCTTTTGGTGGAACTCAAGGGAACCATCCCAAGGGGCAAGGGTGTCCCTTCCATGGGAACTCTTCAAATGATTACAAATTGGAAAACTGAGGTGTGGATGTGGCCACCTGAATACCGCACAATGGGCCCAGCTCCCTGATTCCCAGTTTGACATCGCAAACACTTCTGAAGTTCATTTGCAGTTGTGATCTAAGTCAGGAGCTAAACTCTCAGTATTTTCCTATCGCTGTGTCTTTTCCATCACTGTTGGCTATGGGTGACTGAACTTACACTCCTTCTGTCACACCCATGAGTGTTAATCAGTGCTGGACTACATGCAGCTATGGACAACAATTCTTTCTTAGAATGCAGGTCTGTCCATATTAATCACTTTGTTTCAGCAGGAAATAAACAACTGAATAACTCTCATTAAAATCAATGGAATTTAGAAGATCTTTGGGGGGCATAATGGGAGAGACATTCCCATAGTTGCCGTTTAAGATGTTGTTGACTAAAAGAACAATCCTCAGCAAACAACAACCTACTGGTAGTCCCTGGCCCAAGAAATGTCCAGCTGTCCTCAATCAGGGCCAGGGCTACTTTGGCCCTGGCCCCGGCCTGGTGGAACTATCTAGTGAGACCAGGGCCCTGTGGGACCTGGTGCAGTTCCGCAGGGCCTACAAGACTGAGATGTTCTACGAGGCCTATGGTTGAGGGCACCAACGGTTTCTATCATAGATGGCCTCCCTTCCCCTACCCCTTCCCTCACTTCATCCGGGTTGTTTGACTGGGGACCCTGACTATTGTCCCCGGGATGGCTATGGACCTGAGTACTGAAGCATGGGCACCAACTGGATTTTAGTTAGGGTTGCCAACCTCCAGGTAGTAGCTGGAGATCTCCTGCCATTACAACTGATCTCCAGCCGATAGAGATCAGTTCCCCTGCAGAAAATGGCCGCTTTCATAATTGGACTCTATGGCATTGAAGTCTCTTCCCTCCCCAAACCCCACCCTCCTCATACTCCCCCCCAAAAACCTCCTGCCAGTGGCAAAGAGGGACATGGCAACCTTAATTTTAGTGTCAGAGAAATGATGGTTTTAAAAGGTAAATTATTTCATAGTATAATGTATTGATTATTGTATGATTTTAATGGATGTTAGCCACTCTGAGCCCGGCCTTGGCTAGGATAGAGAGTGGGATATAAGTTTAAAAATAAATAAAAACAAATAGGTTAGGTCCCTGTGGTTCCTACTTTAAGCCTCTGCCAAAACTCTTTTTTCTTTTTTTAATTTAAATGTGGTAAAAGGTGTTATGTTAACACATTTATGCAAAACTTTGTTTTATTTCACAATGCACATCACTCTTGTCTGCTCCACCCAAAAATACACATTTTTCAAACCAACTCTTTACAAAATCATCAAATGGAGAAAATAAGCATACCAAAAGAGGTCAGGATAAGGAGGAAGACTTAATTTTAACATTTAACTGCTTATACATATATATTTCTCGATAAACAATTTTGCAGTTTTCATGACCAAAGACCTTCACTTGAGACCCTGGAGAGCCACTGTCTGTCTGAGTAAACAAGACCGGCCTTGATGGGCCAGTGGTCTGATTCAGTATAAGCAAGCTTCATGTGTTCGCTTCCAGCTCACGTCCTTCGATGAAGCTACTCTAACTAAGGTTCTTCCACTGATTTGAATAAAGGAGCCATACAGAAAGAGGTCATTTCATAGGAATCCGGGTTCCAGGCTGTGAAGGGAATTGAAAAGTCCAAGCCGACACCCTGAATTGAGTCAGAGCCAATGACGCAACTGTTGGATTGTGAGGGCTTTGTTATGCCCAAATCCCTGTTAAATTAGCAGAGTGCACAAAGGCTGTTGTGCGCAGAGAAGCCCATCCAGACCTAGGAGCCTTTTGTCTATTTAACTAATATACTTCATTTATTGTAGGAAATCCATTTCTGGATAGGATAAAGTATAGTTGCCTATCTATTCTATTCTATTCTATTCTATTCTATTCTATTCTATTCTATTCTATTCTATTCTATTCTATTCTATTCTATTCTAACTAACTAGGATGGAGGGAGATCCAGGACATGCGTCTTTCCCTCATGGCAGCAAGATGGAGAAGAGTGCCAGTGTGTGTGAGGAGGTGGGGAAGAAACAGGAAGGAAGGAAGTTTCCCTAAGAGTAGCAATCTACATATCAAAGGGATAGGTCAGAGCAGTAGAGAAAAGATGCCTCAGAGTCTTGTCCCCTCTACCTCTCTGACTCACTAGTCTTGTCCCCCTCTGGAGTCTGAGGTTAAGAGACAGCGCAAAGTCCTTCACTTCCAACAGCAACAACGATGGGATTATGTTCCAGATTTCCTATTCCAACTGACTCACTATATGTTGAAATCCAAAATCCACTTCAATTAACTCATGATCACATTAAATTAAGAAGTCCATTCTGAGCAAGCCACCTGTTTATTCGGGATTCGTACCCCACTGTTTCATTAGAGCAACCTTAATGTCCTTGTTCCTAAGGGTGTATATGACAGGATTCAAAAATGGAGTGATTGAGGTGTACAACATACATATCACGCCATCCATTGAGTCCTGAGAAGCTGGTCTCAGGTAATGGAACACCACAGGTATGTAATATATGCCCACCACCGTAACATGGGCTGAGCAAGTGGAGAAGGCCCGGCGACGCCCTTCTCAGCTTTTGATCCTCAAAATGGCGGCGACAATGTACACTTAGGAGGTCAGGATAAGGAGGAAGCAAGTCATGGCCACCAGCCCGATGTCTATTAAGGTCACCATCTCATTGAGCCTTGTGTCAGCACAAGCCAACTTGAGCACAGCAGGAATGTCACAGAAGATGTAGTCCACACGGTTTCTCTGGCCAAAGGGCAATTGAAAGGTGAGGATTGTCTCGACCATTGAGTTCAAGCAGCCTCCAATCACTGTGCCCGAGGAGAGGATGAGGCAGGCTTTCCAGCTCATCAGGTTGCTGTAATGGAGGGGCTTACAGATAGCCAAGAAGCGGTCATAAGCCATCAGGGTGTAAAGAAGACTTTCGGCGCACCCAATGAAGTGGAAAAGGAATAACTGAGATACACATTCCCCCAAAGAAATGACTTTCCCGCCGGGGGCAAATCCTGCAATCACTTTGGGGATGACAACGGAGGAGAAAGCCATATCCAGGAGGGACAAATGGCAGAGGAACCAGTACATGGGCTTGTGCAACTGGAGGTTTGACACCACCACCCAGAGAATCAGGGAGTTTCCAGAGAGGGTCAAAATGTACATAATTAAGAAGAAGAGGAACAAGGGGATCTCTAGTTCTTTTGGGTATCGTAACCCAGCGAGGATAAACTCAGTTGGCGTCGTCTGGTTTGAACACTCCATGACCGGAACTATTATTTAGGGGAAATAAATTCAGTTATTTTTGCATAAATGAAAAAAAAAACATATTGTGGCATCAGCCAGTTTGAAGAAGAAAAAGAAGAGTTGGCTTTTATATACTGACTTTCTCTACCACTTAAGGGAGACTCAAACCGGCTTACAATCACCTTCCCTTCCTTACAACAAACACCCTGTGAGGTAGGTGGGACTGAGAGTGTGTGACTAGACCAAGGTCACCCAGCTGGCTTCATGTGTAGGAGTGGGGAAACAAATCCAGTTCACCAGATTAGCCTCCACCTCTCATGTAGAGGAGTGGGGAATCAAACCCGGTTCTCCAGATCAGAGTCCACTGCTCCAAAGCACTGCTCTTAACCACTACACCACACTGGCTTGTTGAAGTGTGGGATATATTTTGGGCAGGGATGGGGCACTGTCCGGGGATGGTATGCAGGGAAGGATAAGACAGGGGGTGCCTTCTCCCCCCCCCACCAGTTTATTCAGTTTTGTCTTGAGTAAATTAAATGCCTTTTGGTAGGAAACACTCTCCGATCCATGTTGGAATGGTGTATTTTCATTCCCTCATCTTCCCACTATGCTTTGGGAAGCATTCACTTCAGGGGTAGCTCATTTGTTTCTTTCACCACTGGGTATGGCTGGAGGAAGGTGTCAGCAAGAACTTCTAATTCCAGTGCAGGATTGCTATCCCTGTCTTCAGATCCACGCTTGCCGCAGCAAGTCATGTTTTCATGACTGCATGTGAGGGTTTCTGTCTAGTCACCAAAGGGCTGATGACTGGTGCTTCTATTGGGGGAGGGAACAGAAGGTAGAATAAACATAGAAGAGGACCTGAATTCAATATGTTTGAAAAAGGAAGTGAATGCATGCCCAGAATACCGATGGCTATTTATTAATTCAGGTAGTCTAATACATATCACATTTCACATACTGTCAGTAGCTTGTTCTAGAACGTAGGAACTGAAGGCTTGCCCAGACCTATATCTCAATTTCAATCTTTATTAAAAACACTCATAGACCAGCACAGCTCTTCACAATTTGCCCAGACCTATAGAAAAACGCCACACTCAGAAATTATGAGGTCCTAACCTTTTTCCCTCCACGCCTGTTTACTCCAAGCAAATTTGTAACAGTGAACTGGAGAATCCAGAAATCCTAATGAGTAGACCTAATGAGTAGACCTTTTGCATTGGATCGCTAGTCTGAAATGATTACCAAATGCTAGGGAAATAATGCAGAAGAATTAAGAAGCATTCAGAAATAATTTATCATCTCAGAGAACATAACAACGGACATCAGACTCACATAACAGTTTTGGCATGGTTTGACTTTCCAAAGCCCTTCCCACCTTTTGTGAAACACCTTAGGAGGAGATATGTAACCTTCCCAACTCATTCAAGATAGTTATCCAAACTCTTTCAGGGATAGGGAAATGATTGCTTCAACACAGTGATATGCCTGCTGCAGAATTTCTAGTGGTCTTCCCTGGAAGACTTGACAGAAGCTGTCGATGGATGCTAGAAAAGAGCTCAAGAGTGTCTAACACTAGCAGAAGCACACAGAAGCTTACTTAATACTCGCCGGCTTCTTATGATTGCAGTTCGTTTCACTTCAGTGACCTCATCAGAAGTTTTCATCAAGGGCAGTTATGGCTGCTCAATGAGAGAAATATAATTTGGGCTGCCCCAAACATAACTTCATGTAGACCCAATATTTGCAAATGGAGTTTTCCTGGAGGTTCTGAGATCCAGATTTTCTTCTAGAGATGTTACGCAAAAACAGGTCTCTGTCAATTTCAAGAGCAACGTATATTTGATGGCAGATGCTGTTGTGGTCCGGAACATGCGTGGCCAGATGATTTCCTTCTATTCTTGCTTCCTTCTCTTGTTGTGTATTGATGTCTCTGTGATGCTGCCAACCAAAAGGGGAGATAGTTATCCAGGGATGAGTCTTTGGCGGGGACAACCCAGCCACAAGGATCCATCTAAGTTAGACTTCTTCTTTTAACCTTGTGCTATGGATAGTACATTGGATGAATCCTATCCCCCAACAGGCACGCTTTTCTGTTTTTCTGATGTCTTTGTAATGTTGCATCATCTTTGAGTCAGGAGACTCCCGTTCACTTATTTCCCCCAGAGACCCAAGCATGTGCTCAGGTGAGAATTGAAGTGTTTATGATTTTATCCTTTTCTCAGACTCCAAAGAGTGGTATTAAAAATGTTTCTTAATTGGATGAAATTCTTTTTTTGTGCCTGTAATCCAGTGGTTCCCAACCTTTTTTTTTTTTTTTTACCAGGGACCACTAGGACTTTTTTGTTCGGTGCAGGGACCCCAAGGTTCAAAATAAAAATTCTGAGAATTTGAAAATAAACTTTAATCATAACTGTTAGTTAAACATTAAACTTAGAATAATATTTGAATATATATTTTTATAATAGAGAACTTTTAATTGAAAATATTAATTATGGGTTTATAACTTTGTTTCGCGGACCTTAATTTAGTTCTTGCGGACCCCTGGGGGTCCACGGACCCTCGGTTGGGAACCAGTGCTGTAATCACATCTGGGAATTTTTGAATGGAAAAACCATGTTACTAGCTTACAATTCATCTCAAGCATCTCATCACGGTGAGATCTAGCCAGCGAATTCCATGAGAGCTGGAAAAAAATATGTAATATCCACCTAGAAGACTGACACAGAAGAAAAAGAAGAAGTGTTGGTTTTTATACCCCACTTTTCTCTACCTTTAAGGAATCTCAAAGTGGCTTACAATCACCTTCCCTTCCTATCCCCACAACAGACACCTTGTGCGGCAGGTGGGGCTGAGAGGGTTCGGAGAGATCTGTGACTAGCTCAAGGTCACCCAGCAGGCTTCATGTGGAGGAGTGGGGAAACAAATCCAGTTCACCAGATCAGAGTCTACGGCTCATGTGGAGGAGTGGGGAAACAATGCCATGCTTCAATGCCATACAGACCAATTGCCAAAGTGGCCATTTTCTCCAGGCGAACTTATCTCTGTCATCTGGAGATCAGTTGTAATAGCAGGAGATCTCGAGCTAGTACCTGGAGGTTGGCAACCCTAGGGAAGGCCCCTATATATTTTCCAGTTATATAGACAAGTGGCACACTCATTCTCACAGATCCCTGGTTGTCATGGGGATAAAATGGAAGAGGGGGAGATCATGTCCATTGTTTGGCGGAAGCATGGGATTAAAAAGGTGTAATAATTTAAAACTATGAACATCTTTACAATCTAAAGTTAAATTCTAAATAGCTATAAAATCCAAAATTATCTATCACCAAAAGAAAAGTGAAAAAAGGAAATGGATAAATTATTGAAAGTCTGCTAAAAAAGATAAAATTATTAAAATGAACCCTAAACATTCTATAACAATGGGATACACTTAGGGTTGACAACTCTGGGTTGGGAAATTCTTGGAAATTTGGGGGTAGAGCTAGGGGAAGACAGGATTTGGTGGTGGGGAGGGACCTCAGTGGGGTATAATGCCATAGAGTCCACTATTCAAAGTTGCCATTTTCTCCAGGGGAACTGATCTCGGTAGTGTGGACAACAGCTGTGATTCCGAGAGATCTCCAGGCCTCACTTGGAGATTGGGAACCCTAGATACGCTAACCACTCTTCTGAGGAGACTTATCTTGATGCTTTGGGGCTATTACATGAGCTAATGTTCATTTTCACTGCTGATCTCTGGTAATCTCACCTGTTAAGCTTCATTGGCAGGACAACCTCAAGAGGGTTTTTTTTTTTTTTTTTGCAAAACTACTTTATTTAGAAAAAATAACATTATTACAGGTACATAGAAAAATAAATATCAAAATATCAAAAGATAAATAGGTAAACAATAATTCAAAGCAAATTACATACATTATAATATACCAGCTAGCTATCAAATAAATGCTCCACAAACTAAATTAACCTGATTGTTCACCCTACCATTACTTACATCTTCTGCAACTCTTGTTCAGTTCTTAATATCACAGCATCCCACATTCTACTAGCCCTCTCAACATCATCAAAGAGGTATTTTCTAAATGGAGCAGATAACTCTCCTTGAAAGCTTTTTACAGGTCTCTTTCAAAATTGTGAACTGAACAAATTTACAGCCAACATGAGGACTGCAGTCCAGACCCCAACCCTACACACTGGCCATTTTTGCATGGTAATTAGCAGCACATTCCAGCACAACTTTAACAGAAAAGAAGAGAGTTTAAGAATGAATAAGGCTTGGCTTCCTGTCCTGAAAAACTCCAGACAAACAAAGACTACAGTCCACAATAGCCATGCAGATTAGCTTGGGATTCCACATGTTAACAGATCACTTCAGGATACAATGGTTCCACGTTAACATACCATACCCACATTAGCACATTATCTTGATACTTACAGGACAATTATTAGCACATTTGATACTTTTGCAGGATAATGACTCATCTCAAACCCAACCCCCTTCTGACTATATATTACTCTTCCTACATACTTGACACTGAGAGACACTGTCCTTCAGTGTTACTTCTCTGAAGATGCCTGCCACAGCTGCTGGCGAAACGTCAGGAAAGAAAATACCAAGACCCCGGTTACACAGCCCGGATAACCTACAAGAACCAAATTGGAGTTGATTTGTGACCATGGCTAGGGAGACAGAGAGCATGGGTGGATGAACTTGCCTTTACTTAGGATTCCCACTCCATAGTTTTAAGAGAATCCCCTTCATTTCTTTGTTCCTGAGTGTGTATATGGCAGGATTCAAAAATGGGGTTATTGTGGTATAAAACATGCTCACCACGCTGTCCATGTAATCCTGTGATCCTGGTCTCATGTAGTGGAAAACGACTGGCAAGTAAAATATAATCACCAAGGTAATGTGGGCAGTGCAAGTGGAGAAGGCCCGACGACGCCCTTCACTGCTGTTGATCCGCAAAATAGCCAAGACAATATACACGTAGGAGGTGAGGATCAGGAAGAAGCAGGTCATGGCCACCAGGCCGATGTCCACCAAGATCACAATCTCGTTGAGAGTCTTGTCGGTGCAAGCCAGTTTCAGAAGAGCAGGATTGTCGCAAAAGACATAATCGATCTCGTTGCTCCATCCGTAGGGCAGACGTAAGGTGACGGTTGTCTGTACGGTGGAGTTCAGGCAACCTGCAACCATGATGCCCAAACAGAGGATGAGACAGACTCTCCACTGCATGATGTGGCTGTAATGCAGAGGCTTGCAGATAGCGATGAAGCGGTCGTAAGCCATCACAATGTAAAGGAGACTTTCAGTGCATCCCAAGAACTGTAAAAAAAACACCTGACACATACATTCTCTAAAAGATATTATTTTCCCACCAGGGAGGAACCCGACAATCACCTTAGGAACCACAACGGAGGAGAAAGCCATGTCTAGGATGGACAAGTGGCAGAGGAACCAGTACATGGGCTTCTGCAACTGGAGGTGAGATGCCACCACCCAGACAATCAAGGAATTTCCAGAAAGAGTCAGAATATACATAAGCAAGAAGAAGAGTAATAACGGCACCTTGAGTTCTTTCGGGAATGGGAAGCCAGAGAGGACAAACACAGCTGGCGCAGTTTGGTTTGGACACTCCATTCCTGGGAAATTTATCCTAGGAAGATGCCCGCAATCCTTTTCTGTTCCTCCTCCAGTACAAATACAGGATTACAATTCCTGTTCACACATCTTTGCATGCAAACATGGGTTATCCGCACAACAACATACAATGCAATTTGCACACTCATCTGAGAAACTGATGGCCATAACTAACCAACATAAACTAGCTTGGAGATGGCCAGAGCTTAACAGCAATTTAAAACTTTTTTTGAGAAACACTGAATTTAAGGGAAACAGATGAGTTTCAGATGTAGTGATGGAACTCAAACCACTAAGTAATCAGACAGACATTCTTCCATAGTCAAGAACATGATTGTCAGTTTTGGAGTCAACGTAGACCCTGCTAGAACCCTTTCCTCCAATGGGATGGATTGCCGTTTTGTGCTCAAGTACGTAATGAAAACACCCTTTTAGAATAAAGGGACAGTGGCCAAGGTTTAAGGTTCCCTCTCCACTCATTTATATTTGGTGAATTGTTTATTGCTTATGACTGGGGATAGAGTTCAGAACTTTTGATGTTATTGCTTTTATTTTCTTAAGCTTGCTGGACTTCTGAATTCTACCAGAGGATTCATATATTGTCCATTAGAGGACCAAACCCTGCATTTCACACCCATAATGTTTTTGGCATGCGATTTAAATCTGAAAGGATAAAATTGAAAGGATCGTCATAATCCATATTCACACTTCAGCAAAGACATGAACCTAATTGACCATCACTGTTGAAACAATTATTTTAGTGAGATGCTATGGCTGCTATAGGATTTCTCTTGCTGTGCCCTTGAAGAACTGATAGAAGCTACTGGTGGATTTTTAACAAGCTTCACTGTTTAACAAGACACCACAGACTACAAGTGCTTACTTGTCCCTTCCTAATTTCTTAACATTTCCGTTTTTTCACTAATAAACTTAGCAAAAGTCTTACTGATTGAAGATCTGGCTTCTCTGTGACTAACGTAAGTTAAGCCTCCGCAAGAATGCCTTTCTCAGACTCAGCATCTGAAAGTGAAGCACCTTGCATAGGAGATTCTGAAGTGCAGATTTCCGTATCGAATGGTAGCGATGCCATTCGTTGACCCCCAGAAAACAAAGAATCCTGCGGCTTCTTGAAGACAGTCACGTCTTATGGCAAATGAACCACAGCCTGCTTGGCCGACTTCTAATCTGGTTCTTCTTGTTTCTTCTGCTGCATCAGTTCTTGGATCTTCTGTAGAGATGTCGTTTTACCTTTTGAGCCTATGTCGTCCGAATGTTTTGGTTAGAGGACCATGCTTTTACTTGCAGCCTTCTGTCATTGAAGGAGAGATTATCAACTGTGGGAAACCCTTTTGGCTAGAGAATCCAGGCAGGAGGATGCATCTCGATGGAACTTCTTTCATTCTGTTTTGTCTAGTCTTAGGGATAACATGTGGGCTGAATGTTCTCCACCACCAGGAACACATACTGCTTTTTCATAAGTCTTAAATTATTTCATCATCCGCAGGTCCCGAGCTTCCACATTACTCTTTCCCCTTGTGTCTCAATATCATGCGTCCCATTGAGAATTAAGATGTTTCATCTAATTCCATTGAGTGTTATTAAATAAGTTGTTTGGGGAAAGTATGTATATATTTTTTTTGTTTGCTAGGATAAAAATGATTTTGCACGATTACCCTACTCCAGTGGTTCTCAGCGTTCTAAAGTGGTCTCACTTCTTAAATTACTATACTTTTTGGGACCCACCTTGCAAAGTGACTCCACTTTCGGTTCCTCCCATATCAAAATAAAACAAAGGAATTTAACACTAATTAGTAGGGAACCCTGGACTTCCTTGGTGGTCTCCTATCCAAGTACTGTGTGTGTGTTAAGTGCCGTCAAATCGCTTCCGACTCATGGCGACCCTATGAATGAAAGTCCTCCAAAATGCCCTATCTTTGACAGCCTTGCTCAGATCTTGCAAATTGAAGGCTGTGGCTTCCTTTATTGAGTCAATCCATCTCTTGTTGGGTCTTCCTCTTTTCCTGCTGCCCTCAACTTTTCCTAGCGTCCAAGTACTAACCACATTAATTAGTAGCGAACAACATTGTGCTTTATTTCACATGTATGGTGGCGGCAAGGGTCCTCAAGTTGTAGCTGATTTATGGTGACCCATTGGTTTTTCAAGGCAAGAGATGTTCAGAGGTGGTTTGTCATTGCCTGCCTCTGCATAGCAACCTTGGACTGCCTTGGTGGTCTCCTATCCAAGTACTAACCAGGGCCGACCCTTCTAACCAGGGCCGACCCTTCTTAGCTCTTGAGATCTCATGAGATTGGGCTCGCCTGGGCCTCCAGGTCAAGGTTGCACATGTTTACTACTTATAAATGTAGAGTTCTTGAGCAACAGGCTGCATTTCATGGGCATTTTGAATATCATGTCGAGGCAAGCCTAAATTTTTTATCAAACCTCCCAAACTCACCCTGTTCCTTTTACTCCCCACTGGCTTTGTGGCCACTCTGCAAGAGATCTGCAAACTACTTTTCAATCCTGACCCGCAATTTGAGAACCGTAGGCGCTTACAGTCTCCCCCATGCTCCCCAGCAATGGCTTGTACAGTCTTGTACCTGGCAATTTGAATTATTCGTTTGTTTAATTTATTGCCTTAATTTATACCCTGACTTTCTCGCCAATGCAGATGCAAACCAGCTTGCATCATTCTCCTCTCTCCATTTTTAAATCTCCAGAAGAAACCTATGAGAAAAGAAAAGAGCAAGAGTCCAGGAACACCTTAAAGACTAACAAAATTTCTGGCATGGTATGAGCTTTTGTGAGTCACAGCTCACTTCTTTAGATACCTATCTGATGAAGTGAGCTGTAGCTCAAAAAAGCTCATGCCCTGCCAGAATTTAATTTTTTTAAAAAAAATTTATAAAAGAAAGGGTACAAAAGGAAAAAACGAAGAAAGGGGAAGTGTAAGGGTTTCCACAATACAATTGAGAAAATAAAAACACACAAACATATTAAACAGATTTCATTGCCATGCTTTTCACAACCATTATACAATCAAATAATTACCCAAATTCTGAGGGGGGGGAAAAGAAAGTTAGTCAGGCATTACTAATCATATAATCAAATAGTTACCCAAATTATATGAAAATATTCAGACATTTCTGATCGCATAATATAATCAAAAAATGATCACCAACTTATCTGTCAGGGGTATTTAATATCTCTACAATTAACATGGTTATCTAGATATAAAATAGAATTAGATATCTCTACCATAAGTTTATTTTTGGTTTTTGTTAACATTAAACCTCAACGTATTTATAAAATAGTTTCCATTTTTCATGAAACTGTTCATAATTCGTGTCATTGCTTATCATGATGGTCATTTTTGCCATAAAAGCATACTCTATTAGTTTTTCTTTCCATTCTTCTATGGAAAGTGGCTGTTTCCATTTCCTGGCTAAAACTATTCTGGCAGCCGTAGTAGAATATTTAAACAAGTCTTGAAGTTGCGAGGTTATAATTGATGCTATAATACCTAGCAACATGTTCTTGGGATCTAACAGGAATTTATGCTGGAATATCTTTTGAAGTTCCTGGTAAATAGCTCTTCATTACAACTGTAACCTCGGACAAATCCACCATACATGAAAGTAAGAATCATCTGATGCGTAGCATTTCCAACAAACCTGCTTGGCTTGTTTTATTTGTTCTATGCATCTTCTTTAGCATTTTGGGGGTAAAATGCCATCTGTAGAACAGCTTCTTTAGCATTTTGGGGGTAAAATGCCATCTGTAGAACAGCTGCCTGCCAGAAATTTTGTTAGCTGGACACACTGTAGTCAAATAGTACTTCCTAAAATAAAATACTGCAACATTAATAGATTATAAACATATAATCTTTTTAAATTTCAACAAAAGTAGGTTATGACTCACCATAAGACATACATCAAAATTATTTCAACACAACTAATACACAGACTTATAAATTGTGGATATAACATACAATATCCACTTATATAACCACCTTCCCAGCTCCAATCCATCAATCAGCCCAATCAACACTTGGTGAAATCAGCCTGAGTTGATTTGCGATGACAGCATAAGGTACAACATAAGCCACACGAACATGCTGCTGTTTACTCAGGATTTCCAACCCTCAGTTTTGATAAAGCGGCCTTTATCTCTTTATTCCTGAATGTGTATATGACAGGATTCAAAAATGGGGTTATTGTGGTGTAAAACATGCTCACCACACCATCCATGGAGTCCTGAGATGCCGGCCTCAGGTAATGGAAACCAGCTGGCACATAATATATAACCACCACAGTGATGTGGGCCGTGCAAGTGGAGAAGGCCCGGCGACGCCCTTCTCTGCTGCTGATCCTCAAAATGGCAGAGACAATGTACACATAGGAGGTCAGGATAAGGATGAAGCATGTCATGGCCACAAGGCCGATGTCCACCACGGTCATCATCTCGTTGAGAGTTGTGTCTGCACAAGCCAGCTTCAGTAGAGCAGGGATGTCACAAAAGACATAGTCAATCTGGTTGTTCTGTCCATAGGGCAATTGAAAGGTGAGGGTCGTCTCCAACGCAGAGTTCAGGCAGCCCCCGATCATGGTACCCAAACAGAGGATGAGGCAGACTCTCCAGTGCATTATATTGCTGTAGTGCAGAGGCTTGCAGATAGCAATGAAGCGGTCGAAAGCCATCACAGTGTAAAGGAGACTTTCGGCACAGCCCAGGAAATGCAAAAAGAACACCTGACATATACATTCTCCAAAAGAGATGATTTCCCCACCAGGAATGAATCCCGCAATCACTCTGGGGACCACAATGGAGGAGAAAGCCATGGACAAATGGCAGAGGAACCAGTACATGGGCTTATGCAACTGAACATCAGATGCCACCACCCAGACAATCAGGGAATTGCCACAGAGAGTCAGAATGTACATAAGCAAGAAGAAGAAGAATAACGGCACCTTCAGTTCTTGTGGGAACGGGAAGCCGGAGATGATAAACACGGTTGGCGCTGTTTGATTTGGACACTCCATTCATGGAACATTTATCTGGGAAGATGGTCACTGAAGCAATGTCGGGCAGACTTTTTGATACCTTTTTTGAGTCAAGTGCAGGATTACAACTCCTGCTCCAACATCCTTTCATGTAATGGCAGGCTATCCACACAAGGGTATCTGCATACTCTGTGAAAAGGATGGGCTTGTTAGAAGAAGAAGAGGAAGAAGAGTTGGTTTTTATATGCTGACTTTCTTTACCACTTAAGGGAGACTCAAGCCAGCTGACAATCACTTTCCTTTCCCCTCCCCACAACAGACACGCTGTGAGGTAGGTGAGGCTGAGAGAGAGTGACTGGCCCAAGGTCAGTGTGTAGGAGAGGGGAAACAAATCCATTTCACCAGATTAATGTCCTCCGCTCATGTGGAGGAGTGGGGAATCAAACCTGGCTCTCCAGAGTCCAGATCAGAGTCCACTTTACATATCTTCACCTTCGTTTCTTCCACTGCTTTGTTTCTTCTACCTTTGGCAGAGCTGTTGCTTCACCCTATCAAATCTGTGTCTTAAAACTACTTCATTATCAGACAATGATATTGCTTCCATCATATTGTCTTCTAACAAGCATTTGATGAAGGGAGCTTCAATTCTCAAAAGCTTGTACCCCAAAAATCTTGTCGGTCTCTAAAGTGCAACTGAACTTAAATCTAGCTGCTCTTCTAAAAAGGAGAGACTGTTAACTGACGAGTCTTCTGTCAAGACAAGCCAGGCAGGATAATGTCTCTGGATGAATCTTTAATTCAGGTTTGCCAGCTGCTTGGAATGATGGACTGGCTGAATGTTCTTCACCAGCAGGAACATGTTCTGCTTTCTCATACATCTTTATATAGTTTCATCATCTGTGAATCTCGAGATTCGAATCTGGTCATTTCCCCAAAGTCTTGCAAACACTGTTGACAATTAAGATGCTTATGATGAATCCATTTTAACTAATTCCAGTGAGTGTTGTTAAATACATTGTTTGGAAGAATTATATATTTCTGTTTGTTACAGGAGGGAAAAACCCTTGCCGAATGAATAGCTACAGCCTTTTCAAAGCTCCCAGCTTTGGCAAAATTACTCAGCCAGTGAGCTGAGTAAGAGACATGGAATAACATCTAATGTGTATCCTGAAGATTCAAACACCAAGTTCAACATGGTGAATTCAACATAGGAATCATTGCTGGGACTAAACTCTGGTTTTGTGGGTGCTCTGAAATATTTTTAGGCCACAGTGTTCTGATTTATGGTGGATGTGTGGTTTTGAGCCAAACCAGGTGTTACTTCTTACATGAGTTTGCCATGGGAGTTGCAGCTATATTAGGGCTTCCAACCTCCAGGTACTAGCTGGAGTTCTCCTGCTGTTACAGCTGATCTCCAGCCAATAGGGATCAGTTCACCTGGAGAAAATAGCCACTTTGGCAATTGGACTGTATGGCATTGAAGTCTTTCTCCTCCCCAAATCCCACCTTCCTCAGGCTCCGCCCCAAAAATCTCCAAGTATTTTCCAACCTGGAGCTGGCAACCTTAGGATGGATGCTATTTGCCACACTAAGAGGCTGCAAGCTCAATAAGTTTAGTGAACATACATTCGCCTGACTGAGTGAATAATTCCCCCACAGCCCCCAGGTCATTTCAACTGCCAAAACTGGACTGGAGGAGGGAAAGAAGTATCCCCTCCTTCCCCTGTGCCACAGTCCTGGTCAGAATTGGACCTGTCTCCACTTTTCCACATAGACGTTACCCCAGGAGTTATGGCTGCAGTGTGGTTGCAAGTCCCTGTGGTGAAATTGTGTAAAAACGAACGTCTAGTTCCCTATTGGGACTAGGTACAATTGACATATCTCATCCAGGTCATGAAATAGATCACCAAAGCAAAGGCAGAGAGTCAGCATATGATTATCTGCCTTTGTCACCTCAGGGAATGTATAGGTCAGGTTAAAAAAATTTCATAAAATGAATGTGGCTTGTAACAGAAAAACAAGGATGAACTGATGGTTATATACAAGATACAGTTTGTAATTTAAGATGTAACAAAAATGGTTCACATACAAGTGTTGATTATGTAGTGAGATTGATTTATCTTGTCAGTTGCAGCTTTGTGTCACACACATAAGCTTCTTCAACCAATAGTGCTTAAATTTGAGGAGTTAGGAACATATACACACTTTCCCAGTTTACTTCTTTAAACTCTTTTCCTTACAGCTATTTCCCAATAAACGCTTAGGGATTACCCTCTCTACAGTAGAGCTATTTCCCTTTATGACTGGTTAAGGACCTGGCTTGATCCTAAAACCAATAAGAGGTCCTTCAGCTATCAGCTCTCAACTGTCAGTTCTCCACTGTCATCCTCAGAATTCAATTCAAACTCTCTGTCGCTCAAGGGGTTCTATGACCGGGACAACTCCTTAGAATGCCGCTGTCCATCACAGGCTGCTTTGGAGGGCGGGCCCTATAGCTTTATCCCCCACTGAGGTTCCTTACCTCTAGAAACCCTGCCTTTCGCAGGCTCCACCCCCAAATTTCCAGGAATGTTCCAATCTGGAGTTGACAACCTTACACAGAAGTCCCAACACAGGTTTACTTATTTTGGCTTTTGCAACTGTGGCTTAGGAAAACCCAATACAACAAATGGAACATTTTGGCCACATAATCAATTATCAAGTTAAACTAAAGGACTAGGATTTCTGTGCAGATGTAGCACTCCTAATTTCAGTAAATGACTATAGAGTCATATGAGCGTACACACACACACACACACACACACACACACACACACAAATATATGGAAATATTATTGTACATGGTATTCTTTTGCTGAATATTCCAGTGATAAATGAAACCCAGTGATTGTTTGCCAATGCCTACTCTTTAGGGAACCTGACCGCCCCCCCCAGCTCCCCTTGGGCCACTGATCATTTATAAAACGAGTTTGTTACAAAGATTATTAACATTTCTATCCAGATCATGAGCATTCAACACAACCTGTAAGCTTTATAAACCCTACAGCTATGTCATGGGGATCTTTTAGAAACAGGTTTTCAAGGACAGTTTGTGCACGATGTACCCATGGATTAATTTCTCTTGCTGCATCTCTGGAGGCTTTTACCCTGTTCCCTTTTGCAAAAACAGAAATGAATATTGTAAGTAGGATACAGCTTTTTTTTTTTTCTAAATGAAGAGAGATAGAAGCACATTACATTCGTTTAGTGCAATCCAGGGAAAGTCACTGAATCTTGTGACTTTCAAGGCATTTTAAAAGCAGTTCTTAAAATATATGGCTTGGGAATTCTTACAAAATTATGTTTATTTTTTTGAACTCTGTCCCAAAGATTACTCAGTAAGGCTGTTGTTGTAGTTATTTCATGAGAGTAGCCGTGATAGTCTGCAGGATATCAGCTAGATTAGAGTCCAGTAGCATCTTAGTGGCCAACAAGATTTTTGGGGTATGAGCTTTTCAGAGTCAGAGCTCCAAAGTATCTTACTAAGGGAACTTTGACTCTTGAAAGTTTAGACCCTGAAAATTTTGTTGGTCCCTAAGGTGAACACGTGTACACATGAATCTGCCTTATACTGAATAATCAATTTGTTGGTCAATCAAGGTCCGTCTTGTCTATTCAGACTGGCAGTGGCTCTCCAGGGTCTCAGGCAGTGGTCTTTCTCATCACCTACTGCCTGGCTGCTGTGGAGGGTAGAGTCTATAGTCTCATAGTCTGCTGAAGTCCTTCCCTGCCCCAAATCCTGTTCTCTCTAGGTTCCACTCCCAAACATTCCCCTCCTCACAACAAACACCTTGTGAGGTAGGTGGGGGCTGAGAGCGTTCGGCGAGAACTGGGACTGGCCCAAGGTCACCCAGCAGGCTTCATGTGGAGGAGTGGGGAATCGAACCCAGTTCTCCAGAATAACTGTGTCATCCTTCACGAGAACCTCTCTGCTTAGTAGGCAAGATATAAATGCAATCACCATCATCCTATTTGTGTACGGTGGCTAGCATCAGGCTGAAATTAAGATGATTTTGAAAAGGTGAGCCAGGTTTTATTATACTGAGCAGTGAAGTTTACAGTACACTCCTAAGGACATGTTCCTTGAAGTAAATCCCATCAAATAGACTTGAGAAGGACTATGCTCATTACTACTACTACTACTACTACTACTACTACTAGTAGTAGTAGTAGTAGTAGTAGGAGGAGGAGGAGGAGGAGGAGGAGGAATTTCCAAACCCAGAGTTGGCAACTCTACTCACACTACTGAAGTCAATCTGAAAGGCAGCTCTGCTGCTCTGTGACACTTGAACACATTCCACACTCAGAATATACAACCCAATAGAGAATCCTCTTCCTCAGCAACAAGTCTGGACTGCTTAGGAAAACTGAGATGGAAGGAATCTCTATTCACCGGATCCTGGGTGCTGCCCATTTCCTGGGAATGGTGTCCCAGACGTCGGTGGTGCCCAGAGCATATTTGCCAATTTTGATTTGGAAATACGTTTGCTGTCCATAAAACATTTCATCAGGCTTTCACTTCTCCGCATCCTCACCTTCTTCAACACTCTTCTCTTCTGTTCCACACAGGGCATCTGAAGGGATACCTGAAAGCAGAGATGCCAAGCTGCACTCCTTTCCTGGCATCTACTCATTGCAGCTGTAGTTCTCCGGTGAAAATTCTTTTACTAGCCCTGGCTGGGCTACCATGAAAGTGAACGTGGTACTGTTTTCTGTTCAATGTACCTGTTGCTGCTGCTGTTGGGTTACAAGTGCTGTAGTTAACATGCATTTATAGTGTTCTATCTTATTGTATATCATCATAATCAGAATAAGAGTTGGTTTTTATGCCCCGCTTTTCTCTACCTTTAAGGAGTTTCAAAGCGGCTTACAATCACCTTATCTTCCCCTCCTCACAACAAACACCTTGTAAGGTAGGTGGGGGCTGAGAGAGTTCGGAGAGAACTGGGACTGGCCCAAGGTCACCCAGCAGGCTTCATGTGGAGGAGTGGGGAATCGAACCCAGTTCTCCAGAATAACTGTGTCATCCTTCACGAGAACCTCTCTGCTTAGTAGGCAAGATATAAATGCAATCACCATCATCCTATTTGTGTACGGTGGCTAGCATCAGGCTGAAATTAAGATGATTTTGAAAAGGTGAGCCAGGTTTGATTATATTGAGCAGTGAAGTTTACAGTACACTCCTAAGGACATGTTCCTGGAAGTAAATCCCATCAAATAGACTTGAGGAGGACTATGCTCACTACTACTACTACTACTACTACTACTACTACTACTACTACTACTACTACTACTACTACTACTTGTTCTCATGTCTTCCATCTTTTAAAAATTGTCAGACAGTTAATGATGATGATGATAATGATGAAAAAAACATGTATAACAGAGTCACTGAAAACACTATCATTCAGGCCTAAAATGACAAAAAAATAATACATTATTCAGATTCCTATGTATCCGCAGAATTGTGGCTATTTTAGTTTATTTTAAACAGCTTAGTCCACAGTTAAGAAGGTCCTACCATATCCCCTAGCCATGCACAACAATGGCCATGAGCTCTCAGTTTGATCTGCTCTTCTTCTCTGAAATCAGTTTCAAATTCTCCTTCCCTGATTAGGTCCAAGATCATGATGCCATAAGATGTGGAATACAATGAAAGACAGATGAAAGAACCTAACCTCACGGCTGAGATCCAATTCACGCTCCTGGGGTTTTCTGACGTTCCGGAGCTTCAGTTTCTCTTTTTCGTGCTCTTCCTGGTCATTTACATGTTGACGCTTCTCGGTAATCTCCTCATACTCCTCACCATCCGTTCCAGCCCTCAACTCCATTCCCCCATGTACTATTTCCTTTGCGAGCTCTCCCTCTTGGACATGTTGTATTCCAGCGCCACTGTGCCCAAGATGCTGACGGACTTCCTCACTGGCTTGAAAGCCATTTCCTATCAGGGTTGCGTAGCTCAGCTCTACGCCTTTCACTTCTTTGGGGGCACTGAGTGTTTCCTGCTAACCATCATGGCCTACGATCGATACGTGGCCATATGCAACCCCCTCCACTACGCCGGGATCATGAACAAGATGGCTTGCGCCAAGCTGATGGCTGGAACGTGTCTGGTGGGCTCACTCCATTCTACTCTTCAAACTGTGCTTACGTTCCACCTCCCTTACTGTGGTCCTTACCAACTTGACCACTATTTCTGTGATGTTCCCCCTCTGCTGAAGGTGGCCTGCGCAGAAACCACTCTCAATGAAACTGTCGTCATGGTGAACGTTGGTCTTGTGGCCTTGAGCAGTTTCACATTGATCCTGGGTTCCTACATCCGCATCATCACCACTGTCCTCAAGATGCGCTCCGAGGAAGGGAAGAAGAAGGCTTTCTCCACTTGCGCTTCTCACCTCACTGTGGTCCTCCTCCTCTACGGCCCTTGCATACTCATTTACATGCAGCCAACCACCAGTCACCCGATCCTGAAGGGTGTGTCAGTTTTTTATACATCTGTGACGCCTGCTCTGAACCCTCTCATCTATGCCTTGAGGAATGAAGAGATCAAGAAGGCCATGAGGAAACTGATATTCAACAAGATCTTCTCAGGAAAGATGGCAGCGCAGGGGCTTTGAAAGACACGCCGCAAGCAGTTACGGTTAATTTAAAACCCTGCCTTTGAATTAATCTGAGTGATTAAATTGCATTTCTAAATCTCAGATGGTGCATATTAATAATAGGGTTGCCAGGTTGCTGGGTTACTTAAAATGGTGATAGCATACACATAAAGATGTGCGGGATGCGATTACGTCACTTCCGAGTTTACCCCCGGAAGCACCGCTTCGTGACGGGATGCTTCAGCACTCAACTCCCCCAAACGCTAGCTCTATGGTGATTTCTGGTGATTCCTAGAACTACCGAGTGTTCGTTTTGGGTTGTACCAGAGCCTGGTAGTGTTATTATCTTTATTTTCCTCCTGATGCCACTCAGAACAGCAGTGGGCAACAGCGATTTTCAGAGGGAGCCCTCCTGCCTGCCAACCCTACCAGCAGCTGCTGTGTGGCTGAGGGGAAAATGAGGAGAACTTGGGCCAAACTCACCCGAAAAGTATTGTTTGGCCCTAAGACTAGTGAACTCAGCAACTAGACATACTAGGGTTGCCAGGCCCCCTCCTCACAACCACTGGGAGGTTTAGGGAGGCGGGCTTGAGGGCAGCGATTGATCTATGTGATGATGTCCCTTTTGGTTTATGCAGAAGTGCCGGTATTGCACTGAGGGGATGCTCTAGCACTCACAAAAACCTCTATGGTTTCTATGGAGGTTTTTTCCCCCACAAGTGCTAGAGTGTCCTTCCCCCCTTTCCCTGGCCTGCTTCTGCCTGCCAACCAGCTAAGAGTTGGCAGGCAGCAGAAGCAATTGGCGAGTGATTGCCCACCGTAACAGGGCAATTGGGAAGCTTAAGAAGAAGAAGAAGAGTTGGCTTTTATATGCCAACTTTCTCTGACACTTAGGGGAGAATCAAACCAGCTTACAATCACCTTCCCTTCCCCTCCCCACAACAGACACCCAGTGAGGTAGGTGAGGCTGAGAGAGTGACTTGCCCAAGGCCACCCAGCTGGCTTCGTGTGTACGAGTGGGGAAACAAATCCAGTTCACCAGATTAGCTTCCGCCACTCATGTGGAGGAGTGGGGAATCAAACCCAGTTCTCCAGATAATACTCCACCGCTCCATGACATAGTGTTTGTGTTTTGGGCCTGTGCGCTTTCGATAAAAGCACCTGCTGGTTATTGACTAAAAACAGTACTCTGCTCCAATTCATACTGATGAAAAACACAGACTAATGCATAGGGTTGTCAACCTCCAGGTGGTAGCTGGAGATCTCCTGTTATTACAACTGATCTCCAGCCAATAGAGGTCAGTTCACCTGGAGAAAATAGATGCTTTGGCAATTGGTCTCTATGGCATTGAAGTCCCTCCCCAAACCCCGCCCTTTTCAGGCTCCACCCCAAAAACATCCCGCTGGTGGCAAATAGGGATCTGGCAACTCTACAGATGCAACAACACAGAGAAGCAGGACACTTAGGAGGAGAAGCACAACTCCTCACTGTCCTTTTAAAGATGCATAATGACCTGGATAGCCCCAGGCTAGCTTGATCACATCAGATCTCAGAAGCTAAGCAGGGTTGGCCCTGGTTAGAATTTGGATGGGAGACCACCAAGGAATACCAAGGTTGCTGTGCAGAGGAAGGCACTGGCAAACCACCTCTGTTAGTCTCTTGCCATGAAAACCCCAAAAGGGGTCGCCATAAGTCGGCTGCGACTTGACGGCACTTTACACACACACACACACACACAACAACAACAACAATAAAGCAATCACTTGCTTTGCTTTTCCCTTCTCACCTTGATAATTCTTCTACAACAATGATGTAATTGTAATAACTCATCAGTAATGCCTCATTAGTTAGGTGCCTTGACTTTCGGGCTAGAGTCTTTAGGGGTTTGGTCCCAGAGCCAACAATCCAACATCAAAACATGTTTTGGGGGCAATTCATATTCTGAATAAGACTACAGGCACAGTAAAAGGAAAGTTTAGAATGTCTTCAGCTTCTGAGCAACCTTGAAAAATGATCATAAAGGTATTTATTTTAGACCTAGATATTAACCAATTAGAATAATAGAATCACAGAGTTGGAAGGGACCACCTGGGCCATCTAGTCCAACCTCCTGCACAATGCAGGAAATTCACAACAACCTCCTCCCACATCCCCAGTGACCCCCAGGCCATGCCTAGAAGATGGCAACAAAAACCCTCCAGGATCCCTGGCTAATCTGGACTAGAGGAAAATTGCTTCCTGATCCCAAAATGGCGATCAGCATTACCCTGGTCATGTAAGAAAGGGCCACAAGAGCCAAACACTGACACAGCCCTTCCTGCCTTCCCTGTCATGATCTGCCTAAGTTCACAGAATCAGCATTGCTGAGAGATGACCATGTAGCCTCTGCTTAAAAACCTCCAAAGAAGGATAGCCCACCACATCCTGAGGAAGCCTGTTCCACTGAGGAACCGCTCTAACTGTCAGCAAGTTGTTCCTAATGTTTAGCCAGAAACTCTTTTGATTTAACTTTGACCCATTGGTTCTGGTCTGACCTTCTGGGGCAACATAAAACAACTTGCCACCCTCCTCTATATGATAACTCTTCAAGTACTTGAAGATGGTTATCATATCACTTCTCATATCACCTTCTTCAAGCAGGCTTTATAAAGAGAAGAAGACCTTCTTTCTAATCTGTATGAATATGTCATGCCTCTACTGCAATTGATCTTGCACTTGCAATTAATTTTATGGGTCAGGTAAGTCCAAATAGGGAGGGGCTGTGGCTCAGTGGTAGAGCATCTGCTTGGCATGCAGAAGGCCCCAGGTTCAATCCCCGGCATCTCCAGTTAAAGGGACTAGGCAAGTAGGTGATGTGAAAGACCTCTACCTGAGATTCTGGAGAGCTGCTGCAGGTCTGAGCAGACAATACTGACTTTGATGGACCAGGGGTCTGATTCAGTAGAAAGCAGCTTCATGTGTTCATATGTTCAAATACTGGCTATAAATTGTTTTCATCAAGGACCTGCTGTTTTCTATGGTCGAATGTTAATTATCCATCCGAATTCAACAGACTGCACTCTATAACAGGCACACCCACATTTTTCTGGTTGAGGATTGCTCGATCTCTTTTCAAGGTCTAATTCAAGCAGAAAAAGAATGGAAAGGAGGTGCATTCTGAGCAAAACAGCTGAAATTAAATTTTAACGAACATTTTAAATTTGGCGAGATTGAGACAGTTGAATTCGGTGAGATTGAGACAGTTGGCTTTGATCAACAAATTGTTAGTTTCAGTTGATGAAAGAAACTAGGACAACAGCCTCTATCTGGATGAACTCAGGTTTGCGATCCTCAGACTCCTCTGTCTCCAACTTTCCCCATTTTCTTTCCCCATTCAGGAGTACATGAACAAACGGAGCAACGAACTAAAGGGCGAATGGAGAAAGTCAACCTCACTCTGGTGATCGAATTCACTCTCTTGGGGTTTTCTGAAATACAGGGGCTTCTGATGTTGTTTTTTGCTCTCTTCCTAGCTATTTACTTCCTGACTCTGCTTGGCAACGCCACCATCCTCCCTACTGCCTCAGCCCCCAGCTCCATTCCCCCATGTACTATTTCCTCTTTGAATAGTTCCTCCTGGATGTATGTTATTCCAGTACCACAGTCCCCAAGATGATAGATGGTTTCATCAATGGCTCCCAGACCATCTCCTACGATGGCTGCCTGGCTCAGTGCTATTTCTTTCACTTCTTTGGAGGCACGGAGGGCCATCTTCTCACTGTTATGGCGTTGGACCAATACTTGCGCCATTATGAGCAAGATGGTTTGCAGCAGGTTGATGCTTGGAACGTGCCTTGTCAGAACGCTCCACTCCACCTTTCAGACGCTGCTCACCTTCCGTTTACCTTACTGCGCTCCCTATGCGCTTGAACACTACTTCTGCAATGTCTCTCCTTTGCTCAAAGTGGCATGTGCTGACACATCTCTAAACAAAATAGTTATCATGGTCAATGTTGGCATCGTAGCCCTCAGTTGCTTCCTCTTGATCCTGGCCTCCTACATCCGCATCGTTGTGACTATTCTCAAGATGCGATCTGAAGAGGGGAAGAAGAAAGCTTTCTCCACCTGCACTGCCCACCTCATTGTTGTCTTGACCCTCTATGTTCCTTGTGTCCTGATTTCCTTGCAGCCAGCCACCACCAACTCTGTCCAGAAGGCCATGGCTGTCTTCTACACCGCCATCACCCCTGCCTTAAATCCTCTCATCTATTCTTTGAGAAGTGAGGAAATAAAAAAGGCAGTGAAGAAACTTCTAGTCAGGCAGGTATTTTCCTGAAGAAAAAAAGAGACACGGATGAATCACACAACATTTCCCCCCACATCATACATAATGGGAATGTTACAGAAATGGGAAGTGGAATGGGCATCAGGCTTCTCCCAAAGGAAACTTGGACAATTTCCATTCCATTCCGGCGAAGAGTTCTGTGAGATCTTAAACGTGTTCATAGTGACATGAGTTTTTATAGTTGTTAAATCCTTGAAGTGGCTGAGCAATCCCCATTTCGATAAAGTAGGATCTAATCTGTGATCATTTATAGTGAACTAAACCTGTTAGAGCTATCTTTATGCTTTATGGATTGATCATTTAGTTCTTTCCTGTTGGTTCAATGGGGTTTACAAATCACAGTTAAAAATTACACAATGTAACACATACAAAATACAACCCAAATAAACCATTCTCCCCAAAAACGTTTTCCCTTATCAAGCATGTAAAAATAAAGATGCAAAATAATGGTTTCTACATGTATATGGGGGAGCAGTCACTGGGTCATGGATCCTTGGGCATGTACACTGGAAAGCCACTGCCAATCAGAAGAGACAATATTGGCCTTGATAAACCAATGGTCTGACTCATGTGTACTTTATGTATACTTCATGTGTCCTTCTGCCTTCATGTCAGGCAGAAGGCTGAACCATAGAGCTCTGGGAGCACCACACCAAGTATGGTTTGGGCCAAGCTGAAAGGATTTTACCACGGTGATAAATACTCTTCTGAGGTCTGCTTGAGCCAACGTTGAAGGAAATCTGTGCACCCCCACAGAATTAGAATACACATTTGAAATTTGCCTGAGAATTCCCGCACCTTCCTGAAAATCAATTCATCTGCCATTCATGGCCTACTTAGGGCTTAACTGGATTGGTGGGGTTGCCAACCTCTAGGTACTAGCTGGAGATCTGCTATTACAATCAATCTGCAGCCTATAGAGATCAGTTCACCTGGATAAAATGGTTGATTTGGCCACTGGGCTCTATGGCATGAAGTCCATCCCCTCCCCAAACCCCACCCTCCTCAGGCTCTGCCCCAAAAACTTCCCATTGGTAGCAAAGAGGGACCTGGCATCCCTATTGATTGGGCGCTGGGAGACTGTGTCTGCCCAATGCTTTTCAAATTGTAACCTCAGTCATGCAGGACCCCAATTTGGATAAGTTACATAGGGGTAGGAAATAGGCTATTGATACCAGCCTCCAGGTGGGACCTGGGGACCCCCGCAATTACAGCTTATCTCCAGACTTTGGAGGGTGGGCTCTATGGCATTGTACCCCATGGAGGTCCCTGTCCTCCCCAGGCTCCATCCCCAAATCTCCAGGAATTTCCCAACCTGGATCTAGCAATCCCATGCCCCCCATCCCCTGCTGGTGGCCAGGGGGGACCTGGCAACCCTAGAAGAGGCTGGGTTTAATTTTACAAGGATTCATCAAATAACTCTGAGCCCCCTGCTAATATTAGCCTTGGAAGGAAAAAAAAAAGTGGTGTGCCTTCCGAGAGCCAATAACAATGCTTATGAGGTGGTGAATTTTGATTTGTGAAATCGCATAGCAGAAGGGTTAAACCACTCTCTCCCTTGCCTGAACATCCCAATCCAAACGGTGTCCTTGAATGCCTGTTGTTACCGTTTCAAAAACACAGGGAAGAAGAACCATTCACAGATCTTCCAGCATCTTCTGTATCTAGTCTCTTGTCAACCATTACATAAGAACATAAGAAAGGCCATGCTGGATCAGACCTAGGCCCATCAAGTCCAGCAGTCTGCTCACACAGTGGCCCACCTGGGGCCTCTAGGAAGCCCACAAACAAGACAACTGCAGCAGTACTGTCCTGCCTGTGTTCCAAAGCACCTAACATAACAGGCATGCTCATCTGATCCTGGAGAGAATAGGTATGCATCGTGACTAGTAGCCATTTTTACTAGTAGCCATGAATACCCCTCTCCTCCATGAGCATGTCCACTCCCCTCTTAAAGCCTTCCAAATTGGCAGCCATCTTCACATCCTGAGGCAGGGAGTTCCACAATTCAACTATGCATTGTGTGAAGAAATACTTCCTTTTCTCTGTTTTGAATCTCTTGTCTTTATGTAAGGAAATAAATGATCTGTGCTTCAACCTCTCCCTTCCCCTTTTGAATAGCTCTCATTAGAATTTATGATCAGGAGACATCATTAATTATTTTTAGGTAAAACAAATGAAGCCTCACTACCACCTGCGGGTGATCTTGAGGGAAAGATGTTCACCGAATGGCATGTGACGGAGGGGTGTCATGATCACATAAATACTCTGTAGCCATCTAGGAGAGTTGATGGTATGTTGGACTCTCTGGGCAAAATATACCATACGAAGAAAGGGTTATGATTTTCATTGCTTCTAAAGAGATTTTATTTGCCTTCTGATTAGAGACTGTTGTATATAGGCTGGAATTTGTTACCGGCTTCTTTGAAGCTCATTTTATGAGACAAGATAGGAATGGGTTGGTGTCCTTCTGTAAGTTCAACATTGCCTATATGTATGAGGGTGTCAACCATCTGAAATGTTGACGAACGACGATAAGGAGAAATGGCAAAGATGTGCAGCACGAAACTTTAGCTGGTTACGAAAAATCCACCTTGCATGAAGCGGAAAGGTAATTATATTTAGTCACAATTATCACCAGATGCTGACAGATTAATCTATTTGTTATCAGATATGGACCCTTCTATTTCCCAAATAATGGCACTTTATGGCCTGGTGGCCAAGAAAATCAGGGCGACACAAATCACGAAAGGTGGTAAAGCTGGTTAGAGCCAAATGGGTGTATTTTAACTGTTTAATTTCTGAATCCAATGATTCTGGTTTTGTTTATTTTAATGTTGATATATTGTTTTAGATTGTAACGGCCTATGGCCTTATACAATAAACTTGACTTGACTATTATATTTAGAACCTGTTAACCTTCTTGAAGGTGCTAGAAAATATTCTGAAGTGTAAGGATGTGTCACTGGCCACCAAGATTAAGTTAATTCATGCCATTGTATTCCCTTTTACTATGTATGAGTGTGAAAGCTGGACATTGAAAAAAGCTGATAGGAAGAAAGTAGATTCCTCTGAAATGTGGTGTTGGAAAAGAGTGTTAACGGATACCCTGGACTGCCAAAAAACACAAATCAGTGGGTTCTAGATCAAATCAAGCCTGAACTGACCCTAGAAGCTAAAATGACTAAACTGAGGCTATCGTATTTTGGTCACGTTATGAGAAGACGAGAGTCACTGGAAAAGAGTCATGCTAGGAAAAGTTGAGGGCAGCAGGAAAAGAGGAAGACCCAACAAGAGATGGATTGACTCAATAAAGGAAGCCACAGCCCTCAGTTTGCAAGATCTGAGCAAGACTGTCAAAGACAGGACATTTTGGAGGACATTGGTTCATAGGGTTGCCATGAGTCGGAAGCGACTTGACGGCACTTAATACACACAATGAGAGGGAGGGCAGGAAGGGTTGCACCAGTGTTTGGCTCTCGCCCTTTCTTACATGCCCAGGGTATTGCTGATCGCCACTTTGGGATCAGGAAGCAATTTCCCTACAGGTTAGATTGGCCAGGGATCCTGGAAGGCTTTTTGCCACCCTCTGGGCATTGAGTAGGGGTTACTGGGGGTGAGGGTGGGAGGTAGTTGTTAATTCCTGCATTGTGCAGAGGTAGGACTAGATGACCTTGGTGGTCCTTTCCAGCTCTATGATACTATGATTTACTCTTTCAATACTCTTTCAACGGTTTATACACACAATCTTCAGCATCTATCACAATGCCTTAAATGGAGTTAGATTATTGGTCTGCATAGCCCAGTATTGTCTATATTGACTGAAGACCGCTCTTCAGAGTCTCAGGAAGAGGGAGGCCATTGCCAAGTCAGCTATGTGAGGTCCAGGGTGGTATAGTGGCTAGTGTTGGATGAGGATCTAGGAAACCCAGGTTCGAATCTCCACTCTGCCATGGAATTTGCTGGGTGACCTTGGGCCAGTCACACACTCTCAGCCAAACCTATCTTACAGGTTTGGGGTGAAGATAAAATGGAAGAGAGGAGAACAATGTAAGCTGCTTTGGGTCCCCATTAGGGTTGCCAGGTCCCTCTTCTCTACTGGCGGGAGGTTAATAGAGGCTTAATGTGTGGAGATGAGTAGTTTAAGCTTTTTATGGTATGGAAGTAAATAATGTCATCTAATAAATAACATACAACATAACTATTAGATGAACAGGACATTTCCCCTCAGCAGAACTGCTGGCAATTAATTAGCTGACACCAACATGGCGTAGTGGTTAAGAGGTGGACTCTAATCTGGACAACTGGGTTTGATTCCCCGCTCCTCCACATGAGTGGTGGAGACTAATCTGGAGAATCTGGTTTGATTCTGCACTCCTACACATGAAGCCAGCTGTGTGACCTTGGACTAGTCACAGTTCTCTCAGAACTCCCTCAGCCCCACCTACCTCACAAGGTGCCTGTTGTGGGAGGGAGGGAGGGAGGGAAGGTGATTGTAAGCCACTTTGTGACTCCTGAGAGAAAAGCGGGGCATAAAAGCCAACTCTTCTTCCTGTTCCCTGCTTCTCTGTCTTTTTTATGGTGTTCCCAAATTACAGTTTCTAGAGGCATTAAAATGGCTGTTCTAAAATTATGTATTTATCAGGACACATTTGGAACAAGTGCAGAGGAAGTAACACCTAATTCCTGGAAACAGCTCCAGTTAGAAAGCAGGTACCGGTTTTCAGAAATAGATATCAATTGGATTACGGTCACTGTCTTCAAAAATCTGAGTCCCAAGAGAATAACTTCTGTTTTGGCAAAAGTACAGAATCTTCTCACATCTGTCTGAATGGGAAAAGTTGAAATGCATACCCTTACAGTTTCAACCTAACTGTATTTCATTTGAAATGAGTTTTGAGTACAGTTTCCTTCCAGATAAATGTGGTTAGAGAGGCAGCTGCCAGGGGTGAAAGCTCAAAACCCTCAAATTCAAAATTTGAGCGATAAACTCTGTTGAGTTTGGAGCATCATCAGGCAAATTGAAAATCTGAACCAGTTACCATCCTGTATTTAGTATGTATATATTTTTTTCTTTTAGAAACAATGTGAGAGATTATGCATGATTTCCCCTGGAGTTGAACAGTTGATGCTGCATGTGAATATCTTCCATCCTTTGCATTTTGGAGAGTAACGGTTGGCATCGTTCGGGGTCCTGCCCTGTCCTTGATGCAGACAGCCAGCGCATGAATGGAGCGTGAAAACCGAACAGGGCCATACCACTTCATCATAGTGGGATTCCCATACCCCCTTGAGCTAGGAGTCCCACTGTTCTTCTTCTTTTTGCTCATCTACCTGCTGACAGTCTGTGGAAACCTCCTCATCCTCTTGGCCGTGGGATCCGAGCCCCAGTTGCACAGGCCCATGTACTGGTTCCTTTGCCACTTGTCCTTCTTGGACATGACTGTCTCTTCTGTGGTGGTACCCAAGGTGATTGCTGGATTTATCAAGGGCGGTGGGGTCATCTCCTTTGGCGGGTGCATCACCCAGCTGTTCTTCTTCCACTTCCTGGGCTGCACCGAATGCTTCCTGTACACCGTGATGGCCTATGACCGCTTCCTGGCTATCTGCAAGCCCCTCCGTTACAGCACCCTCATGAACCGGAAAGCCTGCCTCTGCCTCTCCTTTGGGACGTGGTTTGGTGGCTCATTGCACTCCATGATCCAGACCACCCTGACCTTTCACTTGCCCTATGGCTGTGGGACCCAAGTGGGTTATATTTTCTGTGACATCCCGGCGGTGTTGAAATTGGCCTGCGCTGACACATCGCTCAACGAGATGACCACTTTCGTAGACATTGGCTTCTTGGCCATGACCTGCTTTCTTCTCATCCTCACTTCCTACGTCTACATAATCTCTGCCATCCTGAGGATCCAAAGTGCTGAGGGTCGGCGACGGGCCTTCTCCACTTGTGCTGCCCATATCACTGTGGTGGTGACGTACTATGTCCCCTTGGTGTTCATCTACCTCAGGCCAGGTTCTCAGGACCCCCTGGATGGCGTGGTGGCCGTCTTCTACACCACCGTGACTCCACTCCTGAATCCAATCATATACACACTGAGGAACAAAGAGATGAAGAGTGCTTTAAAGAAGTTGTGGGTGAAGAAGACATTTATACTGATAGAATAATTCACCATCATGTGAAAAAAAATTCCATGTTCATGAACTGTGATTGAACATAAAAAAGGCATCATACCCTTTCCATGGATAATAAAAATGTATTGATTTTCCAGTGAGACCTGGGGTCTAGGTAGGATTGCCAACCTCCAGATGGTGGCTGGAGATCTCCTGCTATTACAACTGATCGCCAAACAATAGAAATCAGTTCCCCTGGAGAAAATGGCCACTTTGGCCATTGGACTCTATGGCATTGAAGACCCTCCCCTCCCCAAAATCCACCTTCCTCAGATTTCACCCCCAAAATCTCCAGGTATTTCCCAACCCAGAGCTGGCAATCCTAAGTCTAGGGTTGCCAACTTCATGTTGAGAATTCCTAAAGATCTGAGGTAGAGCCGGGGGAGGGCAAAGTTTGGGGAGGGACCTCAGCAGGGTATAATACTAGAGTCCACCCTATCAAGCAGCCATTTTCTTCTGGGGGACTGGTCTCTGTAGTCTGGAATCCATTTGTAATTTCAGGAGATCCCCCCACCCCCTGTGGCTGGCAACCCTATTGGTGAGGAAGAATTTTGTTGTGTCTCCATAACGTTCCTAGCAGTTTTTCTCTTGTAAAGACCAGGGGGAGTGGGACAACCATGGCATTGGGAAGGAAAGAGGAGGGGAGGAGGTGGATTTTTGTACATTTATTTTTATATTTCTCTCAAGGTGTCTATGATGCTTCTCAGTCGACAGGCTCCCGGGGTGACAAATGACCCACCAAAGCTAAAATAAAATTGTTTGTTACAAAACCAATTCAGCATGGCATAAAAATCAAGATTCGAAAGGGGGGGGGAAAGGTAAAAACAGAGAAAATACACTTAATTCAAATATACTTTACTACTTTTGAGGAAAACCCTTAATATATACACAAGGTACAAGGTAAACCACCATACAATTGTGTAAGAAACATTCTTATAATGTATGTCAAACAATATTATGAAAAAACCATTGTACAAAATTACAGGACAATGCAAACACACGGACAATTTACTCCAGTGATAGATTATACTCTTACAGTCCCATCTTGTCCAGTGGAACAAAATATCCCATAATTGGTTTCAACTGTATTGTAATAAAACTTGTCAAAGTGTTCCAAACAGTAGACTCACTACAGCTGCGTGGAACCTTCGCGCTGCGAAGAAGATGCACTTGCTTCTGAGACAGCTGGTTAGCCTTAGCCAATCAAACTACAGTTCTTTGAAATCTTCGCTGTCCAGCTCTGTGTTTCCAAAACTATTGCAATATTCCTTATAATAATGGCTCGGGCAAATGCCCTGATTTGATAATAACCTGGGCAAACGCCCCAATTTGAGAAGACTCCGGTTTTATCTTGTTTTGTAGGCTTCCTCAGAATGTATTTTCCATATTATCTAGAATAGCAACAGTATGTAATAATGTACATGCCCACATACAATATTGAAGCAAAATCATATACAAGTGCAATTATATCCTACACTCACCCGACCAAGGTTCTTTTTTGTGTGGCTTATGAAGAGCCCCGTGGCACAGAGTGGTAAGCTGCAGTTCTGCTGTCCAAGATCTGCTCACAACTAGAGTTTGATCCTGAAGGAAGTTGGTTTCAGGTAGCTGGCTCAAGGTCAACTCAGCCTTCTATCCTTCTGAGGTTGGTAAAATGAGTACCCATCTTGCTGGGTGTAAGGTGTAGATGACTGGCAAATGCTATGGCAAACCACCCCATACACAAAAGTCTGCCTAGTAAATGCCGGGATGTGACGTTACTCCATGGGTCAGTAATGATCTGGTGCTTGCACAGGGGACTACCTTTATTTTTTATGAGTGGCACAACTAGGCAAATCAGTAAAATACCTCTCAAAAAGAAGCGTGATGCAATTACATTTAGAATCTTGTTAAGACTGCTCGTCTGCAATATTTTATTGACGTGAACCTCAGTAAAGGGCAAGATGGAAGTGAAATGAAGGAAGGGAAAACTTTTGTGTGTATTCCTGTACAGGGATTAATCTTTGGAATTCTCCCAACTGAACCAGCATTACAAATTAAACTCATGGCAGAGTAAATCTGCAGAGCAATAAATAAATTAATTGGGGGAGGTTCGCTTGATTATGAATGAACCTCTCTGCCTCCTTCTCAACAACTTCATAAATATTGTTCAGCTTTCACATATCTGCTATGCTCATGGAAGCTCTGAGATCCTTCGGGGCACGTGGAATGGAAATGAGTCACGAAGCTTTCCAGGATCCTTGGCAGAACCCAGAGGACAACCATATGTTTATTTTTTCCTAGCTGGGTATAATGCCAATGGGAGAAGAAACACGATGTTGCTTTGTCAGGTATCCAATAAAGCGGAAAGCAACAAATCCGCTTACCAGTGGGAGGGAGTGTGCTTGATTCTTCAGGCAAGACTCTCTAAGGGACCCACAGGAGGTGTTCCCAGAGGGTGCACGGATTTATAGTATGGCTCATAAAGAACACCATATTGAAAGCCATGATAATACCCATCCACTACAGCTTCATGGGAGGTGAGTGCATCTAAATTCAGAACTATGCTTCTGTTAAGAATACATAGGATTGGATATGTATAGCTTGTCAGCTTGATTGTGCTCATTTCTCCTACTCATTGAAGTTTCCACCCCATATGACTTTGTCCACATAGATCCTGAGACCCCTGGCACAGCCTTTTGGATCTCCCTCTTTCACCAGTGGAAAAGGAGATTGGATCCAACCCCTATATTCACAATCCAGAATGTTAGCCAGTGGAAAACATTACACACACCGAAAAATGCCAAGATCTCTCCATCTGGTCTCTTAACCGAATGCCACCTAATCCCAGTTGCAAAGGACGTGGCTTTAGTCACTCAGTAAGGATGAGGACGCTCAAGGTATTCATGCTGAAAGGAATTTAAATCAGCTGGGAACAAGTAGGAATCTATGTTGAAAATCAGAGGGCATCTTCCATCTTCTGGGAAGAAATTGGGTTACCAGTGTTTACCTGCAGGACCCAGATGGGGGAGTGAAAGGTGGTTGTTTTCAAATACTGTTTGAACAGAAAAATGTTAGAGAGATTCCTTTTTTTCACATCCAGTGGGGGATTGGCCTGTGGCCCTGTGGAGTGACCGATTCAGAGGCTGTGAAAACATTTCCTTTTGAAGTCTGAGAGGGTGAAATAGGAGGTGAGCCATCAGAGAGGGGTCAGTCACCCTGACACATAGAGTTCTTCCATCTTCTGATAATTCTTCTGTGCCTTTATCAGCTTTATGGTGGGAAGAAAGTGATCTTATCTTGGGGTCTTCCCCCATCTCCTCTCCACAAATCCCTTCAGTAAATAACCCAGCATACTTAGTAGTAAATGTTTATTGTGTGTGGTCAAAGGGTATTACACAGCATATTTAAGTGCACAAACTATAAGCTTAATAAATTAATTATAGTATAGTATAGTATAGTATAGTATAGTATAGTATAGTATAATATAGTATAGTACAGTATAGTAGGGAAGGGGCTGTGGCTCAGAGGAAAAGCATGCTTTGCATGCAGAAGGTCCCAAGTTCAATTCTCAGCATCTCCAGTTAAAAGGAGCAGGTGCTGTGAAAGACCTCTACCAGAGACCCCGGAGGGTTGCTGCTGGCCAGAGTAGACAATACTGACTTTGATGGACTGATGGTCTGATTCTGTAAGGTGGCTTCACTTGTGTCCATGTGTATGTAGCATTTAACGACGATCAGTTCATCTTTAATAATGAATCCAGATGCACAAGGTTGTTGTTGTGGTTGTGGTTCCTATTTGGCTCTGTAAGCCTTGAAGGCCAAAGGTGTAAAGTCAGATAGGTCCCACCTTGGTTGTCTGTGTCACACACCACATGCCACCTCTCCAAGTTGGGAGGAGAGCATTGGGGGTGTGGGAGATAGCCTGAAGAGGAGTTAGTGACCCAGTAGCCCAAAATTAGGGTTGCCAACCTCCAGGTTTCTTGGGATTACAACTGATCTCCAGGCAACAGAGATCAGCTCAGCTGGAGAAAATGGTGGCTTTGGAGGTGGACTCTGTGACATTACTCCCCACTGAAGTCCTCTCCCCAAACCCCACCCTCCCCAGGCACCAAGCTAAATCATTGCTGTTTGGCCAAGCTTATGACTGAAGTTTTATGCTTTTCTTTTCAGCAGTTTTGTTTCTATTTCATTTTTTGTTTATGCTGCCTGGAAATTTTTTGGGATGGTTTTATTGCCGTGGGGGTGGTTTGATTGTGCTTTTTTCAGGTGATTGATTTTTGAATTTTTTAACCTTTTATAGTATCTGGAGAGGTGGAATACAGGTATCTGGCATGCAGATCTTTTAATAAATACATAAAACAATTGTGTATTTTTGGAATGTGGCTCTAGGAATTCAACTTTTCTAAAACAATGTGATGAGTGAACACTGAAGACATCATTGCTTGGACAGTTTTCAAGAAAATTTGAACTTTTTGTTAAATGGTCCATCTAAAAAAGTCAAATTTTGAAATAAAAAATTCAAATGGTGAATCATTATAATTTGTGAGAGTTAGTGTGGCTTAACAGCTGAAGAGTACAAATCAGGAAATCTCTATTTTTGATCTGAATGTGGAAAATTAGGGCCAGTCGTTTTATTTGAGGGGTCAGTAAATAATCCTAATACGATTATGCTCTGAATCTTATCCCTGTTCTTTCCCCCCTCTCTCGTTGGATTCAAGCTTTTTTCCTTCTGTCAGATGGAGCCAGGAAACCGAACCAGAGTGAAGGTATTCATTCTTGGGGGGCTACCAAACACCAGCGAACTCCCCATTTTGTTCTTCCTCATCTTCTTGATCATCTACTTATTGACAGTGCTGGGGAATCTCCTGATCTTCTTCGCCATCTTGTTCGAAGCCCAACTTCATCATCTCCCCATGTATTTCTTTCTCTGCAACCTCTCCTTCCTCGACACCTGTCTCTCCTCTGTCACGGTCCCCAAAATCTTAGCTGGTTTCATAATGTCCGGGTATAGAACCATCTCTTTTACAGGCTGCATCATCCAACTCTACACCTTCCACTTCCTGGCAAGCACCGAATGTTTCCTTTACACCGTGATGGCGTACGACCGCTTCCTTGCCATCTGCCGCCCATTGAACTACGCCACGCTCATGAACAGGAGAGTCTGCTCTGGGCTTGCAGCTGGCACATGGCTCACTGGTTCCATCCATGCCACCATCCATACCAGCCTAACTTTTCGCTTGCCCTACTGTGGCCCCAACCGAGTTGACTATTTCTTTTGCGACATACCCCCCATGCTAAAGCTGGCCTGTGCTGACACCTCCATGAACCACACCGTCATATTAGCCAACATTGGAATTGTAGCCGCCGGCTGTTTTATGCTCATATGTGTCTCCTATGTGTACATTGTGGCCGCCATTTTGAAAATCCAAACGACGCAGGGAAGACATCGGGCCTTCTCCACATGCAGCGCTCACCTCACTGTGGTGATGCTATATTATGGCCCACCGATCTTTATATATATGTTCCCGTCTTCAAGTGACTCTACCCATGGGGTGCTGGCTGTATTCTACACCATTGTCACTCCCATGTTGAACCCGTTCATATATACACTCAGGAACAAGGAAGTGAAAAGAGCTCTGTCAAAATGGTTCAGTGGACACTCCGTTCTTCAGGAGAGATAGAGCTGGCAATTCATTGGAAAAACTAGATCTATGTACAGTAGAGTTGTTTGTGTGTACGTGTGTGTGGGGGAGCAGAATCTTCACGCGGATTTAGAGGGCCTTTCAAGTGGACTGATAGACATTTTTGAGGACATTAATTCACAGGGTTGCCATGAATCCAAAGCGACTGAGGTGGAGAACACTGAGGGGGGTGTTTGGTTCCACTGTCACCACCAAATATGTGAAATATAAATGATCTCACTGTTATTTACATATGAAACTTCAGTTAGATGAAAAACTACAGTTTTTACCTCAGAACTTTAACAAATCTTATTTCATGACATTGCCCTTTCAATAAATGCATATCATATGTATCTGGAAAATTTTATGTTGAATATGAAGCTTATGGGACCTTATGATCTCATCTACAGCTGAAGATCCATCGGATTGGTCCCCTCCAAATGGGTTGGAGCCTGTGGAGGGTCGAGTTTGGGGAGGGGTGGGGCCCCAGCAGTGTATAATGCCATACTGTCCACCATTCAAAGCTGCCATTTTCTCTGGGGAACTGATCTCTGTAGCCTGGAGATTAGTTTCAACCCTGGGAGATCTCCAGTCTCGCCTGGTGGTATTCATACCAAAATCAAACTCGGATTTATGGATGTCAAAAATTACAGGCCTATCTCATTATTGAATAACGATTATAAACTTTTTGTAACTATTTTAGCAACTAGATTAAAAATAGTATTAAACCAGATTATACATGAGGATCAAGCTGGATTTCTCCCAGGTAGATTGATTAGCCAAAATGTTAGAATGGTAATAGATCTTTTAGAATATGCAGAATCTGTCACTACTCCTATACCAATGATATTTTTAGATGCAGAAAAAGCATTTGATAATGTAAATTGGAAATTTATGAAAAAATATTAGAGTATATGGGTTTTGGAGAAAACTTTAAGTCAACTATTGGAAATATTTACACTTATCAATCAGCTAGGTTGTTGATCAATGGTATTTTAACATCACAATTTGAAATTCAAAAGGGCACCAGACAAGGTTGCCCTTTCTCACCGCTGTTGTTTATTTTAGTGTTAGAAGTTTTATTGAAAAAGATTAGATATACTCCAGATATAATAGGATTTCAATGCGAATTTCTCTCGAGCCTTTCTGAAGAGGGACTCAAGGAGCCGAAAGCAAAAGCCAGGAGGCAGCGGGCGGGCTTACCGTACAAATATTGACACGGCGGTCGCTCCCTCCGCTGCTTAAAACCCCCCGAATCCCCACAACAGACCAGCCAGCAGCACGTGGTCGCTCCTTTGTAATGTGAGTGCCTCCTGCGCAGACTCTCTCCCCACAGCAGGCCCTCCAGCAGCAGCGGCACATGGTCGCTCCTATGTAACGCAAGCGCCTCCTGCGCAGACTCTCTCCCGCTCCCCGCCCCCCGCCCCTCCCCCTTTCGCTACTGACGGACCCGTGCTGGTATTTGTCTCATTCCCCCCGTCTTGACCGACATTTGTCTCCACCGACATCTCCACTAGTGCCTGCCCACCCGCCCGTGGAAAGAGCCGCACTCAAGGGCTCAAAGAACCACATGCGGCTCGCGAGCCGCAATTTGCCGACCTGTGCTCTAGCATATTCCTCCAAAAACTCCATGGTTTCCATGGAGGTTTTTTTTAGGGATGAGCTAGAGCGTCTCCTTCTCTTCTGGGTTTACTCCAGAAGGGACATTATTGTGCCATGGATGTGACAATCATCATTCCCCCCTTAGCTGGCCTACTTTCCCTCACCAGCCAGCTGAGGGGTGGAGGGCAGGCCTGTTAATTGGCGGGCAATTGCCCACCATTAGGAGGCACATGGCAACCATATTTAGGGAGCAACCTGAACATTCATACTGATGTAGCTGGTACATATGTGGCTTCCCACTGAAGGGATTAGTATACTGCCTGGGTTAGAAATAGGGATGCCAACCTCCAAGTACTTGCTGGAGATCTCCTGCTATTACAACTGATCTCCAACCGATAGAGATCAGTTCACCTGTGGCACTGAAGTCCCTAGCCAGCTCCGGATTGGGAAATACCTGGATATTTTGGGAGCTGAGTCTGAGGAGGGTGGGGTTTGGAGAGGGGAGGGACTTCAGTGCCATAGAGTCCAATTGCCAACATGGCCATTTTCTCTAGACCAGTGGTTCCCAACCTTTTTTTTGGCCATGCCCCACCTAAGCATCTCTAAAATCCTGATGCCCCCCCCCCCCGTGACATATAATTCTTAGCGGGCTTTCCCCCTCTCCATTGTCACCAGCTGACCGCCGTGTACATTCTGATTTTAATTTTAAAAATGTGTATGTCACAATATATATTTATATACTGTATATGAGGCCCCTAGAACCATAAGAAATGCAAAAAAATCACTGTTAATAATTCATTCTCAAATTGCCCCCCTTAAAAATCAAATTGCCCCCCTGTGGGGCATGTGCCCCACGTTGGGAACCACTGCTCTAGAGGAACTGATTTCTGTTGCCTGGAGATCAGTTGTAATAGTGGGAGATCTCCAGCCACCATCTGGAGATTGGCAACCCTAGGTACAGCCAGGAAAGGAGACACCAGAGAAATCTTCTGATCTCCTTTGACATGAGAATGCCATTCCTACACTCATTTCACCCACATGCTGGGAAGCCCAGGAGAGGTTAGGGACTTGTTTCTCCTCCCCCCAAGGTGCTGGGATTTATAAGGTTATGCTAGGCCATTTGGTGTGGAGATGTTATATGATACACATCCTCTTGGCCTCACCATCTGCTCACCAGCCTGCCTTGTTGATTTCATTAGCGAGAGACCCTCAGAGAGAGAGAGAGACTCCGTGCGGCATACGGCACTCATGGCATCCAAAAAGTGACCTCCGAGTGGCATAATTGAACACGCAACTCGGCGGAGCATGCAAAGCAATTCCAACCGATGGCAGCTTCACACCTGGGCCTCCTCTACCTGTCGCTACGTAGTCTGCCCTAATTGGCCCAGAGGGAATTGTCTTGTTTAAACTGGCTGCGTTGGCCAAGAGCCAGTTCTGGGGAGCCAGAAATTGCTTGGGGCGCTGAATTCTCACCACGGCGTTCCGAGCATCTAAACACTGTTGCGCTTAGTGGCTTTGCCTAACGAGACCCGGGAGGGACTCGACTTCCAGGCCCTGCTTAATTAACCACGGGGAATTGCATGCCCCCAAAGCTATTAGCGGCAATTAAAGATCCGGCAAAGTTGAGAATTGCCCGCGCCTCTAATAAGGTCCATTGAGGACCAGAAGTTCACATGGAAACACTGTGTCTTAGCAACTGGGCAACTAAAGGTTACTGTTGGATACAATTGACCACATCCTTTTAGATTGCCCTTTCTATGTGACTCTGCGGGATAAACTGCTATTTACTTTGCTCCAGTACAAGAGATACAGGAGTAATGAAGTGAAATGCAAATTTCTCTTGAATGATTATGATCCTAAAATTACGGCTACCATGGCTGAATTTCTTACAGGAGTTCTTAAAGAAGAAAAGTTTTATTAACCCGACTTGTAACTTATATGTGTTGCCCTTTGGAGGTATATTGTTGTTTTATCTCTGTCTTTTGGTATGCCAATAAAGGTTAATGAAATGAAATGAAATGAGACTAAAGGTTACCTGTGAAGGAGGAAGTCGGCCAGAGGTGTTTTCTTCCTTGTCTCATCGTTTCTGATGTCAGGCACTTGAACGCTTAGCATTTAACAATAATTCGCTTCTGCCAGAGCTGTGAAAATTCAGCGGGAATGTAGAAACACTGCAAAGGGCTTCCACTAGGGGCAGCATTCAGCTTCCTGATCATCTTGGCATTTTATTTTTAGCAAGCAAGTTTCCAGCCATTATGACAGGTGTAAAACAGGTGACTCACACACATGCATGAACACACATGAAGCTGCCTTCTACTGAATCAGACTCTTGGTCCATCTAAGTCAGTATTGTCTGCTCAGACCGGCAGCAGCTCTCCAGGGTCTCAGGCAGAGGTCTTCTACATCACCTGCTTGCCTAGTCCCTTTAACTGGAGATGCTGGGGATTGAACCTGGGACCTTCCTGCATGCCAAGCAGAGGCTCTACCGCTGAGCCACAGCCCCTCCCATCAAATCTGGTGCAGTCTCAGAAGCTGGAGCAGCTGCTAGACGTCCATGGTCACCTATAATGATTCTGTCTGTTGGGCTCATCGAAATATGGGGCCTTGCTCCAGGGTTGCCGGGCAACTGGTGAGAGGTTAGGGGGCAGGGATGTGGGGGCCATGCTATTACAAGCGATGATATCACTTCCAGTGAAATGATATCACTTCCAGTAATATCACTTCCGGTGAAAAACTGGAAGTGACATAGGGTGGTTCTAGAAATTGCTGAAAACTCTATAGTAAAACCGTAGAGCGTCCAGTGATTCCTAGAACTACAGACCATCATTTCCTGGTTTACCTAGCAAATGAAGTAATGGCATATGTGCTGATGGCATTTTTTTAAAATCTCCCTTTAATCATCACTGCTAACAGCTGGGGGCAGGGAATCCCCCCTCCAACCTGGGATCTGGCAAAAATTAAACAGGAAAAAATGTATATTCTAGTTTGAACACAGAATTGCATTTAAAAACAAAACAATTGGGCCAATCCATCTAATGCAGGGTTGCCAGGTCCCTCTTTGCCACTGGTGGGAGGGTTTTTTTTGGAGGCTGAAGAGGGTGGAGTTTGGGGAGGAGAGGGACTTCAGTGCCATACAGTCCAATGGCCGAAGTGGCCATTTTCCCCAGGTGAAGTGAGCTGTGTCTCCTGGAGATAAGTTGTAATAGCAGGAGATCTCCAGCTCAAACCTGGAGGTTGGAAATCCTACTTGCAAGGGATAAGGCTGTCCCATAGTAGGGTTGCCTGCTCCAGGTTGGGAAATACCTGGAGATTTTGGGGACGGAGCCTGAGAAGGGTGGGGTTTGGGGAGGGGCTTCAATGCCATAGAGTCCAATTGCCAAAGCGGCCCTTTTCTCCAGGGGAGCTGATCTCTATCAGCTGGAGATCAGTTGAAATAGCAGGAGATCTCAAGCTAGTACCTGGAGGTCGGCAACCCTAATGTATAGGATTCCGAAGTGCCTTTTAGCTAACTCAAGGCTCGTCGACTCACACTGGGGTTCCCTGCAGAAGGCAAGGTGTCTCTCAAGGTGAGGTTTGTAGAAGCAACAAAGCCTTTCCCCACTTTTCATGGTTGCCTTTGCTCTGGTGCAGCTTAGAATAGAATTTGTATTACTATCCATATTTGTTCTTTGCAGGGTTCAGTCAGCCTGGCCCTCCTTGAAACCTGCTACTGTGAGCGACTCTAGAGAATAAAACACAGTCCAAGCATCCATTCTTTATGACCCCAAATGAGCGATTCATGGTTTTCAACCCTCTGCTGTCACCTACTGCTGGGCAAACAGCATGCGTCTTGAGAAACCAAAGCTTTCCCCCAAGGAACACTGGGGATTGGAGATTTGTGAGGGGGGTCTGGGATTGTCTAACTGGGGTCCTCGATCTTCTCAAGGGAGTTTTGTTCTTGGAGCTCCTTAGGAAGGAGCCAGTTGGTTTGGTATAGTGGTTATAGTACCAACCAAGGTTGAGGAGACCCATGTTCAACTTTCTACCTGGCTAGGAAGCCATTCATGATGCTTCCGTGAGCTCCTCTGAGGAAAGGATTCATGGGCAGACTGGGCATGGAACTTACGGGGGATCTTCCTGGTGGGTCTCTGGGCCCTATGGGGCCACTGGTGGCCAGTTGCGAGCACAGCCAAGCCCCGGCAATTCTGGTTAGCATAGGGTTGCTCATAGGGTTACCAACCTCCAGGTGGTGGATGGAGATCTCCTAAAAACACAACTGATCTGCAGGTGACAGAGATCAGTTCACTTGGAGAAAATGGCTGCTTTGGAAGGTGGACTCTATGGCATTGTGCCTCACTGAAGTCCCTCCCCTCTCCCTCTCCAGGCTCCACCCCCAAAATCTCAAGATATTTCCCAACTCGGAGTTGGCAACCCTAGTTGCCAGCTTCCTGGTGGGGCCTGTAGATCTCTAAGAATTACAGGTGGTCTCCAGACTACAGAGAAAAACAATCATGTTTTTTCATTAAAAAATTATTTGAGATGCCCTCCTCCCCCAATCCACTTAAGGGATGAAATATAGATGCATCAGATTAGAGCCATTAGCTTATTTGTGTACCAAACTTGATGAGACAAACACATTGATCACAGATCCATCAATGATTATTAGCCATGATAGCTAAATGGAGCCTCCAGGTACAGAGGCAATATACCTTTGCATTCCAATTTCTAGGAAGGAAGCAGTGAGTAAGAGCTGTAGATTGCATGCCGTACTTCCTAGCATCTTTTGGCTGTCTAGCTCTGGTAACAGGATGCTGGATTAGACATTAAAATTAGCTCTCTGATTGCTACTGGCAAGCAGAATTCAAGTTGAACTGGTGAGTGTTCGAGCATCCCTAGGCTGGACTAGATGGAGCTTTATCCAATTCTGACTTTTCTTGTGTCCTCCTTGGGGCAGAGTGGAACTGAATAGAGACTGAAGAGCACATTTATATAGATATATTCCTCCCTTCTCGTCCCATTTCCCTCTTGCTTCTGATTGGCTGAGCATACCAACAGGAAACGTGTGTGAGAATCATGACTCACTTGGGATGTATCCTGAGCTGAAAGAGTCAGTACCACCGCTTGGGTCTTCAGCAGAAACAGTCAGAGATCACGATGAAGATCTTCCCATGGGTTTTGCCGATGCTACTGTTAATATTTGTTGGTGGTAAGTCCTGAGTATTCCCTCTCCCATGGAATTTCTCCTCTCCGATAATTCAGAGTGTCTCGCATTTTGAGGAATCCTCTTTTTGCCCCATAACACTAAGTTCTGTAGAACATCATCGATATTCCTCCATATTAGTGGAAGTGTCTTCCAGGGATTTCCAAGACCCGTTCTGATGGGTAAGGGGAGAGATGATAGAGGTCTATAAAATTATGCATGGTGTGGAGAGAGTGGACAGGGGGAAGCTTTTCTCCCTCTCTCATAATACTAGAACACGGGGTCATCTGCTGAAGCTGGAGGGTGAGAGATTCAAAAGTGATAAAAAGAAGTATTTCTTCACACAACACATAGTTAAATTGTGGAACTCCCTGCCTCAGGATGTGGTGATGGCTGCCAACTTGGAAGGCTTGAAGAGGGGAGTGGACATGTTCATGGAGGAGAGGGCTCTTCATGGCTGCTAGTCAAAATGGATACAAGTCATGATGCAGACCTATTCTCTCCAGGATCAGAGGAGCATGCCTAATATATTAGGTGCTGTGGAACACAGGCAGGCTAATGCTGCTGCAGCCGTCTTGTTTGTGGGCTTCCTAGAGGCCCCTGGTTGGCCACTGTGTGAACAGACTGCTGGACTTGATGGGCCTTGGTCTGATCCAGCAGGGCTTTTCTTATGTTCTTAACACAGGCAGGCTAATGCTGCTGCAGTCATCTTGCTTGTGGGCTTCCTAGAGGCAACTGGTTGGCCACTGTGTGAACAGACTGCTGGACTTGATGGGCAGTGGTCTTATCCAGCATGGCTTTTCTTATGTCTTTCTGTATTTATGGTAGTTTGTTCAACATTGCTGTGAATTAACAGCCCGTCTTTCCCATGCAGGGGTCAGATGCCAAGTCCAGGTAAACCAGAGCCTGCTGGAGTTCACCAGGGAAGGAGGGAACTCCATCATCACCTGCAAGTATGAAACAAGCAATTTCTACAGTTTGCAATGGTACCGGCAGTTCCCGGGAGAGAGACCTACACACCTGCTCACATTACTGGGAAAGGAAGCAAAAGAGGAACCCCCATTCAGCGCCGAGCTCAAAAAAGACGAGAAGATGAGTCGTCTGCACATCTCAGGGGTCCGGCTCAGAGATGCGGCCACCTACTTTTGTGCTGTGGAAGCACAGTGAGGCGGGTGCATTGGAAGCCTGGGCAAGAACTCTGCAGTCTGAGTGAGAAGTTGACTTTTCAGATGACTGGCTGCTTTTTGCTTGGGATTCGGGTTTTGTACTCGGAATTCGTAAATCTGGTTTTAATCGGCCAGCAAAGAAAGAGGAACAGGGGCCCTTCCTTGAAATGAGATCTTTTTCAGGATGCTGAATTTGGTGCTCAGTGCTAGGTCTATTCTTGCAGAATCTGATAGCACACTACAGCATCCACGTATCCACTCCTAGGCACAGTATTCATATCGGTGCCTCTCTGCAATCGGCCCTTTTATTTTGCATGTAGACGTTACACATATACCCTCCCCATCCTTCTTGGCAGCCTTCTATTTTATTACTTATCTATTAAAAACCTCTCCATGCCGACTTTCCACCCAAATGGAGTCCCCACAGTGGTGAACCTCAAACTTGAATACATTTCAACATTACAAGCATTTAAAACAAAGAGTATACCAACCAATAAAATAATATAATAATTCAACAGAACAATAATTCTATTAAAAATCCAATAAAAAATGAACAGAGAACACTGAAAACCAGGGCCGGGGCCAGTCACAGTGGTTAAGGGTATGCCAAACTGAAAAAAGTCTTCGCCTGTGGGCCGAAGTTAACAATAGAAGGAGACACAAGAATCCCTCTGGGGAGGGCGTTCTAAGGTTTTGGTGCCAAGACTGAGAAGGCCTTGTCTTGGGTTGCCAGCCGTCTAGCCTCAGATGGTGGTGACAACCTAAGCAGGGCCTCTGAAGATGACAGGGTAGATTCTTATGGGAGAAGGCAGTCCTTAAGGTGTGTTGGCCCTGAACCATATAGAGCTTTAAAGGTCAAACACATCTTCACAAATGATGGTACAGGCAGATTGTTTCCTCTCTCTTTTAAATCCATATAGGGGGAAAAGCCCTATATGATCTGAGCCCTGACCTGGACAGCCCAGGCTAGCCTGATCTCGTCAGATCTTGGAAGCTAAGCAGGGCTGGCCCTGGTGAGCATTTGGATGGGAGACCACCAAGGATGTCCAGGCTTGCTAAGCAGAGGAAGGCAATGGCAAACCCCCTCTGTTCGTCTCTTGCCTTGAAAACCCTATGGGGTTGCCATAAGTCTGCTGAGACCTGACGGCACTTTACGCACTTGACACACATGTGATGTGATCCCAACAATTGAGTAGGGTTGCCAACCTCCAGGTACTAGCTGGAGATCTCCTGCTATTAGAACTGATCTCCAGCCGATCGAGGTCAGTTCCCCTGGAGAAAATGGACACTTTGGCCATTGGACTCTATGGCATTGAAGTCCCCTCCACTCCCCAAACTCCACCCTCCTCAGGCTCCACCCTGAAAACATCCTGCCGGTGGCAAAGAGGGACCTGGCAACCCTACATATGAAGCCAGCGTGGTGTAGCGGTCAGAGTGTTAGGATGGGTGGTGTGCGTTCGAATCCCCACTTTTCCATGGAAACTCTTTGGGTGATGTTGTGATGTTGGGGAAGTCACTCTCTCTCAGCATAACCTATGTCATAGGATAGTTGTTTGAGGACAAAATGAAGGAAGAGGGCTAGATGATGTCGGTCCCCAGTGGGGAAGGAATGTGGGGTGGAATTAAATAAATAAACGCCAAGTCTGACCAGTGCCCCATTTAGCTCAGTGCTGTGATCTCTTATTAGCAATGGCTCCCTACCAGGAGCCCCGTGGTGCAGAGTGTTAAGCTGCAGTACTGCAGTCCAAACTCTGCTCACAACCTGGGTTAGATCCCGGCAGAAGTTGGTTTCAGGTAGCCGGCTCAAGGTTGACTCAACCTTCCATCCTTCTGAGTTCGGTAAAATGAGTACCCAGCTTGATGGGGGTAAAGGGAAGATGACTGGGGAAGGCACTGGCAAACCACCCCACAAACAAAGTCTGCCTAGGAAATGTCGGGATGTGACGTCACCCCATGGGTCAGGAATGGCCTGGTGCTTGCACAGGGGACCTTTACCTTTTACATTTTACCCTACCAGAAGATGGTCTTTCCCATCTTCTTCAATGAAATCACAGATGCTAGGGGTGTAAAAAGCATGAGCTCTACCAAAGACCCCCAAATCCCCCCTCAAATCTTTTAGATATTTTCAGAAGTGGGCTCCATTCTTCAAATTCACCTGTAAAGAGACTTATTCAAAGTATAAGTAATAAACATTATTGTTTATTCCCTCCTTTAAAAAAAGAAGCAGATTTCACAGAGATTTGGAAGGCAAAACTATGAGAACATGACCTTTATATGAATGAAATTGCTGCCCTTTGCTCTGAAACTGGGGAGGGGCTGTGGCTCACTGGTAGAGCATCTGTTTGGCATGCAGAAGGTCCCAGGTTCAATCCCCGGCATCTCCAGTTAAAGGGCCTAGGCAAGGAGGTGATGTGAAAGACCTCTGCCTGAGACCCTGGAGAGCCGCTGCCGGTCTGAGTGGACAGTACTGTCTTTGATGGACAGGGTCTGATGGACAGAGGGTCCCTTCCCTCCCCTCCCCAGACCCCGCCCTCCTCATGCTCTCCAGGTACTTTCCAATCCGGAGGTGGCAACCCTAGGTATTGGTGGCCACCAACCTAGTTGGCTTTAAAAGGGGCTTCTTGGAGGAGGAGTCCATCAATGGCTGTTAGCCATGATGATTAAGTGGAACTTCCATGTTTCAAGGCAGTAACTCTCCAAACACTAGAGCAAAGGGAGGCTTTATACACTGTGCTTTGCTTATAGGCTGTAGTGTGATTGACTGTAGTGTGATACAGGTAGGGTTGCCAGGTCCGTCTTCGCCACCAGTGGGAGGTTTTTGGGGTGGAACCTGAGGAGGGCGGGGTTTCGGGAGGGGAAGGATTCAATGCCATAGAGTCCAATTGCCAAAGCAGCCATTTTCTCCAGGTGAACTGATCTCTATTGGCTGGAGATCAGCTATAATAGCAGGAGATCTCCAGCTACTACCTGGAGGCTGGAAACCCTAGATACAGGATGCTGGACCAGATGAACCCGTCTGATCTTGTTCAGCTGCTCTTGTTATTATGGGCTGGCTTTGGGGGGGCACGTCTCATTTTATTTATTAATTATTTGTATCCTGTTTTTCTCCCTAATCAGGACCCAGAGTCGCTGATCACATAATTGTCATCTTTGCCACTCAGTCCCCACAACAACGACCTTGTGAGGTAGGTTACAATGACATATTATTGCGATGGACCCAGGCTTACCCAGCAAGCTTCCAAGGCAGGAAAGTCATCCACTCCAGGTTGAGAAGTTGTTGGCAATCTGGGGGTGGAGCCTGGGGAGGGCAGGGTTTGGGGAAGGGAGGGAGCTCAGTAGAAGATAATACCCTAGAGTATACCCTCTGAAATGATTATTTTTCAAGGAGGACGGATTGCTGTAGTCTGGAGATCAGTTGTAATTTCAGAGATCTCCAGGCCCCACCTGGAGGTTGGCAAGCCCACATGGCAGAGTACGGCTTCAAATCAGGTCATCGCTAGGGGTGCCAACCTACAGGTGGCGAGTAATCAAAAACTGGCTCCAAGTGCACAAGGAAGGCAAGGAATCAAAATAATGCACTTGTACAGCTAACAATAAAAGCACAGACTCAAACTGGAATGCAATTAGGTCTATTCAAAAGAACAACCTCAATGATAAGAATAAATACGTGCTCAAGGAGCAAAAGACAAAAACCAATCAATATTCACAGTTACAATATCCCAAAGGTAAATGTAAGTATACAATTTCTCTAAAAGGTAAATAGAGGTATAATAAGCAAAAAGTCCAAACATCCAACTGGTAAGTATGCAAAGGCAACGGAGTAGTTATAAACCGCAATGGGCTTCCGGTAAAGTCCCCATTTCATATTCTTTTTTCAAGCTTCAAATGTATCCGTGTGCCAATAACCTAAAAGCCAAAAGAGAAAATGCAAAACCACCAATAATATATACTAAAATTACTGTTAAAGTCAATTGATTCATATTATATACATACCCTTATGGGAAAAGAAGCTTATAAGCTTGCAATTAAATATGGACAGCTTTGGTAAAGCGTCTAAAGTGACTTATGCTGAGTTACATTAATATAACATTCTCTTAATTCCACAGGTGTCATCAATTTGCAGTCAAGCTGGAGGTTACCGTATATACAGAAAAATAAGCACCATAACATTTTACAGAAAGCTAGAAAGGTCCATAAAGGAGTTTAAACCATTTGCAATAATAGTATCAAATAAAAAGATAAAGCGGGACTCTTGTTGTGACAATATTCTATCCATATCCTGGTTCTGAAAAGGTCTACCATGGTACTGCCATATCACAAAAAACTGCATTTCTGAGTCGGAATGTTTGAGATCCCTATAGTGCTCCGTGAGTGGAGCCTCTAAATTTAAATTTCTAATTCTAGACCTATGCTCCCCGATACGGAGTTTAATGTTATGGTGCTTATTTTTCTGTATATACGGTAACCTCCAGCTTGACTGCAAATTGATGACACCTGTGGAATTAAGAGAATGTTATATTAATGTAACTCAGCATAAGTCACTTTAGACGCTTTACCAAAGCTGTCCATATTTAATTGCAAGTTTATAAGCTTCTTTTCCCATAAGGGTATGTATATAATATGAATCAATTGACTTTAACAGTAATTTTAGTATATATTATTGGTGGTTTTGCATTTTCTCTTTTGGCTTTTAGGTTATTGGCACACGGATACATTTGAAGCTTGAAAAAAGAATATGAAATGGGGACTTTACCGGAAGCCCATTGCGGTTTATAACTACTCCGTTGCCTTTGCATACTTACCAGTTGGATGTTTGGACTTTTTGCTTATTATACCTCTATTTACCTTTTAGAGAAATTGTATACTTACATTTACCTTTGGGATATTGTAACTGTGAATATTGATTGGTTTTTGTCTTTTGCTCCTTGAGCACGTATTTATTCTTATCATTGAGGTTGTTCTTTTGAATAGACCTAATTGCATTCCAATTTGAGTCTGTGCTTTTATTGTTAGCTGTACAAGTGCATTATTTTGATTCCTAACCTACAGGTGGCGGCTGGAGGTCTCCTGCTATTACAACCGATCTCCAGGCGACAGAGATCAGTTCCCCTGGAGAAAATGGCTGTTTTGGCAATTGGACTCTATGGCAATAAAGTCCCTCCCACCTCCAAACCCCACCCTCCTCAGGCTCTACCCCCAAAATCTACAGGTATCTCCCAACCCTGAGCTGGTGACCCTAGCCATCCCAGGTCCTAGTCTGACATTCTAACCACTACGCTGCGCCATTTACATATTCCTCCTCCCCTGCATTGTAACCACATGAACCGAGCACAGCCTGCCATTTCCTTTGACTCCTAGAACAAGCCCACCCACAAGGTTGTGGTCTGTGCTTTTGTTCCACTCGGCTGCATAGAAGACAGAGGCTCCTCCATCACGCCTGTCACCCAAAAGATGAGGCTGCTGGTGACGAGGGTCGTGGCGCTGCTTCTGGCCATATCCGCAGGTATCTTGTGCCGCCCGACACATCAGTGCTGTTGGATCCCGTCAGGCAGGGCCCGGGGCTGCGCTGGATTTTCTGGGATGGGCAGACCAGTCTTATGGGTATTTATTCAGAAGTCTGTCCCAGAGAGTTCCACAGGATAGAAGCGAATCCTGTGCGATCCTATGCAAAGTAACTCCAGTCAAAACCCACTGAAACCAGCGAGATTAGACTGGAGTGAGTTTGTATAGCATAGCACTATGAATTACTATTGCTAAAGTCGGATTGATGGTTCTTTTGAAGATTTGATGGTTCTTTTAATCTGAGTACCTTCAGGGGTGATTTTTAATTTTCTTTCTTTCTTTCTTTCTTTCTTTCTTTCTTTCTTTCTTTCTTTCTTTCTTTCTTTCTTTCTTTCTTTCTTTCTTTCTTTCTCTCTCTCTCTCTCTCTCTCTCTCTCTCTCTCTCTCTCTCTCTCTCTCTCTCTCTCTCTCTCTCTCTCTCTCTCTCTCTTTCTCTCTCTCTTTTTTTTTTCTTTTCTTTTCTTTTCACTGCATTCCAGGTGTTTCTGGCCAGAAGGATCCTGTCTCTCAAGACCTCTCTGCTTCAGCCAAGGAGGGAGATCCCATCCAGCTCAATTGCTCTTATACAGGAACCGAGTACAGTCTGCAGTGGTACAAGCAATACCCCAGAGGCCGGCTTCACTCTCTGGCTTTATTGGCTTCATCAACCTCTAAGCGTTATGACTCGTACGTGATGAGTCTGGACACAAAGTCCAAAACCACCTCCTTATACCTGAACAGCACCCGGCTGGATGACTCTGCCATTTACTTTTGTGCCATGGGTCACAGTGGTACGCAGATGCATCCTGCTTATGACAAGAAAGGGTAGTAGTAGAGCCAGCAAAGGGGGAATAACGTTTTGCAGAGCTGGAAATCTGATGTATTTTCAGGGTTCAAACTCAACTTTTTGTACTTCGGACCTTTTCCAGTGTAACTTCATTTGTCATTTTTTCAACTTGCCAGACTTGATATATTTTTTACCTTGCTTGTCTGCACTCATAATAGGAATGGAGAACAAAAATCAAAACAGGCCAATTACGAATTCAGATTTATGCAAGCCAATTTTTGAAAGGTGGGTTTTATTGGAGATATCTACCCATATATTCATTCTAGAGTACTTTAACAGGACGTTGGACAGATTCATGGAGAATCATTGAACACATGAACAATTGAAAGCTGCCTTCTACTGAATCAGAACCTTGGTCCATCAAAGTCAGTATTGTCTACTCAGACTGGCAGCGGCTCTCCAGGGTCTCAGGCAGGGATTTTTCACATCACCTCCTTGTCTAGTCCCTTTAGCCGGAGATGCCGGGGATTGAACCTGGGACCTTCTGCATGCCAAGCAGAGGCTCTACCACTGAGCCATGGCCCCTCCCTATCTATCAGCAACAATTAGCCACAGCTTGTCCTATGGCATCCTTTCATCTGTCTTTACCTCTCTTCTCCTCGCGTTCCTTCCCTCTTGGTTTTGCCCGCCTCCCTTTTGAAGGACAGAGAAACTGACCTTTTTGTTCTGTTCCAGGCGTTTCAGGCCAGAAAGATTCCGTCTCCCAAGATTCATCTGCTTCAGCCAAGGAGGGAGAACCCATCCAACTCAACTGCTCCTATAATGGTACTCCAAACAGCATCCAGTGGTACAAACAATCGCCTGGTGGCCAGATTAGGAACATGGCCATACTGTTTAGAACTTCCTCTGAACCTCAAGGCAATTTTGTGGTGAGTCTGGACATGGCCAAGAAAACCAGCTCCTTCTACCTGAAGAGCACCCTGCTCAGCGATTCCGCCCTCTACTTCTGCACCATGAGTCACAGTGGTACACAGATGCATCCTGCCCATTGCAAAAAGCGTTAGCAGAGCTTGTAAGATGAAAGGAAGTTCTGCAGAGACTGAAAATGCGGCAGAATTTCAGAATCCAGATTCGGCGTTGTGGACATCTCGAAGTTCTCCCTTTGGAACTGACTTTGAAGGATGCTCAGGCTAAAACTCCTGAGGGATAATTTCCTAATTTCCTCCTGCGGGTTTTGGGGGGCCCTGGGTGGAGAGTAGGGTTGCCAAACTCCGTGTACTAGCTGGAGATCTCCTGCTAGTACAACTGATCTCCAGCCGATAGAGATCAGTTCACCTGGAGAAAATGGCCGCTTTGGCGATTGGACTCTATGGCGATGAAGTCCCTCCCCTTCCCAAACCCCGTCCTCCTCAGGCTCCACCCCAAATATCTCCTGCCGGTGGTGAAAAGGGACCTGGCACCAGGTCCTTCTTAAGTGGTCAGTCGTGCAGTGGTTAGAGTACCAGATCACCATACTAGCTATGGCACTCACTGGGTGACTTTGTCATCTGGACCTACCTCACAGGGCTATTGTGCAATTGATTTATGACGTAATAAAGAATTGTATTTGTATTATTGTGAGCACTGAGACGGGACTGATGGCCAAGCCAGCTAGTCTGAGCTTCTCGAATGAGGGTTGGATCAAAATGGATGGTTCGATCTCTTTCTTCTGAAATATGTCTCAGTTCCTTCAATAGGATAGATTGGGGAGATGCTTCTGAATGCTTTATAAAAAAGGGGATTGGGCACATGCACAGAGGATAGTTCTACCAATGGCAATCAGCCATAGTAGGTAAATGGAGCCTCCATGTTCAAATGCAGTGTATCTGCGCATACTAGTTGCCCAGGGTCAAACGATACAGGCCAAGTTCTTGCTTTCAATTTTGCCCATGGAGTTCACAAGAAAAATCTTGGAGGCCATGTCAGGAGACATCAAAACCACCAAACATGTATTGTCCACTGCTCATTCTATCATGAGGCCCGTATTAAATTCATTGCTCCCCTGATCAGTGAATTCCCCGATAAGCCAGTAGCATTCCTGACTAAGAGGCTCCTGATGGGTGAAACTCCATACTTTTCGCTCCCAACTGCCAAATTTTGTGCCATCGCAATTAAAACTCGCAAAAATAGAATGGAAAAAAATTACTAAACCTTGCTATACTTTTAGAAATATTAAGAAGTTAATTCTTGTGATTTGTTTTAATATCTTACATTTTAATATCAGTAGTCTTTTATCTAATTTTGAAATTTATATTAGTTTTGCAGTTTTATTAAGTCAGATGACTTTATGTATTAACTTTTGGCTGGTCAAACACACACACACACACACACACATCCATCCATCCATCCATCCATCCATCCATCCATCCATCCATCCATCCATCCATCCATCCATCCATCCATCCATCCATCTAGCCACAGTGGGAAACAGGATACTGTACTAGATTGGCTTTCACTCCAACCCAGGAAGGCTCTTCTTCTGTATCGATTGAAGAGGGTGGATCTGAATGAGCACAACACAGCGCAGCTCTTTTTATTGCCCCGCTCCTCCCCTTATCTTTTTTGCTCTATGTGGTAGAGAGATGCATGTTTCTGACTGGCTGGCTTCTGCAGCAAGAACAGCGTGAATCACCCCTCCAAAACTGTTTCCTGATCTACAGTGTTAAACGTTGATTATCACAAAGAGCTTCAGCACAAATAATCAAGGGCAGAGATGGAGATCTCTCACTGGGCGGTCCTGATTCTCCCCTCCATCTTTTTCTACGGTAGGTGCTGGGTATCTTCCCTTGCTCGTTTCTACTCCCTGCCCCTACCATTGTGTCCCTCTTAAAGGGACCCTAGATTTGATGCTACCATGTTCTAGAATCTTATGCCAATAAAGGAATGATGATGATACATGTTCTAGAGATTATAATGAACACGTCCAGAGTTTGGTTAGAAGGTCCATGTTAGGGAAAGGCAGTCCACCACTTCCTATACCTGTCCTCTGTGGCCCCATGGACAATTGATCTATAACTTAACCACACATTGAGAGCCAGCCTGGTGTAGTGGTTAAGAGCGGTGGCTTGGAGCAGTGGACTGTGATCTGGAGAAGCGGGTTCGATTCCCCACTCCTCCACATGAAGCCAGCTGGGTGACCTTGGGCTAGTCACAGTTCTATTAAGAGCTCTCTCAGCCCCACCTCCATCACAGGGTGTCTGTTGTGGGGAGGAGAAGGGAAGGTGATTGTAAGCAGTTTATTCTGCCTTAAGTGGTAGAGAAAGTCGGCATATAAAAACCAACTCTGCTTCTGCTTCTTCTGCTTCTTCATCTGCTTCTGCTTCTTCTTCTTCATCAACATCATCATCATTTCCATGCAGGCGTCAGGTGCCAAGTCCAAGTGAACCAAAGCCTGCTGGAGTTCACCAGGGAAGGAGGGAACTCCACCATCGCCTGCAAGTATGAAACAAGCTATTTCTACAGTTTGCAATGGTACCAGCAGTTCCCGGGAGAGAGACCTACACACCTGCTCACGTTAACGGGAAAGGAAGCAAAAAAGGAATGCCAATTCAGTGCTGAGCTCAAAAAAGACGAGAAGATGAGTCGTCTGCACATCTCAGGGGTCCAGCTCAGAGACGCAGCCACCTACCTCTGTGCTGTGGATGGAAGCACAGTGAGGCAGGTGCATTGGAAGCCTGGGCGAAAACTTTGCAGTATGAAAGAGAAATTAACTGGCACAATCCATCTCTAAAAAGGGCCAATGATTCCTGAGGTTTCTGTTGCTAGGTGGAATCTGCTCATTGGCTTTCTTGAAAAAGAAGCAACTGATCAAATATACAGTATATCTTATTATGTATCTTTTCTAATTATGTATCTTTTCTAATCTGGAGAACCGGGTTTGATTCCCCACTCCTCCACATGAGCTGTGGACTCTAATCTGATGAACTGGGTTGGTTTCTACACTCCTGCGCATAAAGCCAGCTGGGTGACCTTGGCCTAGTCACAGTTCTCTTAGAGCTCTCTCAGCCTCACCTGCCCCACAAGGTGATTGTAAGCCGGTTTGATTCTTCCTTAAGTGGTAGAGAAAATCAGCATATAACAACCAGCTCTTCTTCTTCCCATTTTAATTGCTTTCTTTCTTCTCAATTTTAATTGCTTGCTTTCTTCTCAAACGGGGTCATTAACATTTTGACCTTATCCCTTTTTTTTAAATGCAACAGTTGACCTGCCGATGATCTTTGAATTATCATGTCTCTTTCATTGGGCTAAGCTTAAAAAAACGTTATGCCAAAAAGCTCTAATGCGCAAAATAATCTCTTCCCTTTTCTGGAGTATCCTGAACAAAAAACATGCATATAATGGAAATGTACTAATTGGACAGAACATTTCTAAGTAAACACATAATTGATGACGGGCACCCGTTTTCTGGAAATAGGTACAGAAAACTGTAGTTGAGATATGGAAAACTGAATTTCTATATAAGCCAGATATTTTTATTACTTGATGTGAAAATGATTCATACAGAGTAGTATCAAATGTTGAATGTATTAGCTTTAGTGAGAATAAGGAGGCTGTATTAAAGCCCAATGTATAAAATCTTAGAGGTGTCCACAAGGGGGCGGCACTCTCACACCTGAAACCCATGGATGAGGTAGTTATTCAACAGGTCCTACAAATCTTTTCTCTTGCAAACTAGGGTTATTGATGCCTGGGAGATTTTGCCTTAGATTTGCCACTCTCTAGATGCACATTCCCCCCATCCAGATTCTCAAAACTCAAAAATAAGCCCCCATACAGAGTTTTGAGAATTCAGATGGGGAAAATGTGCATTGAGAGTGCGGCAAATCCAAGGCAAAACCTCCCGTGGATAAATGGCCTAGGTTTCAACAGTGCAGGAAGAAAAACAGGGATCTTCTGGGACTAGAGTTGCCAGGTCCCACTTTTCATGGTTGCCTTGGCTCTGGTGCAGCTTAGAAGATAATTAGGGTTGACAGCCCTGGGTTGGGATTATACCTGGAGATTTTTGGGGTGGAGCCTGAGGAGGGCAGGGTGTGGGGAGGGGAGGGACTTCAATGCCACAGAGTCCAATTGCCAAAGCGGCCATTTTCTCCAGGGGAACTGATCTCTATTGCCTGGAGACCTGTTGTAATAGCGGGAGATCTCCAGCTACTACCTGGAGGTTGGCAACCCTGTCTGGGACCCATGAAGACAATCCGCTTTCATTGGAAGAAAACAATACAGCTCCAGACTCAGGAAGCTGCCCATGATAATCTGCCCAGCAAGCATGTGGTACAGCCCTCTAGGGACTAAACCTCTCAGGACGCAGGAGGGGAATCATGTAACTGAATGCTTCCTCAAATGAAACAAACGTCCTTGACTGGAAAGCCATCACTACAGGGAGTAATGTTCTAGCCTACCCCTCACCAGGATATAGTCCTTTTCTATTTGTATATCTATGTATGTATGTATGTGCTGTCATGGGGAGGGGAGGGGCTGTGGCTCACTGGTAGAGCCTCTGCTTGGCATGCAGAAGGTCCCAAGGTTCAGTCCCCGGCATCTCCAGTTAGAGCACTGGTTCCCAACCAGGGGTCCGTGGACCCCCAGGGGTCCGCGAGAACTAAATTAAGGTCCGCGAAACAAAGTTATAAACCCATCATAAATTAATATTTTCAATTAAAAGTTCTCTATTATAAAATATATATTCAAATATTATTCTAATGTTTAACTAACAGTTATGATTAAAGTTTATTTTCAAATTCTCAGAATTTTTATTTTGAACCTTGGGGTCCCTGCACCGAACAAAAAAGTCCTAGTGGTCCCTGGTCAAAAAAAGGTTGGGAACCACTGAGTTAGAGGGACCGGGCAGGTAGGTGATGTGAAAGACCCCTGTCTGAGATCCTGGAGAGCTGCTGCCGGTCTGAGTAGACAATACTGACTTGGATGGACCAAGGGTCTGATTCAGTAGAAGGCAGTTTCCTGTGTTCATGTGTCCAATACTACGATTGGAATGATATAATTGAATGTGAATAAGTTTGAAAAATAATTTTTTTTTTAAACCACGACGATTCTGCTGTCTACCTCTGCCTCAGGCATCACAGCGCCGCTCAGACACATCCTGCCCACTGCAAAACGATTGCCGCTTGCATTGAGAAGGAAGAGTTGCAACCAAATGTTGCGCACGTTCAAATCTGGAATAATTAAAAAAAAAAGGAACTTTTGATCCGTGCGTGTTTTCAAAAGCCCCTTCTGAAATTTGACTTTGGCCATTTACGCAGGGCGGCTTATGGCATTCTCCTCTCCTCCGTTTTATGCCCACAACAACCCTGCAAGGTGGGTTAGGCTGAGACAGTGTGGCTGGCCCGGTTGGATTTAACGCTGGGCCTAGTTTGATTGGCGGGGGGCGGTCTTGTAATGTCTGTGTTATAATATTAATTTCGAATTAATATAACGCAGTGGGAGGCTGATAGTTCAAAGCAGCAGTTTATTGAGCTCAATAGACATACCGGATGAAACTGCCCTAATGCGCAGGACAGTCTTCCTACAGAACAAAGGATTGCTACCCCAGTTATAACTTCTGGTGAGGGATGTTCCAATTACGTCGACTTACTAAACATTGGTTGTCTGCCTTTCTTTAATTAACATAGTATATAGAGACTGGTAGAAGCTGTCTCTAAGCAAGCACTTGGTCTTGTGATTCCCATTCCTAACAGTGAAGGTAAGACACTGTTTTTCTCTACAGGGGAAAGCCTGTACCAGGCAACGTGTTCTGTTGGCCTCTTATAGTTATGGATGCCAACGTTCCCAAAGTTTCCATGTGTGGGTAGAATATATCTGCCTGATGCTATGCGCTATTCTTGAGCATAGCACCTCATGAACCTATGAATGTTTATACATATGAAAGAATATATGTTTTCCTATAAATGAAGTTTATAGGCACTTCAGTCTGAGCTCCTGTGGAGTCGGCCCCTCCCTTCAGGTGGCAGTTGGTTGTAACGGACACTTGCCAACTGTCAGATGCACTCAGAATTCAGAAGTCTCTCTGTATAACGGTGTTAGCTCTCTGCCTCACACCCAATGAAGTAGTAACAATGTTTCAGTTGACTATAAGACTAGTACAAGCCTCTTCAGGAGAGAACGTTGCTTATTTACAGAACCTTATAATCTTTTATTAAAACACAGTTTTCTTTTATCCTACATACGTGAGCTGTTTATATCCCTCCTGAAGTGCCAGCCTAAGAAGGTATTTTACCTATGGCACTGTGGAATGCCCCCCTGTGTGTATGAACAGAGGGCAAATACCCCAGAAAGCTTGGCTTTCCTCCGTTTCTCTGCCTGCTTGTTATTCAACAACGTCAGCATAAGCACATAAACCACTTTAATGTTGCAAAGCAAGGGACATTCGCTCCTCTCAGCTGTAGAGCTGGTTCAATCGAGAGTTGCTTGTCTATTGTTTGCTAAGATGACGCCGTGAGAACTGTCCTGCTGCATCGAAATGAAGATGCTCTGAACAGAATTGTATAAAGCTTACTGCCTGCAGAACGGAAAGTTTGATTTTTATTTTTGCAGTCTGACTCTGTGTGGGGTTGGAGAGATTTTCAATCCCAGCTTTGGTAACTGTTTAACTTTGTACTATTAAACAGAAAAGCTGTTAAATTAATTCCTGACCTCCAGTCGCTATCTTTTATCAGAGTCATTTAGATAGCATTTTTCTAGGCGCAACACTCCACTTACCTTTTGACTGTTTTTACTCTGCTGACTTACAAGGGTGGTGTATCCCACAACAAGTGAGTGCCGGGGTATTGCCCCACATAAGGAACTCGACTAACTTCCATTCCCCCCCCTCTACAGGCCCAAGGCCATCCGGTGAGCATCCATGGCACAAGTGGGGATTCGAACTCGGGTCTCCCAGATTCTAGTCCAACACTCTCAACCACTACACCACTTAGGGCGTATGGAAGGGGATGTCTTTTATGTTCACTTTTCCTCCCTTGCAGTTTTCCTTATGAAAATCAATCACTAAGATCAGGGCCGGATTTAGGTTTGATGAGGCCCTAAGCTATTGAAGGTAATGGGGCCCTTTGTATGTCCAGATAACAGGTACAACAGCTTGACCTACATTCAACTGTGCTGCACTGCGGTCTGCAGCTGCATGCTACATGTTGCCATGCAACCAGTCCATGCAGAATGTAGGCACCCTATGTATAGAAATGAGCAAACCAGTGATATTTTAGGGAGCAGGCTAGCAGGCGGGGCCCATTACTTACATCATAGGAGCCTACACAACACAAAACACTGTTGCTATATGTAGGTTTTATTTTATTTGTTTTTTATCTTCTATTTTGGAAATGTACATCCAGTTTTTTTTCCTTTACATTTTTTTGGGGGCCCCCAAGAGAGTGGGGCCCTAAGCTATAGCTTGTTTAGCTTATACGTAAATCCGGCACTGACTAAGATGATACTTGCCCTCCAGTGGACAATATAACCCCCCTCCTTTGCCCATTTCATGAAAAGAAGCCAGGAGATCCATCCCGGATCTCTGGCAGAACGTTCAGCTCGGTCCTGAGGTCTTGCCTCCTTTTTTCCACTAGGTGGCACAACAAAGCCTTCATGTCAGGTAAAGGCCCTTGCTCACCAGGGGAGGTTTTCTGAGTGGGTGAAGAGAGAACCACAAAAACCTCCACTTCTGACTTGCAGAGGAGAACAAAGAGCAGCACACACTAGTGAAGAATTTGTTAAGCTCGGCCACAACCTTGATTTCTCTCGTGCGTTGCAGAATCATCTTCTAGGAGGAACACAACCCAGGGAGCATCCGTGTCCTTCAGAATGTTCTCAAGAACCTGGCCAGCTCTGTGGAGGCACCTCTGTGGACTACTTTTCCTATGTAAGTGGAGAGATTAAGATATTAAGATATAGGAAAGAGAGGCCGGGCAGTTCCACTTCCCCCAAGCAGGTTTCCCTTTTCTTATTTGTTTGGGTTCTCTCTCTTGCTCCATCAATCCAACCACCAACTGCCACCAAGTATTATAGCTACTGCCGCTGCTGCTGCCACCAGGAGCAATAATTCTACCACGATTACTAATAGCAGCCCCACAAATAATGGTTTCGTTCACTGATTGCAATGGCTTGCTCTTTACATTGTGGTTTTTAATTGTAAGCCACCTCGAGCAGGACTCTGAGGAAGACGAAGAGTTGGTTTTTATACCGCAATTTTCTCTTATCTTTTAAGGAGTCTCAAACCGGCTTGCAATCTTCCTCCCTTCCTCTCCCCACAACAGACACCTTGTGAGGTAGGTGGGGCTGAGAGCTCTTAATAGAACTGTAACTTGCCCAAGGTCACTCAGCTGGCTTCATGTGGAGGAGTGGGGAAACAAACCAGTTCACCAGATTAGCGACCGCTGCTCATGTGGAGGAGTGGGGAACCAAACCCGGTTCTCCAGATCAGAGTCCACCGCTCCAAACAACCGCTCTTAACCACTACACCACGCTGGCTCTCCCAGCAGCCCCGGACTACCTTGGCAGCCTCCCATCCAGGTACTAACCAGGGCTGACCCTGCTTAGCTGCAGAGACTGGGCTAGCCAAGACCATCCCCGTCAACTTTTGTGCTCAGTATCGGGGCGGCGGGGGGGGGGGGATGAAAGATGGGAGCAGTTCATGAGAAAAAACAACAACAGGTAGGAACTCCTCAAGAAAAACGATGACAGTGGAAACGGTTTATTCCAGGTGTTGAAATCTATGGGGATGTTCATCAGCTTCCTGAAGTCTCTGTCTCTTTGGGAGGGACAGCCGAGATTGCCTGCAACCACACCTTCTCTGCATACAATACACTCTTCTGGTACAAGCACGTCCATGATACAGCCCCTTACTCGATCACCTCTAGTTACGTCGAAACAGTGAAAAGGGGACGGTTGACTATGGAGGTGGATAAGGCCAGCCTGTCTACAAAGCTCTCCATCAGCAAGGTGGAGATGGAAGATGCCGCCGTCTACTACTGTGCTGTGAGAGACACAGTGATGGGAAAGGGGAGGGGACCTGCACAGAAATCGGCAGGGGGAGCAGCTGAAGTCCTCATCTCTGAAGAAGAAGAAGAGTTGGTTTTTACACCCTGCTTTTCTCTACCTTAAGGACTCTCGAAGTGGCTTACAGTCAACTTCCCTTCCTTTCCCCCAACAGACACCTTGTGAGGCAGGTGGGGCTGAGAGAGTTCGGTGAGAACTGTGACTGGCCCAAGGTCACCCAGCAGGCTTCATGTGTAGGCAGTGGCGGACTGGCCATTGAGTCAGCTTGCCCGATGGCAAGTGGGCCCTGTGGGCCCCAGATGAAGTGGGCCCCCTTAAACACTGGACAATGTGTTAAAAATGTTAATGACCTTTCAGTAGCTTGAAAATATAATAGAAGTTCCAATACTATTACTGTATGCCACTAACATTTTAATTGTACCTTTTTCCCACTTAGGTCCTGGCAACCAATATTTTTAGACCCAGTCCGCCACTGTGTGTAGGAGTAGGGAAACCAACCCAGTTCACCAGATTAGCGTCTGCTGCTCATGTGGAGGAGTGGGGAACTAAACCCAGTTCTCCACATTAGATTCCACTGCTCTTAACCACTACACCATGCTGGAAGCTGGAAGCTGGCTAGATCCCACCCACTGTATCACACCCCCATCAAAAAATCTTATAGATATTATCTGAAATACAATCTCTCCAGAACATCCTTGTTCCTGCCTTTTATCATGTGACATCACTGAACATCAGTGGCTCGTTTTATCCTTGGTGAGACAGACAGAAGGAGCACTATCACATCAGCCATGGCTGAAATTCGCTCTCTCCATTCTCCATTTTCACTGTAAGTTTTAAAAAAAAGGAAAACTTGAGTAGGTCTTGGATATTGGGCTGAGGAAATACAGAGCCTTAAAAGGTTGAATACATTTTGCTTGAGGGTTGTTGTGCTCAATCAGTGGATGGATGGAGAGATGGAGAGAGGCATATCAAAATAGACGAACAGAGAGAATGACATGGGAGTATAAGGGAACTATATCTTGGGATCATGGGAAAGGCTAGTACATATCTATATGTGTGTGTGTGGAGGAAGAGATTTTTGAATCTCTGGAAAGAACAGCGACAGAAAGGAAAAACACACAATCTACATTAGCGAATAACATGCAAACTGTTTGAAAATGTTTAACTCCCACAATTCTTGGAGAGATTTGGAGAAGTATAAGAAATACATGATCTACCTGAGAATTAAAGAGAGACTGCATGATCCAATGAGTGTGTCCTATTATCCAACTGGCATATTATCCAACTGATATTCTATCTCCAACATCTAAACTTTCTACCATTAAAATTTATTTTCATGTTCGACAGACTTCCCAAACGATTCTCCTCCCCCAAAGAATGGCCATCATGAGGAAACTGCCTTTATTTGAAACCAACCTTTTCTTAAATCTTGTTTCTCTGCAGTCTGTTGCTCTGACTCTGAGGTCATTCAGAAGCCCACTTCGCAGGGAGTCTTGGAAGGAGACCTCTTCTCCACTACCTGCAGCTACTCCAGCTCCTATCGGACTTTCTTTTGGTACCACCAGCTGCCGGGATCAGCTCCATCCTATCTGTTCTCTGTAAATTCCAACAGCAACTTCACTCATGGACGCTTCATGGTAGAGAGTTTTGAGAACGGGAAGCAAAGACGCTTGTATCTCCCTGGCTCCCAGCTTCATGATTCAGGTGTCTACTTGTGTGCGGTGGAAGCACAGTGATACAGGAAGAGGGAGGACTACGACTATAACCCAGCCCCTTCTCAAGTTTTGTGAGATATTTCCTCAGCAATCATCTTCTCCTGAAATTATCGAACAACAGAAGTATAGGGTCCAGATCGCAGAAAGTGAAGGTATCGCTTTACTCTGCTCTGGTTAGACCTCCCCTAGAGTATTGTGTTCAGTTTTGGGCACCCCAATTTCAGAAAGATGTAGACAAGCTGGGACGTGTTCAGAGGAGGGCAATGAAGATGGTGAGGGGTCTGGAGACCAGGTCCTATGAGGAAAGGTTGAAGGAGCTGGGTATGTTTAGCCTGAAGAGGAGAAGACTGAGAGGGGATATGATAACCATCTTGAAGTACTTGAAGGGGTGTCATATAGAGGAGGGTGCCAAGTTGTTTTCTGTTGCCCCAGAAGGTCGGACCAGAATCAACGGGTTGAAATTAAATCAAAAGAGTTTCCATCTAGACATTAGGAAGAATTTTCTAACAGTTAGTGTGGTTCCTCAGTGGAACAGGCTTCCTTGGGAAGTGGTAAGCTCTCCTTCCCTGGAGGTTTTTAAGCAGAGGCTAGATGGCCATCCTGTCAGCAATGCTGATTCTATGACCTTAGGCAGTTCATGAGAGGGAGGGCATCTTGGCCATCTTCTGGGCATGGAATAGGGGTCGCTGGGGGTGTGTGGGGGAGATAGTTGTGAATTTTCTGCATTGTGCAGGGGGTTGGACTAGATGACCCTGGTGGTACCTTCCAACTCTATGATGATATCTGGACTTCACATCAAGCTTCAAATATGTGTAACTCCCCCTCTCCTTCTTGCTCACTCAACCTTTGAACCCATTCCCTGTCGCTGTCATGGTCAGATGCCTACAGATGTTGCTTCCCCTGCTGCTCCATCTTTGGTATGATACCTGGATGGAAATACTTGCATATGTAAATGAAATCAGAAATGGAAATACATGCATACCCTCCCTTATCCTATATATTTTAAGATTAAAAGATCAAATATGACTTCAGCGATTCTCACCAAAGCGTTTTCAGAAATGTTACGCAACCCACAACTGAGAAATCCAGCGGTGTTTTGGGTGTGGCTATCTCATATAGGCCCAATTATGTGAAACTCGATCTAAACCATTTAATTCAAATCAGTTGATTCTATGATGTAAACATATACCTGAGCTTCGAATTAACTCTCAGCAATGTTGCAAACCAGCGATATGTTTGTTCTTTTCTTTGCAAGATTTATTTCAGGGCCAGTTTCTAAAGATTCACAATGATCTTTCCCCTCTGGTATCTCGTTTTAAACATCTGAATTTTTTTTGGGGTGTGTGTGTGTATGGAGTTAGCACTGATCAAACTGTTGCTTGAGGATAAGGAGGCTGCCGTATCCCATGCAAAGGCAAAATTCTGCTTTTTAGCTATTAAGAAGAGAGACACACTCACACGTAAGGAGGTGGATTAATGGCCTTAGATACACAGTACTAACCTATATTGTAGCTGAGTTTCACAGAATTTACTTACGATAGCCATATAGCTACCCTTAGCTTATATATTCAATCAGGGTTTTTAGTTTTTGATTTCATTCAGTTTCCCCCCCTCTTTTTATAACTACTGACTGTAATTGGTATGTATGCTGGTCTTTGACTGTAACAATAAAGAACAAATTCCCTGTTTTAAAAACAAAACAAAACACAATGATCTTTCCCAAGGAGATGACAGTAAGATCTTTGCTGAAACGGTAAAATAAATTCTCAGGCCAGCTTTGTTCAATCATTGAAAATCTGGGTCTGCAAAATTTCAACTCTAGCTTCATTGAGGGCAGATGGAGGTCCTAGTGGATTTCAATGCTAAATGATTCAGGAGGATGAAAACCATGGTCCCAGTCTAGAGCAGACACTTTTATGTTCCTAAAAATCTAAATGTTGGGAGCTACATCCAGTCCTAGACCTAAAGCGTGGTGCCAGCATGGTGTAGTGATTAAGAGCGGTGGTTTGGAGTGGTGGATTCTGATTTGGAGAACTGGTTTGATTTCCCACTCCTCCACATGAGTGGTGGAGGCTAATCTGGCGAACTGGATTTGTTTCCCCACTCCTTAAGGTTTGATTCTGCCTTAAGTGGTAGAGAAAGTTGGCATATAAAAACCAACTCTTCTTCTTCTTCTTCTTCTTCTTCTTCTTCTTCTTCTTCTTCTTCTTCTTCTTCTTCTTCTTCTTCTTCTTCTTCTTCTTCTGTTCCGTGGCTATCAGCCACCAGGGGGAGATGTTCCTCGAGGCTTTCTCATCACCTGCCAAGTTCAGAATCTTAGCCCACAAGGAGATGCTGTCTGGTAACCACATCCTTCAGTCTACCGCTGCCCCTGCTTGGAGCGTAAAATATTTTTAAAAAGGTTACTTCAAAAGGGGATGGAGTCAACTGCAGTTTCCTTAAGTCTTCTCACACAGGAGGTGCCCTGTGAGAAGCCCAGACGCTGATCTGAACCGAATCCTTCCTGCTTATTTCTTCAATCCTTCCTGGGTCTCCATCTACAGCTGGGAAGACCATGGTCTTCTCTTGCGCCCTGGTTGTGTTCATCTTGTCAGGCTTAAGTAAGTGACTGTTTCGGTTTCCCTCCTTATGTGTATTCAGTATGTTGGGATACTCTCCAGATGGTCCAACGTGCATGCTTTATTTATAATTTAGGAGATTACGAGATCTTTTTGTTAGATTCCCACATGATATCAATGATATTGATGAACATGTATGAATTATGTTGATATGTATGTTTGTGCTGTCGAGTCGCAACCGACCTATGGAGACTCTAGTAAGGGTCTTTCAAACTAAGTGAGAAGCAGAGGTGGTTTGCCACTGCCTTCTTCTGCAGATGTCTATCCAAGTACCAATCCTGGTCGTCCCCTATCCAAGTACCAATCCTGTTTAGCCTTCAAGATTGGATGAGATTGGGTCATTTCATACCATTCCACATCCCAATAGTGTTGATACAGGATAGAAATTAGCACGGGGGACCGAGGAAAATAGTGATGAAAGGTTGCTTTCCCCTAACTTAAAAAAAGCTGCAAAAATAAACTAAGCCCTGGATTCATAAGACAATAGTGATATAACAAAATAGAAAACAGAAATAATAAAAAGAAATTACGAGGAGCTGAGCATTGCATCTATTCATCCACCCGACCATCTGATATACAACCTTCTGCCATTTTCTCTATAGAAGGGGCCATTGGACAGTCGGTGAACCAATCAGAAGGCACTGTGGTGGTCACCCAAGGCAACCCGATATTTCTCGAATGTAGCTATAAATCGTCTGTGCAAGTTTATCCATTCTGGTACATTCAAAGCCCCGGCCAACCTCCCAGGGTTTTCTTGAAGGATTTGGGCAAAGTCGGCTCCGAAGAAGGGGCTCTCCAGGGCTTTGAAGCTGACCATAATAAAAATCTGAAGACCTACCACATGAGGAAACCCGCCAGCCAGCTGAGAGACTCTGCCATCTACTTCTGTGCCGTGAGTGACACAGTGAGGTTGGCCAGAAGAGACGCAGAGCAAAAACATGCATGTATCAGATTGCAGGAGGAACGTTCACAACATATTCAGTGACTCGAAAAGTAATGCTGTTATTAACCAATTTGAAAGGGGGAAATAATAATTACTTGGGAGGTTTCTTTCAGCCACCCTTGCTGGCATCCAGTCTAATTTTCTACACATGCTGAAAGTCAGAGAGTTATAAAGAAGAATTCATCTGAGAAGAATTCTTCTGGAAAGTTCTCAGAAGTTCACTCAACCAGGAATGGCTCCAACATTTGATGGCCTTGGAACATCAAACCGGGTTTGATTCCCCACTCTTCCACATGAGCAGCGGAGGCTAATCTGGTGAACTAGATTTGTTTCCCCGCTCCTCCACATGAAGCCAGCTGGGTGACTTTGGACTAGTCACACTCTCTCAGCCCCACCTACCTCACAGGGTGTCTGTTGTGGGAAGGGAAGGTGACTGTAAGCCGGTTTGAGTCTCCCTTAAATGGTAGAGAAAGTTGGCATATAAAAAACCAACTCTTCTTCTTCTTCTTCTTCTTCTTCTTCTTCTTCTTCTTCTTCTTCTTCTTCTTCTTCTTCTTCTTCTTCTTCTTCTTCTTCTTCCAGCAGAAAACCTGGTTGGATCCCACCCATTAAAATATCTCCTTCTTATTTTTAGGAATAGACAGGATACAAAATGCCAACGACACTTATCACATTTGTGAAATGTCTACCTTATTCCCTTGTTTAACAATTTTGTCATAGGTATTCTGGGAAGAGCTCAGAAGATCAACCAGCCAGCAACAGCTACAGGCTTGGAGCGAACATCTTACAATCTTAGTTGTAATCTCTCTTCAGTTACCACTGAAAAGGTCCTGTGGTATCGGCAGCTTCCCAGCCGAGGACCTCAGTATATTACAGGGGTATATCCAGGCTACCAAGAAAAAAGTGTGGATCCAGACAGCACATTGGATTTTCCTAAAGACAAGAAATCCGCCACCCTCGTCCTTCACCACATCACACTGGCAGATGCTGCCATGTACTTCTGTGCTCTGAGTGATGCACAGTGGATAAGGGAGGGACTCTTGCTGTACGTTAACTCCACTCAAAGGGAGCAGGGGAGGTAGCCCAAAGAGGAGAAGGCTGAGCAAAAGCCAATAGGCAGACTGTAATATCTAAGCCTGACCTGCATGGCCCAGGCTAGCCCGAGCTCGTCAGTTCTCAGTAGCTGAGCAGGATCGGCCCTGGTTAGTACTTGGATGGGAGACCGCTGAGGAAGTTGAATTGTGGAACTCCCTGCCCCAGGATGTGGTGATGGCTGCCAACTTGGAAGGTTTGAAGAGGGAAGTGGACATGTTCATGGGGGATAGGGCTATCCATGGCTACTAGTCAAAATGGACACTAGTCATGATGCAGACCTATTCTCTATAGTATCAGAGGAGCATGCCTATTATATGAGGTGCTGTGGAAGAACACATGCAGGATGCTGCTGCAGTCGCCTTGTTTGTGGGCTTTGTAGGGGCACCTGGTTGGCCACTGTGTGAACGGACTGCTGGACTTGATGGACCTTGGTCTGATCCAGCATGACTTTTTTTATGTTCTTATGGAGGATGGGGCTATCCATGTCTAGGCTACTAGTCAAAATGAACACTAGCCATGATGCATACCTATTCTCTCCAGGATTAGAGGAGCATGCCTATTATATGAGGTGCTGTGGAACACAGGCAGGATAATGCTTCTTCAGTCGTCTTGCTTGTGGGCTTCCTAGAGGCTCCTGGTTGGCCACTGTGTGAACAGTCTGCTGGACTTGATGGGCCTCGGTCTGATCCAGGAGGGCTTTTCTTGTGCTCTTATGTTCTTATTGCTACACAGAGGCAGGCAATGGCAAACTACCTCTGAACGTCTCCTGCCTTAAAAACCCTGTGTAGTCCCCATGAGTTGGCTGTGACTTTACGGTACTTTCCACCTCTACCACCACCAGTGAATGTGAGCAGTGGGGTGCCTCAGGGATCTGTGTTGGGACCGGTGCTTTTCAACCTGTTCCTCAATGACCTGGAGTTGGGGTTAAACAGTGAAGTAGCCAAGTTTGCAGATGACACCAAATTATTTAGGGTGGTTAAAACAAAATCGGACTGTGAAGAGCTCCAGAAGGATCTCTGCGTACTGGAAGAATGGGCATTAAAATGGCAAATGAGATTCAATGTGAGCAAGTGTAAAGTGATGCATATTGGGACAAAAAATCCCAACTTCACATATACACTGATGGGATCTGTGCTGGCAACGACAGACCAAGAAAGGGATCTTGGGGTGGCAGTGGATAGCTCAATAAAGATGTCAACCCAGTGTGCGGCTGCTGTAAGAAAGGCAAATTCCATGCTGGCCATAATTAGACGAGGAATAGAGAATAAAACTGCTGATATCATACTGCCCTTGTACAAATCTATGGTGAGACCACACTTGGAATATTGTGTACAGTTCTGGTCACTACACCTAAAAAAGGATATTACAGAGCTTGAGAAGGTGCAGAAAAGAGCAACCAAAATGATTAAGGGAGTAGAGCAACTGTCCTATGGGGGACGGTTAGGACGCTTAGGGCTGTTTAGCTTGGAAAGAAGGCGGCTGAGGGGAGACATGATAGAGGTCTATAAAATTATGCATGGTTTGGAGAGAGTGGACTGGGAGACGTTTTTCTCCCTCTCCCATAATACTAGGACACGGGGTCATCTGCTAAAGCTGGAGAGCGAGAGATTCAAAACAGATAAAAGGAAATATTTTTTCACGCAACGCATAGTTAAATTGTGGAACTCCCTGCCCCAGGATGTGGTGATGGCTGCCAGCTTGGAGGGCTTTAAGAGGGGAGTGGACATATTTATGGAGGAGAGGGGTATTCATGACTATTCGTTAGAATGGATACTGGTCACGCTGCATACCTATTCTCTCTAGTATCAGAGGAGCATGCCTATTATTTTGGGTGCGGTGGAACACAGGCAGGATGGTGCTGCTGCAGTCGTCTTGTTTGTGGCTTCCTAAAGGCACCTGGTTGGCCACTGTGTGAACAGACTGCTGGACTTGATGGGCCTTGGTCTGATCCAGCAGGGCCCTTCTTTTTGTTCTTATGTTCTAATGCCACACTGATATTCCTTATTGCTTTAAAGGAAGGCATAATAAATTAAAACGATTTCAGACACAGTTGGATGTTTAACATAAACACATAGGCGTACTTAGTTTTGATTTTCCATATCTGTTTCAGGTGCTGTTAAATGAAACAATTCTGCCCCACAATTTAGCAAGTATATAAGCCCTGGTTAGTATTTGGATGGGAGACCACCAAGGAAGTCCAGGGTTGCTATACAGAGGAAGGCACTGGCAAACCATCTCTGTTAGTCTCTTGCCTTGAAAACCCCATAAGGGGTCGCCATAAGTCGGGTGCGACTTGACGGCACTTTACACACACATAAGCAGACAAATGTAATGTCTATCTTTCTCCACAAGATGGGACCATCAGTTCAACTGCCACATTCTTGGCCTCATAGGACTTAAAGCTTGATCTTATGACTCCTCATCAAAGACACTGTCTTTTCCATCCCCATCTAGAGTTGCCAAATCTAGGCGGGGAAATTCCTGGAGGTTTTGGGGGTGGAGCCTGAGGAGGGAAGGGGAGGGACCTCATCAGGGAAAAATGTCATGATGTCCATTGGCCACCCTCCAAAGCAACCATTTTCTCCAGGGGAACTGATCTCTGTCAACTGGAGAGGAGCTGTAATTTTCACAGATCTCCAGATCCTACCTGGAGGTTGGCAACCCCGATGAAGGGAAACAATTCCCTCCTCCCTTTCTTGTCCCCAGTGACAGGGACATGTGTTGATTTCCAAAGGATATTTTTTTAAAGAAAAGAACCCCAAAACTTTTGTTTCAGAAGCTCAAGACTATCTTATCTATTAGGGATGCCAGCCTCCAGGTGGGACCTGGGGATCCCCTGAAATTACAGCTCATCTCTAGATTACAGGCATCAATTCCCATGGAGAAAATGGCTGCTTTGGAGGGTGGACTATGGCATAGTACCCTACTAAGGTTCCTGTCCTCCCTAGGCTCCATCCCCAAATCTCCAGAGGTTTCCCAGCCTGGATCTGGCAACCCTACACTCCCCCAACCTTTGCTGGGGGCCAGAGGGGACCTGAGAACCCTATGACCCATGGATCCCTGACACTTAAAGGCATTGGCGGGGGCACCCAGGGTCCCAGGGGAGGGGCAGGGAAGACATTCTGGATGACACGTGGCCAGCCACCCACCTAGGGTTGCCAGCTTCAGGATGTGAAATACCAGAAGATTTGGGTTCATGATTTTGCCTTCAAGGGGACACAGATGCAGGGGCTGGGGTTCAGTGGTTGAGCATCTCCTTGGCATGCAGAGGGTCCCAGGTTCAATCCCTGGTGACTCTAGATAAAAGATCTGGTAGCAAGTGATGCGGAAGACCTCCATCTGAGACCCCCGGAGAGGTGCTGCCAGTCTGAGTAAACAGTAATGACCTCGATAGACCTGTGGCCTAGGCAGCTTTGTGTGAGAGCTATCAACCCCAGTCATACACCCACTACATTTGATGTCTGTTCTCCAGTTCCTCTTCCTCTACGCTCCCTCTTAAGCACCGAGTTAGCTCTTCAGCTGCAGAGAAGGGCAGGATCTTGACACACTGCCTCTCTCCCTCTCTCTCCCTCTCTCTCTCTCACACACACATATCATGAGAAAGAAAGATTCCACCTTGGGATTTCATAAAGATACAATTCCACACACCCCAAGGATGACCATCGCCTTAGCCTCGTTCATTTTGATGCTGTCCTCATTAGGTGGGTGGAATTATTTTCGGTGCTATTTAAACCTGTGCGTTCAGCAATTCTACACCATATCTGTTGGGATATCTCTTGGACTCATGCGCGCTCCAGAGGGCAGGCTGTGTGTTTTGGTTTTCCATCTCTGTCTGGAACCCAGGGACTGGACTCGACTGAAACCGTGGTCCCGTTTATGGAATTATAGCAGGAAACCTGCGCAGAGATCCGATCCTAACTTGCAGGCTGGCATTATCTAACTGCTGCGTTTGTGTTTTTATGTATGCATTTTTCCTTTTTGTTTTAAATTGTTTTTATGATTGTTTTCCAATGTTCTGCCTTTCGTTGTTAGCCGCCTCGGTGTCCCTGACTGGGCACAAAGGCAGAGGATAAATTCTGTAAATAAATAATAAATACGTCAGTCTTTGAGCATCCCTCCGCTCCACAGATTCGTGGTTTATTTTTACCCTCCTCTTGCCTTTTCCAGGGGTCCCATGCAAAGCTCAGATCAAGCAAGAACCTTTGGTGGTTGCATCCGATGGAAGAGAACTGAACCTTTCTTGTAGCCACAGCTCTGCTTCTAGTGAAACCATTTTTTGGTACCGGCAGTTCCCCAGCCAGGGCCCTCGCAGCATCGTCTGGGGATTCAACAAGCCAACAAAGAGTACGGATCCTCCGGGGATCTTACACATATCCAGCGATCGAAAGAGCAGCGTCTTCTCCTTCAACAAAGTGACTATGGAGGATTCTGCAGTGTACATTTGCGCTCTGAGTGACACAGTGCAACATCCTGGTGTTACCATTCAGCAATAAATGTTTCTCTCTTTGAACAGAAGTGATGGAGAGAACAAACAGGCTGCTACTTTCCGACGAGAGGAAAGATCTCAAGTTTTGTTTGGAATTTTTTTTTTTAAGATCACCAATAAACAACAGCCACACCAATTGAGTGAAGGGAAACCTTTCTCTGAACAAAAGTGATGAGGAGAAGAAACAGCCCACTATTTTCCAACTAGAGGAGGGGCTGTGGCTCAGTGGTACAGTATCTGCTTGGCTTGCAGAAGGTCCCAGGTTCAATCCCTGGCATCTCCAGTTAAAGGGACTAGGCAAGTATGTGATTTGAAAGACCTCTGCCTGAGACCCTGGAGAGCTGCTGCCGGTCTGAGTAGACTATACAGACTTTATTGGACCAAGGGTCTGATTCAGTAGAAGGCAGCTTCATGTGTTCATGTGTTCAACAAGAGGAAAGATTTGAAATTCCATTTGCAAATTTTTTTTTAGCCCATCATTGTTAAATATCAGTGGGACAAATCTGGCAAAGGGTGCTTTAATTCTCAAAAGCTTAGACCCTGGAAATCTTGTTACTCTTTAAGGGCTACCAGATTTGAATCTGGCTCTTCTACCACAGACCGACTCGGCTGTGGTAGAAACTGGAGAAATGACATTAATCTTATCTCATTTTTCCTAAACCCCAGAAATCCTTTTCCAGTTACTTTTGTCTTCTCATAATGTGACCAAAATACGATAGCCTCTGCGTAGTCATTTTAGCTTCTAGGGAGAGTTCAGGCTTGATTTGATCTAGATCCCACTAATTTGTCTATTTGGCAGTCCACAGTATCCATAAAACACCTCCAACACCACATTTCAAAGGAACCAACTTTCTTCCTGTCAGCTTTCTTCATTGTCCAACTTTCACAACCATACAAAGTAATGGGGGAAACTATGGCATGAATTAACTTGCTCTTCGTCTGGTCACTAGCGACATATCCTTGGTGGTGGTGGAAAGTGCCATTAAGTTATAGCTGATTTAGGGCAACCCTGTATTGTATACTCTGTAGGGGCCCTGGTTTGTTCATCAGGGATTTGTGTGATCTGTTTTCGATCGTGACAATCTGTATGAGCTGTCTTTTGTACTATGCCGAGTAAAGGTTATTGAATTGAATTGAATTGGCAACCCCGTAGGGTTTTCAAGGCAAGAGATGTTCGGAGGTGGTTTGCCACTGCCTGCCTCCGCATGGGCTGAGAGAGTTCTAAGAGAACTGTGACTGGCCCAAGGTCACCCAGCTGGCTTCATGTGGAGGAGTGGGGAATCAAACCTGCTGCTCTTAACTACTACACCACGCTGGCTGTCTTCACATCCTTACACTTAAGCATCTTTGCAACACAATGCATACTTATGACCACTAGGCGGCAGTACTGATATGATAGATTTTCATCCTCCACCTCTCTCCACTTTTCTTTCAGAGAAAGTAACACTGTAAATAATAAAAATAAAAATTAAGTTTCTCTGACCCTCACCTCCACTATCAACCACAACTGTGATGTTTGTTCCCCAGCATGTGATGCCTGACATACTTTAAGAATGGTTCTCAAATAAGAATAAGAATAATCATAGAATCATAGAGTTGGAAGGACCCATAGAGGCCATCTAGTCCAACCCCCTGCTTAACACAGGATCAGCCTAGAGCATCTCTGACAAGTGCTTGTCCAGCCTCTGCTTAAAGACTGCCAGGGAGGGGGAGCTCACCACCTCCCTAGGTAGCTCCCTAGGTAGAAGGTGGCTTTTATACCCGGTTTTCTCTACCTTTAAGGAGTCTCAAACCGGCTTACAATCACTTTCCCCTGCTCTATCCACAACAGACACCTTGTGAGTAGGGTTGCCAACTCCGGGTTGGGAAATACCTGGAAATTTTTTGGGGCAAAGCCTGTGGAGGACGGGGTTTGGGGAGGGGAGGGACTTCAATGCCAGAGAGTCCAATTGCCTAAGCGGCCATTTTCTCCAGGTGAACTGATCTCTATCAGCTGGAGATCAGTTGTAATAGGAGGAGATCCCCAGCTAACACCTGGAGGTTGGCAACCCTACTTGTGAGGTAGGTGAGCCTGAGAGAGTTCGGAGAGAACTGTGACTAGCTCAAGGTCACCCATCAGGCTTCATGTGGAGGAGTGGGGAAACCAACCCGGTTCACCAGATTAGAGTCCGCTGCTCCTATGGAGGAGTGAGGACTCAAACCCAGTTCTCCAGATTAGAGTTCACTTCTCTTAACCAATACACCACGCTGGTTCTCAAAGGTTGAATATCATTGACTCTTATTGGCTCTAAGGTGCTAGTGGAATGAAATCTAACTCTGCTACTGCACGCCAACATAACTACGCTCTGAAACGATTTTCCTTTACTCGTGGTTCATAAAAGTACCACTCGCTTTCAGAAGTGTACATAGGGTTGCCAACTGCCAGGTACTAGGTGGAGATCTGCTATTACAACTGATCTCCAGCCGATAGAGACCAGTTCACCTGGAGAAAATGGCTGCTTTGGCCATTGGACTCTATGGCATTGAAGTCCCTCGCCAAACCCCTCCCTCCTAGGATTCCACCCCAAAAACCTCCCGCCGGCAGCAAACAAGGACCTGGCAACCCTAAGTGTGCAGCTGAACCAGGAAAGGAAGCTGAGTTGCATCACTCCCAAAGCTCAAGTCTCTGTGTTGAGGACTAGAAAAGAAAACCACAAGAGGTTAAATGAAAGGCGGCAAGAGGAAACCAAATTGTTCCCAGGCACCTCTGGTTGGCTTTGCTGCAGAATGTGGGTTCTTATTCACCAGCCGGTAGAGACCTAAGAAGCATCAGTCCTCATGCGGAGGCCCAGTTCCAGCCCAGCCCAGTTTTGTATTGGTTTGATCCCGGCGTTTGGATTCCTCACCATGATCCCTGTGTCAGCACTAATTGTATTACTGGCTTTCATTTCAAGTAAGTAGCATTTTTTCTTCTCAAATTTCCACACATTTGGTGGCGGGCTTTTGCTCCCCAGGTATTCCCTTTTCATTCAGTGTTCTTTAGGGATCTGTCTCATGTGGATTTTCTCTGTCCTTGATAGGTCCTACAAAACCTTATGAGCTTCCTTTTCCAGCATAACCAATGAATTTACCTTTCAGACCAAAATATGATAGGGGTCCATGAGGTTTAAACCGAAGACACATACAAAAAGCACCAGTGGTTTTTTTTTTTTTTGTTTGTTTTGCTGTGGCTCAGTGGCAGAGCCTCTGCTTGGCATGCAGAAGGTCTCAGGTTCAATCCCCGGCATCTCCAGTTAAAGGCACTAGGCGAGTAGGTGATGTGAAAGACCTCTGCCTGAGACCTTGGAGAGCCGCTGCCGGTCTGAGTAGACAAGACTGACTTTGATGGACCAAGGGTCTGATTCAGCAGAAGGCAGCTTCATGTGTTCATGTGTCCTGTCGATGCCTCCCACTTGCCATTTTCCATTTGTCACTCACACGTTCTAGGGCCATCATCCACATGTTCTAGGGCCATCATCATCTAGGGCCATCATCCATGTTCTCTCTTGGGAACCTGGCCCAATCCTGCCCTGCCATTCTATCCAGCTGTTCTTATTTTACAAAAGGAAAAATGGCAGGAAAGAGAGTTGATGCCACTAGATGCATCTTCCTGTACTTTCTTTCATCTCCTACTATGGGAAACTTTATATGCAGGAATGTTTATACCATTCAGTTGATCTTTTCCCTCAATTTGTGATGTCTCTCTGTGTGTGGGAAAATATGACAGTCTGATCTTTTTTTCTTCCCTTAAGGGATTAATGGGGATTTGGTAACACAGACCAAAACCTCTCTTCTCATAAAGGAAGGAGAACCCTTGTTTATCAACTGTACTTATGAATATTCTGGATCGACTATGTACTGGTACATTCAACGCTCTAACAGCGAGGGGCCCCAGCAATTGTTGACCGAATATTCTGGAAAAGAGAATCACGGTAGCTTCTTTGCAGAACACCTCCGGGGCGGAAAATCCTTCCATTTGCAAAAAAGAGCCAGCGTATTGAATGACTCAGCCGCCTATTTCTGTGCCATGAGAGACACAGTGGAGGAAACTCCAGCAGTAGCTGCATGAAAACCACCAGCAGAGAGGAAGGACCGTACACATTTTTACAGACTAGAGAAAGAGTAGAGAAAATCTACCTGAGACAAACCACTATCAAACAAGTAATTCATAATAATTCAGGGTCGTCAAGTTGCAATTGACTTATGGAGACTCCTCCTCAGGGGTTTTCAAGGCAAGAGACGAGCAGAGATGGTTTGCCATTATAGCAACCCTGGACTTCCTCTGTGGTCTCCCATTCAAGTACTAATCAGGGCTGGCTCTCAAACAAATATAATAAGAAATCCTCCACACTTTTAAGCTTTGCATATCTGGGCAAAATCTTTTTGGGAGGTATAAACTGGGATTGTTCTGATGTTGGAAGCCCTTCAGAACTGAGCCCGGCTTTCAAATGGCTGAAGATTTCTTTTGCGTTGTCTCCTGATTTTTCATAGATTAGGTGTAACTCAGTTTTTATATTGTCCAGATCTGAATGCTTCAGCTTTTTGAAAAGACTAGAATTTTTTAACTGCTAACTGGAAAGGTCACATTTGTTCCTCAGTCCCTCATAGCGTACCCCACCCAACTTCAAATATCTTGCAAAGAAGAAGAAGAAATTTCCTTCAAACCAGAGCCTCATGCGTGCCTTCAGTAATCAAAATAGATTTCAATTAAGTAATAGGAGAATCTTTCTAATGGTAAAGGTTGTTCACAGTGGAACTGCCAGCCTCATGAAGTGGTTGACTTCATCACTGAAGGAAATATGTTATATGGTTGGATAGCTGCGCATTCCTGTGTTGAAAAAGGGGTTGGACTAGATGACCTCCGCAGTCTCTTCCAACTTTATTGCTCGAAAACTGATTAATCATTGAAAGCCTTAAACACAATTAATTTGCAATTAATTCGAGGCACTGATGTTGACCTTTAAAGTCTAGATGGTTTGGGACACACATACTTGAAGGACCTCCTACTCCCTTATGAAACCCAACCATTACAGTCATCTTCAGAGGCCCTGCTCCTGGTGCCCCCGCCTTCTCAGTTTGGGGTAGCAACCCAGGAGAGGGCCTTCTTGGTGGTGGCACCAAAGTTCTGGAACTCTCTCCCCAGGGGGATTCGTCTGTCCCCTTCTGTTGCTATCTCCCACCTGTGAGTGAAGAAGACTTCATGGCCAGCATTTTAATTGCTGTTTCTATGTCTTCTTATGGATTTTAGCTCCCTTTTTTAATTGTTTTAAAAAAGTGGGTTTTTGGGGTGTGTGCTGTTTTAATGGTATTTATGATGTGAGTTTTATTATGTACGTTTTAATTTGTTAGCCCCTTGGTGGCCCTTGTGAAGACAGAAAAATGTGATAATTTTGTAATTTTTGTTAAAAAACACACCAATGAATTAACATTCAAACTGATTTAAGTTTACATTTTGCAGGAACCGTTCAGGGAGACGACGTCTTCCAAACAGAAACTCATGTTGCCATCCAGGAGGGACAAGCTGTTTCGCTGCCATGCCGATACACAACGTCTTACACACCGAGCCTTTTCTGGTACGAACAACGCCCAAACCAAAACCCTCGGCTCTTGGTGTCCAGCTACGACGATCAGGACGAGGGGGTGAGGAAGAAGAAGAGGGGGTTCGCAGCTCACCTCGATAAGCAAAAGTCCTCCTTCAATCTGACGAAGGACTCCGGGGAGCTGAGAGACTCGGCTGTCTACTTCTGTGCCTTGCGTGACACCGTGACAAGGGTGACAGGAAGAGAGGGACAAAAACCCACCGAGAGGCAGAGCATAGAAGCCCTGCTCTAGAAAACACTGCTTGATGGCAGGCACCAATTCTCATCCACCAAATGCACTGAAAGGGCTTTGCTCTTCCGCCAAAGTCAAATGGACAATATCATCTGGTGGCTGGTAGTTTAGAACCTGTTCTTAAGAAATACGAATTGTTAACCGCCTAGAACACTGGTTCCCAACCAGGGGTCCGTGGACCCCCAGGGGTCCGCGAGATCTAAATTAAGGTTCGCGAAACAAAGTTATAAACCCATAATAAATTAATATTTTCAATTAAAAGTTCTCTATTATAAAAATATATATTCAAATATTATTCTAAGCTTAATGTTTAACTAACAGTTATGATTAAAGTTTATTTTCAGATTCTCGGAATTTTTATTTTGAACTTTGCGATCCCTGCACCGAACAAAAAAGTCCTAGTAGTCCCTGGTCAAAAAAAGGTTGGGAGCCACTGGCCTAGAAGCACCATTCAGTCCATCCCTGAGATTGTAAATGACCTCACCATGCTTACCTGTTCCCATTCTGTGGCCCGAGAATTCCACACAAATCAGTATTTGACCTGGGGTTGATTAAAAACTGAGATAAGTCTTCTAGATAGGGTTGCCAACCTCCAGCTGCTAGCTGGAGATCTCCTGCGATTACAACTGATCGCCAGCTGACAGAGATCAGTCCACTTGGAGAAAATGGCCGCATTGGCAATTGGACTCTATGGCCCTGAAGTCCCTCCCCTCTCCAAACCCCGCCCTCCTCAGGCTCTGCCCCCAAAACCTTCCGCCGGTGGCGAAGAGAGACCTGGAAACCCTACTTCTAGATCTCATCGACTGATATGTTTATATTTTTCAGCCACTAGAGGGCAACCCAGAACGTCAAATTACAGAGCTTGAGAAGGTGCAGAAAAGAGCAACCAAAATGATTTGGGGACTAGAGCAACTGTCCTATGGGGAGCGGTTAGGACGCTTAGGGCTGTTGAGCTTGGAAAGAAGGCGGCTGAGGGGAGACATGATAGAGGTCTATAAAATTATGCATGGTTTGGAGAGAGTGGACAGGGAGAAGTTGTTCTCCCTCTCCCATAATACTAGAACGTGGGGTCATCTGCTGAAGCTGGAGGGTGAGAGATTCAAAACAGATAAAAGGAAGTATTTTTTTCACGCAACGCATAGTTAAATTGTGGAACTCCCTGCCCCAGGATGTGGTGATGGCTGCCAGCTTGGAGGGCTTTAAGAGGGGAATGGACATATTCATGGAGGAAAGGGGTATTCATGGCTATTAGTTAGAATGGATATTGGTCATGCTGCATACCTATTCTCTCTAGTATCAGAGGAGCATGTCTATTATATCAGGTGCTTTAGAACACAGGCAGGATGGTGCTGCTGCAGTCGTCTTGTTTGGGGGCTTCCTAGAGGCACCTGGTTGGCCACTGTGTGAACAGACTGCTGGACTTGAAGGGCCTTGGTCTGATCCAGCAGGGCCTTTCTTATGTTCTTATGTTTGTTTGCCTTCCACAATACGGTCGCCAAGCACTCTGAGGATGGGGAATGAACTAGATCCATAATGGGAAGGCAACTGATGGCATTTGTCTGTGTTATTTGCAAGTAGAAGGGCTGAGGGGAGAACAGCTTCATTTCACACCACTGGAGAGCTTTACCTATCCCATGGATGTTGCACACTTAAAAAAAAAAGCCAGCTGTTTTGGAAATTGCCTTCTACTCTTGAAATCAGTTAATATTTCCCCTGGACACCATTTTCCACTTGTAAAGTAATGGATCAAGTGCATCAGCAAAACTTATTCAATTCTATATGTCATTAGGGTTGGCAGCATCTCACCCAACAGGCAGATTTCTTTCCTCGAATTCCTATAGGGCAAACATTAAAATTGGCTAAACTAGGGTAGCCATCTCCATCTGGAGATATTCTTGGCAATTTGGGATGGTGCCAGGGAAGGACAGAGCTTGGGGAGGGGAGGGCGCTCAAGGGGGACATGATGCCATAGAGTCCGCCTTCCAAAGCTGCCATTTTGTCCAGAGGAAGTGACCTCTGTAGTCTAGAGACCAGTTGGAATTCCAGGAGTTCTCCAGGATGGGTAGCCATGTTAGTCTGTCTGTAGCAAAGAGCAAAAGTCCAGTACTCCTTAAAGACTTCAAAATTTCTGGTAGGGCAAGAGCTTTCGTGAGTCACAGCTCACTTCTTCAGATAGTTCTCCAGACTGTACCTGGAGGTTGACAATCCTAGCTACGATCCAAGGACCCATGGTTTGGCTTTGTAAAAGCTTGATAATGGAACCTTCTTGGAGGACTGGATTCTATATTCCCTATGCCAATTCTTTGATTGCAGAGCATGAGGGTAGAAGGGCAGTATCTGTCCGGCACTGCCTATCACTCTCAAGATGGTTGCTGTTGGTGAAACCCATACAAAATGCTCACACTTCTCGAATGTAAACCCTGCATTTTCTGCCTGGATCTCCTTAATGGGGCAGCCTAGCATGAAGCAGAAATCCCTCAAGCAATTCAATTTGGGATATGGGTTCCATGGTATGAAGAAGAAGAGTTGGTTTTGATATGCTGACTTTCTCTACCACTTAAGGAAGAATCAAACTGGCTTACAATCACCTTCCCTTCCCCTCCCCACAACAGACACCTTGTGAGGTAGGTGGGGCTGAGAGAGCTTTAAGAGAACTGTGACTAGCCCAAGGTCACATAGCTGGCTTCATGTGGAGGAGTGGGGAAACCAACCTGGTTCACCGGATTAGAGTCCGTCATTCATGTGGAGGAGTGGGGAATCATACCCGGTTCTCCAGATTAGAGCCCACCTATCTTTAACCACCGCTCTTAACCACTACACCACACTGGCTCTCACCACCCACCTCTCATATATTTCATGCCAGAACAGTCTTGCTCCTGTCTGTGATCATGTGATGCCTCCGAACCTCAGGAAATCAGCCACTGTCAAGACGCAGAAGCTCAGTTTCTCATCTTTGGTGGTGAGCTGCAGAAGGAGAACCACCACATCAAGGCATGGCGATGACTTTCCTCCTCTTCATTCTTCATTTCTACTGTAAGTCCTTTCTGGGGAAATTCTGGGTGTTGTGATCTGAATAATGTGGCTTGAGAAAATATGAAAAAGGTGGGGGGGGATCAACAAATAAGATTGTTGCCTTCAAAACTAGGTGCCTAGGTTTGATTTCACTGCATAATCTGGATGAATCAACCCGCACCTGAATGTTACAATGGGTTAGTGGACAGTGTTACAGAAAGAAGAAAATATGCCTGTATAGTTTCAGCAGAGTCGCCATTTCGGTCCGCAGTAGAAGATCAAGGTTCAAGTCCAGTGGCACCTTAAAGACCCACAAAACTTCCAGGGTATAAGCTTTGGAGAGCCAAATCAACCTTCATCAGATACAAGATACTTGTATCTGACGAAGGGAGCTTTGAGTTAATATCCTGGAAAATCTTGTCGGTCTAAGGTGCTGCTGTTCTTAAATTTTACATGTCTATATATCAAAGAGCGAAATTATGCTCATGGGAATAGGCAGCCAGATGGGTGTCCATTGGGAGAGTAAGAACTTTTAATATCGGGGCAGGAAGACGGTGGCAGAAGAACAAAACAGATACCCTCCATGAATATTAAAAACATTTTTTGAAAATTGTTAGAGGTTCAAAGACATTTAAAGGGCCACTTGGAAGAAATGGTCCATATCAATAGGATGGGTGTTAATGAAATAACAAATAAATTAAAACAGGTCAACGAAATAAATATATCGCTTTCTGGGAAGCGGATACTACATTATCTGCTATCAAATAGTTCAGTGAATTGCATGAGAGATGTGGCAACTTTTCTCTTTATAGTGTCAAGAAAAAATTAGTTTCATTCCCCCCCCCCCCTTTTAAAGCGTGAAATGGCAGACAAATAGCCAATGGCTGTTACATCTAGGGAGAGGAAAACAGACAGCTTCATTGAAGGACGTTGGTTTCTAATTCCATCCTAAAACTATATACATTTTATTCAGTTCTTGCACATACAATTGGTGCAGACAGAATTTTGTTTCTGGTGAGTTACCAAATCCGATGTTTTCCCTTTCAGAAAGAATAGACATGTTGTAGAAACTGACCTCCTCATTGTCAAACAAGCCCTAATTTATATCTTGTTTTCCCCCAGTCTGGAGCTCGGAGTCTCAGGTGACCCAGATGCCCTTATCACAGAACATCTGGGAGGGGGACCCATTCACCATCACCTGTGACTTCCCTGCTGGCTACGCGACTTTCTTTTGGTATTTCCAGTGGCCTGGATCAGCTCCAACACTTCTGTTGCACATAACTTCTAAGGCTAATGTCACCGAAGGGAGCTTCCTAGCAGAGCGTTTGGATAATGGGAAGCAAGGCCTCCTGCATCTCTCTGGCTCTCGACTTAACGACTCAGGCATGTACTTCTGTGCAGCTTCAACACAATGATGCAGGAAGAGGGACGACCACAAGCATAACCTCGGGGCTTTTCAGCCTTGACGTGCTACTGACTCAGAAATACAGTTCTCTTGAATCAAGCAGCTTGACAGGGCTGGTTAATTCCTTGAACCCCCCACTGGAGCTAGGATCTCTTGGCTTCTCATCAAACACATGTTCAACCTACACAGTTTCATAGGGGAGCCAAACTCTGGGTGGGTCCTGGTGTTCTCCTGGAATTATATCTGATCTCCAGACTGCAGAGACTGTCTCCCATGAGAAAATGGAAGATTCAATGACTCAGTGACATCACATTCATGCTGAGCTCCTTCCCCTCCCCAGGTTCTGTCTCTAGGAACTTCCCAGCCCAGAGCTGGCAACCCTAAAGCATACTAGACATCACACTATTTGAGACTGTTGAGTTAGATTGCCAACATCTATGTAGGGGCTAGAAATCTGGAATCACAACTGATCTCCAGACAACAGAATGAGTTTCCCTGGAGAATGTGGCAGCTTCGGAGGGCAGACTTTATGGTATACCATAGAGTCTAGGTGATATCCATCTCCAAATTCCTCCCTCCACAAGCACCACCCCCGAATCTCCAGGAATTTCCCAGAACAGAGTTGACAGCCCTATGCTTGCGACAATGGTTGTGGCCCCAAACATTCATACCTTCACTCTAAAGAGTGGCTGTTGACCTCTCTGAGTAGGGTTGCCAACCTCCAGGTAGTGACAGGAGATCTCCTACTATTACAGCTGATCTCCAGCTGATAGAGATCAGTTCCCCTGGAGAAAATGGCCACTTTCGCAATTGGACTCTATGGCATTGAAGTCCTTCCCCTCCCCAAATTCCGCCCCTCTCAGGCTCTGCCCCCAAAATCTCCCGTATTTCTCAACCCAGAGCTGCAAACCCTATCTCTGAGTTTAATAAGAAAATGGTCATTGCCTTTCTTTCTACTCTTAGGTCCACGCAGTTTTCAAATTTTACTGCTCCTTCCGTCTGAATAGTTCTGAAATCCAGGTAAAAATGAAATTCAACCCTGATAAAGGAAGGAAGATTCTGAGAGTCTGTAAGGGTTCATATCTACACTCAAAACTTTTATCACCTTTTCAGGTTGCTTTCCTTCAAAAGATCATGGGGACTGGAGTTCAGTGGAATTGCTGAAAATTCGCTGGTAGAAAGCTTAGTCTCCCCACTGCATAGAACAGGGGTGACAAACATACGGCCCAGGGGTTGGATGCGGCCTCTTTGGAGCTTTTATCTGGCCCACAAGCCAGCTGAGGTAGTCCCGATCTGGGCTGGCGAGGCATGGCCCGGCTCGACCAAATGACATTTATGTTATATCCAGCCCTCATAACAAATGAGTTCGACACCCCTGGCATATTACCCCAGGAGTTCTCCAGCACTACCTGATAGAGAGGGAAATATTAAGATCATAGCAATATATTATTACATTTTTATCCTTCCCTTCTTAGACAGTCCATGTGTCCTCACATTAACCCTGTGAAGTAAGTTAGGCTGAGAAAGGAGTTTCATAGAATCATAGAGTTGGCAGGGACCACCAGGGTCATCTAGTCCAACGCCCTGCACAATGCAGGACATTCACAACTACTTCCCCCCCCACACACACCAGTGACCCCTACTCCATGCCCAGAAGATGGCCAAGATGCCCTCCCTCTCATGAACTGCCTAAGGTCATAGAATCAGCATTGCTGACAGATGGCCATCTAGCTTCTGCTTAAAACCCCCCAGGGAAAGAGCACTTACCGCTTCTTGAGGAAGCCTGTTCCACTGAGGAACCGCATTACCTGTTAGAAAATTCTTCCTAATGTCTAGAAGGAAACTCTTTTGATTTAATTTCAACCTGTTGGTTCTGGTCCGACCTTCTGGGGCAACAGAAAACAACTCTGCGCCATCCTCCATATGACAACCCTTCAAGTACTTGAAGATGGTTATCATATCTCCTCTCAGTCTCCTCCTCTCATGACAAGGCTAGGATTGTAACCCCAGTTCCCTGACCCTGACCATTCCAACATGACATTACAGTGATTCCGTACAATCTGCAAGGGTTAAAATCCCGTTTAATTTGGCTACAGATTTTTGCCAGTTTGTTTGACGAGGCAACTGGGAATGGGTGAGAAAGCTGAGCCATTTCCCTTATAGTTATCTCTTGCTGCTACCTGGCTTTTGACCACCAGGTGAAGACGTTGAGCACATTCTACTCCGACTTCATCCTAGCTAAAGTCACATTTCAACCCTTGATATTTCTAGAACACACAGGGCTGCTAACCACATCCTTTGGTCTACCACCCTTCTGCTTGGAAATTCAAGATTTTTTAAAAAAAAATACTTATGAGAGGAACCAGTCAGCTACATTTCAATACCTTTTCTCACACCGCGGACTGAGCAGCACAAAGCTGAGAAGCTGAACCAAATGCCTTCATTTATTGTCTCTTAGGTCTGCACCTCCTTGAAGAAGAAAGAAGATGTCTCTCCCATGGGCTTGTTCCATATTAATCGTGGCATTCTTAAGTGAGTAATGATCAATTGATTCTCCTCTGTATCTTGATGTTTCCCCGCCTGTGTGTCTCTCTCCCCCCCCCCACAATTTTGGGGGACATTTTAGACTGCTGCAGGACAGGGGAGATAGGAAAATGGTGTTTTAATTAGCAGAAGTCATTACATTCAAGTAAATATATTTTCGGGATCCAACCCATGTCGTCCCCCCCCAAAAAAAAACTAAATTAGCATGGATTTTGCAAGGAGATACTGAAGTTAATATGTGGAAGAAATTCATTTCTTGATTGAAGTTGTTCACAAGAAAGTAGGAGCCTCAGAACAAGTATGGGGGTGACCATCCAGTTACCCACCTGTATCTCTAATATCTGCCTGGCGTTTTCTTCTCCACAGAACAGACCATTGGATTGTCAGTGAAACAACCAGAAGGTACCGTGACGGTCCCCCAAGGCGACCCGATACTTCTCGAATGTAGCTATGATGAATCCTCGCTTTCTCAGTACTATTCATTCTGGTACGTTCAGCATCCCGGCCAACCTCCCAAGCTTCTCTTGAGGGATCTTGGCAAATCTGAAGAGGGGATTCGTCAAGGTTTCGAAGCCGACCACGTTAAAAAGAATAAGACCTACCACATGAGGAAACCCACCAGCCAGCTGAGCGACTCTGCTGTCTATTTCTGTGCCGTGAGTGACACAGTGAGGTTGGCCAGAAGGGAAGCCGAGCAAAAACATTCAGGGAAGGGGGGAAATGCAGAGTGGACCATTCACAAGATAGTAAGGCTGTACTATACATATTTACTTGGACTCAATATCTTAATCACTTAATTTCAATTGGAATCCAGTGGGAGCAAACATGTGAAGTTAGGATACATGGTATTGCTATCCGCCAATCTGAGAAGGAGGAGGAGGAGGAGGAGGAGGAGAAGGAGAAGAAGAAGAATGTCCCCCAGAAGATGCTGGTGGGGTGTCAGGGGCACCAAATGGTAGCAGTCTAGGGTTGCCCACCTCCATATCAGGCCTGAAGATCTCCCAGTATTACAATTGATCTTCAGACAAAAGAGACCAGTTCCCTGGAGAAAATGGATCCTTTAGGGTGGGTTCTATGGCATTGTAGGGTGGGTTCTATGGCATTGTAGCTTCGGAGGTTCCCCCCCATCCCTGAACCCTATGCTTCCTCGGCTCCACCCTCTAAATCTCCAGAAATTTCCCAACCAGGAGTTGGCAACCCTATTCTGCAGGGAGGGGGCAATTTCACCCATCACTACCACATCTTGAAGGGAGGACAAACACCCAGAGAAGCAGCGGCAGAAAGCCCTCGAGGCTGAGAAGACTGAAACATTTGCCGTGTCCTCCAGCTCTGCTAGTATTTCTAATGTGCCATATGTTGGATGAATGTTGTAAGGGGTCGTAAGCGCCATATATAGAAAGGTGAGGTTAAAAAAATCTTACAAATAAATAAAATATGTTCCCCATGTCCAGGAAATCCCAAATGAGGGTGTCATCTTCAGCTCTTTCCTTTCTGTTCATATATACAAACAATTGCCAAATTATATTGCTTCTTCCATGCAAACATTTCAGATTTCATACATGTGAAGACCTGAACACATTAAGAAGTTGTCTTACTCTGAGACAGGCCCTTGATCTATCAAATTCAGTCTTGTCTACCCATACTGACAGTGGCAATCCAGGGTTTCAGGCAATCCAAGATATTTCACATTGTCCACTACCTGATCTTTTTAAAATGGAAATGCCGGGAGTTGAAACTGGACTTTCCATTTTTAAACTTCTCCGTCTCAATCCCCAGGATTCTTTAACAACAGCGCAACAAGCCGTAGATACATAATAGGGCTTGCTAAACTCTTCAGAGGTGCAGCTGTTTCGATAAAGTTGGGACAAACATCATGAATTTCCTGCATAACAAACCATTTTGGATCTGAACTTTGCTCCAGAAGGTCAGACCAGAACCAACGGGTTGAAATTAAATCAAAAGAGTTTCCGTCTAGATGTTAGGAAGAATTTTCTAACAGTTAGTGTGGTTCCTCAGTGGAACAGGCTTCCTCAGGAGGTGGTGTGCTCTCCGTCCCTGGAGGTTTTTAAGCAGAGGGCTAGATGGTCATCTGTCAGCAATGCTGATTCTATGACCTTAGGCAGATCATGAGAGGGAGGGCACCTTGGCCATCTTCTGGGCATGAAATGTGTGTCACTGGGGGCGTGTGTGTGTGTGTGGGGGAGGTAGTTGTGAATGTCCTGCATTGTGCAGGGGGCTGAACTAGATGACCCTGGTGGTCCCTTCCAACTCTATGATTCTATGAACTGCCTCGCTGTAGTTTGTCATGCCAGCACTGAGCCCTAGATGGCACTATATAGCCTTCCCATCTCAGCTGAAGAGCATCATTCACCAGCTGAAACATCTCTGAGCAACTGAAGCCAACTACCGAGGCTGAATATTCTGACTTGCAGATGAGAATGACGAGCGACACAGACAAGTGGAGAATCCACTGAGCTCGGGAAGGAGCAACCGTTGTTTCTGTTCCAGAACAGCCTGTTAGAAGTAGTACATACCAGTTGGAGAGTCCATGACCTTCAGAATGATCTCAACTACTTGGCTAGCAGCCTGGACACATGTCTTTGGACTACTTTTCCTATGTAAGTGGCGCAATCCCTAGAAAATCTCAGTGGCTGTACAATCACGTTCCTATTCCTCACCCAGTCTGTCTCTATTTTATACTGTCTGTCTGTCTGTTTCCCTGTTTGTGTCCGTCCATCCATCCATCCATCCATCCATCCATCCATCCATCCATCAGATAGTCTGGTGGTCTATCTATGTATCTGTCTTTCTATCTTGTGATTTATCTGTTGGCCTGTCTGTCGATCTATCTGCCTTCATGTCCGTCCATCCATCAGTCGGTTTATCTATGTGTCTGTATGTCCATCGGCCTGTTGATGTGTCTGTTGATCTTGTCTGTTGATCTGTCTGCCTGTGTGTCAATCTGTCCATCAGTCGATCAGTCAGTGTATCTGTGTGTCTGTATGTCCATCTTTCTGTTGATCTGTCTGCTGGTATTTCTGACTGTCTGTCTGCTTCATGTTCATACAAGGAGCTCAGAGAGCCATGTTTGGTTTCCCCTTCCTCCAATACAGTAACCCTGTGAGACAGATTACGCTGAAAGAGTTGGACTGGCCAAAGGTCACCCAGGGACTTTTTAAAATGCGTGAACAGGCCTTTGAATCCGAGTCTTCTTAATCCTCATTCAACCAGTACACCACACTGGCAACTAGTAGTAGCTGTTTTACTGCAAGTTCTATTGCTATTTCTGTTGTTGCTACTAGCACCATCACCACCAGTAGAAAAGGAAAAATCATGCTCATATAGCATTGGGTGCATGACAGAAATCTTGCAGGTAGGACTGCTGCTTCTATTACCAGCCTATTGACTAAGTATTAATTGCAATTAATTTTGTTAATAAGCCAACATGACCATTAAAGTACAAGATGAATAAATAGAGAAGGGGAAATGGAGAGAGGTGGAAAGAAACCAAGAATACTGGTTAAATGGCCAAGAGGGGTAAACTGCTTTCTAAGAAAGGGAGATGGCTGAAGGAAAAGGGGAGTTTTCAAGGGGGGAAATGGGTAAACTGCAAGAGAAAAATGATGGAGAGGTTGCTGATTTATTCCAGGTCGTGAAATCCATGGGGATATTTCTCAGCCTCCCGAAGTCCACGTCTCCCTTGGAACAGTGGGCCAGATCCACTGCAAACATGGCATTTCTACATATGACGGAATCTTCTGGTACAAACAGAGGCAGGGCGCACCTCCTCAGGTAGTAATCAACGGTTATTCTACTAAGAAAGAGGGACAGTTCACGATGGAGGTGGACAAGGCCAGCCTATCTACCAAGCTCTCCATCAGTGAAGTGGAGATGGAAGATGCCCTCATCTACTACTGTGCTGTGAGAGACACAGTGGTGATAAAGGCAAGGGGACCTGAACAGAAACCAACAGGGGAGTGGCTTAAGTCCTCTGAGCTGTAGGTTTGTTCTTTGCTGGAGATTCATTTCAGGGACACCACCCTGCTTCTCACATAGATGATGAACAGGTTAAGAACACGAGGACATAAGAAATGCCATGCTGGATCAGACCAAGGCCCATCAAGTCCAGCAGTCTGTTCACACAGTGGCCAACCAGGGGCCTCTAGGAAGCCCACAAACAAGATGACTGCAGTAGCATTATCTTGCCTTTGTTCCACAGCACCTAATATATTAGGCAAGTTCCTCTGATCCTGAAGCGAATAGGTCTGCATCATGACTAGTATCCATTTTGACTAGTAGTCATGGATAGCCCTATCCTCCATGAACATGTCCTTATATCAACCTCACAGGAAAATCAGTAACTCTCGATTTTGGAAAAGGCATCCAAGCTGAGTTACAAGAAGGGAGAGTTCTCTGGTGCAAATGGTTCTTTTGAACATGTGGAGGCTGAACATCTAAAATACGGGCTTTCATCTTTTAATTCTGTGGCCTCTTCCTCATCGCTGTCATGAGGATTTCCATCACAAGATGGAGATGTTGCATAAATTTGACTCCCATTTAGCCAGATGTCAGAGTGCAATTTTTCTAAAGCTCTCGTGGAGATCCAACTGCTAACCACATCCTGTGGTTTATCATTTCTCTTCTTTGTAAATGTACACAAAGGGGAAGGATTCAACTGCATTCTTCTCCTAAGGTAGTTTGAGCACCTCAAAGCCCAGAAGCTTTTGCTGGTGGAGCAACAATAACAGCCAGACACTGTCCTTCAGTGTTACTCCTCTGAAGATGCCTGCCACAGCTGCAGGCGAAACGTCAGGAAAGAAAATACCAAGACCACGATTACACAGCCCAGATAACCTACAAGAACCAATAACAGCCACCATTCATTGACTAAAGCAGGAGGATGTTTTTCCTTTAAATCTTGGCTGTGGTAATCGTGGTGGTCTTAAGTAAGTCCTGATTGATTCATTCTTACTCTTGCCCTAAGGTCCCTTTAGCTACATGGGTATCTCTGTGCTCAAGATCCTCTAATCTGCATGTTTAATATTTCTGCTTAATTAATAAACTGCCATCAAGTCGCAGCCAACTTATGGAGACCCCTCATGGTGTTTTCAGGACAATGGACAAACAGAGGTGGTTTGTCATTGCCATTGTCTTCCTCTGCATAGCAACCTTCATTTTCTTTGGCGGTCTCCCACCCAAGCATTAACCATGCCTGATCCTGCTTAGCTTTACAAGCTCTACTCTTCTCGGGCTGGTCTAGGCTATTCATTCTGCTAATCTTTCTACTGCCTCCGTGGAAACAGTGTAGGCATTTCCACTCAAGTAATTTAAAGGATCTTTGAGATTCTTACATGAAGTTTGTGAGCAAGTGTTGATGCAAGGCAGACAGACGAAGCGGGACAATTTAAAGCCTAACATATTTTATACCCTAGATCAGTTTTACCTTTGTATTCTGAGACAGCAATCCTCAGCAGGTCTATTCAGTATCCTACTCAAATCTATTCAGTGGGGTTTAGTTCCAAGAAAGTGTTCTTTGGATAGCACATTGAAAGCAGAAAAGACAAGGAATAGAAATCAATCTGATCAAACTAGTATGTTTTATTAAAGGCTCATTTAGTGTCCTGTGTGAAAATCTTCTGGGTGTCACTAGGGTGACTGACTGTAACCGAAGTCCTGCACCTTTGTTAGCCGTAAAGGATGCTGTTAATAATTTCAGTCAAGCTGTCCTATGGAAGTTGTCTTCTATGTGTTGTCAGGGTAGGTGCAAGCAAGTAAGGGTCAGGTCAAGGAAGAAAAAAAAATCCCAAATGCAAAACTGTAAAAATAAATTAGCTCTGATTTTTTCAAGACAATAGTGAAGATCCCACATTTTTTCATGGAAGAATTCATGAGACCTGACAGCCACAGAGAAGGCTGATCACCCATTTATTTGCCTGCCCATCTGACATAATATTTTCTACCATTTTCTTCTCTACAGAAGGGACCGTTGGACAGTCGGAGAACCAGTCTGGAGGTTCCATCACTGTCACTCAAGGCGACCTGATCTTTCTCGAATGTAGCTACAAATCATCTCTCTCAGTCTTTCCATTCTGGTACATTCAGCATCCCAGCCAAGCTCCCAAGCTATTTCTGAGGGATTTAGGCAAACCCGACTCATACGAAGGGGTTGGGCGAGGCTTTGCAGCTGACCATGATAATTACTGGAAAACCTACCACATGAAGAAACCCACCAGCCACTTGAGCGATTCTGCTGTCTATTTCTGTGCTGTGAGTGACACAGGGTGGTTGGCCTGAAGAGAAGCAGAGCAAAAACATGCACAAAGCAGAGTGAAGAGTAGGATCATTAACAATGTATTGAAGGACTTGGCCGCAATCCTATACAGAGTGGCCTAGGAGTGAACACCATTGGTTTCATTGTGAGTTGTGTGTGTTAAGTGCCGTCAAGTTGCTTCCGACTCATGGCGACCCTATGAATGAAAGTCCTCCAAAATGTCCTATCTTTGACAGCCTTGCTCAGATCTTGCAAATTGAGGGCTGTGGCTTCCTTTATTGAGTTACCTCTGTGTAAACATGCATAGGATCGTGGAGCACAGAGTTAATATTCAAGTCTGGATTTCACTAGATCTCCATGGCTGCCTTTAGAGGTAGAACTAGAGGTAGAACCACTTTGAATGTCCAATGGATGTTAGGAGCCAGATTTTTTTTTATGGGGTCTCGAAGGGGTCGATCCCCTCCTCCATAGAGGAGCATTGTAAAGCATTGTAACTGCCTTTGGGACCCCATGAAATCAGACCACCCCTGACCCAATCTTCATCAAACATCGGGGTTCATGCAAGGAGAAGCTACCCTGAAAATATGGAAATTCTATCTCCAAAAATGCCCCCACAGGAGCTTTGAAAAAAAATCCCCATTGACTATAAAGGAACCAATTTTTTTTTCAGTAAACCTGGAAATAAAGCTGAAATTCCCCTTTACCAGTATGGGTATTTGGCTTATTCTGGGTTTCTGGAAAAAATCGGGCCCAGTAAACCCAGGCCCGAAATTTACCCAATTTATTTTTTGCACAACCCTACAGGCTTGTACTGTGTCTGCCCCAGGGCCAGGTCCCAGGGAGAATCACTGTCCAAATTCCACACACTGTTCATTTCTGGAAAGAAGAAAACACATTACTGGAAGATAATCAGTCGTCATGACTCATAGATTTCAACTTCTCTTATTCATGTTTCATTTGTCACGTTTCGAAAGAAAAATGACCTAACACACAATGCAGTAAGAACCGATTGATTGTCAGAGCAGGCCCACTGTCTTCATTCTTAGGTAGAAATGTATACAATGGGACAGATATATCCTTTAATTATTCCTCCTCATGAGTTGCTTCCTGTTGTTCAACTCAGGTCTCAGCAGAATAATGTAGCACTTGGGGAAAAAGATACAACCCAGTAACCCAGCACTGGAGGCTACAATAGAGAAGATTTCCACTGCCACCATGTATTTCCCTTTGGTGCTGTGGTAGGTTGGGAAAAAAGACACCCAGACACTGCAAAACACAAGCATACTGAAGGTAATGAACTTGGCTTCATTAAAACTGTCCGGCAACTTCCTGGCTAGGAAAGCCACAGTCAAGCTGATGAGGGACAGAAGTCCCATGTAGCCCAGGACAATGTAGAACATGAGAATGGACCCTTCATTGCATTCTGCTATGATCTCACTAATCAATGATTGTGTGTCAAAATCTGGGAATGGAGGAGAGGTTCCTAGCCACACAAGGCAAATCACTGCTTGAATAAGGGAGCAAGAACTGACTATGGAGCTGGTCAATCTTTTTCCCACCCACTTCCTCATACTGGACCCTGGCTTGGTGGCCATGAAAGCTACCACCACAGTGACGGTTTTGGCCAACACACAAGACACCACCACTGTGAAGATCATGCCAAAAGAAGATTGCCGGAGGCAGCAGGTCATTTTGCTTGGTTTCCCGAGGAAAAGCAAAGAGCAGAGGAAGCAGAGCAAGAGGGAGACCAGGAGAGTGTAGGTGATATCTCTGTTGTTGGCCTTGACCATAGGGGTATCTTTGTGCTTTATAAAAGTTGCTAGAACTAAAGCTGTCATCAGGAAACAAGAAATAGCAGCAGAAGCCAAACTGATTCCTAAAGATTCTTCATAAGACAGAAAATGTATTGTCTTGAGCAGACATTGATCTCGGTTTTTGCTTGGATACTCATCTTCTGGACATCTGATACAATCATCCACGTCTGAAAAAAAAGAAAAGAAAGAAAGAAAGAAAGAAAAGGGACTACCAAAGAGCGAATTCACATATAATTTAAGGAAATTCCCCCAGTGTTGTAATGGCTGAGTGTTGCCAGGTTAGGTTTATTTACCAGTTGCCAGGTTAGGTTTATTATGTTGATCTCAGCCCATTGCGTACAAAGCAAGGGTCTCAGACAGGTAGATGCCAAGTTACCAGTAGCTCTTGGGTGCTGAAGAATAGCTCATGCAGTTCTTAAGAGACTCAGAAGAAAAGAATGGAAGAGAAAATGCATTTCAAGACTCAAAGGCCTGGGAAGTCTCAGCCAACTGACCCGGTTGCCCCTCTGTGTGTGAAGGGAGTCAGATCCTTTGCTGCTGTTAGCTCTTTCCCTTTCCTGTGCTGAAAGTGGCCAGCGTGAGTTTGGGAATGGGGAGTGTTTCCTCAAGCAGACAAGAGGAAGAAGTCTTGCTGGCTCCAGCAGGAGCGGATGTCACCTGAAGATGTGAAATCTTGGGGAGGGGGAGATGTCAGAGTCTTACAATGCATGAAGAACACTTAAGAATGAAGATTGGGAATACAGTATGGTATAGCTCGATCTCATTAGTTCTTCGAAGCTAAGCAGGGTAGGTACTTGGAAGGCAGACCTCCAAGGAAGACTCTGCAGAGGAAGGCAATGGCAAAGCCCTCTCTGCTTCTTACTTGCCTTGAAAGCCCCTTGCTGGGGTCACCATAAGTCGGCTGCGACTTGACGGCACTTTGCCCACAGGAAAGAGGAGTGGGGGTTTCCAGGCTGCCTTCTTGGGAGCCAGTGGTTTGCTAGGGTTGCCAGCCTCCAGGTACTGTACTATCCAAAATAGGCCCCTCCGTGCCAATACCAAATGGTTAGAAATACTGCAACGGAGTCTCCAAATACAAAAGTAGCAAACAAAAGTGAAGTACTAAGCCGAGTACTAAGTTACCCCTTTTCCAAAAGTGAACTCAACAATCAAATATTTCACTCAGGGGGTAACTTAGTACCCAGCTGCACTTTGGAGTATCCTTCGGGGAACTGAGAACTGAGTGAAATATTTGATTGTTGAGTTCACTTTTGGAAACGGATTTTTGATTGGGGCTGAAGAAAAGACTTGAAACGGCCGTCCCCCATCTTTTCCCCAAAAGTGGCTCTTTTGGGACTGTACCTGTTTTTGGACTCATTGAAGCAAGAGAAATATATACTTTGAAGAGCATGGCAGTTGGTGCATAGAGACTGCACTTAAATTTAAGTTGTATATACTGTATATATCTTCGGGAGTTCTTATGTGTAATTTTCACTCTGTTCTGTTGTTGTCATTCATGTGTAAGCACCAATAAGAATTATTTGCTACTGTTGTATTTGGAGACTTCGTTGCAGTTTTTCTAGCCTCCAGGTACTAGGGTACGAGATCTCCTGTTACTACAACTGATCTCCAGCCAATAGAGACCAGTTCACTTGCAGAAAATGGCTGCTTCGCCAATTGGACTAGATAGCATTGAATTCCCTCCGTTCTACAAACCCCACCCTTTTCAGGTTCTGCCCCAAAATCTCCAGATATTTCCCAATCCGGAGCTGGCAAACCTTTTGCCCACTTTGTGACAGTAATTGTTACCTTATCTCAAGATCACCTTATATCATGCTTTCAAGCTTACCTTATCTCAATATCTCAAATGGTGATCCACAATCATCTGAAATATTTGAGTTGCACTATTTTACCTACCCTTCTGGCTTGAAATCTTCCCTTCAGGGCACAGAGAACAACCATAACAGCAAAATTTCTCTCCTTCCTTTTTTGTCCTCTGAGACCCAGGCCAGCAGTGTGCGTTACACTCAGAAAGAGGTGGGACCTGTCAAAAACATGGAAGGAGTTCATGATAGGGACAATTCATTATTGATCAATTGATCAAGTGCTGGACCAAGAAAGAAGGGAGCCCCTGGAGTTTACAAATACAGTTGTGCACAGAAAACGACAATCAGGATTGGGGTGCTACATAACGCTTTGCTGAGAACAATCTATTGTTTGTATAATTCAAACTCCTCCAATGGATTATTCAACCCAGTGACTTCTTTGATAGAAACAGGTATAGTCAATGTGTTGCCAGTTGTGACTCTCTTTCCCTGACATACCCATCGTGTTTTAATAAGTGCATGGAAAATATTCCATGTATATATAAAATTATTTTCTAAGTTGATGAGGAACAGATATACTCAGAACTCTTATTAGTTTCCTGATTTGTTAGATACTGATGAGTGAGAAAATTCAGATTGTGCTGCAAAGGAAGTTCTGGTGCCATAATCTCTAATCCAGAGGATAAACAGTTCCTGGAATGTGCAAGCATCCACACCTGGTCAAAACCTGTTTGCCATGCAATTAAATCTTCATGAATGACCAATTCTTTCCCTTCAAGACCTAGTGGATCAAGGGTTCCAACTTTTACTCTCAAAAAGGACTTGTTTGGGAATGTGACCATGTTCATGATGTCAAATCCTTCCTCCACTTCTCTATCGCTGTTAAAAGATACCTTTTCTCCTGCTGAGTTGTTAAATGGATTGCCTTGGAGAAGTGGGTGGAGCTGGTTGAAAGAGAATATAAACAAACATTGAGCATGAAGTCGGATTCTTGATATTTCATTCTGAGACTCGGAAATGCTTTTCCTTGCTGACATGTCTTAAATCTCTTCCTTCCAGACCCAATGGAAAACGTGTTTTTCACCTTTTGGGGGACAGAAGGACAGGGTGCTTTATGGTCCCAAGTACCTCCCAAGTACCTCCAACTAAAGGATCAGGTAGTAGGTAGAAGTTGATGTGAAAGACCCTGGAGAGCTACTGCCAACCATGTAGATAAAACTGACCTGGGTAGAGCAATAGTCTGATTCAGCTCATATGTGCTTATGTTGCTTTCACAGACTTCAATGTAGAAGGTACCACAAACCCACAAAACATTGGCTGTGGACAATTTATACAACAGAATTCCCCCAGTTGCTCATGGTGGAGCATGTTGGACATTGTCTCATCTTGTTCTAATCTATTCATTACAATAAAAACATAAAGAGAAGACATTACCTGCCAAGGTTGAAGATTTTGAAATTTAGATCTTTTGCCACTAATTCTTGCCCAGAGGTTCATTCGAGATAAATACATGGTATGCAAAGCATGCGCGACAGCATAGACACCATTGTAGATGCTATAACTGTGGCCACTCACGCCCATTTCAAAAACTGCCCTAGGAAGGCTTTCCAGCTTCTCCTCTCCACTACAAACCCCATCAAGTTCTAGGAACTCTTTGCTGTTTTCAAATTTACAGTCAAATGCTTGCTCCCAGAAGAACTTCAGAAAATCATTTCCTTCTGCCCCGTAAAGTTTCAGGTCTTGAAGAAATGCACGGAAACCTTGAAGTTTATGTGAGTGAATTGTGAAAGAGATTGCCCCGTGGAAGAAGTGAAAATCCCAGAACCTTTGCAGGCCTGTTAGGGTAAAATCAATTTGGGCTGTTAAAATCCACACCTTGCTAAATGTCTTGTTGTACGCAAGCCACTCCAGCATCAAATAAGTGTTCAGAACTATAATTGTCCTTGAATCTCCATAGAGGATAAACGTGTTGATGTTTCTGTCTGTGAAATATCCCTGCATATTTCGAAGTATATTAGCAAAATCATTGATATCACCCAACTGTGCTTTTGTGGAGATTCTGTCACTGACAGCCAAACAGATTCCATTCCTGGAGAGCAATGGCTCCAGAGTTTGCAAGAAACGTTCTCCACTGTGGTCATCCATGGCAAAGAGCCCCACCCATGTCCATCCAAAATGGAGAAGCAACTGGAGAATCCCGGTGTAGTGATGGGCTTCATTTGGGACCATGCGGTAAAAGGAAAACTCTTTTCCGTCACTCTCTTCTGAGGCAAATGAACCATAGGTGAGCTATGAGGAAATGTACAGAAATTTTAGGGAAGACTCAGGAAGAATTTACTTGTGCTTGGGACTGGTGATTCATGGTGCATTTGCTGAAAATGAATGCTGAGACTGAGCAAGAGTCAAAGTCTAGGATGTGCATTTGGAAAGTAAGTAGTCAACATTCTACCTGAAGAGTTGTAACATAGTCTAAGGACCTCCTGAGTTTCAAGTGAATTGGAATAAGGGTGCAATTTTACAGACCCCTGAACTATTTTATCTTGGAGCAGTTACACCTCTCTCCACTGATTCCTATTAAAGGAAAATGGTACCAGCCACCAATGGTTAAAAAACAAAAAATAAAGACCCTCTTGTTCCCCCTCTCCCTCCTTGTGAGCAAGCATCATGTGGCGGTTAAAAGCAGTGGTTTGGAGCATTGGATTCTGATCAGGAGAACCACGTTTGATTCCCCACTCCTCCACATGAGTGGCAGATGCTAATCTGGTGAACTGGATTTGTTCCCCCACGTGTACACAAGACGTCAGCTGGGTGACACTGGGATAGTCACAGTTCTCTTAGAGCGCTTTCAGCCCCACCTACCTCACAGGCTGTCTGTTGTGGGGAGGGGAAGGTGATTGTAAGCTTGTTTGATTCTTCTTTAAGTGACAGAGAAAGTCAGCATATAAAAACCAACTCTTCTTCTTGTGGACCATAACAGGATGGTTAGAATGAGATTAGAGGTGTAACGCACATACACGCCCATTCTCCAAAAATCCCCAGTCCCCCATGTGTGTCTCTCACCTGTGGAATCTTGAAGAGATCCAAGATGTTGGCCATATACAATGAGCTCTCACGCTCAAGACCCCCAATGACAGCTATGAGGTTTTTCAGGGTGTCACATTTGTAATTAGGGACGAAAAGGTACGATTTGAAAAGCAGCTCCAGAGTGGTCTGATAGGTCAACCTCTCGTCGTAGTAGTTCTCATAGATGTGGAACCCGAGAGTAACATTGGGCAAGATGTGGGGGTTCCCGTTGATCTCTTTGACAGCGAAGGCCAAGGCCAGGATGTGCTGGTAGAACTTCATAATGGTTCTGTATACAGAGTTCAAGGTGATTTTAGAGGATAATGCAACAATATCCGAATCATTTCATTACAGCATAGGTCTACTCTGGTTTCATTTAATGAAAGAGAACATTTGTCATTGATATTCCTCATCTCCCACTTTTACTGAAATAATATTCCTGATGCATCAGGGCACAAATATTTGTGATGTGCCTTGACACACTTACAACCTTCTTGCATTGCCACGTAACCAAGTGTTCCCTCTGTCCTCAGAATGTTCATGCCATTGTCATGGGGAGAGGCCATGGCTCAGTGGCAGAGTATCTGCTTGGCATGCAGAAGGTCCCAGGTTCAATCCCTGGCATCTCCAATTAAAGGGACTAGGCAAGCAGGTGACGTGAAAGACCTCTGCCTGAGACCCTGGGGAGCCGCTGCTGGTCTGAGTAGACAATACTGACTGTGAAGGACCAAGGGTCTGATTCAGTATAAGGCAGCTTCATGTGTTCATGTGTTCATGTCTTGCTCTTCCAAATCTATGGACACTTATCCCTTGAGGCATTCTCTCTCCCTCCGTCTTCAATTTCTTTCCATAAGTGTACAATTCAAACATACAGAAAATACACAGAGTGTTCTGCTAAGCTAACTAATGCTTGGGGAATCCCAGGTTTTGCTAAGGTACGCCAATAGTGAGTAAAAAAACCTACGTCTTTCTTCAACTTACATTCCACCCTGTATTTTTTGCATTTCATGGCCCCTTGATCTTGCTTTCATTTTTCCAATTCTCCTTCCTCACTAGTCTGCCTAGTAAGGAGCCCAGTCCCTGGCAGATAATGATAGCTGCAACAACACATGTTAGAATGAAACTTTCTTAATTGTAAAAAGGTGCAATTGGTTCTTTTTGTTGCAACTTGACTACACCTCTGGAAACACAGGGGACCTTTCTTAGGGTGGAAGCAGCTGGCTGACTTCATGGAAAGGATGGGGTGGGAAAAAAATCTTACTCTGAAGTGTCAATTGAAGGCCATGATGGACATTCTTTGAAAGATGCTGTATAATAATTATGAAGGGTTTGAGAAACAATCCCACCCATTAGGAAGTCTCCAGACTGGTGCCACTGATGTGGAACAGGGAGAAGATTGTTTGCAGAGCTCCCCACGCCATCTATTAGGCACATAATTGGAGACAGCAGCAGCCACATGATAAGTCTCTCCATCCAAGCAGTGAAGTTCCTGTCTAGGCAAAGGTCCTCCTGTGTCACCCAGAAAAAGAAGAAGGAGGAGGAGGAGGAGGAGGAGGAGGAGGAGGAGAGTTGCTTTTTATATGCCAACTTTCTCTACCACTTAAGGAAGAATCAAACTGGCTTACAATCATCTTCCTTTCCCCTCCTACAACAGTCACCCTGTGAAGTGGATGGGGCTGAGAGAGCTCTAAGAGAGCTGTGACTAGCCCAAGGTCACCCACCAGGCTTCATGTGCAGGAGTGGGGAAACCAACCTGGTTCTCCAGATCAGGGTCCACCACTCCAAACCACCACTCTTAACCCCTACGCCAAGCTGAATCAGTAGTCGACTCTGGATAGTGTATGCCTTTGCCACTTCTTAAAGGAAATGTGTCCACCTTTCTTTTTGGCCTTGGCTCAGTTCCAAAAGCATGCCTCGCACGCCAGCACAGTTTGCAATCCCTGTCAGGATACATCTGCCTCCTGAAGCCCAACTGTGAGAGATCAAACAGAACAGAGCCCTGCCTCATCCTATCCCTCTAGTCCCAACGAAAAAGGAAGGCACATATACGAAACCACTTGCAAACTTGCTTATTGGTGGGGTTCTACCACCTTCTGCAAAGGGACTAGAGCTCCGGCCAACTGGGGGGGAAATTACAATGATTTGGCTTATTCCAGGGGGAGATAATTGCCTTGGCTGGGTATGGCTCTGAGGGGCACCATTATTCACAAACATGGCCTCTTTTTTTTACTTCTGATTATAGGTCAACTTTGTTGCTCGCCGGGACCATCAAGCAGATGTGGCTTTGAGAGTTCCATAGTGAGGAACAGCAGCAGAAAAAGTAAACCAATATGAAATGGACAATTCAAAAGGCTTGAAAGAGTCCCACTGCCTGGTTGGGTCCTCTGTTAAAATTAAAGCTTGTCAAAGCACACAATAAGGAGGTGGCATTTGTTAGCATGGTTACTGCGATTGTTGCCAAGGGGAAAACAGATAAACACATGAGCACTGGAAACTGCCTTATACTGAATCAGACCCGTGATCCATCGAAGTCTGTATTGTCCACTCAGACTGGCAGCGGCTCTCTAGGGTCTCAGGAAGAGGTCTTCCACAACACCTACTTGCCTGTTCCCATTAACTGGAGATATTGGGGATTGAACCTGGGACCTTCTGCATGTCAAGCAGATGCTTTACCACAGAGCCACACTCCCTTCCAGCATAACATACTGAGGGGAAGTATATCCCCTGGTTTATTCTCTGGCATATACTCATACTGTTTCATTAGTAGAGTTGCCAACCTCCAGGTGGTGGCTAAAAAAAGGCACTAATGGCATATATGAACATCAAGTAATATTCAATGAGATAATTTCCAAATCATTTATGAGACCAATGCAAAACTTCAAGGCAATGTAAATAGTACAAGCAAAGCACAATCTTTCCAAAGGAAATGTAACAAAATACAATGTCAGAATGGTGATGGTAACAGTATGAAACATTCAAGAGAATAAAGACACTGTGAATGAAGATAGTCTTATCATGAATGTAGACAACTCTTCATAAATCCAAAAGCCAGGAATATGGGATTCCGGTATTAGTCCCCATTTCGCATCATGCTTTTTCAATTTCTGGCCAATTGCTAGAAATTCTGGCAGCTGATCAACTATTTTAACCATCAGTACTTACAGATGCTGCTCTTTTTCATACACCCAGGGAGGCATTTTGCCCTCCCTTCAGCTGAAAGATCTCACCCTCCAAAATACCAAAAGGGAGAGGCCATGGCTCTGTGGTAGAGCATCTGATTGGCATGCAGAAGGTCCCAGGCTCAATCCCCGGCATCTCCAGTTAAAGCGACTAGGCTAGGAGATGTGAAAGACCCCTTCCTGAGACCCTGGAGAGCCGCCTCAGTATAAGGCAGCTTCATGTGTTCATGTGTTCAATAAAGAATAACAGCACAAGTCACATGTTTATTTTTAAAATACCAGGAGGACTTAGTAAAACCATTCTCAATTTCTAATTCATATCAGTTGACCAATTCATATTAATTAGTCAAACATTTGTTTGCCTTGAACTGACATATAGGGGACGCCAAGCTATCTATAAAAATAAGGCTGGTGTTTCCAGTGCTTACAAATGATAGAATTAATACATATTACACAACAGTGGGAGTCTTCAGTTCTTTCTCCTTATTAGCTGTTCCCTGTTGTTCAACTCAGGTCTCAGAAGAATAATGTAGCACTTGGGGAAAAAGATACAACCCAGTAACCCAGCACTGGAGGCCACAATAGAGAAGATTTCCGCTGCCACCATGTACTTCCCTTTGGTGCTGTGGTAGGTTGGGAAAAAAGACACCCAGACACTGCAGAACACAAGCATACTGAAGGTGATGAACTTAGCTTCATTGAAACTGTCTGGCAACTTCCTGGCCAGGAAAGCTACACTCAAACTGAGGAGAGACAAAAGTCCCATGTAGCCCAGGACAACGTAGAACATGATGACAGATCCTTCATTGCATTCTGCTATGATCTCTGTAGTCAATGATTGTGAGTCAAAATCTGGGAAAGGAGGAGAGGTTCCTAACCACAATAGACAAATCATTGTTTGACTAAGGGAGCAGGAAAGAATAATAGAGTTTGATATTCTTTTCCCTACCCACTTCCTCATGCTGGACCCTGGCTTGGTGGCCATGAAAGCTACAACCACAGTGACGGTTTTGGCTAACACGCAAGAAACAGCCACTGTGAAGATGACGCCAAAAGCAGATTGGCGGAGGAAGCAGGTTACTTTGCTTGGTTCTCCAAGGAAAAGCAAAGAGCAGAGGAAGCAGAGCGAGAGGGAGACCAGGAGAGCATAGGTTATATCTCTGTTGTTGGCCTTGACTATGGGGGTATCTTTGAGCTTAATGAAAGTTGCAAGAACCAACATTGTGACCAGGAAAAAAGACATAGCGATGGTAGTCAAACTGATGCCTAAAGGCTCTTCAAAAGACAGAAAATTCATTGTCTTGGACAAGCATCGTTCTTGGCCCTTGCTTGGATACTCATCTTCTGGACACTTTATGCAGTCACCCATGTCTGAAAAAAAGAGGAATGGAAGGTAGATCAGTTGTCAAACAAATGTAATTCACAATCTGTGCTCACTATTTTAGCCAGCTAGGTGACTTTCGGCCAGTCCCAGTTCTCTCAGAACTCTCTCAGCCCAAGCAGAGGCAGGCAATGGCAAACCACCTCTGAACCATTCTCTTGCCTTGAAAACCCTACAGTAGTGGTTCTCAACCATTTTTTGTTCCATTCCCCCTTTCACCATTGTTCAGAATATAATTCCCCCCTTCCCAAGACAGTCTAGCTCAAAAAAACAAACTACAATTTTACAGACTATACATAATCTACAGGACATCACACTTTGCTGAATAGTGGTCCCAATCCCACCCTGGAACCCTAAAATCCCCCCCAGGGGGAATTTCCCTCTTGTTGAGAACCCATGCCCTACAGGGTCACTGTGACTTGACGAAGCACACACAAACATTATAGTTACACTATCGAACCTACCCCTTTGCCTTGAAATCTTCCCTTCAGGGCATGGAGAACAATCGTAACAGCAAAATTTCTCCCCTTCCTTCTTTTTCTTCTGAGAACCAGGCTGGCAGTGAGCGTTACACTCAGAAAGAGGAGGGACCTATCAAAATCAAGATTGGAGAAATGAGACGTCATTCTATTATCAACCAACTTCTGTACCAAGAAAGAAATGAACTTTTGCATATCATGAAAGTCATCAAGCATACAAAGGCTGGTGCACTGGGGGAAATGGGGCAATGTCTAGGGTTGCCAACCTCCAGGCAGGGCTTGGAAATTTCCTGGAATTACAGCTAATCTCCAAGCTGCAGAGATCAGTTGCCCAGGAGACAGTGGCTGAATTGATATTCAGAGTTCTTGTTAGTTTTTTAATGTGTTACCAACTGATGAGCCACAAAGGTCAGATTATGTTGCAGAAGAGAAGATCTTTCCCCATAATCTCTCATCCAGAAAGTAAACCTGTAATGTCCACACATCCACACCTGCTCAAAGCTTGTTTGCCATACAATTAAATCCTTGTGGATGATCAATTCTTTTCCTTCCAGAGCTGTGGGATCCAGCCTTCCAATTTTCACTCTTAAGAAGGACCTGTTGGGGAAGGTGACCAGGTTTGTGAGATCGAATCCTTCCTCCATCTCCCTGAAACTGTTAAAAGAGACTTTTTCTCCTGCTGAGTTGTTAAAGGAATTGCTTTGAAGAAATGGATGGAGCTGGTTGAAAGAGAAAATAAATTTTAAAAGTTTAATTTGGTGTTGGAATCTTCATTCTGAGATGACGAAACACATTTCTTTTGCCGACATATAATATGGGCATCCCTCTAAAAAGTTAGTTTGCACTGGCAGAATATTGAAAAATGTTAACAGATCTTGTTTGTGTGTGTGTGAGTGAGTGAGAGTGAGAGTGAGTGTGTGTATCAAGGTCTGGTAGCAAAGTTTGTGATCTTCATTTAGTCCCAGTATCTGTTTAAAGGATCCTGCAGTCGTTGATGTGAAAGATGAGACCCTACCTGGCTACTACCAGCCAGGTAGAGAAGACTGACCTAGGTGGACCAATTCGGGTTAAGAAGAATAAAAGAACCAACGAAACTTTATGAAGGCACAATGTGTATAACCACAATTTATATGTTGCTCATGGTGGGACATATTATACCATTTTGCTTTATACCATTCTCAGAAATAAAAGCGGTTTCATATTGGAGACATTACCTGCCATGGCTGAAGATCTTGACATTCAGATCTTTTGCCACTCTTGCTTGCTCTGAGGTTAGATCTAGAGGAGGACATGGTATGCAAAGCATGTGCCACAGCATGGACAGCATTATAGATGCTATAACTGTGGCCAGTCATGTGCATTTCAAAAACAGTGCTAGGCAGGCTTTCCAGCTTCTCCTCCCCGGTGCAAACACCTTCGTCTTCTGGGGACTCCTTGCCGTTGACAAACGCACAGTTAAATGCTTGCGCCCAGAAGAACTTCAGAAGACCATTTTCTTCTGCCTCCTTCATTTTTATGTCTTGAAGAAATGTATGGAATCCTAGAAGTTTGTTGGAGTGAATTGCGAAAGAGATTGCCCCATGGAAGAAGTGAAAATCCCAGAACCTTTGCATGCCTGATAGGGTAAAATCAATCTGGGCTGTTAAAATCCACACTTTGCCAAATGTATTTTTAATTGAAACTTCCCCTAGAAAAAAATAACCATTCAATATTATAAGTGTCCTTGAATCTCCATAGAGGATAAATGTACTGACTCTGATGTCTGTGAACACTTTATCTATATTTGGGAATATATTAGCAAAATCAAGCATACTATCCCATTGCATTTTGGGGGGGATTCTTTCAGTGAAAGCAAAACAGATTCCATTTTTGGAAAACAATGGTTCCAGGGTCTTCAAGAAGTGTTCTCCACTATGATCATCTGTAGCCAGGAGTCCCACCCACGTCCATCCAAAATGGAGAAGCAACTGTGTAATCCCATTATAGAAATGGGCTTCATTTGAGACCATGCGGTAAAAGAACTCCCTTGCATCATTGTCCTCTGAGGCAAATGAACCATACGTGAGCTAAGAGAAAATGCAAACATATTTTAGAGATAATTGAGGAAGAATTTCTTGTAGGATTGTGTCTGTTGATGCACTGTACACTTCCTATATGGATGTTTTAGCTTCGGTGACAGTTAAAGACTAAACATGTACATGTGGAAATCAGTGGAAATTCTCCTGAACTGATCTTTTTAATTCATTCAGACATCATAACCAATCAGAACAGAAAAATAGACTCCAATCAGAAACATCTCGGGTTCCATGAAATACATGAGGGGAAGAGGGGAGTGAGGGAAGAAGAAGAAGAAGGCTCTACGACTAATAAAATAAACCAGCTTACAATTGACTTCCCTTCCTCTCCCCACAACAGACACCTTGTGAGGTAGGTGGGGCTGAGAGAGTTTGGAGAGAACTGACAAGGTCACCCAGCAGACTTCATGTGGAGGAGTGGGGAAACCAATCTGGTTCACCTGAATAGAGTCTGCCACTCATGTGGAAGAGCGGGGAATCAAACCCTGTGATTCCAGTTTCTCTTGAAAAATTGACCCCCACTGTATACACATACACATATAATTAATGATGATAGGAAAGCGGACAAACTGACAACCACCCATTTTTGCAGACTATTTAAACCCATCTTTATTAGGTAGAGGAAAAAGAAGAGTTGTAGGTATAACTGTCTCTTACATGGAAACCAAGGATATAAAAAGTAGAGCAAAAAATCCAGACTGATATTTAACAAAAAGGATTTAAAAAAAGGATCCAAAAGGAATACAAAAGGATAGAAAATATATACAAGCGTGCATATATTCACTCTGTAGATTACATTGCTGCGAATTGGTCATGGGACACAACCCTTCTAAAAGTATCTTGTGCTACCTGGTCATACCTGCCCATTCTCCTTTGTAAAGGAGCTCTCTTTGGACTTTCAGTATCAGAGATGGCTTGATTTATGTCATTCACATATCCGGTAGGATATGGGGGTTCTAATTCACAACACTCCATCCCGAACAAGAACAGTTCCCCCGAATGCAATTACATATGTGCCTCCCCCCATACACACATAGTGAAAATCCCCAGTCTCCCATGGATGCATTCCACATGAACACATGAAGCTGCCTTATACTGAATCAGACCCTTGGACCATCCAAGTCAGTATTGTCTACAAAGACCAGCAGTGGCTCTCCAGGGTCTCAGGCGGAGGTCTTTCACGTCACCTACTTGCCGAGTCACTTTAATGGAGATGCCAGGGATTGAACCTGGGACCTTCTGCATGCCAAGCAGATGCTCTACCGCTGAGCCACAGCCCCCTCCCCACCTGTGGAATCTTGAAGAGATCCAAGATGTTTGCCATAAGCAAGGAGTTCTCAGGGTCAAGAGCCCCAATGACAGCAACGAGATTTTTCCGAGCGCCACATTTGTAGTTAGGGACAAAAGTGTGCGATGTGAACAGCAGCTGCAGAGTATTCTGACAGGTAATCTTCTCATCATAGTAGTTCTCAGAGATGTGGAACCCAAGCGTTTCATTCGGTAGGATATGGGGGTTCTCATTGATCTCTTTTACAGCAAACACCAAGGCCACGATGTGCTGGTAGAACTTTATAATTGTCCTGTAAACAGCGTTTAAGGTGCTTTTTAGAGAATAATGCAAAAATGTACCAAGGAATTTCATTATAATACAGGCCACATCTTTCTCCAGTCAGTCATCATTCAACAGTACAGCCACTGAGATTTTTTTTATACATTAGTCTACTCTCTCTCTCTCTCTGATTGATACCCTTAAAGTATAGCTTCTTTTTTAAAGGAAATTAATTCCTGGTGTCTCTAATCTAACAAACATCTCTCCAAGCAACATTCTTGATATGTTGGAACACCAATATTTCCTTTTGAACTGGCATCCAACTAAGGGCTCTCTTTCCCAAGCAAGAAATCCCACCTGCCATTTCTTACACTTTAAGAGCCACAGATTCCTTAACTCTTTTCGCCTCACTTGAAAGATGTCCGCTCTCGGTTTCATGGCTTTTAAGTTCATTTGCTTCAGAGCAGAATTCAAATCAAAATACTGAGGCCATTAGTAGTTTGGGTAAGCTAAATAACCCAGCTTAGCCTGATCTCATCAGATCTCAGAAGCTACGCAGGGTCGGCCCTGGTTAGGTACTTGGATGGGAGATTGGTATTACTGGACCCCTTTTTATTTCTGTTGCAACAGACCAAAAGGGCTACACCTCTGGAAGCGCATGGGTACTCGGTACACTCTGGCATGGACAGAAACAATGATTAGGACTTGCTGTGTGATCTGGCCATGCTGACATGATGCTGGGCAGGGGGAAATGCCTTACTCTGGAGCCTCCCGCAAGTCCCACGACGGAAGCGCTTTAAAATCTTCAGCATGGTACTGATAAAAGTTCTGAGAAACAATCCCACCAATTAGGACATCCCCTGATTGATACCACTGAGGTGGAGCTGGGAGAGGATTGGATTCAGGGTGCCTTGCTGAGTACACAATGGGGGACAGAAGCAATAGCAACACTGCAAGCCCCACCATCCTTACAGCAAAAGCTCTTCTCTAGGCACAGACTCTCCCATATCAATCAATGACATCAGCATGACTTGAACGGGCTACTGTAGGGAATGTCTGACTTCATCTCAGCACTCTTTAAAGGGGGGAAAACCTTTTCCCTTTTCCTCCCTTCAACATAGAAGAGAAGACACGCCTTGAATTACAGACCGTTGTGCAGAGGAAACCTGTCTCATCATGCAAGATGTGAAACATCAGACTGACCGAGCCCTGCCTCAGTCAACCTTCCAGCTCAAAATAGCAAATGATTTTTTTATAACCACTTGTTTACTGAACAGGTTCTTCTTTACACCTTCTGAAAAGTCACTAGAGCTTTGGCCAACTGAAAACAATTACAATGGTTTGGATAATCCCAGGGGGAACTAATTGTCTCTGCCAGGTTTGGCTCTGAGTATCACCACTGGTAACAAACATGGTCTTTTTTCCATTTCGGATCATAGGTCAACTCTGGTCTTCAGGAGAACACCTCGCAGAAGTGGCTTTGAGATATCAAAGGTACGTAGGGTTGCCAACCTCCAGGGACTAGCTGGCGATCTCCTGCTATTACAACTGCTCTCCAGCTGATAGAGATCAGTTCACCTGGAGGAAATGGTTGCTTTGTCAATTGGACTCTATGGCATTGAAGTCCCTTCCCCAAACCATGCCCTCCTCAGGCTCCACCTCAAAAATCTCCCGCTGGTGGCGTAGAGGGACCTGGCAACCCTAATGGTAAGGTACCAACAAGGAAATCAGACCTAAATGAAACCTGTAGGTTGGACTGGAGAAAGTTCTAAATGCTTGTGAGATGGCCAAGGTCTACTAGGGCTATGCAGTCAAATGGAAGCTAGCACAACACTGTACAAACATATGGTGTTTAATGCAGGTACTGTTTTGTTTTGTTTTGCCCCAAAGAGGAAAATTAGCAATGTTCTGAGGCTGGGGTCAGCAGTGACTTTTTAATCATTAAAGAGCCAAATTACGACAACTATCAGCAGACACCTAGTATAAGAACATCAGTTTGCATAACTGAAAGTATACTACGTAACACTAATGATAATTGGCATGCTGATCTATCAGTCATAAACTTTCTGCAGCCCAAACATTGGTTGGCATGAGTCTTTTATTCTGACATCCTACCTTCTTCTGTTGTGCCCAAATATAAGGGCTAGTATAAATACATATGCACACACATATACACATAGATACTTTGGGGAACTTGGCATCCAAAGACTATAAGCCAACAAATTACACTTTCTGCCTGGTACGGACTCTCACATAACGAAGGAGCCGTCCTTGAGTTAGCACACAGGATCACTTATCTATCCTTAGCAATTTAGTTTCTATTTCCCGCTTACAGATCAAGCGCTTTCTTAGTTACGCCTTCGGGCTACACTAATAGGCTATGCTAATTAATGGCTAGTAGACACCTAGTGTGTATTGGTTCTCTTGTCTCTTTGTTATACGAAGAGTTCTCTTGTCTCTTTGTTATATTGGTTCTCTTGTCTCTTTGTTTCCTTGTAAGGCAACATACCTTCCCCTGGATCCTAAGGTATAAAGGATCTATCCCGTCCTTTGATCTCGTGTGGGTAACTCTGCATTTTGCATCCGCGGTTAGCCCACCAGGCTTTATTGTTTAGCTAAATAAAAGATCTGCTGCTTTTCAACTTAACCTCCTCCTTGTTATCTGTTTCATTGGACTCTATAGACAATCAGGCACTTCACTCCTCTGAAACATCTTTACTCAAAGATGTCATTGTTTTTAAAAAGAGCCACGTTTGCATCTGTGCTGAGCCATATTTGGCACTACAGCAATAGGTAATAGCCCCCTATTCTGAGGAAAGGTAGTCTCCTATATGTTATGTGGCACCTAAATAATACTGTTTCCACAAAGCATGAGTCAGTGAGGAGGGGACGGAAGGGTGCAAAGGGACAGAATGACTCAGGAAATATGTGACTGGTATGAAATTTGTCCAACCAGAAAAGTTTCTAGTATATGGATTTGTTTTCTACTCCAACACACAAAGCCAGCTGGGTGAACTTGGGCAAGTTACAGCTCTGTTAGAGCTCTCTCAGCCCTACCTACCTCACAGGGTGTCTGTTGTGGGGAGGGGAAGGGAAGGTGATTGTAAGCCGGTATGAGTCTCCCTTAAGTGGTAGAGAAAGTCGGCATATGAAAACCAACTCCTCCTCCTCCTTTTCTTCTTCTTCTTCACCATCATCATCATCAGCTGTCCTGGTTAGTGAATCTGTGCTTTAATATTTTTTTTTCATGCTTTATGGTAGTGCCAGAGATTTTCCTTTTGAATTAAGAGGCAGCCTTTTTGAGAGGCAGCCTTTTTGAGTGGTGTGATGGCTACTGTAATTCATACCCAACAGATGCCGCTGGTTATGGAGCAAGTCCAGGTCCATAGTCACTCAAGCTTAATGAGTTCACCTTGTCACCCAGGAGTCTCTGAATTTTTAACTCCAAAGTACCTCATCTCAGAATAAGATTGGAACAAGGCTCTGAGGTTAGAGTGAAACGGGAAGATTTCCAGTTGTGAAAGATTCCTGGATCAAGGGATCTTTCATATGTGCTTGAGACAGACCAAACTTAAGCAGTACCTCTGGGAAGGTACAGATGAGGAAGACAGTACTTAAGTTTTAATCTTTATTGACCATACATATAACAGAAGGAGAAGCAGGAAAATACAGGAAGATTGAAAGACCAATGTCATATACCAAATTTGGGGAATTTCGAGCTGTGAGGAACCAGATGGTATGCGGAACTACAAATTTAAAAATAAATAATTTCAACTTCCCAGTGGTGTGAAGGGGCAAGCAATAGTCGGCACTGGAACTGTTGTCCTCTCCATGGCAAACTAGAAGAAGGGATGTAAATCTCTCCTCAGGAAATCAACTATGCTTAGCAAAACCCCATCCTTTCTTCTGATTTAACTAGTAGTGACGATCTCTGCCAAGAAAGTTTCCTCTCCCCATGTGGAGAGAATGGTTGTAAGCATTGTTTTTTCTTTGGTTTTTGGGCATCAACCCATTTGTTTTCAGGTAGTAAAGTTTTTAAATTGATCCACAGCACCTGATTTGCAGTTTTAATAAGCAGTATGTACAGCTGTTGCTATTTTCACTCACCCAGACAGGTACCTTCCACTACTAGGGTTTAAGGCTGTGCATATTGATAAACCCTAACTGAAAATAAGCCGAAAATAAGCACACCCCTAGTAGAGTTGAAAGGAACTGGCGGGAGATAGGGGGAGCAGGGGAACTTACAGTGGGGGGGATCATCATCCCTGCACAATGACACAACTTCTGGCACAACCTAAAATTGATGGCATCACACTAGGGTGACACTCTATTACTCAACATAAAACTTTATGGTTTCCAAAGAGTTTGGGGCTGAGTGCCAGAGTGTCACCCCTGATGCGGCACCGTTGCTTCCAGATCATGCCAGATGTTGCATGATCTTGGGGGGGAAGGGTCATGCCCCCCATTTGGTCAGCCTGTTTGTCCCTGCTGACCAGCTGAGGATGAGGGGCCAACCTCATCAATCAACTAGAGTTCTCCTGCCATAAGAGGGCAAATGGTAAACTTATCCACCACCCTTCAGTTGTAAAAAATCACATGTTCCAAGATCCCATGGATACTTAATAAAACCATTTGCCATTTCCCCTTCACATAAATTGGTCAAATATGTGTTTAGTTTGCTTTGGACATATTACTGCATTATAGCGTAGCCCAAGCTACCTATCAAAAGAGGTCTGGTGTCTTCTTAGAAACAACAAAAATAATAAATATCAAACTACGGTGGGATTCTGCAGTTATTTCTCCTTATTAGCTGCTCCCTGTTGTTCAGCTCTGGCCTCAGCAAAATAATGTAGCACTTGGGGGAAAAGATACAACCCAGTAGCCCTGCACTGGAGGCTAAGACAGAGAAGATCTCCACAGCTACCATGTATTTCCCTTTGGTGCTCAGGTAGGTCGGAACAAAAGACATCCAAACAGTACAAAACACAAGCATACTGAAGGTGATGAATTTGGCTTCGTTAAAACTGTCTGGCAACTTCCTGGCAAAGAAAGCCACAGTCAAGCTGATGAGAGACAGAAGTCCCATGTAGCCAAGGACAAGATAAAACATGAGGACAGACCCTTCATTACATTCTGCTATGATCTCTGTAGTTAATGACTGGGTGTCAAAATCTGGGAATGGGGGAGAGGTTCCTAGCCACACAAGACAAATCACTGCTTGAATGAAGGAGCAGGAAAGGACAATGGAGGTGGTCAGACTTTTCCCCACCCACTTCCTCATGCTGGACCCTGGCTTGGTGGCCATGAAAGCTACCACCACTGTGACGGTTTTGGCCAGCACACAAGACACTGCCACTGTGAAGATGATGCCAAAAGCTGATTGCCGAAAGAAACAGGTCACCTTGCTTGGTTCTCCAAGGAAAAGCAAAGAGCAGAGGAAGCAGAGCGAGAGAGAGACCAGGAGAGCGTAGGTGATATCTCTGTTGTTGGCCTTGACTATGGGAGTGTCTTTGTACTTAATAAATGTTGCAAGAACCAAAGCTGTGATTAGGAAAAAGGACATGGCAACAGAAGCCAAACTAACCCCTAATGTTTCTTCATAAGACAGAAAATGGATTGACTTGGGCAGACATCGATCTTGGTCCTTGTTTGGATATTCATCTTTTGGACAACTGATACAGTCATCCATGTCTGTAAAAAGAGGAAAAGGAGTTACTCTAAATAATTAAGGACTGATCCCCAAAACTGTAGTGGGTGAGAAAGCAAGACTTCCTCGGTTGCCATGTGAGGTTTCTTAAGCTGATCTAGGGAGGGAAAGCGGCGTGGTGTGGCCCGATCTCGTCGGATAGTGGAATATCATCCAGGGGATCACTTGGATGGAAGGCCATCTGCAGAAGAAGGCAATGGCAAACCATCACTGTTTCTCACTTGCCTAGAAATCAAGAATCAATTGGTTTCCTATGACTGATAGTTTCCTATGTTTGATATTAGGCTGTGCAATTTTTTGTTAAATTTCAGGTTTGGGTTTATTGGGCCCAATTTTTGTTGGGAAACCTGAAATAAGCTAAATACCCATATGGGCTTTCGGCTTATTTCTGGGTTTCCTAAAAAATTCGAACCTGGGGGGGGGTCATTTTTTGAGGTAGAGCCCCCAAATTCACAGTGTAGCTTGAAGGACCTGTTCTTGCACTAACACCAAAGTTTGGTGAAGATTGGGTAAGAGGGTCCAATTTTATGGGGTTCGGAATGGGTTGACCCCCTCCTCCATAGACAACCATTGCAAAGTTTGCAATGATTGTAGATGGAGGAGGAGTTTGCAATGATTGCAAAGTTTGTTTGTTTTATAAAGTTTTTATTGTGTTTTAGGGAATACAGAAGGGAAAGAAGGGGAAGGGGGAAATTTACGTCAGCTTGCAGCAAACGATACTGTCTCAATCATTGATATACATACATAGATTATACTTATTACATAGTACCTAGATTATACCTATTATTGTACTTAGATTATACTTATTATTGTACTTATTACTGCTAATTCAGAATGCTAGTTTCTATTCTATTTTTGCTCGATAAAAAAGTAACCGGGTATATTTTTATGCATATTAAACAGCCGGTAGTATTACTAAGATAGTATTAAAGATAAACCATGGTCAATTTCTCTAAGGATAATCATCGTTAAGGTATTTATACACATCAAGAACTTTTACTCACATGAAAAAGAGAAAGATTATTTTAGAGTTAAATATTTAAAGATATATAAATATACCATGGTAGCCATTTCTCATTAAATTGCTCGCCATTTTGCGTGTCGTCTAAGTTCATAAAGTAAGTCATCTTAGCCATATTTGCATATTCCAGCATCTTTTCTTTCCATTCATCTATTTCTGGTAGAGCCGTTTGTTTCTATCTCCTTGCAAGAACTACTCTTGCAGCCGTTGTGGCATATTTAAGCAAGCCTTTATGTTTTACTGGTAAATCTGAGGTACTATGCTCAATGGAAAATTTTTTGGTTCCAGGCTGAGTGATTGCAAAGTTTGCAATGATTGTATATGGAGGAGGTCGACCACTTCCAAACCCCATGAAATCGGATCCCCTAACCCAATCTTCACCAAACTTTGGGATTTGTGCAAGAACAGTCCTTTCAAGCTATGCTGTGAATTTGGGGGCTCTACCTCAAAAATGACCCCCCCAGGACCCGAAAAAAGCCAAATAATTATTCAGCTTTTTCGGAATTGCCTATTCGGCTTCAGCTTTCTCCCCAGGTTTGTGCATTTGGTAAACCCTGAACTGGAAATTTACCGAAATGGCTAATTTCAGGTTTATTTTCAGTTTAGGTTTATCGATACGCACATACCTAGTTTGATAAACTGCAGATGCTGTCAAAAGAACTTAGTGGGTATGAAGGAGCAATCTAGTCCTGGTCCATCTAATAGTTAGCCCAGTCCTTCACAGGTGCATACTGTAGTGACCTCCTTGGGCCATTGTAGTCAGCTGAATGCAAGAGGAGGTAATCTCCAGTAGCAGAATGGATCTGCAAGATCCAACCCATGGTGAAACTGTCACCTTGAAGACTGATCAGGACTTGGGAATCATAGAGTTGGAAGGATCCACCAGGGTCATCTAGTTCAACCCCTGCACAATGCAGGAAATTAACAACTACCTCCCCCCACATCCCCAGTGACCCCAACCCTCCCCCTGCCATGCAGGATCCCACAATCAAAGCACTCCCGACAGATGGCCATCTAGCCTCTGCTTAAAGACCTCCAAAAACGGGGACTCCACCACCCTCTGAGGCAGTGCATTCCACCATCGAACATCCCTCACCAACAGAAAGTTCTTCCTAATGTTGAGGTGGAATTGCTTTTCTATTAATTTAAATCCATTACTCCATGTCCTAGTCTCTGGAGCAACAAAGAACAAGCTAGTTCCCTCATCAACATGACATCCCTTCAAATATTTAATCATGGCTATCATGTCTCCCCTCAACCTTCTTTAAACTAAACAAACCCAACTCCCTAAGTCTCTCCTCATAGGGCATAGGGAGAGCCCTGAATAATAGGGCCCAGTACTCAGTAAGAGCCTTGCTGTCCAAAGACTCTTTTGCTAAATGTGGTAGGCCGCTGTCTTAAGACTGGGTACATACACTGTTCAATACATTACCAGTTGATGAACAATAATTGTAAATATCCCTGTCTTTCAGGCTCATGCTAGGTCACCTACTCTTCTCCCTTGAAATCTTCCCTTCAGGGCACCTCAAACAATCATAACAACAGAATTTGTCTCCTTCCCTTTTCTGCTTCTGAGAGCCCGGGTGGCAATGTGCATTACACTCAGAAAGAGGTGGAACCTATTAAAAAAAATTGAAAGCATTTCAAGATGTGAAGAAGAAGACATGATTGTATTATTAATCAATTTGTGTGCAAAGAAAAAAGCGAATAGTTCCAATGCCCTAATACTAATCAACAAGTATTTTCTAAAACATGACACCATACAAAAACAAGCTAGATACAATTTTCAAAAAATATATTTATAGTTTGAAAGGAAACTGGGAATCTGATAAAAGAAATGCTCATTCCAGTGCCTTCTACCATGAAAGTGGTATATAATGGGTTGCCAGTTTTGACCCTCCAAGAAATGTTGTCTGATTCCCTGATATATCGGTCTTTTATGCATGGGTACTGTGACTCACGTTCACCCCCAGACTGACTTGGTTGTTTTTTGGAGTTATGCATGAGTTTTCCATCCCTCAGAGATGACCTTGCACCCAGCCCTCGTAAATTTCGGGTCTTCCCGATGCTGTTAAAACCCGGTTCTTCGATCTCCCCTGAGATCATCCTGGGTTAATCTCCATGCATAATCCAAAGCGACAGACAGGGGAGCTGGGGGTGGGGGTGGACATTTTCTCACAGTAAGAACTACAGCTAATTACAAAGCAGTGTTTCAAGGGGCAGGGTCTCAAATGCTAAAACGAATTCCTGATTTTTGTCTCCCACCCAGAGTTCTTTATGAGAAGACATTTGCCTCACATAATAATGGGTTTTAAAAAAAGCTTGGGTTTGTCCTATCTCCCCACCCGCCCTCACAACATTCCTTTTAATGTTTGGGGTAATTGTTTTTTAAAAGGCACTAGGATTTTCGGTGGGGGGAGAGAGGAACTGGACGTTTTTCTCACAGTAAGCACTGCAGCTAATTACAAAGCAGCATTTTTAAGGAGCGGGGACTCAGACACTTCTGGATTTGAGCTCGTGATTTTGTTGGTGCATAGCAGTTTTGGGATTTGCAACAGAAAAGTGGGTTGAATGAGCATCGAACCCCAAGTAAAACTCCCAGGCACAAAAGACCATCAACTACATTCTAATCGAGGCATGGAAAATATTTCACAGTATTTCAGAGCTATATATAATACTTTTTCTACAATTACGAGTGATAGACACGCTTGGTACTTCTGTTACTTTTTCAGTGTGTTACCACCTTGTGAGCCATAAGGGTCAGGTTATGCAGCAAAGGATGATTTGGCATATAAAGCCATCTCTGGAATGTCCACACAAATCCACACCTGTTCAAAGCCAGTTTGCCATGCAATTAAATCATCATGAATGATCAATTCCTTTCCTTCAAGATCTGTGGGGTCCACCCTTCCAACTTTCACTCTAAAGAAGGACTTGTTTGGGAAGGTGACCAGGTTTGTGATATCAAATCCTCCCTCCACTTCCTGACGATTGTTAAAAGACACTTTTTCTCCTGCTGAGTTGTTAAATGCATTGCCTTGAAGAAACTGGTGGAGCTGGTTGAAAGAGAATATCAATCATCAATCTTTATTAAAAACAGTCATAGACCAGCACAGCTCTTCACAATTTATCACTGAAACCCTTAGTTTTACACTCTACCCACAGTTTTATACAAATAGTAACAAGTTATTTGCACAATTTTCAAACTATATATACTACCCATTAAAATTATTGGCATACCGATGTTCTCAGCAGCATCTGACGGATTCTACAAAACTTTGCCGTTCCTACTGTAACCTGTGGATTTTCATCTATAAGCAACATTTTAGTATACTCTGGACCTGAATGGCTGGGATGTCGACTTAGCCAGGGGGAGATACACTTAGTTTCAGTTCAGATACCTTTATTGGCATAAGAGATGCACTTAGAACGAACCTCTTGGTATAGTGGACAGCACAGTAGAAAGTGCACAGTAGAATTTCCCTTAAAGCTCAGGGACATACCCTGTCCTCCAGGGGAACCTTTTCTATATTTACCATCTAAAACCGCCAAGGGAAGAGCTTGGACTCTAGCAAGGGTGAATGCTTTCCTGTATTTGAAGATCTCTAATTGGGAGAGGTAGGCAACAGGAGAGGCTACATCTCGAGTGTTCTGCTGATAGAAAAGTCAGTGCCTTCTCTAGATCTTTTTGGCATTCCATATCCAGTATCCTTTGTTTTATAATGTGCCTCACCTGATCATATCCCATTTTTAAGGCCAATTGAGGGGAAAAGCCCATTTCAGCCAACTTGCCTCTGACTGCCTTCAGCTATGTAGACATTGAAACAGAATATAAAAATTGATAGACCCGTTATTTGCGGACAGGGATTGGTTACATTATTTTAGTTTTAGGGTAGTTAATTTGAAGATGCAGGGTTTGACAGTATTCGGAGAATCTGTTTAGTGCTTGCCTCAGACCTACCGGGGTTCTAGAGGAATCAAAATAAGATACCCAGATCTTCTGGAATTCTTCTGGAAGAATTCTAGTGACTCTTGTCTTCTCATAATGTGCCCCAAGTATGATAACCTCAGTTTAGTGATTTTAACTTCTAGGTACAGTTCAGGTTTGATATGATCTAGAACCCACTGATTTGTGTTGTTGTTTTTTGGCAAGTGAAAATGTATACCTCACCGTTATTTGTGTGTGTGGAGGCGTGCTATGGGTCAGAAGCTGAACATATGCTCTGCATGCAATCCCCAGGCTTAGGTACCCAGTAGTAGGAACTGAGAAAGACCACTGCCTGAAATCCTAGAGAGCTGCTACCAGTCAGGAGGGACAAGACTAATACTGAGAGACCAATAGTTTGATTCAGTATTAGACAGTCTTTGGTGGTTCATGTCAGGTTTGATATCTAGAAGGAAATGTGAACCCACCAAACATTGTCCCTTCAGCATTTGCCAAAGGGACCTTTGACTCTTGAAAGCTTATACCCTAGAAGTCTTGTTAGGCTCTAAGGTACTACTGGATTCTTCTACTTTAGACCAACACTGCTGCCGTCCTGAAAGATCTCACATGCTGCTCAAGGAGAAACATATTAGATATTGTCTCACTTTGGTCTAATCCGTTCATTGAAATAAAAGTACACAATAGTGAAGACATTACCTGCCAAGGTTGAAGATCGAGAAATCTGGCTCTTCTGCCACTCCTCCATGCTCTAGCATTGGATCTAGATGAATACATGGTATGCAAAGCATGTGCTATGGCTTGGACAGCATTGTAGATGCTATAGCTGTGGCCACTCATGGGCATTTCAAAAACTGGCCCAGGGAGGCTCTCCAGCATCTCTTCCCCGGTACAAGCACCAGGGACATTTGCGGAATCCTTGCTGTCCACAACCGTACAGTCAAATGCTACCTCCCAGAAGTACGTCAAAAACTCATTTTCTTCTTCCCCATAAAGATTTATGCCTTGAAGAAATTTATGGAAACCTGGTAGCTCATGCGAATGAATTGCGAAAGAGATTGCCCCATGGAAGAACCGGAAATCCCCAGCCAACATTTGGACACCTGTTAGGACAAAATCAGTCTGGGCTGTCAAAATCCATACTTTGCTAAATGTATGCTCAGCTGCGAGAGGTGACAAAAACAAGTAAGCATTCAATATTATAATTGTCATTGGATCGCCATAAATGATAAACGTACTGACTCTTTCGTTGAGGAAATGATGATCTAGGTTTTGGACTTGGCCAGTAAAATCATCGTAATCATCCCATTGTACTTTCTGCAGGATCCTTTCGGTGAAGGCCAAACAGATTCCGTTTTGAGAAAGCAATGGCTCTATCGTCCGTAAGAAAAGTTCCCCGTTGTTGTCATCTGAGACAAGAAGCCCCACCCACGTCCATCCAAAATGGAGTAGCAACTGAAGAATGCCAGTGTAGAGCTTGTCTTCTTTTGGGACCATGTGGTAAAAGGAGAACTCTTTCGCATCACTCTCCTCTGAGGCAAATGATCCGTAGATGAACTAAGACAGAATGTACAGATATTCAAGAAATTAGGAAGATTTTTGTGTATGCTTCTGCGTACTTGGTGGTTTATTCTACATTTGCTGAATGAATGGATTTAAATTGTGGGCAGAGAGATACCAGCTGGATATTAGGATTTTTTTGTTTTTACCATAAGAGTTGTTCAACAGTGGAATCAGCTACCTAGGGTGGTGGTGACCATCTCCTCACTGACAAACACTTGTCAGGGATGCTCTAGGCTGATCCTGCATTGAGCAGGGGGCTGGTCTAGATGGCCCCTTCTAACTCTATGATTCTATTCTATGATTCTAATATTTAGATTCAAGGGAGAGTGTGTTTGGTAATTAATGAATAAAAACTCCACCTGAATAGATCTCTCCCTTAATGTAGGAATGGTAAATAAGCAGAAGAGGGAAATTAGCTACAGTTGGAACCAGCATGGGTCACATAAGGCAATGTGAGGGGAAGACACATGAGAGAGTGGCTCCCCACATATGTGTCAGACAGGGATGCCATTCAACCAGAACCATTTTCAGATGTTTTCACAGCAAAGAAACATCCCAATTGGCATTTTGGTTCACAGAACTTCCAACAATCTGCCACAGATGGCCCTACTTGGATGGCCCAGGCAAGCCTGATTTCATCAAATCTTGGAAGCTAAGCAGAGTCAGTTGTGGTTTAGTATTTGGATGGGAGAACACCAAGGAAGTTCAGGGTTGCTCCGTAGAGGCAGTCAGTGGCAAATCACCTCTGAACATCTCTTTCCTTGAAAGTGCTATGGCGTCATCATAAGCCAGTTGTGGCTTGATGGAACTTGCCACCTTTGCAACGCCGGCTATACTGCTTATAGAAAAGGGACAAATCTTTGACTGACAGACAATGTTGCAAAGTCTGGGGTGTGACAGAAACTGAATTAGAATCTTCCCTCCAATCCCTCTGCTTACTAGACTCAAAGGAGATAAGCTAACAGGTAAGGTGTAATACCCAGAAATAAAATAAACAACCACACACATACTCAACATAATTTGTGTATTCATTTATGTTTAAAGGTTGACCTTCCCTATCACCTCTACACAACAGAGGATGCTGGAAAAGTAGTTAAAATTCACCCCTCTACAGGATAAATGTTGAAATCTCTCTAAAATGGTGAAACTTTCTCTTACCTGCCTAAAGTTTACCAGGGATGATACTTGAGGTGAGAGGTACTCTATCTTAAGAAATCCATTTTTATTAGGTGGTGGCAAAGGTGCTACAGGTGAAAACGTTTTCCCGTTTAAAATTAAAGGAAGTGCAGAATTATGAGAGGAATTATTATTAAAGGAAGTGCAGAATAATCCTGCCCACTCCCTTCACCATTGTGACTGATCTCTCTTTGGTTAGCCACTGTGAGAATCTGAATGGTAGACTAGATAGACCACTTGCTTGATCCAGCAGGGCTCTTATTATCTTCTCTTTGGTCTTTCACAATCAGAGATGGCTTGAGTTTTGGTCAAGTCACATCTCTCCCTCTTCACGTAGCGCAAAATCTTCCCCAGAATAACAAGACAGAATTACATGTGTGGTCTTAAAATAAAAACCCCATTCCTCTGGGTCTGCATCTCACCTGTGGAACCTTGAAGATCTCCAAGAGGTTTGCCATATGGAAGGAGTTCTCAGAGTCAAGAGCCCCAATGACACCTATGAGGTTTTTTTGGGCGCCACATTTATAGTTCGGGACGAAATGGTGGGATTTGAACAGCAGCTCCAGAGTACTAAAATAAGTCATCTGGTCAATGTTGTAGTTGTCACAGATGTGGAACCCCAGAGTCTCATTGGGCAAGATGCGGGGATTGTCATTGATCTCTTTTACAGTGAATGCCAGGGCGAGCATATGCTGGTAGAACTTTGGGATTTTGCTGTAAATAGATTTTAAAGCTCATTTAGAGGATAGTCGAGCAATTCACCATGTTGTTTTTTTATACTAAGAGTGCATCCCAGAACTTTAAGGGCGGAAGCCCTTAGCAGACCAGAAAGGTGCTGTGCTGGCGTAAGGGCCCTCTGTACCAACGTCTGGGCTACTTAAGCAGGTGCAGAGGCCCGGACGCCAGTCTCCAAGCGCTACCATAGCTGCACCTCCCCTGGATGCTGACGGGACCTTCCACTGGCATCCCACTGATGAAAAGGCCCACACTGGTGTTCTGGGGGGCGTTCCGGCACCCTGGGAGGTGTTTTCAGGGTAGGCTGGGGTGGGGGAAGCAGCTGTTAGGCAGCCTCCTGTCCCCTTTCAACCCGGGTACATTGGCGGCGAGCAAAGTGAGGCTGTGCCTGCTTTTTAGCCCCATTTAAAATTTTAAAAGCCTTTAAAAGGCTTTTTTTTTTAGTTTTCGGGCATTGGAGAAATGGGTTAGGAGGTGCCGCAGCAGCTCCTCCTCCCTGCCGTCCCCACACACTGAAAGCTCAGGAATGCACTGTAAGGGACTACTTCAGCTCTGGTTTACTTCAGGGTAAAGCTTTTTTAAAAAGAATTATTGAATGACACTTTGGCTCTTAACGTTCTTCAGCTTTCGCACGCTTACCCCTCTGCCTTGAACTGGCATCCAGCCAAGCAGTCTCTGCTCTAAGGCAAGCAAATCCCAGTGCCAGTTCTTACCCCTTAAGCGCTACAGACGAGTTAACTGTTTTTGCCTTATTTATTTTATTTTATTTATTTAATTAAAAACATTTCTACGCTGCCTCTCTGCCCGCTCGGGACCCTACGGTGAAGAACACAACTTTTTTTCCAAACATTTGAGCAATTAAAGGACTACATTTAACATTATAAAAGAATTCCGTTCAAAAGCACATAAACAGACAACTGCAAAAGGAGCGCCGATAACTGTTATTGGGAGTATGCCAAATAAATTTTTAAAAAGGAATTCGCTGGGTAGCAAAAGACACCGATAGACAGACAATTACAGGACAGGGAGGGAGAGGATGTTCTCGCTTGGTTTCATTGTCTTCAGCTTTTGTTTTTTCTCTCTCCCAAAAGGCATCAAATTGAAAGCTTAACAAAGGAAAATACAGACACTGCTCCCTAATTTTGCTAGGCTAGACTAGGTTATGCTAAGAGCACCACCACCAGTAGCAAGTCAGGAAATCCTGTGTTCAGTTTCTCCTTGCGCTTTCTGCATTTCATGGCCCTGTGACTTTGTGTTAATTCTCCCCTCCCCCATACTTCCTTCATCCAAAGTCTACCTAGCGAGGAGCTACTCCCTTGCATCTGATGATGCCGTCTCTAGTCCCCGAAAAGCTTATTTCTGGAATAAAGTTTTGGTAGCCTTTAAGTTGTCACTGGACTGCTGTTTCTTTTGTCTGGACAGACTAACATGGCTGCCCCTCTGGAAGCAGTCGGCTACGTTCTTTGACCATACTGGCATAATTACAAACAGTTATTAGGGCTTGTGGTGGGGCCATGCTGAAATTATGGGGGGGGGAAGGCAAACACCTTACTCTGAAATCTCAGCTTCGTCCCATGATGGAGGAGTCGTAAATGTTAACAAATGATAGTGGCATAGGACCTGGGAGCCCATCCCACCAACGAGAAAGTCCCCTGGGCGATACCACTGAGGCCAAACAGGCAAAGGATTGAACGGAGGGTGCCTCGTGCTATCGATTTGATCCAGGAGCATCAGCAGCCACACAAACACCACCATCCTCCATGCAGAGCTCCTATACCTATCTATAGCATCACCCTGATACTTTGGGTGTCATCTGACTATTTCTGAAAGGGAAGAAGAAGAGTTGGTTTTTATATGCCGATTTTCTCTACCTTTTAAGGAGAATCAAACCAGCTTACAATCGCCTTCCTCTCCTCTCCTCACAACAGAGACCTTGTGAAGCAGGTGGGGCTGAGAGAGCTCAAACAGAACTTAGTCCAAGGTCACCCAGCTGGCTTCATGTGGAGGAGTGGGGAATCAAACCCAGTTCTCCAGATTAGAGTCCACCGCTCTTAACCACTACACCACTTTGGCTCTCCAAAGAAACATAACAGTCTTCTCTTTGATTCAATGCATGCCTTGTTTGAGTTTGCAAATTCACTCAGGACCAATCTGTCTCGCCAAACTGAGATCTGGAACATCGAAGAGACAGAGCCCTACCTATTCCTGTCTCCCAGCTCCCTTTAGCAATGGATGTGTTTTTAATAACTGCTCACCAATTTTTTTGTTGATGGGTTTCTAGCATCTTCTGAGAAGCCACTGGAGATTTGGCCCCGTCAACAAAATTACAATGATTTGGGCAATTCCAGAGGGAGTTAATTACCTCTGCCAAGTTTGGCTCCTTGTGACACTACTGGTACAAAACATGGTCATTTATTTACGTCACCTCTGCTCCCAAGTGGGACATCAAGCAGAAAGGGCTTTGAGATGTCCATGATGAGGAACACCAGTGAGAAAATTAGACCCAAATGAAACTGTTAGGTTGGATGGGATTTGATGAAGTTCTGAAGGCTTGAGAGATGGCCACAGCCAATTAAGGCTGTATATTCCAACAGAAGCTCAACAAAGCATTATCCAAACAGGCTGTGGGTGCGAATGTAGTTATTGTGACAGTTACGCAGGAACATTCACTATATTCTGAGGCAGGGCTCAGCGGAGATTTATATTTAAGGAGCCAAAATGCACCAACATTTACAGCAAGAGATCAAGAATAAAATCGATTAAGAATGCTGGTTTGAGAACTGAAATTATACAACTTCACTTTACGTCTCAGTTAGAAATTCATAATGTTTCTGTTGCCCAAACACTAGTTCTGGTGAGTCTTTTGTTAGGAACTGGTACACAAGAGGTCTCACAATAAATAATCATTATCTTCAGAACTACCCTGTATCATTGTTTCAGTGCCCTAGGATAAATCAGTGCATGGGTCACACTTGGATTTCTGATATCTATTCACCTTCCCTTTTTGTAAAGTATCTTAACTTTAGGCCTTTTGGCTAAGATCAAGTGTAGTAAAGTATCTCTAAGAAGTTCTCTAATTCCATCAAAAAATCTTCTTCTGTCATTCCTTTCTAGGGCTGACGGGCCTTTCGCTATGGCAGGAGACCTTTCACTGGCAGCCCTCTTTGCTTGCTGCCACTTGGAATGGTGGCGGGATAAAAAAAAAAATCCAGCAACAAGAGCAGCATTGCTAAGTCAGTTCTGGGGACAACCCAGAAATTATGTGGGGTAGCTCTAGGAATCATCAGAAACTCTACGGTTAACCACAGAGTTTCCATCAATTCCTGGAACTACCCTATGTCACTTGCAGATTTTTCCTCAGAAGTGACTTAATGATGCTGCTGATGTCATGCCCCCAGTGCCCCTACCCCCAACCCCCATTGCCTGTTGTCAGGCTTGGCCTGTCCACGCTATTCCTTTCACTCAGTGGTTATTTTTCATCCCTCCTACTCCTCCAATAACTTAAATATTTCATGGTCTTTCTTAAAAGGGGCCATATTTGGTTCTGTACTCAGCCAAATTTGGCTCCAGAGCTAATAGGTGGCAACCCCATCTTTTGAGCCAATTTTAAGGCTCTTAGCTTTATTTTGGGTTGTGTTATGCCTGCCACTGTCAATCTGTAGCTTCTAGTGCAAATAGCAGCAAATCAGGAGATAATCTGGGCCAGGATGTCCCAATTGTATTTAGTTCAGGTAGAACAATGCCTGTTACTGTCCTGAAGCCTGTGGGCACTTTTGAGGCTCCTAGCTTTAGTTCTGGATGCATCAGTGCACATATTTGCTCAATATGTCCTTTTAAAACTAGGATTGATTTATATTATATTTCTATTACAATAAATGGAGCCATTTATCCATCCACCCATATATCCGTCCATCTTTGTGATTCTGTGGTGCTCGTAACTCATCAGAAAATGAAGCCAGGAGTCTCAACATTGGCAAACAGTTTTAGGATGACCATGGGAGTTGCAGTGCCAAACACAATGACGACTGAAAAATCCTGGACCATGTAACCCCCAAGAAAGAACTCCCCTCCATTTTTCCAATGGAAGCCATGATTTACTGTGGAAAACATAACTCATCCAGAAACTAAGCTAGGAGCCTCAAAATTGGCCACCGTTTTCTGGAAGATGATGGGAGAAGCCCCTGAATGTCATCTGTAGTGGAAGCCAAATTTGCCTTTGGGAGAAACAACTCATCCTAAATAATCATCCATGTCTGTTCTCTCAGGTGTCAGTTATCTCTGCCAAGCAAGTGTCTCCTCCCCATGAGGAATGAATGCTTGCATGCCATGGTATTTTCTTTAAGTTTTAGAAATCTATCCAGATCTTTTCAGGTTGAAAAGGTTTTTAATTGATCACCAGGACTACATTAGTTATTTATCTATCAGTAGGTAGAGATCTATCAGTAGGTAGAGATCTTTTTCATAGTCTGCCACCTTTCCCCTCCCTTCAGATGAGAAAGATCGCATACTTTCATTATATTATTAACATATAATGTAGCCCACACTACATATCAAAATAGAGCCGGTGTCTCTTTTCCATAGAAGTAACAGAAAGAAGGCATATCACCATATAGTGCGAGATATTATCTCTTTCTCCTTATTAACTGTTCCTTGTTGTTTAACTCAGGTCTCAATAAAATAATGTAGCACTTGGGGAAAAAGATACAACCCAGTAACCCGGCACTGGAGGCTAAGACAGAGAAGATCTCCACAGCTACCATGTATTTCCCTTTGGTGCTCAGGTAGGTTGGAACAAAAGATAACCAAACACTGCAAAACACAATCATACTGAAGGTGATGAACTTGGCTTCGTTAAAATTGTCCGGTAACTTCCTGGCAAAGAAAGCCATAGTTAAGCATATGAGAGACAGAAGTCCTATGTAGCCCAGGACAATATAGAACATGATAAGAGACCCTTCATTACATTTTACTATGATCTCTTCAGTGAGAGATTGCAGCTCAAAATCTGGAAATGGAGGAGAGGTTCCTAACCACAACAGACAAATCACTGCTTGAATGAGGGAACAGGAAAAAGCAACGGAGTTGGTTAGCTTTTTCCCCACCCACTTCCTCATGCTGGACCCTGGCTTGGTAGCCATGAAGGCTACAACCACAGTGATGGTTTTGGCTAACACACAAGACACCGCCACTGTGAAGATGACGCCGAAAGCAGATTGCCGGAGGAAGCAGGTCACCTTGTTTGGTTCTCCAAGGAAAAGCAAAGAGCAGAGGAAGCAGAGCAAGAGGGAAGTCAGGAGAGCATAGGTGATATCTCTGTTGTTGGCCTTGACTATGGGGGTGTCTTTGTACTTAATGAAAGTTGTGAGAATCAAAGTTGTGACCAGGAAACAAGACACAGCAATGGAAGCCAAACTGATCCCTAAAGTTTCTTCATAAGATAGAAAATTCATTTTCTTGGGAAGACATTGATCGTGGTTCCTGTTTGGATACTCATCTTCTGGACAGCTGATGCAATTGTCCATGTCTGAAAAAAAAGAGGAAAAGGGAACACCCCAGAATGAATAAACTTGCAACTCAGGACTGATCCCCAACATTGTAGTGGCTTTCAACGTTAAGTCAAGTAAGTTGCTGGCTCTGGTTGGAGAAGGTGACCAAACTTCATTTGGGACAGAGGGTAAAGGCTGTCTACTCCTTCTAATTCATCAGAAAAAAAAATGCTGCTGCAGTCATCTTGTTTGGGGGCTTCCCAGAGGCACCTGGTTGGCCACTGTGTGAACAGACTGCTGGACTTGATGGACCTTGGTCTGATCCAGCATGGTCTTTCTTGTATTCTTATGTTCTTATGATGACCTTTCTAGGAATATTCAACTTTCCTAAAGATAAATTCACAAATGTCACTTGATTTCTCATCCTTCGTGACCCATAAGTGAAAACGCAGCATGGGAAAGCATAGGGTTTGAGTTAATTGGCTTCCCCAGTTTTCAAACCACGCCTACAAATACTCTAACATTTTCCCCAGTGTTGCATGAACTCTAGTTGATCAGTGGTCTGTGTATCAGGGCTGGACTATGTTACCTACCCTTCTGCCTTGAAATCTTCCCTGTAGGGCACAGAGAACAACCATAGCAGCAAAATTTCTCCCCTTCTTTTTTCTTCATTTGAGAACCAGGGTGGCAGTGTGGGTTACACTCCGAAAGAGGTGGCACCTATCCAAAAATGTCAAAGAAATTGGAGATGTGAGCAGCATGGCCTGTTTTTATTATTAACCTGTGCTGTACCAAGAAAGAAAGAAACCCATGTGGTGGTCCAATACTGGCAAGAAAAAGAAAATGAGTTGGTTTTTACGTGCTGACTTTCTCTACCTTTTATGGAGAATCAAACCGGCGTACAATCTCCTTCCCTTCCTTTCCCCACAACAGACACCTTGTGAGGTGGGTGGGGCTGAGAGAGTTCAGAGAGAACTGTGACTGGCCCCAGGTCACCCAGCAGGCTTCATGTGTAGGAGTGGAGAAACCAACCCAGCTCACCAGATAAGAGTCCACTACACACGTGGAGGAGTGGGGAATCAAACCTGGTTCTCCAGATTAGAGTCCACCGCTCCTAACCACTACACCACGCTGGCTCATACGTATTAACAGCTACAAGCATATTTTGAACAATAAAGCTATGAGGATACTTTCTGGATACCCCCCCCGCCCCAAAAATTAAAATTCTATTCAATTTCTGAGTAAATATTGGGGATCTGGGAAAAGAAATGCCAAGCCCAGAGGCTTCTCCCATGAAACTAGTATAGCCAATGGGTTGCCAGTTGATACCTGCCAAGAAATGTTCTCTTAGTTCCCTGACAAATCCATCACATTCTAATCAATGCATGGAGAATACTTCACAGTGCTTCAGATGTATATCAAATTATTTTCTACAATTTTGAGGAAGAGATATACTCAGTACTCCAATGTATTACCAACTAATGAGACACAGGAGTCAGTTTATGCAACAAAGGACAGTTCTGCTCTCCATAATCTCTCATCTAGAGAATACAGTGGGTCCAGGAATGTTTAAGCATCCACACCTGGTCAAAGCCGGTTTGCCATGCAATTAAATCCTCATGAACAATCAGTTCTTTCCCATCAAGAGCTGTGGGATCCAATCGTCCAAGTTTTACTCTAACAAAGGACCTGTTCGGGAATGTGACCAGGTTCATGATATCAAATACTTCCTCCACTTCCCTGTCGCTGTTAAAAGATACCTTTTCTCCTGCTGAGTTGTTAAATGCATTGCCTTGAAGAAAAGGGTGGAGCTGGATGAAAGAGATAGATGAATAAATAAATGTTTAACATGAAGCTGGATTCTTCATTCTGAGATTTTTGCTGTCACATCTTCATACGCTTCTTTCTACTGAAAAATATGGCTACTTCGCTGTGGTAGAAGACTGAAAATGTGTACCATGTCTCAATAGCACAGCATATCTTCAGCATGCAATCAGTCTGGTGGTAGATGATATGAAATATCTCTTCCTTAGATCCCAGAGAGCTATTCTCGACCAGAGCAGACAAAACAGACCTTGCGAAGTCAACTGTCAGAATATTGTCGAAGGCTTTCACGGTCAGAGTTCATTCGTTCTCGTAGGTTATCCACAGTTACACAGCCCGGATAACCTACGAGAACCAATCAACTGTCAGACTTCATATAAAATACCCGTCTGTGTTCATAGCTTTTTTGTTTTTGCTTTGTGTGTGTGTTAAGACTTAAATTCTAGAAGAAAACACAAATTCCAAAACATTGTCTATGGGCAATGTGTACAACATAATTCCACATGTGCTCACTGTGCATGCTGGACGCCCTCCCATCTAGTACTAATTTATTTATTTATTTACTTTATTTATAGTTGTCTCAAGGCGGTTTACGCAGTGCAAATCAAAGCAATCAATGAAATGTGACCTCTAATAAGCAAAGTAACTGGACTAGGATTATAGAAATTTGAAACAAAGCGAAAAAGCATTAGACATGATATGCTACACAGTGCAAAAAAGTGGTATTATATAAGACAATGCAGAGGGCGTAGGCTAATACGCAGCTGTAATGATACTATACTATACATTGTCCTCTAGTCCTCAGGTAGTCTTTGTGAAGAGCACCTTCCTGAAACATTCCACAGTATTATAGCCCTATTATCCATGCATATATGTGCTGTCAAGTCACAACTCACTTATGGAGACCCCAATAAGGGGCTTTCAAGGAAACAAAGAACTGCCCTTGCTTTCCTCTGCAGAGCTTTCCCTCCCAGCCAAGTATCAACCCTGCTTAGCATCCAAAATCTGATGAGACCAATGCGGCCTTCCATCCCATCGCCATATTGCCTTTATAGAGAATGTGTTCCTGAACAATTCTGTTTTAAATGGTGTGTGGAAAGATAGATGTGCGAGATACTTCCTGACCTCCTCAGGCAGGCCATTCCATTACCTGCCAAGGATGAAGAACTTGAAATCCATTTCTTTTGCCACGCCGTCTACCTTTAAAGTATGATGGAGATGAGGACATGGTGTTCAAGGCATGTGCTGCGGCATGGACAGCATTGTAGATGCTATAGCTATGACCACTGATATCCATTTCAAAAACTGTGCTCGCCAGGCTTTCCAGCTTCCCAGTACAGGCATCATCGACTTCTGCGGACTCCTTGCCGTCCACAACCGTGCAGTCAAATGCTTGCTCCCAGAAGTACTTGAGCAAGCTATTTTTTTCATCCCTGTAAGGTTTAATGCCTTGAAGAAATGTACGGAAACCTTGAAGTTCATTTGAGTGGACTGTGAAAGAGATCGCCCCGTGGAAAAAACGGAAATCCCACAGTCTTTCCATGCCTGTTAGGACAAAATTGACCTGGACAGTTAAAATCCATACTTTGCTGAATGTATAATCAGCTGCGAGATGCCCCATAAAAAGATAAGCATTCAATAGTATAAATGACCTTGAATCTCCATAGAGGATAAATGTACTGATTTTTCTGTCTATGAAATGTATATTCATGGATGCAAGTATGTAACTAAAATCATCAAGACTATCGGTTTGTACTTGATGGGGGATTCGTTCAGTGAAAGCCAAGCAGATTCCATTCTGGGAAAGCAATGTCTCCAGTTTCTGTAAGAAACGTTCTCCACTGTTACTGTGTACAGCAAGGAGCCCCACCCAAGTCCATCCAAAATGGAGTAGTATGTGAAGAATCCCGCTGTACTGCCGGTCTTCATTTGGGACCATGTGGTAAAAAGAAACATCTCTGCCCTCACTCTCCTCTGAGGCAAATGAACCATAGGTGAGCTATGAGGAAACAGACAGATATTTCAGAGATGTGTAGAGAAATAATTTCTTTTATTATTGCTTCTTGTGATGAGCCCTGGAGGGTAGGCGGCATGGGGTAGCCCGGTCTCAGAAGCTAAACAGGGTCAGTACTTGGAAAGGAGAACACCAAGGAAGACTCTGCGATGGCAAACCACCCCTGCTTCTCTCTTGCCTTGAAAGCCCCTTGCTGGGGTTGCCGTAAGTCGGCTGCAACTTGACGGCACTTTACACACAAACCAATGAGCTCTATCAGTGCCAGTCATAGGAGGTTTTTGGCCCTGCCAAATGATTTGCAAAGTGCAATCTGGGTTTAGCAAAGTTACAGATGAATTTGCAGGGAAATAGTCATAAGACACATTACTTGTAAAAGCTTTTTTTTTTCCAACAGGTTAATTCTGCCAAGGGAAGGATTTAGGTTTGGCCCCAAACTCCTTTACCTCCTTCAGATGCATCAAATGAGAACAGAATGAGAAGAGTAGACAGAATTACGGATCTCGTTTTTGGGGAAATCCCAGTACCCTTTACACGCATCCTACCTGTGGAATTTTGAAGCGTTCCAAGATGTCTGCCATATAGAAGGAGCTCTCCGAGTCAAGCGCCCCGATGACAGCAATGAGATTTTTCTGGGTGCCACATCTGTAGTTGGGGACAAAATGGTGTGATTTGAACAGCAGCTCCAAAGTCGCCTGATAGGTCATCTTCTCATCACAGTAATTCTCATAGATGTGGAATCCTAGAGTCTCATTGGACAAGAGGAGGGGATTCTCATTGATCTCTTTTATAGCAAATGCCAAGGCCAGGACGTGCTGGTAGAAATTCATAATTGACCTGTCAAGGGGGTGGAATGTTCTTTTAGATTATAATTCAACACTGCCCTTCATCATTTTATTATAATATTGCTTTACTCTGAATTTGATTTATATCGCTCTACATAAAGATTGTTTTAAAAAGAAAAATATTTTTTAAAAAATATATACATCTTTTTATTAAAAGGTTTTTAGGATACAGTTTTAAAAAGGGAAGTGGGAAAGGGGGTCATTTAGTATAAAATTATCTACTCCGAGCCTTAACAAAAAATAATATTAACAAACATAGATTATGAAATTACTGTATCAAAATCAGATCTTATTCTTTGGCCTAAATCGTCCCGAAACTCTTTCAACTAACTTGTAAAGACACTCAGTAGTTCATTCAAAAAGTAGTCCTAGGGACCTCTTATTTTCTTCAAATACGCTAAACATGCCCTATTCTTGGTACATCATTATATACTCTCTACACATTCCAACTGCTTTTCTAGAATATTTTTATATACTATACGCATGAAAATCATATACTGAACATACTTTACACTTCTTGCATCCTAAAATATTCTTACTACAAATTTCATCTGCTAATCTAAATAGTTTTCTATTTGGTATTTGCATAGTAATCGCTCCATATAAAGATTGTTTTAAAAAGAAAATTATTGATGCTTCTGATCTAACATATGTCTTACCAAATAACATTATTCATACTGTAGAACAGCAATATTTATGATGGGCTTTGACTCCCTTAAAATTCTACCTTGCACCCAACCAAATGTTCTCTCTCCTGAGAAAGCATATGCAAATGTCAATTCTTACACTATAAGAGCTGCTATAGATTCTTTTACTGGTTTTGCCTTGCTTGGATGCAGTTTTTTGACCATTAGTCTGGAAGGACCATCAGAGGGTTCAGTGATCATCTGCTTGGCATGCAGAAAGGCCCAGGTTCTACGGTATTTTTGGCATCTCCAGTCAAAAGGACCAGGCTGTGGGTCAAGAGAAAAATTTCTGCCTGAGACCCTGGAGAGCTGCTGCCAGATAATACTAACCTTGATGGACCAAAGGTATGCTTCAGTATAAGGCAGTGTCATATATGCATACGTAAAGTGCAATCTGCATCAAAGACACCAATGTATCTTCAGTGTAAAAATGCAGGGTTCAATTTTGTAACATCTACCCTGATGAAGAGTTCTGACAAACAGGAAAGTGTGTAACATTTTTGAGTCAGTGTAGCTGGCCCCAAGAAAGTTATTACTTGGACAGAACATTGCTTTGAATTTTTATTATTGTTCCAATATGGCTGCAAATCCCTTTTGGGTTATTGTTCTTGCCAAAGATGGATGATCCAAAGCTGTTGAAAGAAAACGCAGAGACCATCTTCTATTTTTACTAAGCTTACTAACCACATCTCATCAGATCTCGGAAGCTAAGCAGGGTTTGACCCTGGTGAGTACTTGGGTGGGAGACCACCAAAGAAGTCCAAAGCTGCTAATGCTGAGGCAGGCAATGATAATCCATGTCTGAACATCTCTTGTCTTGAAAAACCTACAGGATTGTCATAGGTTTGCTTTGACTTGATGGCACTTTCCCCCAAGTAACATGTACAGAGTCCGAGGTTTTGCTAAGATGCACCTATAGTGTGTAAGAAAACTTGTCCTTGTTGAACTTGTTGAGAGCCAGTGAGGTGTAGTGGTTAAGGGCAGTGGACTCTAATCTGGAGAACAGGGTTTGATTCCCCACTCTCCCTCATGAGCAGCAGACTCTAATCTGGTGAACCAGGTTGGTTTCCCCACTCCTCCACATGAAGCCTGCTGGGTGACCTTGTGCTAGTCACAGTTCTCTCCGGACTCCAGACCCTCTCAGCACCACCTACCTCTCTGTTGTGGAGAGAGGAAGGGAAAGTGATTGTGTACCAGTCTGAGATTCCTTAAAAGGTAGAGAAAATCAGGGTACAAAAACTATTCTTCTTCTTCTTCTTCTTCCATTTCACCCTGATTCCTACATTTAGTTTCTGCCTTTCATGGAACTGGCTCTAGTCCATAAAAGCTAAAGCCGGAAAACAGTTCTGTTAGTCTTTAAAGTGCTCCTGGACTCCTGTTTATTTTTCTTGGAAGGGACTAAAAGAACGACACCTCTGCAAACTTACGGTAGGGGAGCGGTGATGCTTACTCTGAACTCTCAAGCCATTCCCATTCTGGATGCTCGCCCTTAGTGGGCGTATGGTAGTGATAAAGCATCTGAGATACAATCCCACCAATGAGGATGTCCCCCGGCTGGTACCACTGAGGAAGAACAGGGAGAGGATTGAATGTAGGGTATTTTGCACCATCGATTTGGTACACAAGTGGAGGCAGCAGCAGCAATACCATGAGTCTCATCATCCTTCCAGCAGTGCTCCTTTCTAGGCACGGACTCTCCTGTGTTGTTTTACTGCACCATCATGATGTGCCCATTTCAGGTGGGGGTCCTGCTTTATCAAAAGGGGAACTCGTCATCCTTCCTTTTCCACTTTGCCTCACTTACAAACGCGTGCCTCGGATATCTGCTAATTCTGCAAATTCGCTAAGAGCAAATCGGTTTTATCAACACAAGATGCAAAACACCAAACAAACCGGGCCCTGCCTAGTTGTATTTCCCAGCTCATAATAGTAAAGAAGGAGGATTTTTACCAACACGTACAAGCTGGTTAATGGATGGGTTGCTTGCACTTTCTAAAAAGCCACCTGAGATTCGGTCAGAACGAACAAATTACAATGATTTGGGCAATTCCAGCGGGAAATGATTGCCTCCGCCAAGTTTGCTCTGAGCAACTCCACTGCTAAGATACAGGGTCTCTCTCTCTCTCTCTCTCTCTTTTTTTACCAATTCTAACCTTAGGTCACCTCTGTTACTCAGTGGGACACTGAGAAAAAGTGGCTTTGAGATTTCCAGGGTGAGGAACACCAACAACAAAATTAGGCCCAAACAAAACCATCAGGTTGGCTGGGATTGGAGGAAGGCCTACATATTTTAGACATGGCCTCAACTTGTTAAGGATGGGAATTCAAATAGCAGCTAAGTAAAACACAGTCTAAGCATTTCCAATAGTTTTTACAGTGGAATCCTAAGAATACTTTCCTGGGAGTAAGCCTTTTTGAGTACATCTGGGTAGATCTGGTTAGGATTGCTCTTTTACAGTGCAACCCTATGAAGCATTACCATTGATTTCAATGGCTTTAGACTGGAGTAACTCGGCGTAGCATTGCCCTGTTAGTGTAGTTATTGTGACAATTGGAAAGAATAACAGAATCATAGAATCTTAGTGTTGGAAGGTACCACCAGTGACCCCTACTCCATGCCTAGATGCTGGCCAAGTTGCCCTCTCTCTCATGACATGCCTAAAGTTATAGAATCAGCATTGCTGACAGATGCCCGTCTAGCCTCTGCTTAAAAACCTCCAAGGAAGGAGAGCTTACCACCTCTTGAGGAAGCTTGTTCCACTGAGGAACTGCTCTGTTAGATAATTGTTCCAAATGTCACCACTTTGGGGTCAAGAAGCAATTTCCCTCAAGGACAGATTGGCCAGGGATCCAGGAGGATTTTTTTTTGCCATCTTCTGGGCATGGAATAGGGGTCATTGGGGATGTAGGGGGGAGGATAGTTGTGAATTTCCTGCATCATGCAGGGGGTAGGACTAGCTGACCCTTGTGGTCCCTTCCAACTCTATGATTCTATGTGTCCATGGCCAAACGGAGGTTGCATAGCTGAGACACTTGCCTGTCATAAGATCAGTGCTGTTCTTGTCAATCACCTGATAAGAAATGAGGTGAATCTCCCTGTTCCCCACCCCCACCTGCCCCCCGGTCTCCTGTTGTATTTAAGACTACTGGCATTTTATCTCCAAGGCGCTGGAAGTAAGTGGGCATGAGGAAATACATTGGTGGGTTCCATGTGGCAGGTCGCTGCTTTTCTTGATTATCTGCTGTTACTGGACTATTGTTCAATTGTGCTTCATAAATTTGTTTGATTCACAACTCTAAGCATGAATGTGTGTGGTTTGTGTTGGTCTCACTAGAATCCTCAACCCCTCCCCCATAGAAATTAGAACACTTCTTGTCACAAGTAGAAGCTATCAATCATCTAATATGTTTAGTCCTCCAGCCCCCACAAAAATGTCTCTTCTTTTACTGTACGAAAGTTAATAATCACAGCCATTCCCATGGCGACATCACTGGCAAATTAAAGCAATAACTTCTATTAAAAAGGAGGGGGGGAAGTATATTAAGTAAATATGTCTACTGACTGACAAGCCAGTCATGAATAATAAGGAGTGATAAACACTCTTTAATTTTTAGAAGACAAGCCATTTCTTTTTAGGCATCAAACTGATCAACATTATCTGGATAACCATTATAATCAGCAGTAGATATACCTATTCCCTTTTTTGATATTCCAAGACAGGTACATTTGCCCCACCGTTCAGCTGGGATAGATCACCCTTTGGCATATATGGTAGCCGAAGCTGGTGTCCCTCCTCCATAGAAACCAAAGGAAAAATACATATCACAGGACCATTGGGAGTCTTTATTTCTTTCTCCTAATTAACTGCTCCTTGTTGTTTAACTCAGGTCTCAGCAAAATAATGTAGCACTTGGGGAAAAAGATACAACCCAATAACCCTGCACTGGAGGCTAAGACAGAGAAGATCTCCACGGCTACCATGTATTTCCCTTTGGTGCTCAGGTAGGTCAGAACAAAAGTCACCCAGACACTGCAAAACACCAGCATGCTGAAGGTGATGAACTTGGCTTCGTTAAAACTGTCTGGCAACTTCCTGGCAAAGAAAGCCACAGTCAAACTTACAATGGACAGAAGTCCTATGTAGCCCAGGACAATATAGAACATGATGAGAGACCCTTCATTACATTTTACTATGATCTCTTCAGTGAGAGATTGCAGGTCAAAATCTGGGAATGGGGGAGAGGTTCCTAACCACAACAGACAAATCACTGCTTGAATGAGGGAACAGGAAAGAGCAATGGAATTAGTTAGCTTTTTCCCCACCCACTTCCTCATGCTGGACCCTGGCTTGGTAGCCATGAAGGCTACAACCACTGTGATGGTTTTGGCCAAGACACAAGACACCGCCACTGTGAAGATGATGCCAAAAGCTGATTGCTGAAGGAAGCAGGTCACCTTGCTTGGTTCTCCAAGGAAAAGCAAAGAGCAGAGGAAGCAGAACAAAAGGGAGACCAGGAGAGCGTAGGTGATATCTCTGTTGTTGGCCTTGACTATGGGGGTATCTTTGTACTTAATGAAAGTTGCGAGAATCAAAGTTGTGACCAGGAAACAAGACACAGCAACGGAAGCCAAACTGATCCCTAAAGTTTCTTCATAAGACAGAAAATTCATTCTCTTGGGAAGACACTGATCGTGGTTCCTGTTTGGGTACTCATCTTCTGGACAGCTGATACAATAGTCCATGTCTGGAAAAAAAAGAGGAAAAAGGAACACCCTAGAATGAATACACTTGCAGTTCAAGACTGATCCTCAACACAGTAGTGGCTGACAATGTTAAGTCAATATGGTTGTCAATTCAGGTTGGTGAAGGTGACCTAACTTCATTTGGGACAGAGGGTAAAGGCTATCTGCTCCTTCAAACTCATCAGAAAAACAATCCTTTAATTAGTTTTTCATGACTGTTTGTTTCCTGTGTTTGATAAGCTCAGGAGGCCTTCAAAAATGCTGGATGGATCTTCATGGGTTCCGATGACCAATCTAGGCCTGTCTACTAGTTTGCCCAGCCATTCATAGATGCTGACTGTAGCAGTGGTGCTTGCTTCTGGTGCCACCATAGCTTGTCTCTCAAGTCAGCCGAAGGCTCCATCAGTAGGAGCAAACAACCTTCTCAAAAAGGACCGATCTGCATTATCCAACCCAAGATGTCTAGTTGCACAGAATGAGCTAACTGCTGGCCCCCTATGCAGTTCTTGATGGCCCTGTGTCTCTCAAGAAGAAAATTTGGGTGAGGGGGCCAGCAGGCTACAATGGGAAGGAGAAGTAGGATGCAGCAGGAGATGGACAGTTGTATAGGTGCCCCTGGGCATTCCTTGGGAACGGAGTCTAACAAACAGGGCCATAGAATAGTCTCTGAGGCAGCAAGGTGTGAGCGCACATCCGACTCAGCATGCGTTGATTACTGCACGCTGCTTTTCTGAGTGCTTTTGTTTTGGTCCTCATGGCAACATAGTAAAGAGTTCTGCAAAATCCTCGGCACAAGTTATGGCACCTAGAAAACTGGAGATGTAGCTGTAGCTCATGGTTACACAGATACTGGGCGTTAAAGAGGAAGTACGACCTGCAGACTCAGTGAGCAACCAAGAAAACGATGACCTCTTTAGGAATCCTCACCTTTCCTAAAGATAAATTCACAAATGTTGCTAGATTTCTCAGCCTTCATGGCCCATAAATGAAAATGCAGCTTGAGAAAGCACAGGAGTTGATTGGCTCCCCCAGTTTTCAAATCACACCTACAAATTCTGTAACATTTGGCCCCAGTGTTGCAGGCTTAAGAGGTAGGTGCATGAACTCTAGTTGATCAATGGCCTGACTATCAGGGTTGGGCTATGTTACCTACCCTTCTGCCTCGAAATCTTCCCTGTAGGGCACAGAGAACAACCATAGCAGCAAAATTTCTCCCCTTCTTTTTTCTTCATTTGAGAACCAGGGTGGCAGTGTGGGTTACACTCCGAAAGAGGTGGCACCTATCCAAAAAGTAAAGAAATTGTAGATGTGAGCAGCATAGCATGATTATTAACCTGTGCTGTACCAAGAAAGAAAGAAACCCATGTGGTGGTCCAATACTGGCAAGAAAAAGAAAACGAGTTGGTTTTTATGTGCTGACTTTCTCTACCTTTTAAGGAGAATCAAACAGGCTTACAATCTCCTTCCCTTCCTCTCCCCACAACAGACACCCTGTGAGGTAGGTGGGGCTGAGAGACTCAAAGAGAGCTATGACTTGCCGAAGGTCACCCAGCTGGCTTCATGCGTAGGAGTGGAGAAACCAACCCGATTCACCAGATTTGAGTCCATCACTCATGTGGAGGAGTGGGGAATCAAACCCACTTCTCCAGATTAGAGTCCACCACTCCTAACCACTACACCACGCTGGCTCATATGTATTAACAAGTACAAGCATATTTTGAACAATGAAGCTATGCTTTCTGGATACTTTCTGGATACTTCCCCCCCCCCGCCCAATTCTGTTCATTTTCTGAGTAAATATTGGGGATCTGGGAAAAGAAATGCCATGCCCAGCAGCTTCCCCATGAAACTAGTACAGCCAATGGGTTGCCAGTTGATACTTGCCAGGAACTTTACTTTACATAATAATAATAATAATAATAATAATAATAATAATGATGATGATGATGATGATGATGATGATGATGATGATGCCAGCCAAGAAGTGTTCTCTTTCTTCCCTGACATATCCATCACATTCTAATCAATGCATTGGAAATACTTCACAGTGCTTCTGATGTATGTCAAATTATTTTCTATGATTTTTGACAAAGAGATATACTCAGTACTCCAACGTATTACCAACTCATGAGTCACAGGAATCAGTTTATGCAACAATGGTCAGTTCTGCCCTCCATAATCTCTCATCTAGAGAATACAGTGGGTCCAGGAATGTGTAAGCATCCACACCTGGTCAAAGCCGGTTTGCCATGCAATTAAATCCTCATGAACAATCAGTTCTTTTCCATCAAGAGCTGTGGGATCCAATCGTCCAAGTTTTGTTCTAACAAAGGACCTGTTTGGGAATGTGACCAGGTTCACAATATCAATTACTTCCTCCACTTCCCTGTCACTGTTAAAAGATACCTTTTCTCCTGCTGAGTTGTTAAATGCATTGCCTTGGAGAAGTGGGTGGAGCTGGTTGAAAGCGAATAAATACATGTTTAGCATGAAATTGGATTTTTCACTCTGATATTTTTACTGTTACATATTTATGCACTTTTTTCTAGACACAACCAAAAAAATACCACTACTTTGCAGCTATAGATGACAGAAAATTTGTACCATGTCTCAATGGCACAGCATATCTACCACCATTTCTGGTGATAGAGGATATGAATTAGCACTTCCTTAGATCCCAGAAAGCTACTGTCGATCAGAGCAGACAAAACTGACCTTGAGACGTCAACTTTCTGACCTCATACAAAAGAACTGTCTGTGTTCATAGTTTTTGTTTTGTTTTGTTTTTGTTAAGGCTTGAAGTCTTGAAGAAAACACGAACTCCAAAACATTGTCTATGGACAATGTGTTCAACATAATTCCACATGTGCTCACTGTGCATGTTGGACGCCCTCCCACCTAGTACTAATCTATCAATTTATTTACTTTATTTATAGTTGCCTTTCTCAATGAGACTCGAGACGGGTTACACAGAGCAAATCAAAGCAAAGTAATTGGACTAGGATTACAGAAATTTGAAACAAAGACACTATATGTTATATAATATAAAAAAGGTATTACATAAGTAGAAAATGCCGTGGGGGTAGGATAATATATAGAGGTAATGCATACTATACCCTGACCTGGATGGCCCAGGCTAGCCTGATCTCATCAGATCTCAGAAGCTAAGCAGGGTCAGCCCTGGTTAGTATTTGGATGGGAGACCACCAAGAAATGCCAGGGTTGCTGTGCAGAGGAAGGCACTGGCAAACCATCTCTGTTAGTCTCTTGCCTGAAAACCCCAAAAGGGGTCGCCATACGTCAGCTGTGACTTGATGGCACTTTGCACACACGGAATGCATACTATACACTGTACTCTAGTCCACAGATATTCTTTGTGAAGTGCACCTTCCTGAAAGATTTCATTGTAATATAGCCCTATTATGCACTCATATATGTGCCCTCAAGTCGCAACTGACTTTTGGAGACCCCAGCAAGGGGCCTTCAAGGAAACTGAGATCTGCCCTTGCTTTCCTCTGCAGAACTTTCCTTGGGTGTCTCCCCATCAAGGACCAACCCTACTTAGCATCCAAAATGTGATGAGATCCATGCCACCTTCCATCCCATCACCACATTGCCTTTATAGAGAATGTGCTCCTGAACAATTCTGTTTTAAACGGTGTGTGGAAAGACAAATGTGCAGGATCCTTCCTGTCTTCCTCAGGTAGGCCATTCCATTACCTGCCAAGGATGAAAAACCTGAAATCCATCTCTTTTGCCGTGCCTTCTTCCTCTAAAGTATGATGGAGATGAGGACATGGTATGCAAGGCGTGTGCTGCGGCATGGACAGCACTGTAGATGCTATAGCTGTGACCACTCATGTCCATTTCGAAAACTGTGCTGGGCAGGCTTTCCAGCTTCTCCTTCCCAGTACAGGCATCATCGACTTCTGCGGACTCCTTGCCGTCCACAACCGTGCAGTCAAATGCTTGCTCCCAGAAGTACTTGAGCAAGCTATTTTGTTCATCCCCATAAGGTTTTATGCCTTGAAGAAATTTACGGAAACCTTGAAGTTCATTTGAGTGAACTGTGAACGAGATTGCCCCGTGGAAGAAATGGAAATCCCACAGCCTTTCCATGCCCGTTAGGGCAAAATTGACCTGGACGGTTAAAATCCATACCTTGCTGAATGTATTCTCAGCTGCGAGAGGCCCTATAAAAAGATAAGCATTCAGTACTATAAATGATCTCGAATCTCCATAGAAGATAAATGTACTGGTTATTTTGTCTAGGAAATGTTTATCTATGGATGCAAGTATGACATTGAAAGCTTCATGACTATCCCATTGCACTTGGTGGGGGATTCTTTCAGCGAAAGCCAAGCAGATTCCATTCTGGGCAAGCAACGGCTCCAATTTCTGTAAGAAACGCTCTCCACTGTTATCGTCCACAGCAAGGAGCCCCACCCATGTCCATCCAAAATGGAGCAGCAAGCGAAGAATCCCGGTGTAGTGCCGGTCTTCATTTGGGACCATGTGGTAAAAAGAAACATCTCTGGTCTCACTCTCTTCTGAGGCAAATGAACCATAGGTAAGCTATGAGGAAACGGACAGATATTTCAGAGACAAATTGACAGAGAATTTCTTTTATTGTGGCGTCTTGTGATGAGCTCTGGTGGGAAGGCATGGTATCGCCCGCTCTCGTCAGATCTCGGAAGCTAAGCAGGGTCAATACTTGGCAGGGAGACCACCAAGGAAAGCTCTGCAGAGGAAGGCGATGGCAAACCACCTCTGCTTCTCACTGGCCTTGGAAGCCCCTTGTGGATGCAAGCAATGACAAACCATCTCTGAACATCTCTTGCCTTGATAACCCTACGGGGTCGGCATCATTCAGCTGTGACTTGATGGCAAAAGACAACAGTGTGCTAGGAGCTGTACAGAACGGAGAATCAACATGTTGCTTTCCCAAAAGAGTGTGCAATCTCTGAAAAGAAACCAGGACATCACAAATAGGGCACAGTTTGGCCCACGTTAAGCATAGCTGAGTCCCACTGATTTAAGGAGAAGCTTTTCTGATGTGGGCTATGGAATGGTCTGAAATTGCCAGACCTCATCCGACCTTGGAAACTAAGCAGGGTCAGTACTGGGAAGGGAGACCACCAAGGAAGACTCTGCAGAGGTATTCAACAGCAAACCACCGCTGCTTCTCACTTGCCTTGAAAGCCCCTTGCTGGGGGTGTCAGATGTCGGCTGCAACTTGATGGCCCTTTACACACAAAGTGATGAGCTCTATATTTGCTGGAGGAATATTTAGATTCCGTGAGAGCTGAAGTCTCAGGATGTGCTTTTGATAATTAAGTAGTAAGAATCACACCTGAACAGATCCTGAGTACCAGTTTGGCTCAGTCATTAAAGTGCTAGGCTAGGACCTGGGAGACCAAGGTTTGAAACCCCACTCAACCATGGAAGCTAGTGGGGCGACCTTGGCATAGTCTCTCTCTCTCGCTCTCAAACACATACACACTCTCAGCCTAGCTTACCTCACAAAAATTGTTGTGAGGACAACATGGAGGAGAGGAGACTGATGTGAGCCGTTTTGGGTCCCCAAGGGGTACAATGAAGTAAACAAATATATAAATTATTGTATGAGTTGTGAATGAGCAGCAGAATTAACCACATTTAGCTTGGGTTCCATGAAGCAACAGGAGGGGAACAGAAGAAAAGCCCTGCTGGATCAGACCAAGGCCCATCAAGTCCAACAGTCTGTTCACACAGTGGCCAACCAGGTGCCTCAAGGAAGACCACAAACAAGACAACTGAAGCAGCAGCATCCTGCCTGTGTTCCACAGCACCTAATACAATAGGCATGCTCATCTGATACTAGAGAGAATAGGTAAGCATCATGACAAGTATTCATTTTGACTAGTAGCCATGCACAGCCCTCTCCTCCACAAACATGTCCACTCCCCTCCTAAAGCCTTCCAAGTTGGCAGCCATCACCACACCCTGGGGCAGGGAGTTCCACAGTTTAACTATGTCTCCTATCTGTGTAAAATTGCCAAGGATGATTTGCAAAGTGCAATCTGGGTTTAGTGAAGTTACGGATGAAATTGCAGGGAAATAGTCACTGAACATTGTTTCTAAAAGCTTTTTTTTTTTTTTTTGCAATGGGTTAATTTTGCCCAAGGAAGGATTTAATTTTGGCCCAAAACACCTTTCCCTGCTCCAGAAGCATCAAACGAGAACAGAAGACAGAATTACAGGTCTCGTTTTTGGAAAAATCCCAGTACCCTGCACACGGACCCCACCTGTGGAATTTTGAAGCGTTCCAAGATGTCTGCCATATAGAAGGAGCTCTCCGAGTCAAGCGCCCCGATGACAGCGATGTGATTTTTCTGGGTGCCACATCTGTAGTTAGGGACAAAACTGTGTGATTTGAACAGCAGCTCCAAAGTCGCCTGATAGGTCATCTTCTCATCACAGTAGTTCTCATAGATGTGGAATCCAAGCGTCTCATTGGGCAAGATGTTGGGATTCTCATTGACCTCTTTTACAGCAAATGCCAAGGCCAGGACGTGCTGGTAGAAATTCATAATTGACCTGTCAATGGGGTTGAATGTTCTTTTAGATGATAATTCAACAGTGCCCCTCATCATTTTATTATAATATTACTCTACTCTGGATCTGATTAACATCACCACATAAAGATTGTTTTAAAAACAAAACTGATGCTTCTGATCTGAGCCAGTGTGGTGTAATGGTTAAGAGCGGTGGTTTGGAGCTGTGGACTCTGATCTGGAGAACTGGGTTTGAGTCCCCTCTCCTCCACATGAGGGGCTGATGCTAATCTGGTGAACTGGATTTGTTTCCCAGGTTCAGTCTTTGGCATCTTGAGTTAAAAGGACCAGGGTATAGGTGAAGGGAAGGGTTTCTGCCTGAGACCCTGGAGAGCTGCTGCCAGTCTGAGCAGATAATACTCACCTTGATGGACCAAAGGTCTGATTCAGTATATGGCAGTGTCATATATGCATATGTATAGTCCAATCTACAGTAAAGGCACCAATGGGTCTTCAGCGTACAAATGCAGTGTTCAGTTTTGTAATGTCTAGCCTGATAAAGAGTTCTGGCAAATGGGAAAGTTTGGGCACACTTTTATGTCAGTGTAGCTGGTCCCAAGGAAGGTATCACTTGGACAGAGCTTTGCTTTGGATTTTTATTATTGGCCAATATGGATGCAAACCCTTTTTGAGTGATTGTTCTTGCCAAAGATGGACAATCCAAAGCTGTTGAAAGAAAATGCAGAGACCCTCCTCTAGTTTTACTAAGCTTACTAACCTGATCTCATCAGATCTCGGAAGCTAAGCAGGGTTCGATCCTGGTGAGTACTTGGGTGGGATACCACCGAGGAAGTCCAGGGCTGTTATTGCTGAGACAGGCAATGACAATCCACCTCTGTCCCTCTCTTGCCTTGAAATACCTATGCGTTTGTCACAAGTTTGCTTTGACTTGATGGCATTTTCTACCAACTAGAATGTACAGAGTCCGAGGTTTTGCTAAGATGTACCTATAGTGTGTAAGAAAACGCAAGTCCTTGTTGAACTTGTTGAGAGCCAGCATGGTGTAGTGGCTAAGAACAGTGGACTCTAATCTGGAGAACCAGGTTGGTTTCCCTACTCCTCCACATGAAACCTGCTGTGCGATCTTGGGCTAGTCACAGTTTTCTTGAGACTCTCTCAGCCCCACCCCCTCACAAAGTTCTGTTGTGGGGAGAGGAAGGGAAGGTGATTGTAAGACTCCTTAAAAGGTAGAGAAAATCGGGGCATAAAAACATACTGTGCTCTTTTTCTTCTAACATTTCACCCTGCTTTCTGCATTTAGTTTCTGCCTAGTAGGGAGCCAGTAGCTTCCCTTTCATGAAACTGGCCCTAATCCACAAATGCTACAGCTGGAATACAGTTTTGTTAGTCTTTAAAGTGCCCCTGGATTACTGTTTATTTTTCTTGCAAGAGACTAAAAGAACGACACCTCTGGAAACTTACGGTACGGGAGTGGGGATGCTTACTCTGAACTCTCAAGCCAATCCCATTCCGGAGGCTCGCCCTTAGTGGGCGTGTGGTAGTGATAAAGCATCTGAGAAACGATCCCACCAATGAGGATGTCCCCCGGCTGGTACCACTGAGGAAGAACAGGGAGAGGATTGAATGTAGGGTATTTTGCACCATCGATTTGGTACACAATTGGAGACAGCAGCAGCAGCAGCACTATGGGCCCTGTCATCCTTCCAGCAGTGCTCCTAGGCACAGATTCTCCTGTGTCGTTCTACTGCACCAATACGATGCAGCTATTTCAGGTGAGCATCCGGCTTTGTCAAAAAGGGAACCATCACCTTTCCTTTTTCACTTTGCCTCAGTTACAAACGCATGCCTCGGGTATCTTCTCTCTGCAAATTCACCAACGCAAAATGCAAAACACCACATGGACCGGGCCCTGCCTGGTTGTATCTCCCAGCTCATAATAGTAAAGGAGGAGGATTTTTATAATCATGCGCAAGCTTGTTAATTGATGGGTTTTTCGCACTTTCTGAAAAGCCACCTGCGCTTCGGTCAGGTGAACAAATGACAATGATTTGGGCAATTCCAGAGGGAGATGAATGGCTCTGCCAGGTTTGGCTCTGAACAACGCCATTGCTAAGATACATGGTCCCTCCCCCGCCCCCAGTTCTAACCATAGGTCACCTCTGTTACTCAGTGGGACACTGAGAAAAAGTGGCTTTGAGATTTCCAGGGTGAGGAACACCGACAACGAAATTAGGCCCAAACAAAACCATCAGGTTACCTGGGACTGGAGGAAGGCCTACATATTTTAGACATGGCCACAGCTTGCTAAGGATGTGCAATCAAATAGCATCTAAGTAAAACACAAACATTTCCATTTTTTTTTACAGTGTAATCCTAAGAATTCTGCAAATGGTTCTCCACTGGATTACTTGCAAGTGCTTTCCTCAACTGTTTCTCTTTTGATAAAGCATATCTAAGAAGATTCTTTGAAACACTGAGAGGTTCCAGCCATTCATCCTCCTTTGACTGAGGCCGCTCCCTGAATGGCCACTCTCTGCAAACCTCAATGAGATTCCTCCAGGGCTCTTCTGATGCACCTCATGCCCCAAGGAAGAGGAGGAGGGAAGAAAGCAATTAGCTCTCTGCTTTCAGTTTCCAAAGAAAGTGAAAGATTTGCTCCATCCATTGATTGTCAGGCCCAGAGATGATCATGAGAGGAAGGGCAGGAAGGGGTGCATAAGTGTTTGGCTCTCATGGCCCTTTCTTACATGCTCAGGGGATCCAGGATAATTTTTTTGGGGCCATCGTCTGGGCATGGAGTAGGGGTCACTGGGGGTGTTGGGGAGGAGGTAGCTGGGAATTTCCTGCATTGTGCAGGGGGTTGGACTAGCTGACCTTGGTGGTCTCTTCCAACTCTATGATTCTATGTGTCCATGGTCAAGCTGAGGTTGCATGGCTGAGACACCTGCCTGTTATAAGATGAGTGCTGTGCTTGTCAATCACCTGGTAAGGAATGAGCTGCATCTCCCTGCTCCACCCCCCCCCATTTTATTTAAGATTACTGGCATTGTGTCTCCAAGATGCTGGAAGTGAGTGGGCATGTGGAAACACATTGGTGGGTACCATGTGGCAGGTCACTGCTTTTTTTGAGTATCTGCTGTTACTGGACTAGTGTTCTATTGTGCTTCATAACTTTGTTTGATTCACAAATATAAGCATGAATGTGTGTGGTTTGTGTTGGTCTCACTAGAATCATAAGAACATAAGAAAGGCCCTGCTGGATCATACCAAAGCCCATCAAGTCCAGCAGTCTGCTCACACAGTGGCCAACCAGGTGCCTTTAGGAAGCCACAAACAAGACGACTGCAGCAGCACCATCCTGCCCATGTTCCACCGCACCCAAAATAATAGGCATGCTCCTCTGAATCCTCAACCTTCCCCCCTAGAAATTAGAACACTTCTTGTCACCAGTGGGGGTAATCAATCATCTAATATGTTTAGTCCTCCTGCTCCCCACCCCCCAATGTCTCTTCTGTTATGTAAGTTAATAATCACAGCCATTCCCTTGGCTACATTCTTGGCAAATTAAAGTAATACCTCCTATTTTTTTAAAAAGGGAAAAAACATACTAAGTAAATATGTCTACTGATTGATAAGCCAATTGTGAATAAAAAGGAGTGATAAACACTCTTTAATGTTATTTATTTTTTATTTTATTCCTTATATTTATAGCCTGCCCTCATTCTCAGCAAGCTGGGCTCAGAGCGGGTTACAACAATATGATCATAAAACATTGAATAAAACATACTATAAAACTTCATTAACGCTCTATACTTTTTCTTTTTAGGCATCAAACTGATCGATGTCCTCTGAAGGAGAGAGGTTGTGGCTCAGTGGTGGAGCATCTGTTTGGCAAGCAGAAGGTCCCAGGTTCAATCCCTGGCATCTCCAGTTAAAGGGACTAGGCAAGCAGGTGATGTGAAAGACCTCAGCCTGAGACCCTGGAGAGCCACTTCCGGTCTGAGTAGACAGTACTGACTTTGATGGACCAAGAGTCTGGTTCAGTATAAGGCAGCTTCATGTGTGAATAATCATTATACCCAGCAGTAGTTATAGTGATTCCCTTTTTTGATATTCCAAGACAGGTACATTCCCCCCTCCATTCAGCTGGGAAATATCACCCTTTGACATATATGGTAGCCCAAGCTACCCAGCAGAATTATCCTGCCATCCCTCCTCCATAGAAAACAAAGGAAAAAAATACACATCACAGGACAGTTGGAGCCTTTATTTCTTTCTCCTTCTTAACTGCTCCCTGTTGTTCAACTCAGGTCTCAGCAAAATAATGTAGCACTTGGGGAAAAAGATACAACCCAGTAATCCTGCACTGGAGGCTAAGACGGAGAAGATCTCCACGGCTACCATGTATTTCCCTTTGGTGCTTAGGTAGGTTGGAACAAAAGACACCCAGACACTGCAAAACACCAGCATACTGAAGGTGATGAACTTGGCTTCATTAAAGCTGTCCGGCAACTTCCTGGCAAAGAAAGCCACAGTCAGACTTATGATGGACAGAAGTCCCATGTAGCCCAAGATGATATAGAGCATGATGCCAGATCCTTCGTTACATTCTGCCACTATTTCCTCATCCATTGACTGCATGTCAAGATCTGGGAAAGGAGGAGAGGCTCCCAGCCACACCACAGAAGTGGCTGCTTGAATGAGAGAGCAGGCAAGGACAGTGGCATTGGTCATTTTACCCCCCACCCATTTCCTCCAGCTGGATCCTGGTTTGGTGGCCATGAAAGCAACCACCACAGTGATGGTTTTGGCCAACACACAAGAAACTGCCACTGTGAAGATGATGCCGAAAGCAGATTGTCGGAGGAAGCAGGTCACCTTGCTTGGTTCTCCAAGGAAGAGCAAAGAGGAGAGGAAGCAGAGCGAAAGGGAGACCAGGAGAGCGTAGGTGATATCTCTGTTGTTGGCCTTGACTATGGGGGTGTCTTTGTGGTTAATAAATGTTGCAAGAACCAAAGCTGTGATCAGGAAACAAGACATAGCAATGGAAGCCAAACTGATCCCTAAAGGTTCTTTATAAGACAGAAAGCTGATCATCTTGGGCAGGCATCGATCTTGGCTTTTGCTTGGATACTGGTCTTCTGGACACTCAATACAGTCAACCATGTCTGAAAGAGAGAGGAAAAGGGTCTACCCCTGAGCAAAGACACGTATAATTTAGGACTAATGCTCGCCATTGTGGTGGATTTAAAAAACTGAACCTACATAATTAGTCACGATCCATGAATGAAAACACAGCTTTGGAAAGCACTGGGTTTGAATTAATCCACATTACATAAAAACACAAGAAGAGCAATGCTGGATCAGACCAAAGGCCCATCAAGTTCAGCATTCTGTTCATGCAGTGGCCAACTAGCTGCCTCTAGGAAGCTCACAAGCAGGATAACTGGAACAACATCCTCCCATCCATGCTGGTATAAAAAGACATACTGCTTTTGGTACTGGAGGGAGTAGATACCCATTGTGATTTGCAGTCCATGAACACATGAAGCTGCCTTATACTGAACCAGACCCTTGGTCCATCAAAGTCAGTATTGTCTACTCAGACCGGCAGTGGCTCTCCAGGATCTCAGGCCAAGGTCTTTCACATCCCCTACTTGCCTGGTCCTTTAACTGGAGATGCTGGGGATTGAACCTGGTACCTTCTGCATGCCAAGCAGATGCTCCACCACTGAGCCACAGCCCCTCCCAGTCCAGTATCCATCATGACATTCTCTAACATGCTATCCACTCTGAAAATCTTTAATGTCTAACACTAGCACAATGTTGCAGATAATTGGCTTAAGAGGTCAGTATGTTATCACAGTGGTCATCTGAAAGAACCCTGCTTAAGGTTGCACTATACTACCTACCCTTCTGCCTTGAGATCTTCCCTTTGGGGCATGGAGAACAATTGTAACAGCAAAATTTCTCTCCTTCCTTTTTCTTCTTCTGAAAGCCAGGGTGGCAGTAAGTATTACATTCCGAAAGGGGTGGAACCTATCCCAAACATGAAAGAAATTCAAGATAAGAGCAACAAGACATGACTTTTATTGTAAATAATCTATTCCTGTACTGAGAAGAAACCCATCACAAAGGCATATGATATTGATTGTCAGGGGAGCAAACAACTAGGACGATGATGCCATGAAGAGATTTGCAAGATACAATTTTTCAGTTGTTTCAAGAAACATCTGAGGACCCAAGAAAAGAAAGGGATTACTCAAACAAATGCCTTCTCCCACTGAAAGTGATACAGAGAATAGGATACCAAGTCAGCATTTTTGGGTTTTTTCCCCTTGTTACCAGCTGATGGGAGGGGCTATGTCTCAGTGGCAGAGCATCTGCTTGGCATGCAGAAGGTCCCAGGTTCAATCCCCAGCATCTTCAGTTAAAGGGACAAGTAGGTGATGTGAAAGATCTCTGCCTGAGACCCCGGAGAGCAGCTGCCGGTCTGCATAGACAATACTGACTTCGATGGACCAAGGGTCTGATTCAGTAGAAGGCAGCTTCGGGTGTTCATGTGTTTGGATAATTCTATTAGGGGAGGGGCACTGGCTCAGTAGTAGATAATCTGCTTGGCATGCAGAAAGTCCCAAGTTCAGTCCCCGGCATCTCCAGTTAAAGGGACCAGGCAAGTAGAGGTTGTGAAAGACCTCGGCCTGAAACCCTGGAGAGCCACTGCCGGTCAGAGCAGACAATACTGACTTTGACGGACCAAGGGTATACGGCAGTATTCAGTATATGGCAGCTTCACGTGTACATGTGAGCCAAAAGGGTCAGGCAAAGGAAAATTCTTTCATCCTGAGGATACCGTGGTCTCTGGAATTTCCACACAAACCAGCACCTGGTCGAAGCTTGATTGCCACACAATTGAATCTTTGTGGATGGTCAATTCTTTTCCTTCCAGAGCTGTGGGATCCAGCCTTCCCACTCTCACTCTCATGGCGGATTTGTTTGGGAATGTGACCCAGTTGGTGACGTCAAACCCTTCCTCCACCTCCCTGTAGCTATTAAAGGATACTTGTTCTCCTGCTGAGTTGTTAAAGGAACCGCCTTGAAGAAAGGGGTGGAACTGGTGGGGAAGAGAAAACACATAAATCAAGTTTAACGTGATGTTGGATTCATTATTCTGAGATTCCGAAAGACTTTCCCTCGTTGTCACATTTTAGGTATTTCCTTCTATTCCCCACCTGAAAGCTACAGCTATTTAGCAGTGGTAGGAGGCTGAAAATGTATTTGGGTGGTGATGATGGTGAGGGGCCGGTTCCAGGTTCTGGGGGGCCCTGGGCAAACAGTGCGGTGGACTCTAATCTGGAGAACAGGGTTGGTTTCCCCAGTCCTCCACCTGAAGCCTGCTGGGTGACCTTGGGCCAGTCACAGTTCTCGTGGAACTCTCCCAGCCCCACCTTCCTCACAAGGTGTCTGTTGTGGAAAGGGGAAGGGAAGGAGACTGTAAGCCGCTTTGAGACTCCTTTCGGCAGAGAATAAGAGGGTATAAAACCCAGCTCTCCTTCTGCTTCCCACAAAACATTGGCAATGGACAATGTGTATAACAACATTCCCCATGTTGCTCATAGTGGAGGTTGGCGGATGTCGTCTCATTGTACTAATCTATTCACCAAATAGCATAACCAAGCATAGCATTACCTGCCAAGGTTGAAGATCTCTAAATTCAAGTCTTTTTCTGCTCCTTCTCACTTGAAGGTTGTATCTAGATGAGGACATGGTGTGCAAAGCATGTGCCACGGCATAAACAGCATTGTAAATGCTATAACTGTGGCCACTCATGCGCATTTCGAAAACTGGAGCGGGGAGGCTCTCCAGCTTCTCCTCTCCACTGCAAGCACCCTCGGCTTCTGTGGTCTCCTTGCGGTTCGCAGGCGTACAGTCGAATGCTTGCTCCCAGAAGCACTTCAAAAACTCGTTTTCTTCTTCCCCGTAAAGTTTTATGCCTTGAAGAAACACAGGGAAACGTGGAAGTTCGCCCGAGTGAATCATGAAAGAGATTGCCCCATGGAAAAGTTGCAAATGCCAAGCTCTTTGAACACCCGTCAGGGCCAAATCAATCTGGGCGGTCAAAATCCACACCTTGTCGCATCTATTATGACAAGTGTGATTCTGCATAAAATAATAAGTGTTCAGTGGAATAATTGTCCTTGACTCTCCATGGAGTATAAAAGTTCTGACTTGGCTGTTTGTAAAGAAAGCATCTATATTTTGGACGAAATCATATAAACGGTCCCAAACGTCCCAGTTTACTTTTTGGATCAGTCTTGCGGTGAAAGCCGAACAGATTCCGTTCCGGGAAAGCAAGGGATCCAAAGTTTGCAGGAAATGTTCTCCACTGTAATCATCTGCAGCCAGCAGACCCACCCAGGTCCAACTAAAATGGTGAAGCAACTGGATAATTCCAGTGTAGTAATGAGCTTCATTTGGGGCCATGCGGTAAAAGGAGAACTCTTTCGCATCGCTCTCCTCCAAGGCAAACGAACCGTATGTGAACTAAGAGGAAATGTACAGATATTTTAGAAATGGAAAAGGAAGAAGAAGAAGAAGAAGAGTTGGTTTTTATATGCAGACTTTCTCTACCACTTAAGGAAGAATCAATATGGCTTACAATCACCTTCCCTTCCCCACAACAGACACCCTGTGAGGTAGGTGGGGCTGAGAGTGTGTGACTAGACCAAGGTCACCCAGCTGGCTTCATGTGCAGGAGTGGGAAAACAAATCCAGTTCACCAGATTAGCCTCTGCCACTCAAGTGGAGGTCTGGGGAATCAAACCCGGTTCTCCAGATCAGACTCCATCGCTCCAAACCACCATTATTAGAAGAGTTGGTTTCCATATGCCGGTTTCTCGACCTTTTAAGGAGAATCAAACCAGCTTACTATCTCCTTCCCTTCCTCTCCCCACAGCAGACCCCTTGTGAGGTAGGTGGGGCTGTGATAGTTCGAGGAGAGATTAGAGTCCACCGCTCTTTACCACGACACCACTCCCTCCTTCTGAACCATAGCATCTTTCGCAGAAAGGACAAGAGAAGACGTGTGCTTTAAAAAATCCCCACTCATGTTTGTATCCTACCTGTGGAATCTTGAAGAGATGAACGATATTTGCTATATGCGAGGAGCTCTCGCGATAAAGACCCCCAATGACAGCGATGAGGTTTTTCTGGGTGTCACATTTGTAGTTAGGGACAAAACCCCGTGATTTGAAAAGCAGCTCCAGAGTGGCCTGGTAGGTAAACCTCTCGTCGTAATAGTTCTCATAGATGTGGAACCCGAGAGTGGCATTGGGTAAGACTTGGGGGTTCTCGTTGACCTCTTTGACTGCAAAGGCCAAGGCCAGGATGTGCTGGTAGAACTTCAGAATCGCCCTGTAAACAGAGTTTAAAGTGGTTTTTTAGAAGATTAACTCCAAATTCACCAAGTTGGTTTAAGACAATATGGGTCAACTCTCCCTCTGATTTGCTGATGTTAATGTAAAGGTGTTTTTAAAGGAAATTGCTTTAAAAAGGACCCTCTCCCTGGCCAGATTCAATGTCATGCCATTTGTGATTTTGGAAGGAGGATTTCGTAAAATCCTCCTCGCAGAGAGACTTTGCCCCTGTGGAAATAATGGCACTGAACCAATTGTACATGTCTTATTCCATTGCAGATTTTATACAGAAATTCGCAGCAAATTTTTAGGCCCTATTTTGACAAAAAAAGTCAAACTTTCCTGATTGTTTTAAAGCTCTTTTCTTGCTGAGTAATCACTCTCCTGCTATACTGGAGATTGTAGCACGATTTCTGAGACTTGCTATGAATGTTTGTGAGCAAGTTAAGGACTTTTATTAATTCCGCCATTCTGTTATCTATTATGTTTTATCCTTGTCAGAAATGTTCAACTGCAATAATTTTATGTTACTGTGCAGACACCCCATGTTTCGATTCTATGCCAATAAAGGAGATTGTTGTTGTTGTTGTTACTTCAAAAAGGAAAGGAAAGAGAGCCAGCATGGTGTAGTGGTTAAGAGCGGTGGTTTGGAGCGGTGGACTCTGATCTGGAGAACCGGGTTTGATTCCCCACTCCTCCACGTGAGAGGTGGACTCTGATCTGGTGAACCGGGTTGGTTTCCCCGCTCCTACACACAAAGCCAGCTGGGTGACCTTGGGCAAGTTACAGCTCTCTTAGATGTCTCTCAGCCCCACCTACCTCCCACCTACAATGCTCAGGGCTTGTGATATAGCCATGCTAACATGAAGCCGGGGGAGGCGGGGGAGAGACGCCTTACTCTGGAGTTTTAAACAAGTCCCAGGACGGAAGTTCTTTAAAAGATGCTTCGTGATAGTGATAGAAGAACTGAGAAATGATCCCACCAACAAGGAGGTCCCCTGATTGAGACCACTGATGTGGCACAGGGAGAGGATTGTTTGCAGGATACCTTGCACCATATATTTGGTATATAACTGGAGACAGCAGCAGTAGCAGCAATACGACAAGTCCCACCATCCTAACAGTGAAGCTTTTCTCTAAGCACAGAATCTCCTCTGTCAGCCTGCAGCATCGCCTGACTTAAACAGGCGAGCAACTCTGTCAATACAATGCTTAACTGGGCGGGGGGAGAGAGAGAAGAGTCTTCTTTTTTGCTTCAGCTTGGTTCCAAAAGCTTGCCTCGAGTGGCACCACAATTGGCAATTTCTCGCCCAACGGATCTGTCTCATTAACGCAAGCTGGTAATGTTCGGACAGACAGAGCCCTGCCTAGTCCTATCCATTGGCTTTCAATAGCAAAGGAAGGCAGATATATATTAAAAAAAAAACACTTGCAAGCTTTTTTTAATCGATAGTTTCTACCACCTGCTGAAAAGCCACTAGAGCATTGGCCAACTGAAAAAAGAAATTACAATGATTTCAGTAATTCCAGGGGGAGATAATTGCCTTGGCCAAGTTTGTTTCTGAGTAGCACCGTTATTAATGAACATGACCTCTTTTAAAAAAAATTCTGACCAGAAACTACTTCTTCTCCCTAATGGGAAGGCAGAAACTAGGAGGCTGAGATTTCATAGAATCATAGAATCGTAGAGTTGGAAGGGGTCCTATAGGCCATCTAGTCCAACCCCCTGCTTAATGCAGGATCAGCCTAGAGGATCCCTGACAAATGTTTGTCCAGCCTCTGCTTAAAGACTGCCAGTGAGGGGGAGCTCACCACCTTCCTAGGTAGCCGATTCCACTGTTGAACAACTCTTACTATACCCCCCCCCCCCAATATCCAGCCGGTACCTTTCTGTCCACAATTTAAACCCATTATGACGAGTCCTATCCTCTGCTGCCAACAGGAACAGCTCCCTGCCCTCCTCTAAATGACACCCCTTCAAATACTTTGAGAGAGCAATCATGTCTCCCGTCATCCTCCTCTTCACCAGACTGAATATTCCCAAGTCCCTCAGCTTTTCCTCTTAGGGCTTGGTCTCCAGGTCCCTGATCATCCCCGTTGCTCTCTTCTGCACCCGCTCCATTCTGCTCACATCCTTTTTGAAGAGAGGCCTCCAGAACTGCACACAATATTCCAGGTGCGGACTGACCAAGGAAGCATATAGTGTATGTTGAAGAACGCCAACAGGAAAATTTGACGGAACCAAACACATTAGGTTGCTTTAGCCTGGGGGAAAGATGAAGTTCTAGATGCTGTAAAGAATCCCACTGCCTGGTTAGGTCGTGCATTCAAATCAAAGCGAACCAAAACACACATCAAATAGGTCCCATTTGTCGGCATAGTTATTGGGATTATCGCAACGGGGGAAACTGACAACATCCTGAGTGTCTCACCACTAGAGGGCAACCCTGAACATCAAACCTTTTTCAAAGGGTTCCCTTTCACGTATTAAAGCGCCCTTCATGCAAAAACCACACCTCCAGGCATCATAACTAGCAGGAAGGAGTTGAGGCAGAGCAGAGGAAGAGTCACTTTCACCTCTGATCTTTTCAAACACAAGAAAGCAGGGAGAAATAGCATCATTCGAAGCAACTTCAGAACTTGAACCACCAAGGATGTCCCTCCTTTCTCAAACGTGCCACACCTCGACTGTTGTAGGAACTTTCCTTCTGCTCCTGAAATCAGGTAAATATTTCCATTGGGTGGGATTCTGACATTTATAAATCAGTTTATTGAGCTATCTTCAGGGACACTCAACGGCCTCTCTCCTGCCACCCAAAGGGCAGCATTCCTTGAAAGCCACCTATAAGATATATAAACCATATAATCCAATATCAGAAGAAGCTTCACATGGCTTCTGTACGTGTTACCATGACAAGCTTATCCTCAATACAATAACCTATGAAGCTATTCCGGAGGGCTTTCCAGTACAGCAAGAGATAGGGTTGCCAATTCCAAGTTGGGAAATTCCTGGAGATTTAGGAAGAGCGGAAGAACCTGGGAATGGAATGGTTTGGGGAAGGGATGGACCTCAGCGGGGTAGAATGCCACAGAGTCGACCCTCCAAATCAGCCATTTTCTCCAGGGGTACTAATCTCTGTAGTCTGGAGATCCGTTATAATTCTGGGAGATCTCCAGGCCCTGACTGGAGGTTGGCAACCCTCGCAAGAGGACATCGTGAAGGGCTGGGTCTGGAAGCTGAAACTGGCCCATGGAATTGCTTAGAGACTTGTGTTTCCTAGTCTTATATTGAAGAAGAAGAAGAAGAAGAAGAAGAAGAAGAAGAAGAAGAAGTAGAAGTAGTAGTAGAAGAAGAAGAAGAAGAAGAAGAGTTGGTTTTGAAGGAAAGAGCTGCCTTCCCTTCCCTTCCCTTCCCCTCCCCACAACAGGTACCTTGTGAGGTAGGTGAGGCTTAGAGAATTTGGAGAAAACTGTGACTAGCCCAAGGTCACCCAGCTGGCTTCATGTGTAGGAGTGGGAAAACCAAATCATTATGTTTTAAAATGATGAATTTGTAGACTGGGGGAGGGACTTGCTAGATTCAAATGTGGTGCCACAAAATGTGTCATTCTTTTTCACAGGAATACTTAGGTACCAATAATGTTCAAAAAGGACAGTGGTTGGCCACTGTCTGAACAGACTGCTGGACTTGATGGGCCTTGGTCTGATCCAGCAGGGCTTTTCTTATGTAGACAGAAAGACAGACAGACACACAAAATAGAACAGAATAGAATTCATACATTTCCTCCCCTTTTGCAGTTGTTGGTCAGAGTGACTCTGTGTCCCAGCCTCTTTCCAAGATGACCATCACGGAGGGACGAGAAGCCATTTTCCACTGCTATTTCAACACCACCTATGCCAACTTTGACCTGCTTTGGTATCGTCAATTTCCCCATCAACGTCAGGAGCATATCCTGACCAAATACAAGTACCCTCCTCCAAATCAGAGACTTTCTTCAGGGAAATTCTCAGGAACGTTGGACCCTGAAAAGAAGACGGTAAATTTGAAGATTGAGCAGGTCTCTCTTCGGGACGCTGCGGTGTATTTCTGTGCTCTGAGGCCCACAGTGAAGTGAGACTATTTCTTCCTGTGCACAAAAAGAAAAACAGACGGGGGTACCAAAAGAAGAAAGAACAAAGCAAAGAACAGAAGGGTTCAGTCTAGTGGCACATAATTTACCGTTCACTTTCACAGAAAGAAGCTGTGTTGGATCTACAGGGCTCCATTTCATTAAAAAAATGGATGTCACAAAAGGGTTCCCCCCACTATGTTTCCATCTCTCTCTCCCCGCTCCCCATTTTACAATATATATCCCATCCACTAGCCCCATCGATAGTTTCTGCAGATAAAATTTTGTTTCCCGTGTTCCTGTGCTGGACTCATCAAAGGGTTCCTTGCCCTCTCCCCGCAAAAAAAGGGTGGAAACTGATTGCCCATTAGAAACAAATATTAATTTTTTTTCCAGTTGTTTCTCTGATCATCTCCAGGTGGAAGACGAAAATAACCTGATCTTTCATTTTTGTTCCCTTGCAGTCTGCAGAGCTGACTCAGAAGTCGTTCAAAAACCTGCAGCCCACGATGTCTGGGAAGGGGACCGGTTTACCATCACCTGTAGCTTCTCTATTGCTTATCGCCCCTTCTATTGGTACCACCAGTTGCCTGGGTCAGCTCCATCATATCTCTTGTCTGTGACTTCCAAGGGGAATGCCACCAAAGGTCACTTCACAGCAGAGCGTTCGGCCGATGGGAAACAAAGCTTCTTGCATCTCTCTGGCTCTCGGCTTCATGACTCAGGCTTCTACTTGTGTGCTGTGGAAGCACAGTGCTACAGGAAAGGGAAGGGTCATGACGATAACCCCACCCCTTAACCAACTTGCTCTGTAACATGGTTCAAATGAAACGAATGAGTGAGGTTGATGTAACTGTTGAATCCATTAAATCCCATTGGAGTCAGAAGCTAGTCGGCTATTTCATAAACTTCAAGGATGGTTGTTTCATAGATAAGCTGTGGAACTCCCTGCCCCAGGATGTGGCGATGGCTGCCAACTTGGAAGGCTTTAAGAATGGAGTGGACATGTTCATGAAGAAGAGCTGGTTTTTATATGCCAACTTTCTCTACCACTTAAGGGAGACTCAAACTGGCTTACAATCACCTTCCCTTCCCCTCCCCACAACAGACACCCTGTGAGGTAGGTGGGGCTGAGAGAGCTCTATCAGAGCTGTAACTTGCCCAAGGTCACCCAGCTGGCTTTGGGTGTAGGAATGGGGAAATAAATCCAGTTCACCAGATTAGCATTCACCGCTCATGTGGAGGAATGGGGAATCAAACCTGGCTCTCCAGATCAGAGTCCACAGCTCCAAATCTTCACTCTTAACCACTACACCATGCTGGCTCTCTCATGGAGTAGTAGAAAAGGGCAAGAGTCCAGTAGCACCTTAAAGACTAACAAAAATATTTTCTGGTAGGGTATGAGCTTTCGTGAGCCACAGCTCACTCCTTCAGATAGGAGGAGAGGGGTATTCATGATGCTACTAGTAAAAATGGATAGCAGTCATTAGGGCTGTCAAAAAAAAAATTCGGTACAGTTCGGATTCGGCCGAATTTGATCCTTGTGGGGTCGGTACGTGCCGAAGTCCGAACTCCCCCGCTTCGGATCCCCGGTAATTCGGGGGGATCCGGAGTTCGGGGGAAAATTCGGCCGAAGCGCGCCTTCAGGGATTCCCTGAAGGCGCGCGGGGGCCCTTTAAACTGATCTGAGCCTCCCAGCTGGGAGGCGCAGATCAGTTTAAAGGGCAGCCCGCCCCCCTTCAGCGGGCTCCGCTGATCGGGGACGGGCTGCCCTTTAAACTCATCTGAGCCTCCCAGCTGGGAGGCGCAGATGAGTTTAAAAGACAGCCGCGCCTCTCCAGCGGGCTCCGCTGGAGAGGCGCGGCTGTCCTTTAAACTCATCTGCGCCTCCCGGCCTGGAGGCGCAGATGAGTTTAAAGGGCAGCCCGCCCCCCTTCAGCGGAGCCCGCTGAAGGGAGGCGGGCTGTCATTTAAACTCATCTGTGCCTCCCGGCCGGGAGGCACATATGAGTTTAAATGACAGCCCGCCTCCCTTCAGGGGAGCCCGCTGAAGGGAGGCGGGCTGCCCTTTAAACTGATCTGAGCCTCCCAGCTGGAGGCGCAGATCAGTTTAAAGGGCAGCCCGCGCCTTTCAGCGGGCTCCCCTGAAGGGGGGGCCGAATTGGCCGAATTTATTCGCGAACTCCCGAACTCGCTGAATTCGGCCCCCCCGGTTGCCCGCCAGATTTGAGTTCGGATCCGTCCGAACTGAAAATCACCAAATCAGGGGAAATTCGGTTGATTTTCAGTTCGGACAGAACCGAATTGACAGCCCTAGTAGTCATGATGTAAAAATGGATAGTAGTCATGATGGAAGCCAATTCTCTCCAGGATCAGAGGAGCATTCCTATTATATGAGGTGCTGTGGAACACAGGCAGGACAATGCTGCTGCAGTCATCTTGTTTGTGGGCTTCCTAGAGGCACCCGGTTGGCCACTGGGTGAACATAAGGGCCTTTCTTATGTTCTTATGACTTCAAGGCTGGCTGTTTCATAAACTTTGACTCCAAAAGATGGAAATGCTCCAACCTTTTAACAAAATTAGACAGATACTGGTAGCTGTACCACATAGGGCGAAATCGCATGGTCGCTTTAGCCTCATTTATTCCCTGTTTCAGCCAGGATCGAATGCATGCGTTTCGCCGTACGTGCGTTCGATCCTGGCAGAATCCTGGCTGAAACAGGGAATAAAGGAGACCATAGACACACAAGCCAGAGTTCTCTCCTGTTGCTCAGATCTGGTTTTCACAGGATTGCCCTCCTTGCTTGGACATGGAAATCCCATTGAAACACCATAATCAATAGACCTGTCCCCTCTAACCTTGTTGTTTGGGCGCCACAAGGTGGGGCTATTGAGCATGGTGTACCCATACTCTGCACTGGTTACAAATCAAATTTCGGAGCACAGTTCACACAGAGATCCTGGCTGCTAACCACATCCTTTGGTCTATCATTTCTATACTTGAAGTCGTTGGGTTTTTTGGGGGGGTGGGGGTTAGACCTTTAAACATTGACAAGAAGTGAGCTGGGAAAACATCCAGGAAGTGATTGTCATGCCTTTGCCCACAAGGGAGAAGAGCTGTTATCATATTTGAGCTATAGCATAGCTAGGATTGAGTTCCTTTTAGAGCACCTTCCTCCTTGTGGGTTTCTCAGTTACAGTGAACATAATTGTACTGAGAGACAGAGAGACAGAGAGACACGAAGAAAGAAAGAAAGAAAGAAAGAAAGAAAGAAAGAAAGAAAGAAAGAAAGAAAGAAAGAAAGAAAGAAAGAAAGGAAAGAAGGAAAGAAGGAAAGAAAGAAAGAAAAAGAAAGAAAAAGAAAGAAAGAAGGAAAGAAAGAAAGAAAGAAAGAAAGAAAGAAAGAAAGAAAGAAAGAAAGAAAGAAAGAAAGAAAGAAAGAAAGAAAGAAAGAAAGAAAGAAAGAAAGAAAGAAAGAAAGAAAGAAAAAGTCACAGATTACAATTTTGGATTTTGGAAAAGAAGATTCCATTCTGCATTACCAAGGATGCCGGTCACCTTCATCTTATTCATAGTGATGCTCTCCTCATTAGGTGGGTAGACTTTTCTTTCACGCATTTTCATTTAATACCAGGACTGCTGAGCGTGCCAACAAAGGAATCCCAAGCAAAGCGTAAACTGGAACCATGACCCCCCCCCCGGAGTAACCCCCCCCCCAGGTGAGCAGGGCCCCTCTCCATCCTCTCCATCTTGGCATGTTTTTAACACCTTTTGCATCCATCCCTTGGCCACCTCTTTAATGGTACAGTATGTGCTGCATTCATGGCAAAGGTTAATCCCCCAGCAAGCTGGTCTTTCTGTCATGTTTGGAACCCATGGGCTCCTGTTTCATGTGAAAGAAAGAAAGAAAGAAAGAAAGAAAGAAAGAAAGAAAGAAAGAAAGAAAGAAAGAACCCACAAAGAGAGATTCTGGCTGGGATTGATGAACTTGCCCATATTAGAGCTTTACTTCACCCACAGACCAGCTAATTCTCTCTCCCCCACACACACACATGCACACACCAGACTGTTTTGCACAACGGATGCTTTAGCTGTTAATTTCCATCTGGTGCACAGCAATTCGATAACAATGCCTCCGTCCATCTGTCCTAAGCCCACAGCAATATTCCAGCACTGGGAGGGAGGGGCTGTGGCTCAGCAGTAGAGCATCTGCTTGGCATGCAGAAGGTCCCAGGTTCAATCCCCGGCATCTGCAGTTAAAAGGACTAGGCAGGTAGGTGATGTGAAAGACCCCTGCCTGAGACCCTGGAGAGCTGCTGCCGGTCTGAGTAGACAATACGGACTTTGATGGACAGAGGGTCTGATTCAGTAGAAGGCAGCTTCGTGTGTTCATGTGATACAGGAAGGGCAGAGACTTCGAGGAGGGGGTGTTTAAAGGGCCCTTTGGGATAAGACAGTTGGCACTTTTATAGACATGGCAATAACACTGAATGTCCAGGGACCCCACTTCACACAGAAGTGACCTTTTTCTCTCCTGTTTGGCATCCCAGGGAGTCGATGCAATGATCAGATTGACCAAGATCCCTTTGTGATGGCATCAGAAGGAAGACCAGTCAACCTCTCCTGCAGACATCCCTCTTTGACAACAGACACCATCTTCTGGTACCGGCGGTTTCCCGGGCAAGCTCCTCACTCCATATTATCTGGATACTACTCAGGAGAAAAGAGCAGTGCTCTGGAAGGAGTCTTAGTTGTACCGAGTGACCGAAAGAGCAACGTCTTCTCCATCATCAGACCTGCTCTGCTGGATTCAGCCGTATACTACTGTGCTTTAAGTAGCACAGTGCAGCATCCTGCCGACTCACTTGTGCAATAAATCATTCTTGGCTGCCCTGAAAAAGGTGGCGGTTTCAGTCATGGGGAGAACAGACTGCATAGTTTGGGGAGGGTAGTCATGTCGGTAGGATTGCCAGCCTCCCAAATGCATCCCATTTAGAAGGAACTGCAATCCCATGGTACAACATGAAGGAACAGAACCTTTCATAGAAGCGTATTTTTCTACAAGATGTCCAGGCTAGGCTTCTGAGGAAGATATTGCATCGAAACAGGGCAAAGCTTACCGGAACCTGCAAAGAGAAAATGAAAATATTAATGAAGATCCCTTCTATGGACATTTGCTTGTAGTACAGAATTGTGTTACCTACCTTTCTGTTGATTATATTTACATGGACTACCTGTATATAAGAGACACTAAGAGTCACAGTGGTATAACATTGTAATATGGAAGGATTTTTTGTCACTATTGACTTTGTTCCACACAGTGGGATTTCCTAACTTGTTATGGACTGTTGAAGATAATTGCCAGCTTTCAAATATTTGTAATATAGTCTCTCCTATATAATCATACAGCCTAAGTTGTTCAGTTTTTTTCCCGTGTATTAACATTTTGTGCTACTACAGTTCCATGCTTTTTATTATACTGTTACAGCCTCCAGGTTCTAGCTGGAGATCTCCTGCTATTACAACTGATCCCCAGCAGATAGAGATCAGTTCCCCTGGAGAAAATGGCCGCTTGGGCAATCGGACTCTATGGCATTGAAGTCCCTACCCTCCCCAAACCCTGCCCTTCTCAAGGTCCGCCCCCCAAACCTCCCGCCGATGGCAAAATGGGACCTGGCAAGCCGATGTTCAAAGCAGTGTTGAGTCCGCATCGGGGAGGAAAGCGGGGGCATAAATGCAAACACACTTCTCCCTTTCTTTGCAGACCTAGCTCCTCCTGGGTTTTTCTTTTATCGGAACATTATGACTACTTCCCTACCTATCATGTTTTCATCCCACCCACCCTTCAGGGAGCTCATGGGGATGCAAATGATTCTTCCCTCCTTCATTTTTTTCTTCACAACAACTCTGCGAGGTACCTTAAGTAGAGAGAAAACAAGTGGTCTAAGCCGGGTCTCCCAGTCCACACGGGGACCACAATACCACACTCGGCTTACTTCAAGACGTAGTTAAAAAAGCTTCCCGAGGAAACCCGGAATTCAAATGAATAAAGAGAGACAAACCTCAGAGGTTCTAGATTCGAGTCCAGTGGCACAACACACGCCAACAATATTTGGAAGGGTATAAGCTTTCGAGACACAAAGCTCTCCATTTGCCAGATATCTGACTCTCAAAAGCTTATTCGGCCATGCATATCAATATACCCAAACTGAAAATAAACCTGAAATTAACCGTTTCAGTAATTTTCGGGGATTCGGGTTTACCTAGGGTTGCCAACCTCCAGGTGGTGGCTTGAGATGTCCCGCTATTACAACTGATCTCCAGGTGACATAGGTCAGTTTCCCTGGAGAAAATGACTGCTTTGGCAATTGGACTCTATGCCGTTGAAATCCCTCCCCTCCCCAAACCCCACCCTCCTCAGGCTCCACCCCCAAAATCTTCAGGTATTTCTCAACCTGGAGCTGGCAACCCTAGGTTTACTGAATACCAAAACCTGGGGATCTGAGATCAGATAAGATCCAGCTAGCCTGGGCAGAGCAAGGCTACTTGAACGAATTGATTATTACATTAAAAAAAAAAGATCACTTTATACATATGTCTACGAGGGGGCGGTGCTGCAGCAGTCACTTTTCATTCTCCCACCTTTCTTTTTTATGCAAATACAGTGATGTGTTTTTGCAGGCTGGAGTAATTTGGATAGGTTTTTCTTTCTGAATTAGGCTTAAAGGAAAACATTGGGTTGGGACTAGGACAAAACTCTGCTTCCTTGAGGCCCAGAACAGCTGGCTGATCACATGAACACATGAAGCTGCCTTATACTGAATCAGGTCCTCGGTCCATCCAAGTCAGTATTGTCTACTCAGACCAGCAGCGGCTCTCTGGGGTCTCAGGCAGAGGTCTATTCACAACACCGACTTGGCTAGGCAAGCTGGCAACCCTATGTTTAAAGCAGGTTAGGGAGAAAAAGACGACAGGGTGTAGCCCAATCTTATCAGGGGTAGGGTGGCCAGCTCCGGGTTGGGAAATATCTGGCCATTTGGAGGGTGGAGCTTAAGGAGGGCAAAGTTTTGGGGAGGGGAGGGACTTCAATGGGATATAATGCCATAGAGGCCACCTTCCAAAGGGGCCATTTTCTCCAGGTGAACTGATATCGATCACCTGGAGACCAGTTGTCATCCCAGGAGATGTCCAGCTGCCACCTGGAGATTGGAAACCCCAATTGGATCTTGTCAGATCTTGGAAATCCATTGTACAAATCTATGTACAAATCTATGGTGAGACCACACTTGGAATACTGTGTACAGTTCTGGTGGACTCTATAGCATTGAAGTCCCTCTCCTCTCCAAACCCCGCCCTCCTCAGACTCCATCCCAAAAACCTCCCGCTAGTGGCAAAGAGGGACCTGGCAACAGTATCCCTGGTGGACCTCCATCTACTTACCAAGCTTGCTTAGATTCTGACATCCATCAGAATCCAAACCCTGGTGTAGCTACACCCTGTCACCTTTTTCTCTATAATCTGCTTTAAATGTAGGGTTGCCAGCTCTGGTTTGGGAAATACCTGGAGACTTTGGAAGCAGAGCCTGAGGAGGGCAGGGTTTGGAGAGGGGAGGGACTTCAGCGGCCATTTTCTCCAGTGGAACTGATCTCTACTGGATGGAGATGTTGAATTAGTAGGAGATCTCCAGCTACCACCTGGAGGTTGGCAACCCTATTTAAATAGCACATTATATTCCCTCCACCCTGGGATCTAGATGCTTTCAACTGTCAGAAAAACCCACATGGAAGTGATTGCTTTGTTTAACTTTCCGTTCCGGTCACAAACTTATGCATTGCATCACAAGACACTTCCTGGATTTCAAAGAGGTATTATTCTACTCAGGAAAAAGGGCTGACGACTATGACACGCAAAGTTGATGCAACTCAAGTCACTGTACTGAAAAGAAATGAAAACCACAACAGCTTCAACCAAAAGCAGAAAGAGGAAGTCAACCAACTCCTCTCTGATGACTTCGGGCTGTTTGTGCTTCAGGAACAGGGCATTTACTAACTAGCTGGTGAAGACTTGAGAGGCATCAGAGTGATTGCAGAGGATAATATCGAGCCACATCCTGCTTTAAATCAGTTGGATCCAATTGTACTGATCCCTTAACCATCTTAACCATGATCCTTGCATCAGTGCTGGTTCTGTTATCGGCTTTAACTTCAAGTGAGTAGCCTTTTTTTTTGGACACTTCTTTTGGCCTTTTTGGCCTTTATCCAATGTCCATTCTTCTCACCACTTCCTTTCTCCCTTGACACAGCTTAGTACTTCACCAATTGCTTCTCCTACTTTTTGCTTACTTACCTGGAGTAACACATCTGAGAGAGACTGCCATGGCTTTACATTCTTCTCTCCAACTATTCTTTCTTGGTCATGAAGACTGGTCTGCCTCCACTGGCTTCCTCTCACCTGGAGAAGGTACTGTGATGTTCTTGAGAACTTTCACTATATTCCAATGGCCATGATGTCTTGGAGCAAAATCAATGGACTCACACTGGAATTGCATAAAGGTTAAGTAGGATGGATAGTTGAAGGGTGTCAATGAGCCAAACAAAGCCTCCTACTTAATTTTTTGGCTGTCCCAGTGTTTTGAAGTCTACCACCCAAAGCTCCCATAAGGAATGAGGAAAAAGAGAACCACAGCAAAATATTTTGCTGGGAAATTTAGCATGAATGTGCTAGCATTCCTTTCACCCTCTCTTCCTAAGCCTAGGATGGGAAGAGGATCTGTGCTCTGATCCTGCTAATGACCCAAGTGAATAGGTATATAGGTGAATAGGAAACCCAGCATGCTGTAGTGGTTAAGCGCGGTGGCTGGGAGCGATGGACTCTAATTTGGTGAACTGGGTTGGTTTCCCCACTCCTACACATGAAGCCAGCTGGGTGACCTTGGACCGGTCACAGTTCTCTACAAACTCTCTCAGCCCCACCTATCTCACAAGGTGTCTGCTGTGAAGAGTCAAAGGGACTAGGCAAGTAGGTGATGCGAAAGACCTCTGCCTGAGACCCTGGAGAGCCGCTGCCGGTCTGAATAGACCTTGGGCTAGTCACAGTTCTCTCCAAACTCTCTCAGCCCCATCTACCTCACAAGGTGTCTATTGTGGGGAGAGGAAGGGAAGGAGACTGTAAGCCGGATTGATTCTCCTTAAAAGGTAGAGTAAGTCAGCAGATAAAAACCAACTCTTCTTCTTCTTCTTCTTCTTCCTCTTCTTCCTCCTCCTTCTCCTCCTCCTATAGCTCCCAAACTGGGATACTGTGTACACAATGATTAGTTGCAGTCTGTTGTTGTTGTGTTACCCCTCAAATTTCCTTGTCTGAAAAAAATAACTGCCCATATCTTTATCTCTCCCTAAGGGACAACTGGTGAAACGGTGACACAAACCCCTAGTCCTCTTCTTGTAAAAGAAGCAGCTCCTCTGTTCATCAATTGTACCTATCAATCTTCTGGCTATCCAACTCTCTTCTGGTACATCCAGCACCCCGAGAGCAGAGCTCTCCAACTTTTTCTGAAAGAGGGATCGAAAGAACAAACAGAAGATGGCTTTTCGGCTAAAAACAACAGGGCAGAAAAATCCTTCCACTTGCGAAAAGGAGCCAGCGATGTGAGCGACTCAGCCACCTACTTCTGTGCTATGAGAGACACAGTGGTGGAAACCCCAGGTGGAGCTATACGAAAACCACCAGCAGAGAGCAACCGAAATACACTGTTCAGCAGCATGTTCTCACAGCTCAGATCCTGATGGATACCAGGCTGGGCCCGTCATGAGAATCCATTCCAGTGGAATAGGATGAGACTTCTCCATGGACACCCTTAATTCTAGGCATTATCCTATCGCCCTCAGCCATTCAGAAGAAGTGTTTTTTTTTATATTCCGACTTTCTCTACCACTTAAGGGTGAACCAAATCGGCTTACAATCACCTTCCCTTCCCCTCCCCACAACAGACACCCTGTGCGGTAGGTGGGGCTGAAAGAGCTCTAAGGGAGCTGTGACTTGCCCAAGGTCATCCAGCTGGCTTCGTGTGGAGGAGTGGGGAAACCAACCCAGTTCTCCAGATTAGCATCCGCCACTCACGTGAAGGAGTGGGGAATCAAACCCGGTTCTCCAGATCAGAGTCTACTGCTCCAAACCTTAACCTCTACACCACATCAGAGGACCCCATGGCATCCATGGTCACCAAGTTGGGGACCCCTGCCCTAATTGTCTTCCTTCTGCAAGCAAGGATGTCTTGTCCTTATATAGAAGTTTCAGAATTTATTAATACGGTCAATTGACCGATCAAATGTTAATACATCAAATTGTCTAAACTTAATAGTGTTGTACAGTAGTTTTACAAATTGCTTACATAAATGAAAATATAAGATCAGTGAAAACAACCCGTAGTTAAGATGATCACTTTAAAATTTATAAAATGTTAGAGGATTTTAACAGTCTTTCTCTAGCAAAGTTCTGCGTATTTTAATAGCAGTAGCACAGAACTTGGCAGTTTGGAACGAAAGCTGTTAAATTTCTCCCCACAGGAGCTTCTTTGCCAAGAACTCAGCTGACTCTTCAGGGATAGTAACATAGAATCATAGCGTTGGAAGGGGCCACCAGGGTCATCTAGTCTAACCCCTTGCACAATGCGGGAAATTCACAACTATCCCCCCAACCCCCAGTGACCCCTACTCCATGCCCAGAAGATGGCCAAGATGCCCTCCCTCTCACGATCTGCCTAAGGTCATAGAATCAGCACTGCTGACAGATGGCCATTTGCCAAGCAAGGGGGAAATAAGCTTTGAGCGGGCTTCGCAGTAGAATGGGTCTTGTCCTTATATATTTTAAACACTAGAGGGAAACCCAAACCGTCATGCGTTTCCCCTGTGCCTGACTCCCCGTCTGTGAAATACGCTTCCTTCCACAGGAATACAAATACCCCCGCAAACGTGCAGAAAAACAGATGAGAACGGCCACAGGCGGAGTTTCATCGTCTGTGACTTTTTCAAACACAGGAATAGAGTGATAACCAGCTTCGTTTCAAGTCGCTTCAGAACTTCAACCGTCAAGGATGCTCCTTCCCTGTAAAACATGTCACCTCTTGTCAGTTTTGGGAACTTTCCTTCTGCTCCTGAAATCAGGTAATGCGATATCTCCACTGGGCCCTGATTAACATTATCAAGTAGCAGGCATACTCTGGTAGTCTCTCTCCATCCAAAGAGGCTTGTTTCTGGAAAGATGAAGCCATGTGAACATTGGCCACCATCTAGACACCATGGAGGGTCTTCTGGATGTGAATCAGGGCTTTGGTCCCTTCCCACAACAGCCCCTCCGGCTGTCTACCAAACCACCCTTGGGAAACTTCCAATTTGGCATATAACACAATGGGAGGGATACGGTTGGATAATCAATTGGAAAATCCTTCTGGGTGTACAGTGAACAGACGGGGCTCTGTGGATCCTAGCTATTGTATTAGAATTTAGGCTATGCTCAAAGCTGGCAAATGAAGTCTGCTGAAGGTAAGAGAGGGTCCGTGACTCAGTGGCAAAGCATCTGCTTGGCATGCAGAAGGTCCCAGGCTCAATCCTCGGCATCTCCAGTGAAAGGGACTAGGCAAGAAGGTGATTTGAAAGACCTCTGCCTGAGGCCCTGGAGAGCTGCTGCCGGTCTGAATAGACCTTGGGCTAGTCACAGTTCTCTCCAAACACTCTCAGCCCCATCTACCTCACAAGGTGTCTACTGTGGGGAGAGGAAGGGAAGGAGATTGTAAACCGGATTGATTCTCCTTAAAAGGTAGAGAAAGTCAGCATATAAAAACCAACTCTACTTCTCCTCCTCCTCCTCCTTCTCCTTCCTCTTCCTCCTTCTCCTCCTCCTCTTCCCAAACTGGGATACCATGTACACCATGACTGGTTGCAGTCTGTTGTTGTTGTTTTACCCGTCAAACTTTCTTGTCTGAAAAATAAATAAATAACTACCCATCTCTTTATCTCTCCCTAAGGAACATCTGGTGAAACAGTGACACAAACCCCTAGTCCTCTTGTTGTAAAAGAAGCAGCTCCTCTTTTCATCAACTGTACCTATCAAGCTTCTGGCTATCCAACTCTCTTCTGGTACATCCAGCACCCCGAGAGCAGAGCTCTCCAACTTTTTCTGAAAGAGGGATCGAAAGAACAAACAGAAGATGGCTTTTCGGCTAAAAACAACAGGGCAGAAAGATCCTTCCACTTGCGAAAAGGAGCCAGCGTTGTGAGCGACTCAGCCACCTACTTCTGTGCTATGAGAGACACAGTGGTGGAAACCCCAGGTGGAGCTATATGAAAACCACCAGCAGAGAGCAACCGAAATACACAGTTCAGCAGCATGTTCTCACGGCTCAGATCCAGATGGATACCAGGCTGGGCCCATCATGAGAATCCATTCTGGAGGAATAGGATCAGACTTCTCCATGGACACCCTTAATTCTAGTCATTATGCTATCACCCTCAGCTAAGAAGAAGAAGAAGAAGAAGAAGAAGAAGAAGAAGAGTTGGTTTTTATACTATCATAGAATCATAGAGTTGGAAGGGACCACCAGGGTCATCTAGTCCAACCCCCTGCACAATGCGGGAAATTCACAACTATCCTCCCACCCCCAGTGACCCCTACTCCATGCCCAGAAGATGGCCAAGATGCCCTCCCTCTCACAATCTGCCTAAGGTCATAGAATCAGCACTGCTGACAGATGGCCATTTGCCAAGCAAGGGGGAAATAAGCTTTGAGCGGGCTTCACAGTAGAATGGGTCTTGTCCTTTTAACCACTAGAGGGAAACCCAAACCATCACACATTTCCCCTGTGCCTGACTCCCCGTCTGTGAAATGCACTTCCTTCAACAGGTACCCCCGCAAACGTGCAGAAAAACAGATGAGAACGGCCACAGGCGGAGTTTCATCGTCTGTGACTTTTTCAAACACAAGAACAGAGTGATAACCAGCTTTGTTTCAAGTCGCTTCAGAACTTCAACCGTCAAGGATGCTCCTTGCTTGTAAAACATGTCACCTCTTTTCAGTTTTGGGAACTTTCCTTCAGCTCCTGAAATCAGGTAATGCGATATCTCCACTGGGCCCTGATTAACATTATCTAATTGACTAGCAGGCGTACTCTGGTAGTCTCTCCCTGTCCAAAGAGGCTCATTTCTGGAAAGATGAAGCCATGTGAACATTGGCCACCATCTAGACACCATGGAGGGTCTTCTGGATGTGAATCAGGGCTTTGGTCCCTTCCCACAACAGCCCCTCCGGCTGTCTACCAAACCACCCTTGGGAAACTTCCAATTTGGCATATAATACAAGGGGAGGGATACGGTTGGATAATCAACTGGAAAGTCCATGTGTATTAATGGTGAGTAGACAAGGCTCTATGGATCCTAGCTATTGTATTAGAATTTAGGCTACTCTCAAAGCTGGCAAATGAAGTCTGCTGAAGGGAAGAGAGGGTCCGTGGCTCAGTGATAGAGCATCTGCTTGTTGTGCAGAAGGTCCCAGGTTCAATCCCCGGCATCTCCAGTGGAAAGGATCAGGGTAGTAAGTAATGAAAAAGACCTCTACCTAACAAAGTGAAGAGATGCTACCAGTCTGAGTAGACAGTACTGATCCTGATGGGCCAATGGTCTGATTCAGTGTAAGGCAGCTTTATGTGTGTTTACCATAGAAAAAGTGTTAGGTTCATATTCTGGGTCACAAATTTGTACACATGAACACATGAAGCTGCCTTCTACTGAATCAGACCCTCAGTCCATCAAAGTCAGTATTGTTTACTCAGACTGGCAGCGGCTCTCCAGGGCCTCAGGCAGGGGTCTTTCACATCACCTACTTACCTAGTCCCTTTAACTGGAGATGCCGGGGATTGAACCTGGGACCTTCTGCATGCCAAGCAGATGCTCTACAAACTGAGCCAGAGCCCACAGGAATTTGAGAACACCTCTCATTTAATTTTAACAAGCCTCAAAATATATAGGATACGTAGAAAGACAGAGAGGAGAGATGATAGATAGAGAGAGGGGGGATGGATAATGATAGATGGATGGATGGATTCATCTAATGCTTCCCTTTTACAGATATTGTTCAAAGTGATGCTGTGTTTCAATCACCTTCTGAAACATTCAGCACAGCTGGTCAAGAAGCAACTTTGCTGTGTAATTTCAGCACTATAGACTCAAAACCTTACCTGTTTTGGTATTGGCAATTCCCTAATAAATCTCCGGAGCATCTACTGACAAAAACCCAGTTTTCTTCTTGGAGTCAAAAACTTTCCTCAGACAAATATTCAGCAACTTTGAACCTGGAAACGAAGACAGTCGATTTGAAGATTAAGGATGTTTCTCTCCAGGATGCCGCCGTGTATTTCTGTGCTCTGAGACCCACAGTGAAGCAACAGAGTATTTCCTGGTGTACCAAAAGTGGGGGGGAGAATCTGCATGATCTTGTTCTCATTACTGTTTTCGTAGGAGTCCCTCAAAGTGATTCCTCCTGCCAAATCAAATAGAAAGCCAAGAGGGGCAACCTGCAATTTTGGCACTGCAATTTCTCCTCTCTCGATTTATCTCCTTACCTTTTCTGGTATCATCAATATGTGGACGGAGAACCCCAGCTGATCCTGAGTGCTTACAAAAGCCAAGAACAGAAGGACGAGTTTGCTCTGGGAACATTTCCAGCCACTCTGTTTGCGGAGAATAACACTGTTCCTCTGAAGATCGAAGGCATCTCTCTCCAGGACAGCACTATGTATTATTGTGCTCTGAGGTCCCCAGTGAGAGGTCCCTCCCATACAAAAACTGACACAGTGACGCTGGGAGTAGCGTTAAAGCACCTTGTGGGGGAAAATCCCCCACCAACCCCAAAAAAATATGATATGTTTGCTTGCAATAATAATAAAAAAATCACCTTCTTCTATGACTTTTAAAAATTATGTTCCCAGTTCCGTATGTTGCAACATGAAGGCTGTTACCGCGCTAGATATTCCCAGCAATGTATTAAGAGTTTGAAAATGTTACAAAAAACATTGCTTTAAAAGGGTTTTTGGATGCCACAGCTAAAAAATGGTTGGAAGACGTCTTCACAGCTAAAGGGGCCAAACAAAGTGTGAACAGTATTTTTTATAACAGTTTCAAACTCTTAATACATCGCTGGGAATACATAGAAAGTGCAAACAGTATTTTTTATAACATTTTCAAACTCTTAATACATTGCTGGGAATTCCTAGTGCGGTAACAGCCTAATCCCTGGTTTGCACTAGCATGAGGGCTGAAACTGCTGTCAAGTCACAGCCAATTTATAGCAACCCTGCTAGGTTTTCAGGGCAAGTGATGTTCAGAGGTGGTTTGCCATTGCCTGCCTCTGCGTAGCGACCCTGGACTTCCTTGGTGGTCTCCCAAGCAAGTACAAACCAGGGCTGACCCTGCTTAGCTTCAAAGATCTGATGAGACCGGGCTATCCCGAACCAACAGGCCAAGGCTGGTTGCATACAGTTGACTGCAAATTTGTTTAGAGGTGTTGGGGGGGGAGCAGCCAGGTGTGTTTAACCCTTTCCTTCTTGTGGATTTTCCCAATCACAATCGCTCCCCTCTTCCCCCAACCAAGCTTGCATTTACTCAGAGAAAGAGTCAGATAACACCCTACCTCTCTAAAAATAGTTCCTGTAATAACAATTAGAAAAAACACACAATGTCAGAATCAGGGGTCTCCCATATAATAGGCAGTGAAGGCATCTGAATCATGCCTCTTTCTCTCCACTTGATGGTGCTTACGAGTATTCCTTTCTCAGATAAGACTGCCGGTTTCCAGCTGAGGTTTCTTTCTTTCTTTCTCCTGAGAGTCTGAAGACAACCACAAAGTCTCAGCTTCCGACTTGCGGGTGGTGAGAACAACAACAGCATACACAGCTGAAGAATGAGTTACACCTGAGAAGGAACCCCGCTTCTTTCCCCCTTTGTGCCTGTTAGAACCATCTGCTAGGAGGAATACATCCCAGCGGAATCATCTGTAACCTTCAGAATGGTCTCAAGAACTTGGTCAGCTACATGGAGGCACCTCACTGGACTACTTTGTTTAAGTAAGCGAGGCAATCGTTAGAGACTTTCCAATGTTAGCAATAGCTGAGGATAGCCGGCCAGTTCTACTCTCCATAACTTTTCTCTTGCTTCCTCATTCTGCTCAGTAATCTGTCTGTTATATTCAGTTATCTCATCAATGCTGGTACTAACAGGAGCAGCAACAATTAATGCTCCCTCTACTACGACTGTTACTAACTACTAGTAGGGTTGCTGCTCATTATTATTAAGTGTTGATTACTATAACGGGTCATTAATAAAGTCAATATGATAAGGAAGGGTGGTCATACATAGTTCGTAGATGAATGCATAGTGGTGGAGGTAGAGAGAGAAACTAGAGAAGAAACTGATGGATGGATGAATGGATGAATGGATGAATGGATGGATAGATGGATGGATGGATGAATAGATGAATAGATGGATGAATAGATGGATGGATGAATGAATAGTTGGATGGATGAACAGATGGATGGACACATGGATGGATGGATGGACACATGGATGGATGGGTGCATGGATGAGTTAGATGACTGGTAAAGGGGGGGGGGGAGAATGGCCAGAGAAGGAACAGAATGACAACGAACAAAAATGGGTAACTCAGAAATACAACAAAGAAACTCACGATGTTGCTGCTGATTTATTCTAGGCCTTGGCATCCATGCACAGATTTTTCAGCTGCCTGAAGTCTCCGTCTCTTTGGGAGGGGCGGCGCAGATCCCCTGTAACTATAGCTCGGCAAGCAACGGGCTCTTCTGGTATAAGCACAGCCACGGCGTGGCGCCTCATCTGATCGCCTATGAGTACGGTAAGACTGAGACAGAACGGTGGAGGATGAAGGTCGACAAGCCCAGCAAGTCTACAGAGCTCTCCTTCAGCAAGGTGGAGCTGGAAGACACTGCTGTCTACTACTGTGCAATGAGAGACACAGTGGTGGGAAATGCGAGGGGAGCCAAACAGAAACTGGCAAAGGGGAGTGGCTTATTTAGGTCCTCTTCCCTTTCGTGCATGCTTGTTGCACAGTCAAGGTTGGTGTCCTTAAGCAATGCTGTGGTTCACACATTTAATCAGGGTAGTGGCACGTTAGGGTTGCCCGGTCCCTCTTTGCCACTGGCGTGAGGTTTTGGGGTGGAGCTTGAAGAGGGCAGGGTTTGGGGAGGGGAGGGACTTCAATGCCATAGAGTCCAATGGCTAAGGTGGCCATTTTCTCCAGGTGAACTGAGTTCTATCGGCTGGAGATCAGTTGTAAAAGCAGGAGATCTCCAGCTACTGCCTGGAGGATGGCAACCCTGTGGCACATGCATTCTTTATTGACGAACATAGGAAGCTGTCTGATGCCAAATCGGTAGGGCTGCCAACCTCCAGGTGGTGGCTGGAGATATCCCGCTATTACAACTGATCTCCAGGCGACAGAGATCGGTTCACCTGGAGAAAATAACCCAACCTAGAGCTGGCAACCCTAAGGTGGGGCTGGGCTAGGGTTGCCAACCTAGCTGAAGATCTCCTGTTATCAGTTCACCTGGAGAAAATGGCTGCTTTGGCCACTGGACTCTATGGCATTGAAGTCCCTGCCCTCCCCAAACCCCACCCTCCTCAGAGTCAGCCCTCAAAATCTCCAGGTATGTCCCAACCCGGAACTGGTAACTAGGGTTCCCAACCTCCAGGTACTAGCTGGTGATCACCTGCTATTACAACTGATCTCCAGCCGATAGAGATCAGTTCACCTGGAGAAAATGGCCGCTTCGGCCATTGGACTCTATGGCATTGAAGTCCCTCCCCTCCCCAAACCTTGCCCTCCTCAGGCTCTGCACCAAAAACCTCCCGCCGGTGGTGAAGAGGGACCTGGCAACCCTACTGGTAACCCTAGGCCAGGTGATTTCCCAATGACCAGATGGCACAGATCAGTTCCCCTGGAGGAAATGGCTGCTTTGGAGGGTGAACTTCATCACATTATTACCCACTGAGCTCCTTCTCTCCCCAAACCTCACTCTCCCAGGCTCCACTCCCAAATCTCCAGGAATTTCCCAACCTGGAGTTGGCAACTTATCCTGAATGTAGAAATGTAGACTCCTCGGGAGCATTTTGGGGATATTTACATATTCATGTTGTCGTGTGCTTTTTCATCCACAGGATGGAGCTGTTGAGCAAACCCAGCTCCTCCTTTTACTCCGCAAGTCAAACTTTCAACCCTGATTTTCTCTACAAGAGACCACATCCTTTGGTCTACCATCTCTCCACTTTGAAGATTTTTTTTTAAATACCTATGACAAAGGGGAAAGAATCGGCAGCATTTGAGCACTGTTCTCACACAAGGAGCTGAGCAGCACAAAGCCAAGAAGAAGAGCCACTGAATTCGCTTCTGGGTCTACACCCGCCTGAAGTAGGAAGATGCTTCTTTCTTGGATCTTGGCTGTGTTCATCATGGCAGCCTTGAGTAAGTAACTGTTGTTTCATCCCCCCAACCCCTACCTCGATCTCTCTTTTTTAAAATTCAGGGAGTCTTCACTGTTCAGGATCCTTTCGCCTGCAGCTTTTCTTTCTTCCAAAGCTCTGAATGTTTCCACAACAGTAAGGTCAGCCTGTCACATTCTCACATGGTGTTTGTGATTACCGGTTTGAGTGTCAGACTAGGATTTGGGTAACACAAGTTCATGTGGTCAGTGCTATTGATGTAGGGTAGAAGAAGAAGAGTTGGTTTTTATATGCCGACTTTCTCTACCACTTAAGGGAGACTCAAACCAGCTTTCAATCACCTTCCCTTCCCCTCCCCACAACAGACACCTTGCGAGGTAGGTGGGGCTGAGAGAGTTTGGAGAGAACCGTGACTAGCCCAAGGTCACCCAGCTAGATGCATGTGGAGGAGTAGGGAAACCAACCCAGTTCACCAGATTAGCCTCCGCCGCTCATGCGGAGGAGTGGGGAATCAAACCCGGTTGTCCAGGTCAGAGTCCACCGCTCCAAACCACCGCTCTTAACCACTACACCACGCTACACACAAGGGAAAGTTAACCTCTCCTTCAATAAAAAGTAGAGGGAGAAAAAATAAATGCCGATTTTGCATGGCCACGTAGTGAAAATGTAAATATATAGTCAATAGTGTGATGTACAGGCTTGAGTGTCAGACTAGGATTTAGGTAACACAAGTTCAAATCCCCAGTCTCTCACAGAAGCTTGCTGGGTGACCTTGGGCCAGTCCCACGTGCTGGTCCTAGCCTACCTCATATGGCTGTTGTGAGGATAAAATGGAGAATGGGAGAATGTCGTAAGCCTCTTTGGCTCCCCCTTAGGGAGAAAACTGGGGTAAAAATGAGCATATAAAGTGTGGAGAGTATTAATACAACTCAAATCCCAAGCAACTAACCACCCCAGAGTGCTTCTGGAAATGTCCATCTGCCCATCCACCTGACCATCTAACACCCACCCTTCTGCCATTTTTTTCTCTACAGAAGGGACCATTGGACAGTCAGTAAATCAATCGGAGGGCACCGTGTCTGTCCTCCAAGGCAACCCGATATTTCTCCCATGTAGCTACGAAGGGTCTTCAGCTTTGCAAACCTATCCATTTTGGTACATTCAGAGCCCCGGCCAACCTCCCAGGCTTTTCCTAAAGTTTTTGGGCAAAGACGGCACAGAAGAAGGGGCTCGCTGGGGCTTTGAAGCTGATCACGATAAAACCCTGAGGACCTACCACATGAGGAAACCCGCCAGCCAGCTGAGCGACTCTGCCGTCTACGTCTGCGCCGTGAGCGACACAGTGAGGTTGGCCAGAAGAGACGCAGATCAAGAACTCGCACAGAGCAGAGTAGATCAGGAGCATTCACAACAGGGACTTGGCTGCAATCCTGTACACATCTACTTGGGAGTAAGCACCACTGGTTTCAATGGCAGTTACTTCTGAGAGCCAGCGTGGTGTAGGGGTTAAGAGCGGTGGTTTGGAGCGGTGGACTCTGATCTGGAGCACCGGGTTTGATTCCCCGCTCCTCCACATGAGTGGCAGAGACTAATCTGGTGAACTGGGTTGGTTTCCCCACTCCTCCACGTGAAGCCAGCTGGGTAGTCACAGCTCTGTTAGAGCTCTCTCAGCCCCACCTACCTCACAGGGTGTCTGTTGTGGGGAGGGGAAGGGAAGGTGATTGTAAGCTGGTTTGAGTCTCCCTTAAGTGGTAGAGAAAGTCGGCATATAAAAACCAACTCTTCTTCTTCGTCTTCTTCGTCTTTGTCGTCTAAATATGTGTAGGGCTGGGGCTCACAGAATCAATGGCTTCTACCCAACCATGCTATTCCAAAGACTTAACCCAATTCTCCAAGATTTTCCCAAAGTGCTCGGTGATTTCTCCCAATTCCCCTTTTCATTGCAAAGCCCCCCCCCATTTTTGTTCCCGAGGGTTTACTGACACAATTTCATGGGGTCAGGGGGCTGTAGTGGAAGGCGGAACTGTGAAGTCCATGGTTGCTTCAATATACGTCACGCTCCATCTTGACAACACAAATTTTAGACCACTAATTTGCTCCTCTGCTTTCAATCAGTATCCCTTGCTTTCTTCAAATGGCACCTTCTGGTGTAAAGAGTTGGAATTTAATCAAGATGGCTGCAGATGTCTTCTGGGAAGAGCTCCAGAAGTTAAATCGGCCAAGTTAGACGCAAAAGTGGGTGTTTTGTTTTTTTTAAGCAGTGAAAAAGCAAACATATGCAGTAAAGTGGTCTTACAGATGGAAGAGAATACATAGTAGGTTTGCCAGCCTCCAGGTGGGGCCTGGAAATCTTAAGGAATCACAACTTTCCTCCCAACTACAAGAAATCAGTTCCCCTGGAGAAAAGGGCTGCTTTGGAGGGTGGACTCTACGGCATTTTACCCCACTGAGTACAATTCCCTCCCCTCTCCAAACCCTGCCCACCAAAGGTTCCACTCCTCAATTTCTAGGAATTTGCTAACCTGAAGCTGGCAACCCTAATACATAATTCAACATTGTCTGTCAGTCAAAGAGCTGACAGAGACCATTAAGCCATTGAATACCTCCCTTTGCAGGTCCCCAGATATTGTGCACATCCAATGGACTAATATTCTACCATGATGCTTTTCAAAACCTCTGGTTTCTAGGAACTGTCCATGATCTGTAAATAGGCTGGATGATGCCTTTGGCTTTGACCCAGTAAAGACAATTAAATTTCTTCTTACTTCCCGAGAGAACAAGAGAGAGAGAGGGAAACTGGTTTATGCTGACCACACCTAGCAGGTGAGATATTCATCCCATTTCTACCTTCTTTTCTTAATTGTCACAGGTTCAGTGGGAAGAGCTCAGAAGATTGACCAGCCAAGATTGGCTACAGCTTTGGGGGGAACTTCACACAATCTTACCTGCAGCCTCTCTTCAGTCACAACTGGAAAAGTCATTTGGTATCGACAGTTCTCGGGAAGGAGACCTCGGGACATTGCCAGTGCTTTCCCAGGAGACCCCGAGGAATTTTCCGACCCGAAGAGCACTCTGCATTTCCCTAAAGACAAGAAGTCCACCACGCTTGTCCTCCACCGTGTCACCCTGGGAGATGCTGCCATGTACTTCTGTGCTCTGAGTGACACAGTGGATACGGGAGGGACTCTTGCTGTACATAAACCCCGCTCAGAGGCTGAGCAGGGGAGGAGCTGAGGCAGCCTGAAGCAGAGAAGGCAGAGAGGTGAGGACTGCTTGAGAACAACAGCCCAGAGCTCAAAAGCAAGAAGAATGTATGCCTCAGGCTCCTGCCCTGTATGCTGTGGCCCTCATGTTTCAAAGAGTAGCCATTTTGGTCTCCGGTAGAACAGCCAGGTTCGAGTCCAGCAGCACCTTAGCGACCAACAAGGTTTTCGGGGTATGGGTTTATGAGTGTCAAAGCTCTCGAAGCAAAAAATCTGGTTAAGCAACGACTCATAGATAGAATCATAGAGTTGGAAGGGACCACGAGGGTCATCTAGTCCAACCCCCAGCACAATGCAGGAAATTCGCAACTACCTCCCCCCACACCCCCAGTGACCCCCCACTACATGCCCAGAAGATGGTTTCTCATCATCTGCTTAAGGTCATAGAATCAGCATTGCTGACAGATGGCCGTCTAGCCTTTGCTTCAAGACTTCCAGGGAAGGAGAGCCTACTACCTCCCAAGGAAGCCTGTTCCACTGGGGAACCACTCTGTTAGAAAATTCTTCCTAATGTCTAGACAGAAACTCTTTTGATTTAATTTCAACCCGTTGTTTCTGGTCATCGAGTTGACTCTTCTCCCAAGACATTATAAGCCATTAAAGAGCTGGGAAAGTTTGTCTAGTGCTCCTTATTTAACAACCATTACCTTTTCTAGTTTCCGATGGGCCTTATCAAGAGCCCGATTTCATGCCTTTCTGTCGGCTATGCTCAGCGGGAGATTTCAGCATATACCTGTAGAGGCCAGACGATGCCCCTGTAACTTTAATTCAGTTAAATTAAATTTACACTGTGACTTTTATCGGGAGGTTAGAAATAAACCGATTTTAACCAGAAATTTGACTAGAAATTTGAGAAATGTTAGCCATTCGGATGATTTTATTGTTAAATTTTATTAGAAGATAAAGATGCTTTTATCTCTTATTCAGTGACAAATTTCTGTTATGTAGCCAGTAAGATACGGAGGTCCTCGGTTGTGGTTTTAATATTGTAATTTTGTACTGATATTTGCTGGTCAAATGACTGTAAATAAACTGAACTGAACTGAACTGGAAGCTCTCAAAAGTATCTGACAAAGGGAGGCTGCTAGCTATTCAAACATATAGATTTTTAACACAAAAAGCCCTGACTTCGATGGCCCAGGCTAGCCGAATCTTGTCAGATCTCAGAAGCCAGGCATGGTCAGTCCTGGTTAGTACTTGGATGGGAGATCGCCAAGGAAGTCCAGGGTCGCTACGCAGAGACAGGCAATGGCAAAACCACCTCTGAACATCTCTTGCCTTGGAAACCCTATGGGGTCACCATAGGTCAGCTGTGACTTGACGCACTCTCCCCCAACATCAGTAAAACTAAGCCCCCAAGATCTATCTTGATTTGAGAAGAAACCTATCTGAAAGAGTTCCAAAATGCAAAGTCACCCATATTCCTGCCTTCCCCAAAGGGTTCCTCCTCACCATAGTAACACACTTTTCTCCCATTTAGCCTTCAAGGTACTAGGACTCATGCCTTCTGGGAATTTATCACCTCTGGTCTGGAAGCCCTTGGCCCCTAACCCCGAACGGTGTCTGGGGTGGTTCAGTTTAATCACCGCAGAGGAAAAACTCACAGAGAGGGGGAGTTGACAGCTGTTGGTTTTCTGTTGTAAGTTTTATTTGTAAGGGTGCCTTTAACAGACAAAGCAGCTCTGCAGCTATATTTATGGAGACCTTGCTAATACAACGCCCACAAGTCACAAAGGTTTATAATATTTAGTCTGGTGTGCTAGTGTCTTTTAGATCACTGAAGAAGGCAAATATGCTGAATTGCATATGGTCTATATGTGATTGTATGTCTATGGTTTGTGTATGATTGTATGTCTTATTGTATATTATGTTTATAGTGTTATTTTAATGCACATGAAGGCTCCTTTCAAGGCCATATAGGAATTATTAGCATCATTTGGGTTTTAACTTGTATTAAACTTATATGTACTCAGACAACTTTTTAATGTAGTAGAAAAGGGCAAGAGTCCAGTAGCACCTTAAAGACTAACACCTTAAAGACTAACAAAAATATTTTCTGTTAGGGTATGAGCTTTCGTGAGCCACAGCTCACTTCTTCAGATACAGCTAGAATGTGAATCCATCTATCTTTAAGTAGAGGAGAGTGAAAAATTAGTATGTAAATGTTAACAGTATGTAAATGTGAATAGCCTGCTATTTACATTTACATACTGTTAACATTTACATACTAATGCTTGTGGTGTGCAGAAGAGTCTGTGATGTCCAGGGGAGAGATGGGTGTGGAGAAATCAGCATTGGTAATGAGCCTTTTTAATGGTTTAGCTTTCAATTATATTGTTGGCCTTATCAGCTCTTTTTTTGCTTGTCCTTCTAGGTACTTAATTCTATTTATAGGGTTAAGTTTTGTCCCTCCCCTTTTTTTTGGACCCAGGAAAACTCACATGCACACAAGAAATTGCATCCTCGTCTTTAATTTAGCACACTACTGATACTTGAAGATAGGGTCAGATGTATTATAATTATAGGCATGGATTTCCTAAATCATAACCAGTTCATATGTGTAGCCACAAGAGGGCAGTGATGTCACTTTAGATTTCTCTCCCCCCCTCTTCAGGCTGCTAAGGGATCATTGATAAAGTATCTCAGCTACCTCTGGTTGGCCAACTCTCTCCTTTGTTGGACTCAGTTGATCTGGCCCCACTGAATCATGCTGTTGGAACCTCATGTTTGGGCGGCAATGCACTCCATGTAGGCTGCCCTTGAAGACAACCCAGAAACCGCGCCTGTTCTAGAACACGGCTGCTGGATTATCGTCAGGGGCAAGTCAACGGGAGCATATATTGCCTCTTTCAAAACAGCGACATTGGCAGCCAGTTCATTTCTGAGGTCAGGGCACTTCTTATGATCTCACAAGCCCTTCACTGCCTGGGACCCACATATCTGAAGGACTGTCTCCTCCCAGGTGTTCCTGTGTGACAACTAGTCTTAAATCTGCCGCCGTTCCCCCACTTAGGGTGCCCTACCTGGCATCTACCGCAGCCTGGGCCTTTCCCATCATGGTTCCCTTCCTGTGGGATGGGCTTCCTGATAGGGTTGCCAACCTCCAGACAACAAACTTGACCTCCAGATAACAGAGATCAGTTCCCCTCGGTTTCGAGGGTAGCATCTATAGCATTACACCCCCACTGAGCTCAGCCCCCTACCCAAACACCACCTTCCTCAGGCTCCACACCCAAATCTCCAGGAATTTCCCAAGCCAGAGGTGGCAACCCTACCCTGTAGAGGTGACCCCCCCCACACACACACACATGCACACACTGGATATCTTCAGGAGACTCTTCAAGGCTTGTTCATTTGCCAAGACTTTTGATGAGATATGTACAGATGTCAGAGGAGGGAGGAATTTGGGTTTTTCTATTTAATTTGGTTTTAATCTGTAATGCTTCCATTATGATTTATAAATTGCCTTGGGCCAAAAGGAACGGTGGGGTATAAATCTTTTGACAAAATAAATAGCTGTAAAAGAAATGCAACCTCTGTCTCCTTTATAACCAATACTTCATCCCTCCCTTGTCACACCCACTCGGACCCTCTCTTCCCTTGATGAATCACAGAATCATAGAATTGTAATGTACCATAGAGGCCATCTAGTCCAACCCCTGCTTAATGCAGAATCAGCCTAGAGCACCCCTGACAAGTGCTTGTCCAGCCGCTGCTGGACTGCCAGTGAGGGGGAGCTCACCACCTCCCTAGGTAGCCGATTCCACTGTTGAGCATCTCTTACTGTAAAAAAAAAAGTGTTCCTAATATCCAGCTGGTACCTTTCCGCCTGCAATTTAAACCCATTCTTGTGAGTCCTCTCTTCTGCTGCCAACAGGAACAGCTCCCTGCCCTCCTCTAAGTGACAGCCCTTCAAACACTTGAAGAGAGCAACCATGTCCCCTCCTCAACCTCCTCATTCTCCAGAATGACACATGTTATGAATGGTTCCTGCTCTCCCTCTATCCTTACTGCCACCCTCTTGAGATTCATAAAGCCCTAGCTAGCCTTCAGATGGGGGAGGGAGCATCAAAAGGAACTGCGTGCACAAGCTGACACCATCAAAGACACTTCACTGAACACAGCAGAAAACCACAAGGTGGTTCGACCAAAATCGGAAGGAGGAAATCAAGGTCTCGTAGGAGGGTTCAGCCTGGCTTTCTCTGCTGCAGAAAATGGGTTGGTACTAGGCAGCTGGTGAGACTGAAGAACCATCAGGTTTACAGCTCAGGGTAATTTGCAACCCGAGGTCAGCTGGATCCAGACATTCAGATTCCTCATGATGATCTTTGCATCCATATTTATGGTGCTATTGGCTTTAACATCAAGTGAGTAGCATTTCTTTTTGCAAAAAATTCTGTTCTTCTTTGGGCCCTGGCTGACTTTTTAAACGATTCCTTTCCCTCTCAGTGTCCTTTACACTTGTGTTTTGTTTTTGGTTGCCTCCTCTACCCTCCTTAGTATAACACGTCTCAGGATTACTTTAATGCTTTTGCCTTCCATTCGCTGCCCTTGCCTATTTACATACATAGACTTACTATTTCTTAACTGCACTAGAACTCCTAGCCTCCCACTCCCTAGTAGATTCAACGAGAACATTTCTGAGGAGGTTGTTTTCGGGCAATATCAATGTTTTAATCGAGAACTTATAGGCAACATTTTGAGTGTCATGGAGAAGAAGAAGAATCCGAGAGCCAAGAAGCAACTTCCTACTTGACTTCCAAAGCCCACCAACCCAAACTAGCAAGGATTGAGCCAACCAGAAGCTCAACACAAGATCTCACAGAAGATATTGACATTATCCCACCACCAATCTGTCCATGTGTTGCTCTTTGGCAGTGGGAAACATGGCGGCATGGTGGGAGAACACTCTGACCTGGTTGGTGATGGAGCTGAGTGGATCTAGCCGCCCTGTGGATATCTCACACGTGGGGATGCCTTGCACCCCTCTTGTTGTTGTTTTTAACAGTCACTTTTCTGTCTGATGTGGAAAATAGAACAGATAACAGTCCGATCCCTTTTCTCCTCAGAAGGGGCAACCGGTCAATCGGTAACCCAGATGCCAAGACGCCTAGCCACCAAGGAAGGAGCTGCCGTGTTCATCAACTGCACCTATCAATTTTCCGGAGTGGCATCTCTTTTCTGGTACATCCAGCGTTCCGACAGCCAGGGGCCCCAGCTTTTGTTGACCGAATTCACTGGGACAGAGGAGAGCGATGGGTTCTTTGCTGAACACGTCCAGGCAGCCAAGTCCTTCCATTTGCAGAAAGAAGCCAGTGGCCCGAGAGACTCAGCCACCTACTTCTGTGCCGGGAGAGACACAGTGGAGGAAACCCCAGGCAGAGCTGCATAAAAACCACCAGCAGACAGGAAGACATGTTTTAGAACTTTCCTCCGCCCAGGTCCTTTCTTTGGATCAGTGTACCTTTGTGGACTATTTGGAATATATTTGTGTGTACCGTTGTGAACTATTGGAGTATTTTTGTAAATAATTGTATATTTGTTTCCTCTTTCACTTATATATGCACTGAGTACACCTTGATGTTTCACCAGTTTGAGTTGTATTATTTGTTGCCTTAGACTCCTGCACTATCTTCCTTACCTTTGGTATTATTCCTATTTATTACTATTTTCAACATACCTGCTGAGTTCATATAACCAGCTACTAGAATCTTCTTTGGATCAGTGTACCTTTGTGGACTATTGGAATATATTTGTGTGTACCGTTGTGGACTATTGGAGTATTTTTGTAAATAACTGTATATTTGTTAGTCCTCTTTCACTTATATATGCACTGAATACACCTTGATGTTTCACCAGTTTGAGTTGTATTATTTGTTGCCTTAGACTCCTTTGGTATTAGTGCAGAGGTGTTGGTTTTGGCTTGCTCAACCAACAGGTACTAGCTGGAGATCTCCTGCCATTACAACTGATCTCCAGCCGATAGAGATCAGTTCCCCTGGAGAAACTGGCCGCTTTGGCCTTTGGACTGTATGGCATTGAAGTCCTTCCCCTCCCCAAACCCCACCCTCCTCAGGCTCTGCCCCCAGAACCTCCTGCCGGTGGCGAAGAGGGACCTGGCAACCCAAGGTGTGACTCTGTTCTTTGCAACTACTGCAAATAATCAGGACTATTAACCAATGAAAGAATTTTAATTATTCAGCAGACTTTGAATAATTTAACAAGGGTTACATCGATGTGGAAGTCGCTGAAACCTCACTGCCTTGAGCAGGACGGCCCAGACTAGCCGGATGTTGTCAGACATCAGAAGCTAAGCAGGGTCGGCCTTCGTTGGTAGTTGAATGGGCGACCACCAAAGAAGTCCAGGGTCACTATACGGAGGCAGGCGATGGCAAACCACCTCTGTCTTAGGGTGGGATCAAGCTAAGTCAACTATAAACCAAAGAGTTAAAGATATTGAATGACAAGTAGATCTAGCAAGAGTGCCCCTATTTATGGCTCCCCCCACTCCAAATTAATCCTTGCACCAGCAGCCTATCCCTGTTACTTAGAGATAAACAAATATAGGAGGGCTTTTACCTTGGCTAGGTGCGCAGCCTTACCCTCTGCTGTGTTAGAGGGGAAATTCAAGAAGATACCCAGGGTAGAGAGACTATGCCCCTGCGAATCCGGGGATTTAGAAACCACTGAACATGTTTTTCTGAACTGTAACTATTACACTATACCCCGTTCTAAGTTTATTGAGCCCCTCATGCTGAGAATGGGACCTGTCAGGGAAAGAGAAAAGATAGAAAAGCTCCTACAAGGAGATAATCCCTCAATCACCCCTCAGGTAGCAAAGTTTGTACGGCTGCAATGACAAATCGATGCCACAGAGTAGTCTCTTAGTCCAAGTGGCAGATGTAACTCAGATGTTATTTATTTTATTATTCTTAATTTTTTTAAGTGACTTAAGACTCGGACTGTAAACCTTTGTCGGTAAGACCATTTTAGTCCATGTATCTTGTTTTATCTGGCCAAGGGCTACAAATAAACTATCTACATCTGAATCACCTCTGTCTTTTGCCTTGAAAACTTCATGAGAGGTCAACAAAGTTGGCTATGACTTATCAGTACTTTACATACACACAAAACGTCAGTGTATTGACCAGGGTGTCCCTGGTTAGCCTGATCACCTCAGATCTCAGAAGCTAAGCAGGGTGGCCCCCGGTTGGCACTTGGATGGGAGACCACCAAGGAAGTCCAGGGTTGCTACACAGAGGCAGGTAATGGCAAACCTCCTTTGTTCATCTTTTGCCTTGAAATCCCTACGGGGCTGCCATATGTTAGCTGAAATTTGATGGCTCTGTCCACCGAAACCTCACTAGGGGGAGCCTTTCCATGTACACTGAAGAAAGTATAAGGTAATGTTGGGTTTAGTTTAAAAGAAAAACCACCCACACATTTAGGAGAAAAAAAGTTACTTTGCAAGTAGTACGGCAGAATGCAAACTCTTTAAAAAAAACTGGTTTGCCCTCCGTTCCCTAGCACCACAGACTGAAATCTGCATTTCCTGATTGAAACTGCCCCAAATTGATCAATCCCGCGAAGCCTGCAATCAGTTCGTTCTCCGGTTGATTAAATTGATCACGGCGTGCAAAATGCGGCTGGCGAGAGATTATGACTACTACCCCTCCCGAAACCTGAAGGTTATGCTCCATATCAAAATTCCATTGTCCGAACCTTGATCTCCTTCGACTCTAAATGCAGAATCCGTGTCCCATGTATGGCTGAAATCATGGCACAGAGGCCCATATAGATGTTGTGTCCTCTGCACAGACGAAAGGCAGGTGCAAACCGACAGGTGATGCTTCCCCAGCAAGGTCATGTTGGAACTGGCAAATCGCACTTATTCTCATCACGGCGAAATGATTGACGGAGCTTGACTGGTTGATTTTGTACCTGTTACAGTGCCGTTAAGGGCATAGTATTCCATAACAGCCTCCCAACTCTCTTTTTGCAGGAAGCACCCTCGGAGACTCTGTCTTCCAAACAGAAGCTGTGGTTGCCATCCAGGAGGGACAACCGGTTCTGTTTCTGTAACACCAAGATGTTCTACATTTCCCTTTGCCTTTCAAGGGTTTTCTTGTATTAGCATCTTTATCCGCTAGAGGGCAAGCCTAACCTTGGAAACATTTTTCAAAGTTTTTGTCTTCTTGTTCTTCTTTCTAAACCACATTTCATTAAAAAAAAACCTGATTCGAGGCACTGATATGACACCCTAAGAAGCGAATAAGTCAGGTGACAGAAGGATCGGTATCATCTGAGAGCTTTCCAAGCCCAATGAGGGAGTAACAGCGACGTATTCATGCTGTTTCAGAAAGTTAACATGGCAAAGATACTCTTCGCTTCTAAAACACGTCCCTGTTTATCTGTTTTGGGAACTTTCCTTCTGCTCCTCAGATCAGGTAATATAATATTTTCTGTTTGGTGCCACTCAGGAATTTATAAACGGATATTTATAACAATAAAAGCAGGATTGATTTGACAATTTATAACATTACAGTCGATGTTTTCTGTCCTTCTAAACATGAACATTTGTGAAGGTTTAAACCAAAGAATCTATCAGTCGGGGCAGTGTGAAATGCTACCATTTGAAGCTAGAATTGGCAAAGATCTGTGCACACACAGATGTACTTTGGATTTTGTCTGTTGTACCGGGAAGATAGACTATGCTCAGAACTGGAAAATGGAATAATAGAATCATAGAGTTGGAGGGGACCACCAGGGTCATCTAGTCTAACCCTCTGCACAATGCAGAAATATGTTGAAGGTACAAAAAATTTGTGTTAGGTTCATATTCTGGGTCACAAAAGGGAGGAGGTTGTCATGAAAGAAAACCTCTCATTTAATTTGTTTTAGCCCTCTACAGGGAGAGAGACAGATAGACAGACAGATAGGCAGGGCAGATGGTTCCATCTAACGTTTCCTTTTTCCAGATATTGTTCACAGCGATGCTGTGTTTCAGTCACATTCCCAGATATCCATCACAGAGGGACAAGAAGCAGTTTTGCCCTGTAATTTCAGCACTACGGATAGCAGCCCTTACCTGTTTTGGTATCGGAAATTCCCTAATAAATCTCCAGAGCACCTACTGACAAAAATTAAGTCATCTTCTTGGGATCAAAAACTTTCCTCGGCCAAATATTCTGCAACTTTGAATCTGGAAACAAAGACCGTCGATTTGAAGATTAAGGATGTTTCTCTCCAGGATGCCGCCGCGTATTTCTGTGCCCTGAGAGCCACAGTGAAGCAACAGAGTATTGCCTGGTGTCCCAAAATGGGGGAAAGAGAATCTCCATAATCTTGTTTTCATTTCTCTTTTTGTAGGCCTCTCTCAAAGCGATTCCGTCTTCCAGTCCCCGAATCAAATGGAAATCCAAGAAGGGCAACCTGCAATTTTGCACTGCAATTTCTCCACTCTCCGGACAGACCCATACCTTTTCTGGTATCGTCAATACGGGGACAGAAAACCTCAGCTGATCCTGAGCGCTTACAAAAGTAGAGAACAGAAGAACAAGTTTGCCCAGGGAAAGTTTTCAGCCACTCTGTTTGCGGAGAATAACACGGTTCCTCTGAAGATCGAAGGGGTCTCTTTCCAGGATGGGGCTGTGTATCATTGTGCCCTGAAGACCACAGTGAGATGTCCCTCCCTTGGTGTTCATACAAAAACCGACACAGGGTAGCTGAGATCAGTGTTGAAGCAAACTTGTGAAATTAGCCACCTTTCTTCCTTACAGAGATCAACGTGGTTTATAATACTAATAAAATACATAAAAACAGATTACATTAGAAACATAACACCAAAATTTTAAGATCACAGTTTAGGACTGTTTTAGCCAAATGCAGTCCTAAATAAAACCCTCTTTAGCTGCCTCCTAAAGGTCAACGTGAGGGGGCTGGGTGCACCTCTCTGGGACGGCAGGGGTTGTTCCATAGGGTTGCCAGGTCCCTCTTTGCCACTGGCGGGGGGTTTTTGGGGTGGGGCCTGAGGAGGGCGGGGTTTGGGGAGGGGAAGGACTTCAATGCCATAGAGCAGGGGTGGGGAACCTTTTTTCTGCCAAGGGCCATTTGGATATTTATCACATCATTTGTGGGCCATACAAAATTATCAACTTAAAAATTAGCCTGCTATATTCTTGGGCGGTCCTAGCAGCTCCGTAGCTAACGACTCTTCTTCAAGAGGGAAAAAGGTTCCTTTTCTTGGCAAAACAAACTCACATCCTCCTTGAATAGAGGCTATTCCTGTCCACAGGTGGGAGCAGATCGCCAGTCTTAGATCCTTCTGAGCTAGAGATCTGCCAGGACCCACGAAGGGCCAGACCAAATGATTTCGCGGGCCTTAAATGGCCCCCGGGCCTGACGTTCCCCACCCCTGCCATAGAGCCTAGTTGCCACCTCTGGTAGTATAGAATGAGAGTCTGCCACAAACCACTGAGCCAGAAAAACACTGTGCGCAGAGCTGCCAGTCAGGGACAATGGTGTGTGGCGTGAAGATAGGCTAGATGTTCTGGTTGGATAACGTGCCTGTCAGGCATGTCTCTGATGAGTCACTTTGCCCCCTTGCTGCTTCCTATACCCTCACTGCCTTAAAGAAACAAGAACTTTAAGAGATCTGAAGAAATGGAAAGTGAAAGCAGACTCCGCAAGAAAAATAACCCTATCTGCAGGAGCTAGTTTTGATCTGGTGAGTGACTTTTCTAAAGTTAATGGATGGAGTGAATTCTGCTCAGATTCTGATTAGCTAATTTCTGAATGCAAACATTTACTTTCAGTTCAGATTTGGGTTTTTGTTTAGACAAATAGGATTGAAGTATGGAATGTACTATCTAATATAGTATTGATTTCTATTTTCGCACCATTTATGAAGAGGAGTTTTTAATGGTTACTGTTTTTAAGTATGTTTTGATATCTGCTTAACATAAATGTCTGTATAGTTCTTGATGTGAATTTCACGGAAATTGTATTATAAATTTAGCAGCAAGATCTAATGTCTGCCGCTTTTAAAAATGGTAAAAAATGTTGCTCCAAATCACATGTGAAATGTAGAAAGGTGAATATTTATCTCTGATGGGAAGCTCACGTCACACTGGTTTGTGATGTGGTTTCGGTTTTGTGGTTTGTGGAGGTATACAGCAAAGTTACAGAAGACATCCCCGACTTGTTGAAACTCAAATCTCTAAAGCTAGTTATGCTATGGGTCAAAAAGCAGAAAGTTTGGGGTGGGGCCGTGGCTCAGTGCTAGAGCATCTGCTTGACGCACAGAAGATCCAGTGTGTTCAATCCCTGGTATTTCCAGTTGGCAAGGATCAGGTAGTGTGAAAGATCTCCAGCTGAGACCATGGTCAGATTGTCCGGCTGAGCCTGCTAACTGGTGGGGGGTTTGGGGTCTGGGACTTGGAGGTAGGGGGATGTCGCTGCCAGCATTATGACATCACGTCCAGGGAAAATCCAGACTTGACAGAGGGTAGCTCTAGGACAAACCAGAAAAAGGCATTTCCTAGAGCTACCCATAATCACTTCTGGGTTTCCCCCAGAAGTGACATCACCAGACTAGTGATGCTGCTTTTTAAAAACTCCATAGGTTTTCAAGGCAAGAGACATTCAGAGGTGGTTTGCTATCGCCTGCCTCTGCGTAGCAACCCTCAACTTCCTCATTGGTCTCCCATCCAAGTACCAACTAGGGCTGACCCTGCTTATTTTCTGAGATCTGAGATCTGATGAGATCCGATGGCCTAGCCAGGGCCATCCAGGTCAGGGCGACTACATACTGGGGGGGGGGACGTCTGGCTGTGGAGGTGAAGAAAGGTTATCATAAGGATGTGTGAGAGGATGCCAGCAGATCTGGAAAAAAATATGCCCAAATTCAAGTTCAAAACTAAAAGGCATCCCTTGCTGAGAATTTTTTTAAATCAAATAATGCAGAAATTGATTATTTTGACAGCAAAACTGCATGAGGATGGATTGCTTGAGAATTATATCCTCCTCCAGTTAAGTACAAACTGTACCCCAATTGTTTCTCAGGAGATGAATTTATGCAAAGGTCTGTTTCACTGTGTGCTTTGGGACTCAATGAGAAGTTCATATTTGGAAGTGGAACAAGACTGAGAATACAGCCTAGTAAGTCTTTTTAAACAAGGGATAATTCTGGAGATAGATTTGTGTGTGTGTGTGTGTTTCAAATCTGAGAAGGAAGAGTTTAATTTCAGGGCTCCTGTCCATCTGGATGAATTATCCCATGACTCCCAGTCCCCACCCCACAGAGCCAGCATGGCATAGTGGATGGGGTGTCGGATTAGGATCCCAGGAGGCATGGGTTCCAATCCCCATTTCTAGCATAGAAGCTCACTGGAACCTTGGGCCTGTCACAAACTCTCAGCGTGGCCTACCTAACAGGGTTGTGGTGAGAGAATGGAGGGGGGAGAATGATGTTCTATGCTACTTTGAGTCCCAACTGAAGAGAAAAGCAGATATAAATAAATAAATGCAAATGCATGCACATCTATCCGCTGTGGTTTCCTTCCCCCACCGCCTCTTGTCCATGGGGTTTTGTGATAAAGGAGAGCAAAGAACATTAAAAGGCAAATGGGAAAGGGGACGCAAATGATGGATAAATGGGAACAAATGTGATAGATAGGGTTGCCAACCTCCAGGTGGGGCCCGGAGATCTCCTGGAATTACAACTGATCTCCAGACAGAGATCAACTCCCCTGGAGAAAATGGCTGCTTTGGAGGTTGGAGGTTCATCCAAGTAAGTCTTTAAAAAGGATCTTTGCCGGCATGATGTCTGTGATTCTGACGTAGGGAGCAACATGTGTTTTAATTGGATCAAGACTGTATTTACATTAAAGCTGAATCCCATATTTTATTCTGTTCCATTCCTCCCCCATTCTGTTCCCTTTTCCAAATATCCACATGTGAGAATCATGTATTATTAATAATGCATCTTGGGTTAAGAACATAGGGTTTACCCTCCAAACCAGCCATTTGCTCCAGGGCAACTGATCTCTGTCATCTTGAGATCAGTCGTAATTCCAGGAGATCTCCAGGTCCCACCTGGGGGCTGGCAACCCCAACAGCATCAGCAATGTGCATGGCACATTCACTTGTGCAGTTCTCAAGAGAACTGCACAAGTGAAAAAAGAGAGATCCCTGCCTCCATAGAACTTACAAATCAAAATATTTGCAATAGTTGAGAGGCTATAGAATCATTTGGGAGGGGGGTGGCATGGTGGCGTGGCATAACTGTGACAAGATGCACTTACATCTTGGATTTCGTTGCCATTCGGGATAAGGGCAGTCCACGGTTTGTGCAGCCTGCTCTTCAGTTTAACTGTTGTCAAATGCTCACTTGGGGCAAGAGAGCAAGAGGCACAGGGACCGCCAGATGATTTCCTGCTGCGGCGTTTGTAAAGCGTTTTCACACTGTGCAAAGACAGGAGGGTTTGAGAAGATGGTATTTGGCCAGGGGACCAGGTTAACAGTCCGACCAGGTATGTTGGAAATCTTCTGATTCCAGTCATAATGGACACAAGTTAGAGCGATACTACCTTGACTACCTGTTGGTATATAGAAAGGTTCTTTCATTAGCAACTTGCTACAGAATTTATGCTTGTTTGAAGGACTACTGTAATAGAGAAGCCTCTTTGGCAAAACACGTAGAGAAATTTTGTTGAGAGTAATAATTCTTTTAAAACCTATTTTGCACCATTGGCCTCGGTCTTGTTTTTATCTCTAGGTGGTAGCATTAACTGGGATTCTGGAATGAATGTATAGTCCAAATAGAGTTGCCAGGTCCCTCTTCGCCACCGGTGGGAGGTTTTTGGGGTGGAGCCTGAGGAAGGGCTGGGTTTGGGGAGGGGAAGGACTTCAATGCCATAGAGTCCAATTGCCAAAGCAAACATTTTCTCCAGGTGAACTGTTCTCTATCGCCAGGAGATCAGTTGTGATAGCAAGAGATCGCCAGCTAGTACCTGGAGGTTGGCAACCCTAAGTCCAAAATGGCAGGCAGAGAAGAGAGATTCCTATGTATATTATTTATGGAGTGAAGGAAGCAGGCAGGAGGTTGAAGAGAAAGTGGGCCTAGGTTGGGAAATTCCTGGAGATATTGGGAATAGAGCCTGTGCATGGTAAAGTTGGAGGAGGGGAGGGACCTCAGCAGTGTATAAATCCATAGAATCCATACTCCCCCTTCCACTGCATTTCAAAAGTCTTCCGAGTACCAAGTTTATGCAAAAGTCTGCTTCACTGTGTTATACTGGGAGAGGAAGTGACATTTGGGGAATGTTCAGCAAAGTTACCTTTGGAGATGGGACAATATTAAGGATTTATCCAAGTAAGTTTTATATAAATTGATTGTTCTCTGTAATAAATGAATTCATCTTGAACTGTAATGAATGGAAGTTTGATCACCCACTTGTTTTGAAAGGGAGCCATTTTGAGGGCCCTGGTTCCGGTTGCCAACCTCCAGGTGGGTCCTGGAGAACTCCTGGAGAACTCCAGACTACAGAGATAAGTTCCCCATGAGGAAATGGTGGGCACTATGGCATCCCATGTCTATTGAGCTCCCTCCCCTCCTCAAACTCCACCTCCTCAAGGCTCCACCTTCAAATCTCCAGGAATTTCCCCATCCGGAGCTGGCAACCCCATCTTCTCATAGTGGTCTCATTGCAAGTCCACCCATACTCCCCTTTCTTCTCTCTCTTGCCCCTATTTTTCTTTCTTTCCATGGTCCTTCTCCCTCCCCCACCTCCTCATAAGAAGGGCAAAAGCAGGGGGAACTGACAAGCTCTGATGACGTTGGAGGCGATCACTCTCTTCCAATGAGTTGGAGCCAAACTGTTTGGAAACAAACTGTTTTAACCTTTTCATTGTTGGGAAGACAGTCTGTCACATGAACATATGAAGCTGCCTTATAATGAATCAGACCCTTGGTCCATCGAGGTCAGTATTGCCTACTCAGACTAGTGGTGGTTCTCTGGGGTCTCAGGCAGGGGTCTTTCACATCATCTACTGCCTGGTCCTTTTAACTGGAGATGCCGGGGGTTGAACCTGGGACTTTGTGCATGCCAAGAAGGCTCTTCCACTGAGCCACAGTCTCTCATTGTATTGCCACCGGTTTCTATATCTTCTCTCTTCTTCAAGATGACATGATCGTAACTGAACCTGTTGATTTAAAGGTGGATGCTCCATGGATTTATGTCATATGGATGTACCATCACAGTATTAATTTCAGTGGATGCCAGTTGGTCTTTGTGCATTGAGAAGGCTTTATTTTCTTCTTGATTCACACCATCCAAATCATCCATGTATTAATAACCCTTGTTCTTTGGACCTTCTAATTTTATGAGATAAAAAGTTGCATCCAAAAGACACACCATCCTCAGGAAGGGTTCATTACTTTTAAATTACCTTTAGCCAGATTCACAGTTGTGCTCTTTACACGTATGCCAATGTGCAACTGAACACAGAGAGAGGTGGACAGAGATGCAAAGATGTTGGTGGTGGGATCACCCTTCATCAGTTTTTGTAAAGGAACGTTTGAGAGTGAGATGCAGGAGTTGGTAGCTATAAGCTCGTCTTTGGAGATGGGACCCGTTTGAAAGTCAATCCAGGTATGAAAGAGGTTTCTCTCTCAGCCCCTGCAATGAGATCCTTCCATTGGTGATGGGCAGGGAGTTGAACCTGGAATCTTTGGCATGCTGGCGCTGCGCTGTTGTGTTAAACCCCACAGCGTTCTGTGGGGCTTATTCCTCTCCTGTAAGTGGGCATAGATGTCCCTCTTTAGCACGAAACTGGTCCAACACTATCAACTCCTGTTTATATAAAAATGCAGTGTTGCAAAGAGAACTGGATTGGCCATTCCTTCTAAAGCAAAAAAGGAACAGAGGGGAAAAAGTTATAAGGCACAATTCTCTCAGCATGGAGCCAGCATGGTGTAGTGGTTAAGAGCGGTGGTTTGGAGCGGTGGACTGTGATCTGCAGAACTGGGCTTGATTCCCCACTCCTCCACCTGAGCAGAGGATGCTAATCTGGTGAACTGGATTTGTTTCCCCACTCCTACACACGAAGCCAGCAGGGTGACCTTGGGAAAGTCACAGCTCTGTTAGAGCTCTCTCAGCCTCACCTACCCCACAGGGTGCCTGTTGTGGGGAGGGGAAGGGAAGGTGATTGTAAGCCGGTTTGAGCCTCCCTTAAATGGTAGAGAAAGTCGGCATACAAAAACCAACTCTTCTTCTTCTTCTTTCTGGCCATTAGTGCAGAAATTCATCTCAAGAGGCACTCTGTCAGGAGGTCTCAGAACAGGGGCAGTTTTTATGCCTGTTGAATGTGCAGCCCCACAAAAGACTTCTGCAACAGCAGCAGAGGTTTGACAGTAGATATCGAAAAGGTTTCAGCCACTGTGTGGGGAACAGGAAGCGCCTTCGGGAAAGTCATTTTTGGAAGAGGCACCAAACTCTCTGTAAATCCCAGTGAGTGATTTCCTGCTATCTGTGTATTTACTGACAGATTCTGCCACGGTGGCAATTTCTTAAGAGGGTCCTTTCTGGGAAGAGGTTTGGTGTGAGAGGGTGGAGGTCGGAGCATATGATGATGAAGAAGAGTTGGTTTTTACAAGCCAACTTTCTCTCCCACTTAAGGGAGACTCAAACCGGCTTACAATCACCTTCCCTTCCCCTCTCCACAACAGACACCTTGTGGGGTAGGTGGGGCTGAGAGAGCTGGAAGAGAGTTGTGACAAGCCCAAGGTTACCCAGCTGGCTTTGTGTGTAGAAGTGGGGAAACAAATCCAGTTCACCAGATTAGCCTCCGCCGCTCATGTGGAGGAGTGGGGAATCAAACCCGGTTCTCCAGATCAGACTCTACCACTCCAAACCACCGCTCGTAACCACTACACCACGCTGTATTCTCTGGTATTTCCAGAGAATTAAATTAGGGAACAGCCCCATGTGACTTGGAAGCTCTTTCTCCAGTATCTTTGAGGAATCCTTCTGTAGTTATTCAGTGGTGAAGAAAATCACTCTGCACATACTCAGAGGCACTGTATTCTGTTTTTGTGTGTTCATATATTGAGCCCTAGCACAATTGAAACCTGGTTCTCTGTCTTTCAGAAAGTTGATGGAACAGAGAACAAATAGTTCACTCTGTGACTTAGTGTCAGAGAAGGCTGAGGTGTGTCTGGAAAGTGAATGAGTGGCTATATAAATTGCTAGGTTTTCGTAAGGGGTTGCATTACTGTGAGTAGCAACAATGACAAAACCATCTTCGGGTCTGGCACAAGAGTGATCGTAGTGCCAAGTAAGTTTGTTCAGCACATTCCTCTTCACTGTGTTTTATTTTATTCTATTTTATTTAAAACATTTATTAACCGCCTTTCTTACGGAGAGCAAGGCAATTGCAATATAAATAAAATACAAAATAGAGTACATGACAATCAAATTTAAAATCACTGTTTTGGACTGCTAGTAAACTTAATCAAATGCGGTCCTAAATAAAACCATCTCCCATTGCCTCCTAAAGATCAAAAGTGAGGGGGCTAGGCACAACTCCCTTTAGAAGGTCGTTCCATAAATTTGGGGCTGCCACTGAAAAGACCCTGTCTCGTGAACCCACCAAACAAGCTTCTTTGACTGGTGGGACAGTCAGGAGGACTTCTCCCTGTTATCTTAATTCCTGGGCAGGGACACACGGGAGAAGATGGTCCTTTAGATACCTTGTTCCCAAGCCATGTTTGCTGACGTGAGGAGCTGCCCTTGGAGTCTGACTCTTACCTTTCACTGTTGAACACATTTCTAAAGTCTCAAAAAGCATTTCTAAGGAAGCAGGAAGCAGCTGGTTTATGTCACCAGATGGATCACTGTGTGACTTCAGGATGGAATAACAAAGTCATCTTTGGCACTGGGACAACCTTGACAGTGACCCCCGGTATGAGTGAAGGCATATGTTTGAAATCTGAGGTACTCAAGAACTTCAGGTACTAGGTGGGCAGAGTTGAAACCAGCTGCCAGCCCTACTGGGATCTCTAGGAGGGGCATTTCTGCACAGGATGTCCTGAGGGACATTTCCAGGCACTGCTTATTCTCTGTCAGTGTGATCCTTGGAAAGTTGAGAGCAACCAAATGACATGGGAGCCTTCAACTCTCTGAAGGACCAAACTCAGTAACAGCTGCTCTAGTCAAGTGTACTGAGAGAGCAGGACTAGAATTACAGTTGCTTGGAATTCAAGCCAGTAATGCTTTATGATCCGCCAGCCCTTTTCTCCTCTCTTCCAATGTGCCTGTTATGTGCCATCAAATTGTTAAGTCACTTCTGGCTTCTGGCTACTCTATGAATTCATGACCTCTGCAGTGTCTATAAAATTATGCATGGTATATAAAAAGGTCTATAAAATTATGCACGGTATATAAAGAGGTCTATAAAATTATGCATGGTATGGAGAGAGTGGACAGGGAGAATTTTTTCCCCCTGTATCATCATACCAGAACACAGGGTCATCTGCTGAAGCTGGAGGGGGAGAGATTCAAAACAGTTAAAAGGAAGTATTTCTTAGCACAACGCAGAGTTAAATTGTGGTAACTCCCTGTCCCTGGATGTAATGATGGCTACCAACTTGGAAGGTTTTGAGAGGGGCTTGGGCATGTTCACGGAGGAGAGGGCTATCCATAGCTACTAGTAAAAATGGATACTAGTCTTGATGCATCCCTGTTCTCCCCAGGATCAGAGGATCATGCCTATTAAATTAGGTGCTGTGGAACACAGGCAGGATGGTGGTGCTGCACTTGTCTTGTTTGGGGGCTTCCTGGAGGCACCTGGTTGGCCATTGTGTGAACAGACTGCTGGACTTGATGGACCTTGGTCTGATCTAGCAGGGCCTTCCTTATGTTCTTATGTCCTATCATTAACAGCCTTGCTCAGGTCATGCAATCTGAAAGTCACAGCTTCCTTTACTGAGTCAACCCATCTCATGTTGGGTTTTCCTGCTGCTTTCAGCTTTTCCTAGCATTACTGTCTTTTTTCAGTGAGTCTTGCCTCTGACAATTCAGAGAGGAATTCATCCTGGATTCTCTGTTACCCTAAGCAGAACTGAAATGAATTGGCAACAGTGGCTTAAAATTCACAAGACATCTACGTCTCCCAGTCTCTTTGGTCTACCCTTCTTCTTCCTCAGAGGTTTTTGCCAGGGTATGAAGCACTGTGTGCATCTGGTAGTGGCTACGGAAAGGCCGTCTTTGGAAGTGGGACTAGATTGCTTGTCACACCGAGTAAGTTCCAGGCCTTGTTTCGTTCAGTCATGCTAGCTGTAGTTTAAGTGTCCTTTAAAGTTGAACAAAAGTGAAATCAAAACCAGAAAATCCTATTAAGGTAATGGAAATTTCACAACATGTCCAGAATTTTATTCTGATTTTTGTGGCCTCGCTATGCCAGAAACTGAAATACTCCAGAAGAGAGGAAATCTGTAGTTAGCTATAAGACACAAGGTCCAGCAATGCTACCTATTTAGTGCTTCTATTGAAATATCTGAGATTCCCCTAAGATACCCGATTGGATATCAAAAATAAAAGAGGTCTATTTTAGTGAAGTTAACCGCTTACAAAGAAAAATAATGATATTAATAGTGTAGACTTCTTATGGACAAGAATGATTCAAAGAATAGAAACGTCCATTTTGTAATAAGATATAGTTTTGGTTAAGGTCAGAGGAGACCGACCAGAATACTCAAGGGTCTGGACACTGTGCCCTATGAGGAGAGACTTAAGCAGCTGGGTTTGTTCAGTCTGGAGAAGAGAAGGTTAAGGGGTGACATGATAGCCATGTTTAAATATTTGAAGGGATGCCATGTTAATGAGGGAACTAGCTTGTTCTCTGTTGATTCAGAGACTAGGACACGGAGTAATGGATTTAAACTAAGAGAAAAGTGATTCCACCTAAACATTAGGAATAGGAAGAACTTTCTGACGGTGAGGGCAGTTCGACAGGGGAATACGCTGCCTCGGGCGGGGGGGGGGGGTCCCCGTCTTTGGAGGACTTTAAGCCTTTGGAGGTTGGGTGGCCATCTGTCGAGAGCGCTTTGATTGTGGGATCCTGCATGGCAGGGGGTTGGACTGGATGGCCCTTGTGGTCTCTTCCAACCTTGTGTGATTTTTTGTGATTTTTGTGAAGTGAGAAGGAGTTACTGATGTAGAGCTGTGAAGTATTTTACATAATTTTATGGGATTGTGCGACTATCTGTTTTTAGTTTATGTATACATCTATTGTTGATTGTCCATTAAATTAAAAAAAAAAGAAATATCTGAGAGAGTCACAAAGGAGATCTTTTCAAGTGGATTACCATGTCGATGAGCAGTAGAAGAACAAGATTTGAGACTAGTAGCACCTTAAAGATCAATAAGGTTTGGCCTGTTTGTATCTGATAAAACAGAGACCCAGACATTGTGTTGGTGTTTAATGTGCTCCTGGACTCAAGTCTTGCTCCCCAAAAAGGACTGGAGAGCCTTCTATTCTTTATTCAGCAATCTCCTGGTCCCCTCATGTATTTTTGCCAAGGCAGGATACACTGTGGGTCTGGGAACAGCTTCAGAAAACTCACCTTTGGAAGTGGGACTAGTTTGCTTGTCACACCAAGTAAGTGCCAGTCCTTTATGTCCCCTCTGCTGATGATGAGGGGGATGAGTTTATGCAAAGGTCTATTTCACTGTGAACTTTGGAGGCAGTGAAAAAGTGTTATTTGGAAGTGGCACAAGACTGAGAGTTCATCCAAGTAAGTTGACGAAACGTCCTTGGGTGTACATAATCCCTGTGCTTCTGCTGTAGGAACAACAAATTTTAAACTGGATCTGTCACTACATTTATAGGCATTGCTGATCTCACTTTTTTATTCCATACTGTTTGAGTCTTTGTTACTTAGTTAACATGGCATTTGAAAGAACAAAAAAGAATGAAAGAACAGAGATCCATGGAGCTTACGAGCAGGCCCCTAGCCAAAAATTGTGGGTTGGGGGGTTAAGGACAATTTGGGGAGGGGGCTGTCCCACTGTCATGAAAAATGGATAAGGCAATACTTCAAAATACCTTAACATGCATGAGGGTTTAAGTTTATCAAGATAGCCAAAGGCATGGTGTGTGAAAGGGTCAGAGTCCACCTCATTGCTATGGGCCAGTTTACAATTTAAATTTTGAGAAAGGGGGAAACCCTAGAAAGGGAAAAATGGGTTGCAAAAGCTGTGGCAGCAATGGGCAAATCTGACCAAATCCCATTGCACCAGGCTAGTTCTTACTCCATCTGGACAATCCAAAATGTATTTCCTTTAAAGAAGGCTTTGAAAGGGAACCTCTCTAAGAGCTGCTTTATTTATGTGCACTGTAGCAAAGAGAGCAAAATATGACCTATTTCCACATCTGGCTAGCTCTGGTTTCATCCATCATTGGAGCTGCTGTTGTAGAAAGGAGCACACATGTGGAGCACATGGATTTCCCAGAGACATGTCCCCCTAGCTGCCTTTCAAGGGTATATCACATGACCTTTTCTATAAACCGCATTTTAAATAATGGCTTTCCAAGACTGTTGCTTTACGATCGGCATATTTTCCCAAGATCCTTTCACACATGCCGAATAATGCACTTTCCATCATAAGAACATAAGAAAGGCCCTGCTGGATCAGACCAAGGCCCATCAAGTCCAGCAGTCTGTTCACACAGTGGCCAACCAGGGGCCTCCAGGAAGCCACAAACAAGACGACTGCAGCAGCACCATCCTGCCTGTGTTACACCGCACCCAAAATAATAGGCATGCTCCTCTGATACTAAAGAGAATAGGTATGCGGCATGACCAGTATCCATTCTAACGAATAGCCATGAATACCCCTCTCCTCCATGAATATGTCCACTCCCCTCTTAAAGCCCTCCAAGCTGGCAGCCATCACCACATCCTGGGGCAGGGAGTTCCACAATTTAACTATGCGTTGTGTGAAAAAAGATTTCCTTTTATCTGTTTTGAATCTCTCACTCTCCAGCTTTAGCTTGCAGCGCACTTTAACGATAGTTTGCATGTGGATTTTGCCATTTCACATAGTAAATTCCAGCTGCAAAGTGCATTGCAAGTGCATCGCAAGAGCATTATCCGGCATGTGTGAAAGCACCCCCAATATCTATGGTTTTTCTTTCAAATGCAATGGAGTAAATGTGATAATAGTTGTGTGTTCACAAGCGGTGGAATCTGAGCTTGATGCAGGAAGCTCATGAACGAAGCTTTCCCCCCGAAAAACTACAACAACAACAACTGCAGGATGTTTTTGTAAAAGAATGTTGCACTGTGGGGACAACGATGGCAGGAAAGTGATGTTTGGTGCTGGAACTAGGCTGGATGTGATACCTGGTAAGAGGGAAGGTGGAGAAGCATGGTGTGCATATTAAATATTGAAGGCAGAGAATGGGTGAGGCTTCGCTCACTTTCTTAGGAGAATCGACAGAAGACTTTACTTTCAAAAAGGCCTTTTGTCTGCCACTGAATGCCCAAATCATGGGTATCACACCTCGTTTTGCCTCTTCCCGTGCACATCTTCTCAGAAATAAGCCCCACTGCACTCAGCGTCATTAAGTTGCAATAATATGCATATTTTTATTCAAGATTAAGTCCTGCTGGTTTTGGCGGGAGGCTGCTGAGTCTCTGTTTAACTGTCTCATGCAGTCGTCTTGCTTGTGGGCTTCCTAGAAGCCCCTGGTTGGCCACTGTGTGAACAGACTGCTGGACTTGATGGACCTTGGTCTGATCCAGCAGGGCCTTTCTTATGTGCTTATGTCTTATAATTCACAGCCTTGCTCAGGTCATGCAAACTGAAAGTCATAGCTTCCTTTACTGAGTCAACCCATCTCATGTTGGGTCTCCCTGCTGCCTTCAGCTTTTCCTAGCATTACTGCCTTTTAGAGTCTTGCCTCTGACAATTCAGAGAGGAATTCATCCTGGATTCTCTGTTACCCTAAGCAGAACTGAAATTAATTGGCAACAGTGGCTTAAAATTCACAAGACATCTACGTCTCCCAGTCTCTTTGGTGTACTCTTCTTCTTCCTCAGAAGTTTTTGTCAGGGTATGAAGCACTGTGTGCATCTGGTAGTGGCTCCTACGGAAAGGCCGTCTTTGGAAGTGGGACTAGATTGCTTGTCACACCGAGTAAGTTCCAGGCCTTGTTTTGTTCAGTCATGCTAGCTGTAGTTTAAGTGTCCTTTAAAGTTGAACAAAAGTGAAAAGTCAAAACCAGAAAATCCTATTAAGGTAATGGAAATTTCACAACATGTCCAGAATTTTATTTTGATTTTGGTGGCCTCACTATGCCAGAAACTGAAATACTGCAGAAGAGAGGAAATCTGTAGTTAGCTATAAGATGCAAGGTCCAGCAATGCTACCTATTTAGTGCTTCTACTGAAATATCTGAGATTCCTCTAAGATACCTGATTGGATATCAAAAATAAAAGAAGTCTATATTTTAGTGAAGTTAACCGCTTACAAAGAAAAATAATGATATTAATAGTGTAGACCTCTTATGGACAAGAATGATTTAAAGAATAGAAATGCCCATTTTGTAATAAGATATCGTTTTGGTTAAGTGAGAAGGAGTTACTGATGTAGAGCTGTAAAGTATTTTATGTGATTTTATGTGATTATGTGATTATCTGTTTTTAGTGTATGTATACATCTATTGTTGATTGTCCATTAAATTAAAAAAAAAAGAAATATCTGAGAGAGTCACAAAGGAGACCTTTTCAGGTGGACAGCCATGTTGATGAGCAGTAGAAGAGCAAGATTTGAGTCTAGTAGCACCTTAAAGGCCAATAAGACTTGGCCTGTTTGTATCTGATGAAACTTAGACCCAGAAATTGTGTTGGTGTTTAATGTGCTCCTGGACTCAAATCTTGCTCTCCAAAAAGGACTGGAGAGCCTTCTATTCTTTATTCAGCATTCTCCTGGTCCCCTCATGTATTTTTGCCAATGCAGGATACACTGTGGGTCTGGGGACAGCTTCAGTAAACTCACCTTTGGAAGTGGGACTAGTTTGCTTGTCATACCAAGTAAGTGCTGCTGGTCCTTTATGTCCCCTCTGCTGATGATGAGGGGATGAGTTTATGCAAAGGTCTGTTTCACTGTGAACTTTGGAGGCGGTGAAAAAGTGGCATTTGGAAGTGGCACAAGACTGAGAGTTCTTCCGAGTAAGTTGTGCAAAAGGGCCTTGGGTGTACATCATCCCTGTTTCTGCTGTAGGAACAACAAACTTTTAAACTGGATCACTGTGTGTGTGTGTGTGTGTGTGTTTGGGGGGGAAGTAGTTGTGAATTTCCTGCATTGTGCAGGGGGTTGGACTAGATTACCCTGGTGGTCCCTTCCAACGCTATGATTCTATGTCTCTTTGGGAGTCCTTTCATCTTGTACTCTCATGTTTGGCCTTTACCAGTAGGAGAAAGGAGTTTCACTATATGTGGATCAGCTCTCTGAAAGCTTCGTTTCACTCATTGTGAGGTTTGAACACTCAGATTTTACTATATAAATGCTAATAGCGCTCAGTGGCACCTTGAGAAAGAACAACCAATCATGGACCTAGTTTTCACAAGGGAAGGGAACAAAAAAAAATTGACCTATGTCCACAGCTGGCTAGCTCTGGGTTCATCCATCATTGGAGCTTCTGTTGTAAAAGGGAGCACACATGTGGAGCACATGGATTTCCCAGAGACATGCCACGCTAACTGTCTTTCAAGGGTATATCACATGACCTTTTGCACAAATAGCATTTTAAATAATGGCTTTCCATGGCTGTTGCTTTACAAGCGGCGTATTTTCCCAGGATCCTTTCACACATGCCGAATAATGCACTTTCCATCCCCTTTCAGTGCACTTTAACGGTCGTTTGCATGTGGATTGTTTTCACATAGTAAAATCCAGCTGCAAGTGAGTTGAAAGTGCATTATCCAGCATGTGTGAAAGCGCCCCCAATATCTTTGGTTTTTCTTTCAAATGCAATGGAGTAAATGTGATAATGGTTGTGTGTCAACAAGCGGTGGAATCTGAGCTTGATGTTTTTGTAAAAGAATGTCGCACTGTGGGAACAATGATGCCAGGAAAGTGATCTTTGGAGCTGGAACTAGGCTGGATGTGAAACCTGGTAAGAGGGAAGATGGGGATGCATCGTGTACATATTAAATATTGAGGGCAGAAAATGGCTGAGGTCTTGCACCCTTTCTTAGCAGAATCAACAGGAGACTTTACTTTCAAAAAGGCCTTTCGTCTGCCACTGTATGCCCAAATTATGGGCATCACAACTCATTTTGCCTCATCCCATGCACATCTTCTCAGAAATAAGCCCCACTGCACTCAGCATCATTAAGTTGCAATAATATGCATATTTTTATTCAAGATTAAGTCCCGCTGGTTTTGGCGGGCGGCTGCTGAGTCTCTGCTTAACTGTCTCATTTGGAAATTCATCTGATTTTAAGGGTTTAAGTAGGGTTGCCAGGTCCCTTTCCTCCCACCACCACTGGGCACTTGGCAACCCTAGGTTTAACTTTGGCTAGACCATGCCCAGGGGGATGTAGGACTGAGCACAGATCCCTGGCACGCCTGCAGCTAATTTCGCAAATGTCAGGATTTTGTAAAGCCTTTCATTGCAGTGTGCATCAGGCAGTGGCAACTACCGAGTTCATTTTGGAGCAGGGACCCACTTAACCGTCAGTCCAAGTATGTGTAATGGTGAAGCCCCTTTGTGTTTTGAAACGTAGCCGTCTTGGACAGGCATTTGCTTAGAACAGTGGTTCCCAAAGTGGGCAGTAACACCCCCTGGGGGTGGGTGGGATTACCTAGGGGGGCACTAAGAGGCAAGGGGGCAGCAGAGGCTGCTAGAGGTGGGCCCCTTCAACTGTGTTATTGGATAGGGTAGGGGGCACTGGGGTTGAATTTGTGGAGCCAAGGGGGTCACTGGTCTAGAAAGTTTGGGAACCACTGGTCTAGAAGACAGGACTAGTTGTTGGGAATGTGAGAAGCTTACAAGCTAGAAATAGCCTGATGCCTGCATTCTGGCTGCGGGTTTGGAGCAGGTTTTGGAAACTCTGGTTCAATTTTTTTTCTGTGTTCCTAAAAGATTGGGGAAAATGTTGAATGAAACCAGGACCTAAAGGAAAGAAGAACCTATTGATAGATATTCTACTTGGTGAAATGCTGTGTGTATGTGAAAGGGAGAGTGATCTGATGTATGGGTTGCTGGAAGGGTAGACCAATGGGTGTGTTCAAATTGACTGGGGAGGGGATGGATGGGTATTGGAATGGATGTCCTAAGTTCCTGGAAAGGCTTTGAATCGATGGGTTTTTGTAAGGAGCCGTATGACTGTGAACAATCAGAACTTCAAAACCATCTTTGGGTCTGGCACAAGAGTGGTCATATTGCCAAGTAAGTCCATGGAAAATTGTATACAGCATATTTTTCTCTGTTGTGTTATTGTATGATAAAGGTTAGTGAGGAACTCTTTTGGAGATAAGTTTCTCAATTCTCAGTATCCCTTTATATCATAAGTAGAGCATGCACAATTGTCTAGGTCAGGTTGCTCCCTGGGGATCAATGTATGACTGACATTGGGTAAGAACGTCACCATTGGTGTTGGGACAATATGGAGGGCTAGGGTTGCCAACTCTGAGTGGGAAAATTCATGGCGATTTGGGGGTGGATCCTAGGGAGGGCAGGGCTTGGGGAGGGTGGTACTTCAACAGCAGGTAGAGTCCACCCTTCAAAGTAGCCATTTTTTTCCAGGGGAGCTGATCTCCTTGGGCTGGAGATCAGTTGTAATTCCGGGATGGAATGGACAAAAGAGGCATGAAATTCTCCTTGTCTCTGTTCTGCTCTTCGTCCTGGTGATGCCCTTGGAAGTTTTTGTCAGGGCAGGAAACACTGTGCCTCTGGTGGCAGCTCATTTAACAAGCAAGTCTTTGGACATGGGACTAGATTGCTTGTTACACCAAGTAAGTTTTGGTTCAATCCATGCGAGATCGATAGTAGTTTTTTTTTTTAAGTGTCCTTTAAAGTTGAACTTCCAAAGTGAAATTCGGAAACAGTCAACATTCAGAATGTCAAAATAAGATTTGGAAATTTCATGCCACATTTGTCAAGAATTTTTATTTTGGCATGGGTGGCTGGTATCTATTCCTAAAGTTAAACTTGACCAGAGAGAAGAAATCTGTTGTGTCTAGCCACGGGAGACAAGAGACTAGACGTTCATGCAAGACATGAGTTAGGAACAGCTCATATATTTAATGAGGACTGGAATCTTACTCTGCCAAAAAGGTAATAATGTTGAGTTAAAGCTGCACATGGTTGATCATGTGTTTGGCTCTGCTAAGATGACATGAAACCGACAAATAGAAGGGTATTTCATTCCGTAGCAAGGTGTTAGGAGAATAGGATAGAGACTCTCTCTTGTGCATTTTCTTCTCTGACCCACTTGCTTGGAGGCAGAATGAGGAACTCTTTGGGAGTCCTTTTCACAGCATTGCCGCCTTCTTAGTGCTATCACTGAAACCCTTGAGAGAATTGTCAATGAGAAGATTAAAAAAACAAACCAACGAAAAAGGATCGTCATCCTCTATATTTTCCACTCTTTGTTCAACACCTTCCTTGTGCCCTTCTGTATTTTTGCCAAGGTAGGAAACATTGTGGGGATGTTAATACATTTGGCAAGCTGACCTTTGGAGGTGGCACAAGGTTGCTCATCACACCAAGTAAGTCCGTGTTTAATTGGTTTCTCTGGGAAAAGAATTTGAGGTACAGCCCATCCCCTCCCCATCGCCCCAAATTAGCTTTGTTGACTATTTATGATACTTAAGAATAGCTATGTTTGCAGACTTTGCTATTCTTTTGGAGATAAGTTTCTCGATTAAGAGCGGTGGTTTGGAGCGGCGGACTCTAATCTGGAGAACCGGGTTTGATTCCCCGCTCCTGAACATGAGCGGCGTACGCTAATCTGGTGAACCGGGTTGGTTTCCTGACTCCTCCGCATGAAGCCGGCTGGGTGACCTTGGGCTAGTCACAGCTCTTTTAGAGCTCTTTTAGAGCTCTCAGCCCCGCCTACCTCACAAGGTGTCTGTTGTGGGGAGGGGAAGAGAAGGTGATTGTAAGCCAGTTTGATTCTTCCTTAAGTGGTAGAGAAAGTTGGCATATAAAAACCAATTCTCCTCCTCCTCCTACTACTACTACTACTACTACTACTACTACTGCTACTACTACTGCCATTAAAGCATTAGTGCTAAGACCATGTGAGGAGCTATACACAGCCATCAGATCACACAAGTTGCTTTCACACATGCTAAATGACACCCTTTCAGTCCACTTTAGTGGATGCACTTTAGTGATTGTTTGCAAGTGGGTTTAGCTGTTTCACACAGTAAAATCCCGTTGCAAAGTGCATTGAAAGGGGATTGATGAATGGATGAGTTTCCGCAAAGGGCTGTTTCACTGTGAACCTTGGGGGGAGGCTTGGATAAAGTTATATTCGGAAGTGGAACGAGCCTGAGAGTTCATCCAAGTAAGTCTTACAAAAAGATGCTTTCCTGTCTACATAGATTCCATGTTTCTATTTTAGGAACAACAGCCTTTTAAATGGGGTCAAGTACCACAATAACCGTGCAACTGTTTAGGTGCTGTCAATTCAGAGCCTGCATTTCTATTCAGTATGTATGCAGGTGCCGTCAAGTCACAACCGATTTATGCCAACCCTGCAAGGGGGTTTCAAGGCAATGAGAAGCAGAGGTGGTTTGCTCTTGCCTTCCTTTGCAGAGTCTTCCTTGGTGGTCTCCCATCCAAGGAATGACTCTGTTTATCTTCTGAGATCTGGTGAGACTATACTATTCCACAACCTTTCTATTCAACAGAGACCAGATACTGACTGTGGTTCCAGCAAAATTAAGCACATTTAAGTCTTTCATTTCATTTCAGTCGAAGAGTAAACATTTGCTCACCTCATCTATTTAAATCTAAAGCCCTTACTCTTTCCTTAAAGTTGCTCAATATATTTTATTTTTTTCATTGAGAAGGCAGTTTTGGGGTAGAGAAGGGAGCCCCCTCAGTTGTTGGCAGTCTCTGTAGGCACTGGGTTTTTGTAAGGGGTTGAATTGCTGTGAACAGCAACAACTACAAATTCACTTTTGGGAGTGGAACCAGGTTGACCGTCGTGCCCGGTAAGTATGAGGAATCGGATTTCACACCTTATTATGTTTGATAAGTTGTGCGATGGGACGGAGTTTCCTTTTTGCAGGTGTTTTAGACTTGCAATTGGAGCCTGTGTGCAGGTGCATACAAGGGGGTACCTATCTCCCCAGGTAGTTTTAAGATGAATTACAGCTCTTCCAGGACCCAATTTGGCTCAGGGTCATGTGGGGAAGGGAGAAGAGTGGTTTTTTTTAAGACTTTCACCCCTTGCAATGTTTCACTAATCTAAAGTGGGCCCCCCCAGGCTGTTAGCCCCTGAAAGAAAGAAAAAACACCAAATACAGGCAGATTCCCATCTTTTGCTCATCTCTTATCTTTGAAGCACTGTAACACAGCAGGAGGGGGCTAGTTTCGATTATGGAAATCATGCAGGGATGAAAGGGTTAAACACCCTCTCCTCTCCTTGCATGCCCCAGTCTTAATTTTGGGACCCACACAGCTCTTATTCATCTTTCAAAGATGCCAGGGATGACCCAATTGGTCTTATCTGTTTTGATCCTGGGTCTGCAATATCATTGTTTAACTTCCAGGGCAGAAAAGAGGTCAGGTTTTATTTTCTGGGTTTTTTTGTCATTGTGTGAATCACTGTGGTAACCGGATCAAACTGGAAAGTCATTTTTGGAAATGGGTCAGCCTTGACGGTGGTTCCTGGTACGTGATGATATTCTGTAAATAACAAATCTATTTTATGGGGAAACCTGCCAACTTCTAGACTGAAAAAAGCTGGGATGACAATAGTCAAATATGTGCGGAAACAATTTTCAGCCAGATAGCTTTGTTAGTCTGTTGCAACAGAAGCAAACAAAGTCGAGTCTAGGGTTGCCAGATCCCTCTTCGCCACCGGCGGGAGGTTTCTGGGGTGGAGTCTGAGGAGGGCGGGGTTTGGGGAGGGGAGGGACTTCAATGCCATAGAGTCCAATTGACATAGTGGCTAGAACCTGGTGGTTGGCAACCCTAGCCGAGTCTCATTGTGCTTTGAAGAATAACACATTTCTGGAAGCATAAACGTCTTGGGCCCGAAGAAGCTTATGCTACCATACATTTATTAATTAAATCAATGTGTTCATTTTTAAGTTGCTACAAGAGTTTCCCCCCATACTTTCTGCTCTCGCCAAGTTGGCAACCTATGCATGGAGACAAATCTTGGCTTTTCGCCAGCACCTGAAACCCCCAACAGAAGAACCTAAGATGGGGTCCTTTTTGCATTACAGCCCTTTATATCACATACACCAGAACTACCAAATTAAAATGCAGTCAGCCCTTTCCCTTCCCATTCTCAGAATTGTCACTTTCGTCCATGCCTTGTTCCTTAATAATACTGGCCACTCTCATGTCATGCCTCGGAGCCAAAGTTTCGTTTTCATTAATGGACGATCCTTTCGGCTACAAAAATGAAAATTTTTCACCCTCCCCTCTCCCGCTGCACCCCACCGAGCTCCAAAAATGATCTCCTGTCCCCCTCCCCAGAACCAAATTTCTGGGAGATTAGGGGGCTGCATTTGAGGGTGGATGGGGCGGAAATGGAGAATGGGGAAGCAACAATTAGATCTGGTGGAGATACTTATAGCATAGTGACCCAAAGCTCTGCAAGAAGATTGGCTAGAACCCTTTCCCTCGCGTTCTCTTGCCCCCTTGGCCATTTTTGTCAAGGGAGGAAACACTGTGTGGCTCCCAGGGGTACAGTAAGCAAACGTTTGGGAGTGGAACCAGACTGGTTGTGACCCCAAGTAAGTTTTCACTCTTGATGCCTTCCATTTTGCTGCTGCTCAGGTTGAATGCAAAATTTCTTGGCGTATGAGAGTTGCTTCAGCTGTAGTAGTGTTTGCGTTTTTGCTAAAAGGGAAATCACTGTGTGGGTTATGGGAACGACAAACAGATATTTGGAAGTGGGACACGATTACTCATCCTACCCAGTAAGTGTGTCTAATTTGTTTGAAAGCAACCCCATTGCCTTCATCTCATTCTTGGTCTCTTTCCTTCTTATTCATATTTTCCCCTGCTGATCTATTTATCTGTCTTTCCCTCTCTCCATTGCTTCCACCGTGATCCAGGAATGGGGTGGGGAGGGTGGAGACTCTAAAGAGAAGTCTTCCCTAACTTCCACCCTCACCATCTGCCCGATTCTTTTCAAGGGGAAAAGTAAACCAGCCCCACACCTTTCTTCTGAATCTGCCATCTATTTAAATGAATAGGGCAGCCCATGTGTATGTCTGTTGGAATCGATCCCCACTCTTAGGTTGTTTGGGTATGAGCGCTGCCGTTTCGTCGTTTTCTGGCAAGCCTGCCTGAATTTTTGTTCTACCCCGAAACACTGTGTGAACGTTGGCATTGACAAGGTGACTTTTGGTAGTGGCTCAAAACTTCTCATCGCACCCAGTAAGTGTCAGCTATTCCATCTGTGGCTGAGATTAAACTTTCAACTATTCTCTTTCAAGAAGAAGGTCTCTGGAGAGGCAGCCTAGAAATCTTCTAAATAAAGGAATAATTGGGGGACATTGGTGAATAATGGGTAGAGAGGTGAACACGCTTCTTGTCTTCCTTCCCTTTGGGGAGGGGAATAGTGGTTTCTACATGGACGGTAGTGGTTAAGAGTGGTGGACTCTAATCTGGAGAAGCGTGTTCGATTCCCCACTCCTCCACATGAGCGGTGGACTCTGATCTGGAGAACCGTGTTCGATTCCCCACTCCTCCACATGAGCGGTGGACTCTAATCTGGAGAACCATGTTCGATTCCCCAATCCTCCACATGAGCGGTGGACTCTAATCTGGAGAACAGTGTTTGATTCCCCACTCCTCCACATGAAGCCTGCTGGGTGACCTTGGGCTAGTCACAGTTCTCTCCAAGCTCTCTCAGCCCCACCTACCTCACAAGTTGTCTGTTGTAGAGAGGGGGAGGGAAGGCAATTGTAAGCCGCTTTTGGCGTCCTTAGAAGTAGAGAAAAGTGGGATATAAAAACCAACTCTTCTTCTTAAATGTTCATCCAAGTCATTGCAATGGGACTGAAAGAGAGGGCCAAACAGAGGAAACCATTTTACATTTTATTCTAAAAAAACAAACTCTTTTATTGACTTTCTGAAAGGTTGGCATTAGGCAATCTGCCCAGGTCAGGTTTTTGCCGTATCAGTTGGCAACCCTAGAGGTTCCAGGCTAAGAACCTTTTGTTTCTCTGTGTTTTCAGTGGGAGGGAGTTAAGAACCTCTCAATTGCAATAGTACAAACACTGTATATTTCAGGGAGATTGTCAAATGTCAGGTGCATTGGACATAGCATCTCTCAGTCTCTCTAATTCTTAATTCGCATTCAAATATCTGAAAATGCAAAGCCCTCAAAATATAGATTTCAAAATCTATCACTTTGGAGTCACTGGTTTTTTCCCCAGATGAAGGGGTGTATTATGAAGATTCAGAATAATTCGCTTTAATGCTGGATGTGACAAAGGGTTTATTTTCACTCTTGTCTCAGAACTTATCCTAGAGAGTTATAAGGTCATTGGGAGCAACAAACTGCTAGAGGTTTTTGATGAGCCCAAAATCACTGTGGAACACAAATGCAAACAGGCAGATCTTTGGTCAAGGAACCCTTCTGAAGGTGATTTCCAGTAAGTATCCTGGCTCATTTTCCTTGCTGGAAATGTGTCAAATGGGCAACAGTGTTGTGTGATTAATCATTAAGAGTAGGTGAAGCACAGTGCAATCCTAAACAGAGTTATACTCCTCCAAACCCACTGATGGCAGTAGACTTAGAAAGGTGTTGATCTGGGAAGGATAACACTGCCAGCAGGTCTAGGCAGGGTTTTTTGAAATAATAAAATAATTCTGACAGATTCTGAATCTGTGTACGATTTTAGCTCTTATGTGAAATGCAGGAAGCTGCCTTATATGAATCAGACCCTCGGTGCATCAAGGTCAGTATTGTCTGCTCGGTGTGTGGCTCTCCATAATCTCAGGCCGAGCTGTGAATGAAAGCTGTGAATAGAGAATACTTTGGATGCCAAGGTCCCATGCCCATAATGGTGATGCTTTCTTCCAGTTCAAAGTGCTAATGTCCAATGTAGGGATCCTTGCTGTGGAGGAGAAGCTGTGTTTTATCACAGTAGAAAGCTCCTGGCATGAGTGGAAGGCTCTCTGCATCAGAGGAAGGCCAGTGGAATGCAACTTTTGGATCCTGCCCCATGAACTCCTTTGTGTGAAAAGTGCTGTTACGTCACAGTGGACTTATGGTGTCCCCCGTAGGGTTTTCGAGGCAAGAGATGGACAGAGGTGGTTTGCCATTGACTGCCTCTGTGTAGCTGCCCTGGACCTCCTTGGCACTCTCCCATCCAAGTATGAACCAGGGCTGACCCTGCTTAACTTCTGAGATCTGATCAGATCAGGCTAGCTTGAGCCATCGTGGTCAGGACATGAGCTCCTCTAACCCTTGAAAAAGGGATCTAAACTAGTGGGTAGTCAGCTAACTAGTTGATGTTGCTGAGAAAGATAGTCCTCCTCAAGAGCCTTGCTAGGCTTAGCTGCACCTGCTGGGGTTTTTGCTGTGGCTGGTCTTACTGTGTGAATCTGGAAACAACAAAGTGGTTTTTGGAAAAGGAACAAGACTAGATGTGAGGCCAAGTAAGTCAAATATGGCATAAATATTGGAGGGGTGTCAGTAATATTCCCAAACATTAGAAACAACACATGGTTCAGAATATCCATGGTGGTGGGAATTCATACCCAACACCAGGGATTTTTTTTTAATGGATAGTTAATAAGTCAACATTATAATCAGAAAATGTTACACCAAGTTTGGCCTTTTACGTTTTTTAAATGTATCTTTCACTGCAAAATTTGAAGGCATTTGAAATTCTAAACATCACATTTTAGCTTTCTGAAGCCTTTTGAAAACAACCCAGCCATGGAGTTAAATGTGTTCTATCAGTTTTCTTAGAAATGGGGACAGAAAAAAATCAGGCGTCTGAAAGGAGGGTAACTATGGCTGTTACAAGCAGTTGTGTACATATGCCAAACCAAGATGATTAATTTTTTTAAAAAAGTTAAATGTTAACAGTCAAAGATCGTATCTATTCTAAACACAGATGGAACTTTAAATGCAAATGTTGCAGGCAGAATTGTGGAGAAGTATTAAAAACGCATAAAACTTTCAGTAAAAGCAGGCCATGCATTTTCGCTCATGAGGATTAGAAACTTACTTAAGAAAAAACAAAGCTGGAATAGGTGCCACTAAACTGGGAGGGGGCACTGGATCCGTGCTTGCTCAGTTGCATTGGCTTATTTAGTCCTACCAAGACCAGCTGGGGATAACAGGATATCAATATGGTTGCCAGCCTCCAGGCAAGGTGTGGAGTTCTCCTGGAATTACAACTGACATCCAGACTACAGAGATCAGTTCCCCTGGAGAAAATGTTAGCTATGGAGGGTGGACTCTCGGGTTTCACATCCCTGCTTAGCTCTCTCCCCAGATTCTGCCTTTCCGAGGCTCTGCCCCCACATCTCCAGGAATTTCCCAACCTGGAGCTGGCAACCATAACCAGTGGGGGTTGAAAACAGGAAAATTGTCTCCTGGGGGCTTGAAAAGGATTTCAAAACACGGGTAGAAACCTGAGAGCATCACCAACCCCTACCTCTGTGTCCCTGATGGTTCCTCCTGTGCCCCAGACAATTTTTGTCAAGGCAGGAAACACCGTGGCACAACTGGAAGCTTGAATAAGCTGATCTTTGGAAGGGGGACTAAGCTGGTGGTGATGCCAAGTAAGTTTCAACCTCCATTTTGCTAAGAATAACAGGTCAAGTTGGGCTTTGGACAGCAACCTGATAGAAAGCATTGGTCTGTAAAATAGCATCCTTCTCCAAATCATTAACATATTCCCCTTTGACTTTTCTCCTGCACTGGATACACTGTCAATAGGGATTGACCTGCATTTGTCACTCCACAAGGTATTTTCATGTGTGTCTGAGCATATGTTATGAGTTACTAGTAAAATCATTATTATTAGTAGCCATTGTGACGACTTCCGGTAGGGACAGGAGGGCTTCCAGCTGTGTTGATATCGGCTCCAAGGAATTTACCTGTTTTACTCTGCTCTAGTAGCCATTGCCTGGATGATTTCCAGTGTGTTTGTATTCATCTAGCCGTTTATGCTGATGTTTGTATTACCTTGGTTATATTCAGCATAGATCCTTCTTTATGTTCACCATTTGCTATTAAGTAAATCTCTTGTAGCCTTGGATTCCAATGATTTTTTTTCCTGAGATAGTTAGGATGGTGGTGGAAAGTGCCATCATTTGCAGCCTACTTATGGTGACCCTATAGGGTTTTCAAGCAAGAGACATTCAGAGGTGGTTTGCCACTGCCTGCCTCCATATAGCAAGGTCACTCCCTGTAAGTACCCTCACTCACTTTCTTTGCGTGTAATGTCAAATGGAGTGTCAAATGTCTATCGCTCATTATTAAGGGCAACTGTGGGTGACCCAGTGACCATTCTTGGCCTTCTAGTAGGGGAAAGGAACTGTTCTCACCCCATTATCCTCTGACTTTGAGAACTGTTCTTTTCCTAAGATTATGCTCGATGATCAGAACAGAAGCATTTGTTGGCTGGATCAGACCAAGCTCCATGTAGCCCAGTATTCCCTTGCCAACCACAAATGTATTAGTAAAACCCAAAATCTTTTCAAAACTAAGGACTAAGAATTTAGCTAGGTGGTGTATAGGGCTTTTGGTATACTCCACCCTTGAAAGCAGTGGCAGGACATGGACAAATTGCCTACTCTTCTATGTTTGAATTCCTCTTTAACGCACTTTGTGCTGAGAGCAAGACAAGGGAACAGGCAGGACACACTAAGGACAGACAAAAAACCTTTGCTCTGATCCTCTGAGGCCGTTTGCATGCAAAATATTTTCCAGTATGGGAGTTGTCAGAGGACTGGGAGTTTATGCTAAAGTGAAAAGCACTGTGCTTAACACGGGAACTCGTGTAACATTTGGATCTGGAACAAAATTGACTGTCCTGCCGTGTAAGTCTCATTCTTTTACATTATTTTCCCTTCCCTTCCCTTCCCTTCCCAGCATGGTGTAGTGGTTAAGAGCCGTGGTTTGGAGCGGTGGAGTCTGACCTGGAGAACCGGGTTTCCCCACTCCTCCACATGAGGCCAGCTGGATGACCTTGGGCTAGTCACAGCTCTCTTGGAGCTCTCTCAGGCCCACCTACCTCACTAGGTGTCTATTGTGGGGAAGGGAAGGTGATTGTAAGCCAGTTTGAGTCTCCCTTAAGTGGTAGAGAAAGTCGGCATATAAAAACAAACTCTTCTTCTTCCTTCCCTTTCATTCCCCTTTCCCTTCTGTTAGTTCCTTTAAGGCAGATTAGAATTGAAATAGCAGAGCTCCCATACCATTCATTATAAAATAACAGTTGGTTACACCTTTTCTGAAAAGCACCTGCCAAGGTTTGGGATAGAACCATAGGTGGACACTCCCAGGATTCGGGCAATCATGGGGATGGGGGTGGCGGGGTGGGGTAGGGAGAAGCCCACCCAGACATCTACTAAGGTTTTCTAAGGTTTGCCAAACAAAGGCATTGTGTGAAATTTTTAGAGGATCCTGAGTGCCCATTTCCACAAAACAGGGATCAGAAAAGGATAACCAGACTTAACATATTGCATCTTCTCTAACATGTAATATAAGTAGAAAAAAGTAGGAGTCCAGTAACACCTTAAAGACTGACAAAAATTTCTGGCAGGGTATGAGCTTTCGTGAGCTACAGATCACTTCTTCAGATAACTGTGAGCAACATTTCTTTTTTCTTATGGAAAAATTCCTCTGTTCACCTGAATGTTTGGAAGGGATTTCATAGCATAGGTAAATAATAAGCAGAGAGCATCACCAACCCTGTAGTACCCAGGCCAATTTTTGTGAAGGCAGGAAACACAGTGCATCTACAAGCAGCTACACTGGGTTAACCTTTGGAAATGGGACTAGACTGGTTGTGTCCCCAAGTAAGTTTAAACACTTCTTTTCTTCCTCCTCGGTTAGTTTCTTGCCTTGAAAACCCTACTGAGTCTTTTGGCAGAGTTCTTTTGGCAGAGGTCTTTCATATCACCTACTCGCCTAGTCCCTTTAACTGAAGATGCTGGGGATTGAACCTGGGACCTTCTGCATGCCAAGCAGATGCTCTTCTGCTGAGCCACGGCCCCTCCCCAAATGGGTTGGACTAGATGACCCTGGTTGTCTCTTCCAACTCTATGATTCTATGAAATAGAAGAAATTAAGTCTCATTGGTTTCAGTGCACAAGAGTTAAGCACATGCTTAAGTATTCCACTGAAACCGATACAATTTGAAGAGTTCGACTTGAACTGGATAACAACCATGGTCCTTTTTGAGCAGGACTGATATAAACTTGGTAGAGGAAGAAACCATATAGACTCCAGTATCAAATTAGGCAGTGGGCATTCTCAATATCTCATATTCTGAACTGGAGAATCTGAAACATGGAGTGACTTGTATCCAGGTCTAGGTAGGCAGGGTTTTTTGAAATCATAACATAATCCTGACAAATTCTGAACCTGTGTAGGATTTTAGCTCATGTGAAATGCAGGAAGCTGCCTTATAAGAATCAGACCCTCGGTCCATCAAGGTCAGTATTGTCTACTTGGTCAGTGGCTCTCCAGAATCTCACGCTGAGGTCCTTCACATCACCTGCTATCAAAGCCTTTTAACTAGAGATGCTGGGGATTGAACCTGGGTCCTTCTGCATGCTGAGCAGATGCTCTACCACAATGCATCCAAACGGCTAGAGGTTTTTGAAAAGCTTCAGATCACTGTGGGCATGTAGGTGGACAAAGACAGGTTTTTGGGCAAGGAACCCTTCTGAAGGTGATTCCCAGTAAGTATCCTGGCTCATTTTCCTTGTAAAAAATGTGTCAAATGGGCAACAGTGTTGTGTGATTAATCATTAAGAGCAGGGGAACCACAGTGCAATCATGAACAGAGTTATACCCCTCCAAACCCATGGATGTCAACAGATTTAGAAGGGTGTTACTCTGTGTAGGATAACACTGCCAGCATTCAGGGAGTCCAAGATGGTGCACGGATCAGCAGCATTGCTCAGAGGCTCTCCCACAAATTTGCTTTTAATTCTTATTAACCCCTCTTGTAAAGCTGTCAGAGCAACTCTTGGCTGTTCAGAACTCATAAGAGCATCTGTGTGTTTTGTCGTTTCGGTTTCATCCTCAACTGTATCTATAGTAGGATTCTAATCTTATCTGCCTTGGTTGCTCAGTAATGCTAGCTCGGAGACGTCTCACTGCCAGCATTCACTGTTGGGTTTCTAGTAATACCTCCAATTTGGAACAGCTCTTGTTCATCCCATCATTTTATCATTTTGAAAACATAGGCATTTTATGGCTATTAACCTGGACCGTAAGAATTGCTCTGAATGGTGATGCCTAAAGGTCAGTTTTTGTGAAGGCAGGAAACACTGTGGGCCTAATACTGGCAACAGAAAGCTAACATTTGGAACCGGGACTAGGTTGATGGTGACACCAAGTAAGTTTCAACCCTAAATTCCTTCCGAGGTGGTACATGTAGGGGTTCAGTAGTGGTAGATGTTTTATTAGGGGGTCCAGAGCATTGGGAATATAGAGATGGAAACAAAAGAGATCATTGGTAAGGAAGAAAGCATTCTGAATGAATCCCAAACCATGGTTCATGGTTCATAATGCTGAATAGGGCAAATCAACGTATTTATATTTTTGTTGCATTTTTATCCTGCCGTCCCCAACCCGAAAGTTGGGCTCAATTATTTGATGGGTGCCTGGCTCCACTAAATTATGGCAATGTCTAGAGTTGTTTTTTTGTAAAGGTCTTTGTTGCTGTGAGCAATGCCAACAGATTCACCTTTGGGTCTGGCACAAGGCTGATTGTACTGCTTAGTAAGTATGAGAAGTCAAGGTTACCCCTTACGACATCTGATCCAGTGCACAATGAAAGTGATATGCTCTGTTGACTTTACGCATGAGACAAATTCCTATCTTCCAGATGGCATACTGCAAGCAGATAGGATGCAAAGAACCATCTAGTTTTTGTAACTGGGTGGATCACCGTGTGACACAGGGTCAGGTTGGGAAGTCACCTTTGGGAAAGGGACAGTATTGATGGTGATTCCTGGTATGTATATATATATTTACACTAGTTCACCTCAAATGCATGAGATTTTTGCTATGACAGGGAAAGGCATGCCTGAAAAGGGAGTCTTGGCCCCCTCTTCCAGAGCAGTCTAATCTCAAAGCTGCAAAGTGCGAGAAAATTAAAATGTAACTGAAAATCAAGCTTCCTGCAGGGAACTGAGAAACCTGATACAAGCACGTTTAAAATTGCCCTTCCCACATGCACAACAGTACCAGGAGAGGCATAAATGCACTTGAAATGTCACATGTGGAGTTAGCATAAATTCAAATTCAGCAAAGATTACAAGCCTCGGGTAGATGTTCATTGAAGGCAGAAAGGAATGTGTGGAAAGGGGTGGGGGTACTGGGGAGAGCTCCTGTCATGAATATCTTCACAGGGTTGAAGATGGGGAAACATCCTCTCTCTAAATCTACAATTACCGTCATAGCTCTGGTCAGTGATACTGATATTTAAGTCCAAAGTCAAAGTGCTGGGGAAGGGGAAGGGAAGGTGATTGTAAGCCGCTTTGAGAGTCCTTAAAAGTAGAGAAAAGCGGGGTATAAAAAACAACTCTTCTTCTTAAATGTTCATCCAGGTCATTGCAATGGGACTGAAACAGAGCCAAACAGAGGAAACCATTGTGCATTTTATTTGTAAAAATTAAACTATTTTTAATGACTTTCTGAAAGGTTGGCATTAGGCAATCTGCCCAGGCCAGTTTTTTGCCGTATCAGTTGGCAACCCTAGTGGTTCCAGGCTAAGCACCTTTTGTTTCTCTGTGTTTTCAGTGGGAGGGAATTAAGAACCTCCCAGTTGCAATAGTACAAACATTGTGTATTTCAGGGGAATTGTCAAATGGCAGGTGCATTGGACACAGCATCTCTCAGGCGCTCTGATTCTTAATTTGCATTCAAATATCTGAAAATGCAAAGTTCTCAAAATATAGATTTCAAAATCTATCACTTTGGAGTCACTGGTTTTCCCCCTAGATGAAGGGGTATATTATGAAGATTCAGAACAATTCGCTTGATGTGAACAATTCTGGATGTGACAAAGGGTTTCATTTTCCCTCTTGCCTCAGAACTTATCCTAGAGTGTTATAAGGTCATTGGGAGCAACAAGCTGTTAGAGGTTTTTGATGGGCCCCAAATCACTGTGGGACACAAATACATATAGGCAGATCTTTGGTAAAGGAACCCTTCTGAAGGTGATGCCCAGTAAGTATCCTGGCTCATTTTCCTTGTTGAAAATCTCGAATGTGCAACCATGTTGTGTGATTAATTGTTAAGAACAGGTGAACCACTGTGCAATCCTAAACAGAGTTATACCCCCCCAAGTCCATTGATGTCAATAGACTTGGGTGTTACTCTGTGTAGGATAACACCGCCAGCATTCACGGTGGGGTTTCTTAGTAATTCATCCAGTTTGGAACAGCTCTTGTTCATCCCATCATTTAATCATTTTGAAAACATTGACATTTTATGGCTATCAATCTGGATCATAAGAATTGCTCTGAATGGTGATCCCTAAAGGTCAGTTTTTGTGAAGGCAGGAAACACTGTGGGCTTAATATTGGCAACACAAAGCTCACGTTTGGAACTGGGACTAGGTTGATAGTGACACCAAGTAAGTTTCAACTCTAAATTCCTTCCGAGGTGGTACATGTAGGGGGTTCAGTAGTGGTAGATGTTTTATTAGGGGGTCCAGATCATTGGGAATATAGAGATGGAAACAAAAGAGATCGTTGGTATGGAAGAAAGCATTCTGAATGAATCCCAGAACTACGGTTCATGATTCATAACGGTGAATAGGGAAACTCAATTTATTTATTTTTCTATTTATTGAATTGCATTTTTACCCTGCCATCCCCAATCCGTAGGTCAGGCTCAATTATTTGATGGGTGCATGGCTCCACTAAATTATGACAATGTCTAGGGTTGTTGTTGGTGGGTTTTTTTTTTTTTTTGTAAAGGTCTTTATTGCTGTGAGCAATGCCCACAGATTCACCTTTGGGTCTTGCACAAGGCTGAGTGTACTGCCTAGTAAGTATGAGAAGTCAAGGTTACCCCTTATGACGTCTGATCCAATGCACAATGAAAGTGATATGCTCTCTTGACTTTATGCATGGAACAAATCCCTAACTCCCAAAGGCAAACAGATAGGATGTAAACAACCATCTAGTTTTTGTAACTGGGTGGATCACTGTGTGACACCGGGTCAGGTCGGGAAGTCACCTTTGGGAACGGGACACTATTGAGGGTGATTCCTGGTATGTATACATATATTTACACTAAATCACCTCAAATGCATGAGATTTTTGCTATGGCAGGGAAAGGCATGCCTGAAAAGGGAGTCTTGGCCTCCTCTTCCAGGGCAATCTAATCTCAAAGCTGCAAAGTGCGAGAAAGTTAAAATGTAACTGAAAATCAAGCTTCCTGCAGGGAACTCAGAAGCCTGAGTTAAGCATGTTTAAAATTGCCTTTCCCACATGCACAACAGCACCAGGAGAAGCATAAATGCACTTGAAATATCACACGTGGAGTTAGCATAAATTCAAATTTAGCAAAGGTTACAAGCCTCGGGTAGATGTTCATTGAAGGCAGAAAGGAATGTGTGGGAAAAAGAAGGAAACTGGAGATAACTCCTGAAATGAATATCTGTACAGGGCTGAAGATGGGGAAACGTCTGCTCAATAAATCCACAATTACTACCAGAGCTCTGGTCAGTGATATTGACATTTGAGTGGTCATGTCTGAAGGAGATAATATTCTCCCCACCTTCTCAGGATATAGCCCCCTTTCTACCTCTGTGATACAGAAATTGATAGCAAACATTGATCTTAAAGCTTTCCCACAAACCTTAAGATTTACATTTCCACTCAGGGTCAACCAACGACCTAAAAGGAAGACCGTTCCCCTCCTCCTCTTTCCTTTGCAGCTTATTTCTTTTAAAAAATAATTAACATGTATTGGTTCTTGTAGGCTATCCGGGCTGTGTGACCGTGGTCTTGGTATTTTCTTTCCTGACATTTTGCCAGCAGCTGTGGTAGGCATCTTCAGAGGAGTAACACTGAAGGACAGTGTCTCTCAGTGTCAAGTGTGAAGGAAGAATAATATATAGTCAGAAGGGGGTTGGGTTTGAGCTGAGTCATTGTCCAGCTCAAGTATTAACATGTAAATTGTTGTATCACCACATGTATTCTGAGCAAAGGCAGGTTGAAAATAGTTACCGTATATGCATGAGGTGGAAAAATGCAATGCTCTCCTCCAAATTTTAAACAGGAATAGCCCATGCTTTTCCAATCATGAGGACTAGAGAATTACTCCCGAAACATGACAAGTGAGACACTAAAACTGATGGGGTGGTGATGGAGAATTGAACCTACATGATTAGTTGTGCCAGGATGGCCCATAATTTCACCCTGTTAAGAGCTTACAAGGAGAACCATGATGCTTTATTTCTCAAAGAAGAGGAAATATTTTCCATCGGAGAAGTTCCTCTATATGAGTTTGCAAAGGAATCAGAAGGAAGTTCCTTTTCCTAGTGTCTGGAAGAAATTGCACAGCACAGATATCTAAAATTTCGAGAATATTGCCATTCCTCTTCCTTGTTTCATTCATCATCATCATCATCATCACAAACCTTTAATGGCATAAAAATTATTACAATTGTTACAAGAAGGGATCATAAAACATAAAATCAGTGAAATAAAACAAAGAACAATATAATCAAATATCAGAGCTTGCAAGTTTTCATTCTTTACTGGCTGTTCTCCTTCTGCCATGAGAAATTTTTGTCAAGGCAGGAAACACTGTGGGCACAAGCGGTGGCTACAATAAGCAAATCTTTGGAAGTGGGACTAGGCTGGTTGTTCGACCAAGTAAGTTTCAGTCCTTAATTCCTTTCCTTGTGCGGGGTTCAGGGTTCGCTCCATTCATAACCTGTACCTCCTCGTGTCTGCATCCCCCAATGATAGGCTTGGTCACAGTTTATCATAGGCAATCTGAACCCAGAAACAGACAAGGATCATCCCCACTCCCCAGGTCTGTTAAATAGATTCAAAGCTTCAACATGCCCCTTAAATCCCCACTTAGACCTTTCTTCTTTGCAGGTTGTATTAAGAAGCTGACAAACTCTTTCCCTTTGTCCCCCAAGTTGGTAAAATGTGGCTGCTAGGTGGTGGCTACCATCCAGGGCTTCAGTAGATCTACCATAGCTACGACCATTCAAGAAACATCTGGAGGTATTAGCTATGGTGGCAGAGTTGCCAGCTCTGGGTTGGGAAATACCTGGAGATTTTGGGGGTAGGGACAGAGGAGGGGAAGGTTTGGGGAGGGGAAGGACCTCAGCAAGGTATAATGCCACAGAGTCCACCCTCCAAAGCAGCCATTTTATCCAGGGGAACTAATCTTGGTCATCTGGAGATCAATTGTAATAGCGGGGGATCTCCAGGAGCCACCTGGAGGTTGGCAACCCTATATGGTGGTGGAAAATGCTGTCAAGTCACAACTAACTTATGGCAGCCCCATAGGATTTTCAAGGCAAGAGACATTCAGAGGTGGTTTGCCATTGCCTCCCTCTGCTTGGCAACCCTTGACTTCGGTGGTGGTCGCCCATCCAAGTATTAACCAGGGCTGACCCTGCTTAAATTTTGAGATACGATGGGACTGGGCAGTCCTGGGCCAACTAGGTCAGTGCATTAGCTGGACAAAAGCACAAAACATGGCATGCCCACAACTAGAAACATAATTATGGCTTAAGAAAACACTTAGTATACTTGATGATATGATTATATTGAAATACTGACAGTGTGCTAGGTGCTGTACAAAACCACCATCTCCAAAATAGAAAGGTCCCTGCCTGAAAGCCCTGCATACTTTTAAGCCTGCTCGGTTAAGCCAAGAGATCAACGGGGCTTAGAACGCTTATTGCAAGCTTGGTAGCATCTTACCAAATTGCTAAATATTATCTACAGCCTTGGAGCAGCCCCTAATATCCCAGGCTAGCCCAATCTTGTCAGAGCTTGGAAGCTAAGCAGGGTTGGCCCTGGTTAGTGTCTGAATGGGAGACCACCAAGGAAGTCCAAGGTCTCGGTGTAGGAGCAGGCCATGGCAAACCCCCTCTGCTCATCTCTTGCCTTGAGAACCCCAAGAGGTAGAACATGGGGTCGCCATGAGCCAGTTGTGGCTCAGAGGTGGTGGTGGTGGCAAGGGCTGACAAGTTGCAGGCTAGCCTGGGGCATCCAGATCAGGACTGTGATCCAATGGCATGACTTAGTAGGAGCCTTAGTGGGAAAGAGAAACCTCGAATTTCATTCTCTCTCTCTCTCTCTCTCTCTGGATCAGACCATGGTCCACGTAGCCCAGTATTCCCTTGCCAACCACAGATGTATTTGTAAAACTCAAAATCTTTTCAAAGCTAAGGACTAAGAATTTAACTAGGTGGCGTATAGGGCATTTGGTCTACACCCCAGGACATGGTGGCAGGACATGGACAAATTGCCTACTCTTCTATGTTTGAATTCCTCTTTAACACACTTTGTGCTGAGAGCAAGACAAGGGAACAGGCAGGACACACTACGGACAGACAAAAAAACCTTTGCTCTGATCCTCTGAGGCTGTTTGCATGCAAAATATTTTCCACTATGGGAGTTGTCAGAGGACTGGGAGTTTATGCTAAAGTGAAAATCACTGTGCTTAACACGGGAAGTCGTTCAACATTTGGATCTGGAACAAAATTGATTGTCCTACCCTGTAAGTCTCATTCTTTTACATTATTTTCCCTTCCCTTCCCTTTCAAGCATGGTGTAGTGGTTAAGAGCCGTGGTTTGGAGCGGTGGAGTCTGACCTGGAGAACCGGGTTTGATTCCCCACTCCTCCTCCACATGAGTGGAGGAAGCTAATCTGGTGAACCAGGTTGGTTTCCCCACTCCTCCACATGAAGCCAGCTGGGTGACCTTGGGCTAGTCACAGCTCTCTTAGAGCTCTCTCAGCCCCACCTACCTCACAGGGTGTCTGTTGTGGGGAGGGGAAGGGAAGGTGATTGTAAGCCGGTTTGAGTCTCCCTTAAGTGGTAGAGAAAGTTGGCATATAAACACAAACTCTTCTTCTTCCTTCCTTCCCTTTCCCTTTCCCTTTCCCTTCTGTCCATTCCTTTAAGGCAGCTTAGCATTAAAATAGCAGAGCTAAGCTTGCTGGGGGTCAAGGGAAGATGACCGGGGAAGGCACTGGCAAACCATCCCATAAACAAAGTCTTCCTAGTAAACGTCGGGATATGACATCACCCCATGGGTCAGGAATGACCCGGTGCTTGCACAGGGGACCTTTCCCTTTTAAGAATATAAGAACATAGGAAAAGCCCTGCTGGATCAGACCAAGGCCCATCAAGTCCAGCAGTCTGTTCACACAGTGGCCAACCAGGTGCCAACCAGCTCCCATACCCTTCACTACAGAATGACAACTGGTTACACCTCTTCAGAAAAGCACTTGCCAAGGTTCGAGATGGAACCATAGATGGACACTCCCAGGATTCAGGCAATCATGGGGATGCGGGTAGTGGGGTGGGGAGAAGCCCACCCAGACATCTACTAAGGTTTACTAAAGTCTGCCAAGCAAAGGCATTGTGTGAAATTTTTAGAGGATCCTTAGTGCCCATTTCCACAAACAGGGATCAGAAAAGGATAACCAGACTTAATATATTGCATCTTCTCTAAGATGTAATATAAGTAGAAAGAGTAGGAGTCCAGTAGCACCTTAAAGACTAACAAAATTTCTGGCAGGGTATGAGCTTTCGTGAGCTACAGATCACTTCTTCAGATACCTGTGAGCAACATTTCTTTTTTCTTATGGAAAAATTCCTCTGTTCACCTGATTGCTTGGAAGGGATTTCATAGCATAGGTAAATAATAAACAGAGAGCATCACCTACCCTTTAGTACCAAGGGCAATTTTTGTGAAGGCAGGAAACACAGTGCATCTACAAGCGGCTACACTGGGTTAACGTTTGGAAATGGGACTAAACTGGTTGTGTCCCCAAGTAAGTTTAAACCCTTCTTTTCTTCCTCCTCGGTTAGTCTCTTGCCTTGAAAACCCTACTGAGTTGCCATAAGTTGTCTGTGACTTAACGGCACTATATACAAACGCACAATAGGACAGAAAGAATGAATTTTCTAACAGTTAGAGCGGTTCTTCAGTGGAACAGGCTTCCTCGGGAGGTGGTAAGCTCTCCTTCCCTGGAGGTTTTTAAGAAGGGGTTAGATGGCCATCTGTCAGCAATACTGGTTCTGTGACCTTAAGCAGATGATGAGAGGGAGGGCACCTTGGCCATCTTCTGGGCATGGAGTAGGGGTCACTGGGAGTGTGGGGGGCGAGGTAGTTGTGAATTTCCTGCATTGTGCAGGGGGTTGAACACATGAACATATGAAACTGACTTCTACTGAATCAGACTCTTGGTTCATCAAAGTCAGTATTGCCAACTCAGACCGTCAGCGGCTCTCCAGGGTCTTTGGCAGAGGTCTTTCAGATCACCTACCTGCCCAGTCCCTTTAACTGGAGATGCCGGGGATTGAACTTGGGACCTTCTGCATGCCAAACAGATGCTCTTCTGCTGAGCCACGGCCCCTCCTCAAATGGATTGGACTAGATGACCCTGGTGGTCCCTTCCAACTTAAGTATCCCACTGAAACCAATGCAGTTTGAAGTGCTCGACTTGAACTGGATAATGGCCATTGTCCTTTTCGAGCAGAACTGATATAAACTTGGAGGAGGAAGAGACCATATACACTCCAGTATCAAATTAGGCAGTGGGCATTCTCTAGATCTCATATTCTGAATTTGAGAATCTGAAACATGGAGTGGCTTGTATCCAGGTCTAGGCAGGTTTTTTTGAAATCATAACATAATCCTGACAAATTCTGAACCTGTGTAGGATTTTAGCTCTTATGTGAAATGCAGGAAGCTGCCTTATAAGAATCAGACCCTCGGTCCATCAAGGTCAGTATTTTCTACTTGGTCAGTGGCTCTCCAGAATCTCAGGCTGAGGTCCTTCACATCACCTGCTATCAAAGCCTTTTAACTAGAGATGCTGGGGATTGAACCTGGGTCCTTCTGCATGCTGAGCAGATGCTCTACCACAATGCATCCAAACGGCTAGAGGTTTTTGAAAAGCTTCAGATCACTGTGGGCATGGAAGTGGACAAAGGCAGGTCTTTGGGCAAGGAACCCTTCTGAAGGTGGTTCCCAGTAAGTATCATGCCTCATTTTCCTTGCAAAAAAATGTGTCAAATGGGCAACAGTGTTGTGTGATTAATCATTAAGAGCAGGGGAACCACAGTGCAATCATAAACAGAGTTATACCTCTCCAAACCCAATGATGTCAATAGACTTAGAAGCGTGTTACTCTGTGAAGGATAACACCACCAGCATTTATGGTGGGGTTTCTAGTAATACATCCAATTTGAAACAGCTCTTTTTCATCCCATTATTTTATCATTTTGAAAACATTGGCATTTTATGGCTATTAACCTGGATCATAAGAATGGCTCTGAATGGTGATCTGAAAAGGTCAGTTTTTGTGAAGGCAGGAAACACTGTGGGTCTAATACTGGCATCACAAAGCTCACATTTGGAACCGGGACTAGGTTGATGGTGACACCAAGTAAGTTTCAGCCCTTAATTCCTTCCGAGGTGGTACATGTAGGGGGTTCGGTAGTGGTAGATGTTTTATTAGGGGGTCCAGATCATTGGAAATATGGGCAAAAATGTTGGGTGATAAATCATTAGCGTCAACTGCAAGTGAATCACGATGCAATGAGTTATGTCTCTCCAAGCCCACCAACTTCTATAGACTTAGAAGGGGGTTACTGTGCTTAGGATTTCACTGCCAGTGTTCCTTGTGGGGTTTCTCGGAATAAATGACATTGGGAATAGCTCTTGTTTATTATCTTGGTGGTGGAAAGTGCTATCAAGTCGCAGCCGGCTTATGGCAACCCCGTAGGTTTTTCAAGGGAAGAGATAAACAGAGGAGGTTTGCCATTGCCTGCCTAGTGATCATGGGCTTCCTTGGTGGTCTCTGATCCAAGGACTAATCGGGGCTGACCCGATTTAGCTTCTGAGATTGGATGAGATTGGGCTACCCTGGGCCATCCAGATCAGGGCTCTATTATCTAACCATTTTGAAAACACTGGTACTTTATGAATACTAACCTGGACCATAAGGCTTGCTCTACCTGATACCAAAGGGTCCATTTTGTCAAGGCAGAAAACACTGTGGGCTTGACAGCGGGTACAATAAACCAATGTTTGGAACTGGCACCAGATTAAGGGTGATGCCAAGTAAGTTTTAACCCTTGATTCCTTCCAATGTGTCCTTCCTTGACCTCCACATTTACAACCCTAAAAATTTGGGATTGGATCCTTCCACATAGTTGAAGCACGCCCCTTTGGAACACTGGAAATGCTATGTTGGGGGCAGTGGGATTTGCAAGGACAGAAGCCAGACAGGATTGAAGCTGCAGTGAAGAGGAATGTGTTTTCCTTATACGAGATGAGCATAGAGAAGGAACTAGAACATCAGTGCTATGCCATATAGTGGCATCAGTTTCCCCAAATCACGAGTGTTTCCAGACCTCTCTCTTTCATTGGTTACATTAAAAAATTATCTGAAGGTTCCTTTTCCATCTCTCAGGTACTTGGGAATATCGCCAACTGCCCATATTTAAGCAATTGTCTTCTAGCCATCAACGTTCACTGAAGAAACATCTTTAGATGTTAGCTATGCAGAAACCCTAGGAAAAAGTTCATTGCTTTCACACAGTCCTACATAGGCTAGTAATTGACTGTTCCTGTAGCTATGAGTATACTTTTAATTTAAATACTTACCATGTTTAACTTTCCCACTTAAAATGGATAGGGGTTTAAAGTTATTTATTTGAGTGGATTATGGCCTGTTGCAGAGAGAACTATTGGGGGGGGGACTTATATGGGAGATAAAAATTCACTCCTGTTTCTTAAATGTAAATTTTCTATGTGGCAGTTCTTATTCTCAGTTTAATGTAGCCCTCTGAAAAGCCTGAGAATCTCATAATCTGAATTTCAAAATTTGATATTTGAATTTCAGCTCTTGGTTTGGAAGTGATTGGCATGGGATGTAGCCAAGGATGATAAAGTGCTAGAGGTTATTGAGGGGCTCTAGATCACTGTGGGTATGAAAATACATACAAGGTGATCTTTGGCAAGGGGACCATTCTGAAGGTGAATCCCAGTAAGTATCATGGCTTGGGTCTTTGTGCTTAATGTCAAACTGGAACCATTGATTTTGCTAATAATTAAGGGCAACTGCTGTTGACCAGTGGCCACTGTGGAGTTTTTAGCAAGAAATCTGAGAAAAGCTATATTTCTTACCTCAACTCAGATATTGGCTTTTTACAACACTGCTCTAAATTATTTAGTTGACTATGAGAACATAAGAATTTGTATCAGATTACTGTCCATATAATTGATCAATTTATCTGGATTTGCTGGGGATTGAACCTGGAGCCATCTCTACCACCCAGACTTAACTCCTCTAGTTCTACATGCTGAGCACCGGTGCTTCTTAGTTCCTTCTTCTTGTGCCTCAGCCAATTTTTGTCAAGGAAAGATGCACTGTGGGTATGATGGCAACTGGAAGCTGATCTTTGGTAGTGGGACTAAGCTGGTTGTGACACCAAGTAAGTTACAACCATTCATCTTTCCTTACTAGGCCATAAAGAAATGGTGTAGGAGTCTGGGTCTACTTCTTCTGGTATACATTTAAAGGAGCACTGGAAGTGTACTAGGTGAAGCACAAAAGCACTGGAGATGTGCAATTGCTTTCTGGGCCTTTTGTAAGTTTTTAAACCCTACCCAGGCTAAGCACCTGCTTAAATCTCTCCCACTAAAATCAGTGGAGTTTAGAACTGTTTCATGTTGAATGAATCACAAACTTAGACAAAGGCAGTGTCCTATTGACTTCTGTGAGTCCACAAAAACAGAGAAATTGACATAGGACATAGAATCATAGAGTTGGAAGGGACCACCAGGGTCATCTAGTCCAACCCCCTGCACAATGCAGGAAATTCACACTACCTCCCCCACACATCCCCAGTTATCAGAAGATGGCCAAGATGCCCTCCCTCTCATGAACTGCCTAAGTTCATAGAATCAGCATTGCTGACAGATGATCATCTAGTTTCTGCTTAAAAAACCTCCAGGGAAGGAGAGCTTACCACCTCCCGAGGAAGCCTGTTCCACTGAGGAACTGCTTTAACTGTTAGAAAATTCTTCCTAATGTCTACATGGAAACTAGATGGAAATATAACATTCACAAGACAGATAATCTTAAATTTGTGGGAAAGGATGTTGCTATTTCTCAGTCCTCCAAAAAGTCATTTAAATTGTGGACACCACAGAAGTAGGTTTCTCCTGGAACAGAATGGCTTTGCCAAGCAACTGGTACTTATTCATTTGTTCTAATATTTACCAGATTGATGCTTGTTGTCAGTTAACAATCCCAGGGCATTTCCTCACATGAAACTTGACAGATGTAGCATTTACGTAGAGGTGAAAAACAGTGTGTGGTGTGAACTATAACAACAAAGTGACATTTGGATCAGGGACGAGATTGCTTGTCCGACCCTGTAAGTCTGCCTTGTTTGGTTAACGAACAACTATATTTCCCAAAAATGTCTTGTCATTCCTTATCAGCTAATATTTTGTCTCCTCTCTGTTAATCTCTTTATCCATTCCATAGTTTCTATTCCCAGGATCCAGTGACATGAACACTGGGACTCTAAATAGCACATAATGTTCCCTACCACATATCAATTCCAGTTGATTTCACACATACATTATGTATGTATGTGCTGTCATGTTGAAACCGAGTTATGGTGATCCCATCAAGGGGCTTTAAGGCAAGTGAGAAGCAGAGGTGCTTTGCCATTGACTTCCTCTGCAGAGCCTTCCTTGGTGGTCTCCCATCCAGGTACCAACCTTGCTTAACTTCCAAGATCTGATGAGATTGGGCTACTCCGTATCCCATAATAAACATTAGTCTCTATAAATGACTAAATGAGTGGATAGTGTTGAAAGAAGGAAGTATATCCAACTACTCCACTCAATTAAGTTTGGAGCCTTCCTCCAGCAAAAAACAGAAGCAGAATGGTTTAGGTGGAATGGGAATAAACTGGGTTTGTGGGGAGAAATCTCTGATTAGAAAATGAGGAATTTGTGTGTGTGTGTGTGTGTGTGTGTGTGTGTCAGTTCTCAATGTCTTAATTGGTAGGTGAATATCTGGAAAAGAAAAAGCTCAAAATATGTTTTTAGGATCTGATATTTGAATTATTTATGGGATGATTTTTGTGTCCATACCATGGGTGGATCTAAGTAGCAAAATGTACATGGATTCCAAATGTATATAGGATTTCAGTCAAGCTTTTGTTTCAGAACTCAAAAGAGATAAGGTAGTCCAGCTATGGTGGTCAGCCTACTAGGGGATTTTGAGGGACCCCATATCATTTGAGGGACCCCACAATCTGAAGGTGACCTCCAGTAAGTCCCATGGTTCACTTTCTCTTCTGATGATGGGACAAAAACAAACAAACCCACATGTGCTAATGGTTAATTATGTCTGAGACATTTTGGGTGCCAAGAAATCCATCAATTCTCACCAGTCTGTCTATGCTCAGGAAGTTCTCCCAGGTTATAGCCCAACATTCTAACCTTCACACCAAACTGACTCTCTGTTCAAGTTGCTTGTGAAGAGAAGGGAGTGAGTTTTCTCCAAAATTTGGAAGTGGGATTTCAGAATACAGTTACCTAAAAATGGTGAGAACGTTGCCATTCCTGGGTCCTATTTACACTCTTTTATTAGCATGGCCCTGTGCCTCTGGCAGTTTTTGTCAAGGCAGGAAACACTGTGGTCCACCAGTGGCAGCTGGAAGCAAGTCTTTGGAAATGGGACTAGATTGCTTGTGATACCAAGTAAGTTTCAGACTTCTTCCATGGTATAGTGTGTGACACTCTAGAACATCTTCTCCCACCCCACCCCATCCATCTACATGGCATGGCTTGACTTTATCCTATAAAACATAAGGGAGCAACCTACAGACAAGACTAGTTAGTATAGTATCTTAAGTTCCTCCAAGGCATGTTCACTCCTTCACCGGATCAATTAAAAATGGTCAAAGCTTTTCCTTTTGATGCTTCAAACAGGCGGGTGGTCCTCAGACTTCATGATCAGCAGTCAGCAATGCCTGGTCAAGAAACATCTTCAAGTACCAGCTATATAAAAAAAATGTAGACAAAAGTGTATCTCCTCTTTTTGGATTACCATAAATTTGCTAAGTTTTAGGATGCCATTGTTCCTAGCATACTTTTAAATAAACACTGATGGTGTTGGGTGCTGTTCAGAATTGACTGAATATTTAGAAATTTGGATATATGTGGAATTTTCAGTTCTTCCTTCAGTAGTGATTCCTTAAGACAGTGGTTCCCAAACTTTTTGAGTCATGGAGCACTTTTCAGGAGAGAAATTCATCACGGAGGTCTAATTTTTCACCTAGCACCTATATACTAAACCGAACGATAGTAGTATTTCTACTCGATACTTACCTACACACAGTTCATAGCCACACAAAAATCACAATTTTGAGATCTTGTCACATTTATTTCATTTATTTTTCTTTCTGGTCTCTTCACAGAGCACTAGGAGATGTTTCGCAGAGCACCTAGTGTTCCGTGGAGCATAGTTTGGGAACCGCTGCCTTAAGAGATACCAGGTGATACAGTGCTAGAGGTTTTTGAGGGGCTTCAGATCACTGTGGGTATGGAAGTACAGAAAGGCAGATCTTTGGTAAAGGAACCCTCCTGAAGGTGGTTCCTAGTAAGTATCCTGGCTCATTTTCTTTGGGGGGGAAATGTGAAAAGGGGCAACAATGTAGTGTGATTAATCATCAATAGCAACTGCAGGTGAACCACAGAGAAATTCTAAGCAGTTACACCCCTCCAAGCCCATTTACTTCAATAGGCTTAGAAGGGTGTTACTCTAGAATTGCACTGCCAGTGTTCACTGGTATTTTATAAATACTCACCTAGACCATAAGGATTTTTTAACCAAATGATATCAAAAGGCCAATTTTTGTCAAGGCAGAAAACACTGTGGGTGGATACTGGGTATCAAAAGCTAACATTCGGAACTGGCACCAGATTGAGAGTGATGCCAAGTAAGTTTCAGCTCTTAATTCCTTCCAGTGTGCCCGTCTTCCCTGCCCTATACACAACAACCCTAATGATTTGGGGTTGGATCCTACCAGCTTTTAAATTGTGGACACAGGAGAAGGTTTTTTTTCCCCTGGAACAGAACTTATTTGCCAAATAATTAATATTTAGTTAGTTGTTCTAATATTTACCACATTGATGCATATTTTTGGTTAACAATCCCTGGGCATTTTCTCAGATGAAACTTGACAGATGTAAAATTGCATAAGTTTATGTAGAAGTGAAAAACACTGTGTGGACTATGGCAACAAGGTGACATTTGGATCGGGGACGAGATTGCTTGTTCTACCCTGTAAGTCTGATTTAATTGATCAACCAACAGCCATATTTTCCCCAAATGTCTTTCTTTTGTTATGAGCTAATATTTTTTCTACTGTGTGAATCTCTTTATCCATCCCTTAATTTCTACTCCCAGGATCCAGCAACATGTACACTGGGGAGGGGCTGTGGCTCAGTGGTAGAGTATCTGCTTGGCAGGCAGAAGGTCCCAGGTTCAATCCCTGGCATCTCCAGTTAAAAGGACTAGGCAAGTAGGGGATGTGAAAGACCTCTGCCTGAGACCATGGAGAGCCGCTGCTGGTCTGAGTAGGCAGTACTGATTTTGATGGACCCAAGGGTCCGATTCAGTATAAGGCAGCTTCATATGTTCATGGGGTTCTATAGCACATAATGTTCCCTATCACATATTAATTTCAGTTGATTTCACACATACATTATGTATGTATGTGCTGTAAAGTTGCAACCAATTGATGCTGATCTCAGCAAGGGGCTTCCACGGCAAGTGAGAAGCAGAGGTGATATGCCTTCCTCTTCAGAGCCTTCCTTGGTGGTCCAAATGGACTCTCCGTTCAAAATGCTGGTGAAGAGAAGAAAGTGAATTTTCTCCAAAATGTTTGAGTGGGATTTTAGAACATGATTTCCTTTAAAGACATGATGGAAATGCCACCATTTCCCTGCCCTACCTCACTCTTTACCCAGTGTGTTCCTTGCACGCCGGGCAATTTTTTGCCAAGGCAGGAAACACAGTGGTCCTCAAGTGGAAACTTGAAGCTGATCTTTGGAACTGGGACTAGACTGCTTGTAATGCCAAGTAAGTTTCAGATTTTTTTTTCCATGATGGAAGGTGTGACAGTTCACAATACCCTGCCCCATCCCACCTCGCAAGACTTGGTTTGACTCTATCCTGCAGAAGTAAAACATAAGGAGAACAACCTGAGACAAGGCTAGTTAGTAAAGTATCGTCAGTTCCTCCAAGGCATCTTGACTCCTTATGGTGGCGGAAAGTTCTGCCAAGTCACAGCTGACTTATGGTGACTCAGCAGGGTTCTTCTGTGGGAATTAATCCAAGTTTAAGGATTGGACCATGCCCTGGGGTTGTAGGACTGAATACAAATCCCTGGCAACTCCTGCAGCCAATTTAGCAGATCCCAACAATCTGTAAAGCCTTTGATTGGGGTGTGCATCAGGAGGTGGCAACTACCGAGTTCATTTTGGAGTGGGGACACGCTTAACTGTCAGCCCAAGTATGTATAATGGTGATGCCCTTTTGTGGCTGTTTTAAAATACAGCCATTTTTTGACAGATGTTTGTCTAGAAGGCAGGAGTAGTTGCTGAGAACAGGAGAAGATTACAAACTAGAACCAGTGTGGTGCCTGCATGCTGGCTGTAGGCTTGGAGCTGGTTGTGGAAACCTCAGTTTAATTTTTCTACATCCCTAAATAGTTTGGTCTCATGGTCACGTCATGAGACGACAAGAGTCACTGGAAAAGACAGCCATGCTAGGAAAAGTTGAGGGCAGCAGGAAAAGAGGAAGACCCAACAAGAGATGGATTGACTCAGTCAAGGAAGCCACAGCCTTCAATTTGCAAGATCTGAGCAAGGCTGACAAAGATAGGACATTTTGGAGGACATATGGTCGCCATGAGTCGGAAGCAACTTGATGGCACTTAACACACACAAATGGTTTGGGGAAAACCATGGCTGGAACAGGGCAGAGGAAAGAGGAGAGAACCTACTGATAGATATTCTACTAGGTGAGAAGTGTGTTCATGAAAGAGAAAGAGAGAGTGATTGGATGTACAGAAAGGTTGTTTTTGAAAAGACAGTCTGACATTAATACCATTTCATAGAACGAGATTCTGTGGTTCCTCTTTTTTTATTTTGCCATCAAGTTGCAGCTGACTTATGGTGAACCTGTAGGGTTTTCAAGGCAAGAGACATTCAAAGGTGATTTGCCATGGCCTGCCTCTGGGTACAAATGCTGACTTCCTTGGTGGCCTCCCATCCAAGTACTAACCATGGTTGACCCAGCTTAGCATCCGAGATCTGATGAGATTGGGCTAGCCTAGACCATCCAGGTCAGGGAAGGTTACTCCTTATACTAGATCAATTAAAAATGTTGAAAGCTTTTCCTCTAGGTGCTTAAAACAGGTGGGGAGGGGGGGGGGGCTGAGACGTATGATCAGTGGCCAGTAACGTCTAGTAAAAAAATCTCTTTGGGTAGAAGCTGTATAAAAAAACTGTAGACACAAAAGTATCTCTTCACTTTGGATGACCATAAATTGCTATGTTTTTTTTTAACTAAACACTGATGTTTATTTAGGATTCTACCATTGCTCCTAGCATATTTTAAATTAAATACTGTTGGTGCTAGATGCTACTCAGAATTCAGCGAGTTCTGAATATTAGTGGATTTTCATTTCAGCTCTTCCTTTAGGAGTGATGCCTTAAAAGATATCAGGTGACAAAGTGCTAGGAGTTTTTGAGGGGCTTCAGATCACTGTGGGTATGGTAGCGCAGATAAGTTAATCTTCGGTAAAGGAACCCTTCTGAAAGTGACTCCCAGTAAGTATCCTAGCTCATTGTTTTTTCCTGATAATGTACCTGGGAAAAAAGTCATATGGTAATTTTCAAGGAAACTACAAATATACTTACTCTGACCTGGATGGTGCAGGCTAGCCTGATCTCATCAGATCTCGGGATCTAAGCAGGGTCAGCCCTGGTTAGTGCTTGGATGGGAGAACACCAAGGAAGTCCAGGGTTCCTCCTCAGAAGTAGGCAATGGCAAACCACCTCTGAAAGTCTCTTGCCTTGAAAACCCTAAGGGGTCACCTTCAGTTGACAGCATGATCACACTTCCACGCATCACAAATATACTCAATTTTCATGGTAGAGTTTCCAGCAAGGAATCTAATTTTGCAGCAATTCTGGCTCCACCAAAGTATCTTAATTTTAAAAATCCGGGTTTTGTTAATATTAATCTTGACCACAATAACAAAGTAGCTTGACTGTATCAGCCCAAAGTCCATCTTTTCTAGCATTCTGTTTGAAAAGCAGCCTGCCAGATGCTTAAATAAAACATGCTGTTTTCCGATCTTAATGTTTAACTAGCTAGGAGCTTTTGCAGGAAGTTAAGGCTCAGTCCAGCTTCATAAATAGCATTCTAGATGGATGTGTTTATGATAAGGTGAAGATCACTGTGTGAACTATGGGAATGACAAGGTGACATTTGGATCTGGGACACAACTGTTTGTCCTGCCCTGTAAGTCTGTGGCACTTTTCCCCCCAATTGTTTATTTATTTATTATTCCAACTTACTACCCAGCTCTTCCCCCTGTTGGCTGTTTTTCTGCTTATCTCTCTCTTGCTTGGTCCCTCTCTCTCTTCTCCCAGAATCCATCATAGCAGGCATACAGGTTATATGCTCGCAATGTTCTCCTCCAACCTCACCTGCACATCTTGCCCCATTTACGTCAAGGTAGTCAAGTCAAAAGACAAACAAGTGGTTTCTAGACCAAATCAAGCCCAAACTCTCCCCTAGAAGCTAAAACGACTAAACTGAAGTTATCATACTTTGGTCCCATTGGGAGGAAAAAAGAGTCACAGTAATGTCAGAAAATGTTGAGGGCAGCAGGAAAAGAGGAAGACCCAAACATGAGATGGATTGACTCAATAAAGGAAGCCGTGGGCCTCAGTTTCCAAGACCTGAGCAAAGCTGTTAGTTTTAGGATGTTTTGTATGGGTGTGTAAAGTGCCGTCAAGTCACAGTCAACTTATGGTGACCCCTTCATTGGGTTGTCAAGGCAAGAGACTAACAGAGGTGGCTTGCCATTGCCTTCATCTGCATAGCAACCCTGTTATTCCTTGGTAGTCTTCCATCCAAGTGCTAACCAGGGCTGACCCTGCTTCTGAGCTCTGATGAGATTGGGCTATACCATGCTGCCTTCCCTCCCTTAGGATGTTTTGGAGGTCATTCATTGAACAAGTGGGAAGCGTCTTCATGGCACATAATACACAGTCAGGTCAGTGTCCCCACTTCAGCATGAGAGCTGCCATTTTGTCAAGCCCCCTCCCCTTCCTCTTGAGTTTTTGTCTTAGTCGAAAACACTGTGTGAATTTAGGTGGTGAGAAAGTCACCTTTGGTGGCGGCTCAAGACTTCTTGTCATACCCAGTAAGTATCAGCTTTTTTTTTTTGGTTCAGGGCTCAGATGGAACTTTTGTTGACTTCTCTTAGACCAAAGGACTGAGAGATGACGGGAGGAATCTATGAGGATGAAAAGATGGAGAATAACGACTAACCAGTTGAGAGCCAGCGTGGTACAGTGATTAAGAGAGCTGGTTTGGAGCAGTGGACTCTGATCCAGAGAACCGGGTTTGATTCCCAACTCCTCCACATGAGCGGCAGACTCTAATCTGGAGAACTGGGTTGGTTTCCCCACTCCTACACATAAATCCTACTGGGCTAGTCACAGCTCTCTTAGAGCTCTCTCAGCACCACTTACCTCACATGGTGTGGGGAAGGGAAGATGATTGTAAGCCGGTTTGATTCTTCCTTACGTAGTAGAGAAACTCGGCATATAAAAACCAACTCTTCTCCTTCTCTTTTTCCTTCTTCTCTCCCTTTGATGGAGCAGATCAATGAAAAGGGTGTAGTTTACACCCCCCCTTCTTAAAAATGATATTAGGGGATATGCAAAATGGTGATCAAAGAGTAGGATGCAGTGGAAATGTTTTTGGTAGGACCCGTAGCACAGTGTGAACAATGTAGGCAATAAGCTCATATTTGGAAGTGGAACGAAACTGTCTGTGGAAACCAGTAAGTAAACAGCATCCTTCCCTTATGGGCTGGGATCCAAAAGACTACTGGGGGCATGCTTTGGTCTGTCCAGTTGGATTTTGTGAGTGTTTTTTTGAACAGCATGAGGTCTACTATTTTGGTTCTACAATAGAAAAGAGCCAGAGTCCAGAAGCACCTTAAAGACTAACAAAATTCCATACAAGCTATGGAAAATGGGCCAATGGGTGGGTGGGGGAAGGTTAGGAGGACAGAATTGGGGGAACCCATTGATCCCATGGGCTTATGAGACCAGGCTGGTCATATGATGAAGTTGTACATGACATTTGGGTTGGGTCTGGGTGATGAACGGACACCCAGAGGAAATCTCTCTAGAGACCTTTGGTGGCTCTCAGCCAGAAAGACATCTGAATTGATGTGACACGATGGTGTGGTTTGTGTCATGCTGGCAATCACTGTGTGAACACAGATGGGTACAAAATTATATTTGGCAGTGGCACCAAGCTCCAAATCAAGCCAAGTAAGATGTAGCAAGTGTAAAGGTTTTGTGGGACCTGTTTGTTTTCTGTTGGGGAAAGGCTGGATAAGAGGAAATTGGGAGGATATAAAAGTTTCAATAGGACAGAACGTGCCAAGTTGATGTATTTTATCGGACAAACTTAGTTTAAATCTATATGATTATGTTTCTATCCACCCTGACCTGGATGGCCCAGGCTAGCCTGATCTGGTCAGATCTCAGAAGCTAAGCAGGGTCAGCCCTGGTTAGTATTTGGATGGGAGACCACCAAGGAATACCCGGGTTGCTGTGCAGAGGAAGGCACTGGCAAACCATCTCTGTCAGTCTCTTGCCATGAAAACCCCAAAAGGGGTTGCCATAAGTCGGCTGCGACTTGAAGGCACTTTACACACACATGTTTCTATCCCATTGTAAGTGTTGCAAGATGGGAGCAATATGCTACCATCTATGTACTCTAGCCAATAGGAAAGCCACCCAATTTTGCAACTATAATAGTTCCTCAGTAGTCTTCAAGGACTACCACACTGACTCTAAATTTAAGCAGACCAAAGGTCAATCTGCAAAAAGGGGGGCTTTGGCAGTAGTATCATCAAACAGTAGGTCCCAGCATGCCTTCTCCAATTTTGAGATTGTCCTCTTAAAAATGGCTTGCCTTCTAGCATGGGAAACCTAGAACTGGAACCTCAAATCCACCATCTTTGAGTGACACCAGTTGTCTGGCTATTTGGGTCCCAGGCCAGTGATTTTTTTTTTAAAAAAAAACCCTAACCTCTTCAGGTTTTGTACCCATGTTTACAGGTGTGGATTAGAGTCTCCATGCCACTTGTACACTTCTTTGGAAGAGAAAAGAGCTTGGGGAAAGGCCTTGCTCAAATCTGTTTTTGAAAGGATGTGTTTCACGGTGTGTATTCTGGTGCAGGATACAAACCCATCTTTGGGAAAGGAACTGTGCTCTCGGTGAAACCCAGTGAGTATATACAGACGTTAATATTTCTCAGCCAAGACTGACAATTAATTTGGAGGAAGAAAAATTCCAAAATATATTAGTGTGCAAGGAACCTCCAGCAATAATATGCCAATTAATACTGGTTGTTGGGAGGAACAGCTGCATTTCTCTTCCTGTGCATTTCTCGTTTGCATCAGGTTGGACACAATCTTTCTATCACATTTTATCCAGCTGTTCCTACAAGGAGCCCATGAGAAGGAGTTCATAATTTCCCCTTCCCAACTGTTTCCTCTCAACAACCCTATGTGGTATCTGTGTGGCAGATTAGGACATGAGAGAGTGACTAGTCCTGAGGATCACCTATTATGGTTCTTGGTACAGTGAGGATTCGAACTGGACTTCTCAGATCCTAATCTAACCCTTACGCCGCACAGGCTTTCCAATGGGACAGGGAATGCTGGACTTGATGAACATGTGGTCTGACTAGGGTTGCCAACCTCCAGGTACTAGCTGGAGATTTCCTGCTATTACAACTGATCTCCAGCCACTAGAGATCAGTTCACCTGGAGAAAATGGCTGCTTCGGCAATTGGACTCTATGGCATTGAAGTCCCTCCCCTCCCCTCCCCAAACCCCACCCCCCTCAGGCTCCACCCCAAAAATCTCCCACTGGTGGTGAAGAGGGACCTGGCAACCCTAGGTCTGACCCATCTGGCATCTCCTCATTCACATTCTCAAGATCCCTAAATACATACCAGTTTGTCCTTCCCACAACCTTTAACTACCAAGTTACCGTCACTATTAGGGTGCAGACACTTTCTATGTATTCAACCTGGTGCTAACCCATGATAGTGACTCTTAGAATGAACCCCCTCAGGTGTGATTCTGACATGGACAGGATTTCCCCCCAACATTTGAGTGCTATATATAGGGTTGCCAGCCTCCAGGTAATAGCAGACGATCTCCTGCTATTACAAGTGATCTCCAGCCGATAGAGATCAGTTCACCTGGAGAAAATGGCCACTTCTGTCATTGGACTCTATGGCATTGAAGTCCCTCCCCTCCCAAACCCCACTCTCCTCAGGCTCCACCCCCCAAATCTCCAGTTGATAGCAAAGAGGGACCTGCCAACCCTAGCTATATAGTATTCATAAACAACCACTGAGCATATGAAACTCAAATGCATTCAATTACCTGAGGAATAAAGATGGCGGTAGTTTTAAGAAAAATGAGCTAAAAAGCAAACAACTTGTAAGATATGTTTAAAAAAAAGGAATGCATGATGTATTATTTGCACAGGAGAGTAGGAAGCATTATAAGGCTTAGAAACTACCAGAAAACCGCCATTTTGTAAAGGTGTATCTAACTGTGGTAATACTGGTGGATATAGTAAACTCCTGTTTGGAAATGGGACCAAACTTACAGTTATGCCTGGTAAGATCCCATTCTTATGTATGCTCATATTTAATACAATTTTAGCAGATTTTAACGTCAGAGGGATTTTTACCTTTAGTCCTTAATATGGTTGATGACTGGATTATAACGGTAAGTAAGCTGATTATTTGGAAAGCACTTAATTCTGCCTATTTGTGTGTGACACAAACACACACAACTGGGTAGGATGGAATAATTTATCCTCCCCTTTACTATCTTTCTATCCACCCATCATATTTTTGCTTATTTTATCTATCTCAGGAGGCTCTTGTCAAGCAAACCATTTACGAGAAGCCTGATGCCAAATCTTGCTTTCTTTCAAATAATTATTTGGTTTCCATGTGGCTCAAGTTGATTCTATGATTGGGAGGGCATCTTGGCCATCTTCTGGGCATGGAGTAGGGGGTCACTGGGGGTGTGTGGGGGAGGTAGTTGTGAATTTCCTACATTGTGCAGGGGGTTGGACTCGATGACCCTGGTGGTCCCTTCCAACTCTATGATTCTAAGTTAGTCTGGAATGGCAAAATTTAAAAATATACAAAATTCAGTACAACCCCTTTTACCCCCATCCCAAAGAAAAAAGCCTACAGCTTAAATGCATCTAAAAACCCTCCCAAAAAACATGATCTTCAAATGCCTCCTAACCATTTTTTCCTAAAGATTGTGCCCCCACCCCAAGATGGGAGCCAGTATAGGGAAAGAATGTAGTAGATACCAAGCAGGGCATTTAAGTGGGGGACCAACTAGAAGGTAGAATATAACTACATTTTGAGATTTCCCTTCCATTTAATACCTGTCAAGAAAGCAGCATGAGTCTAGCATAACAGCCGCCATTTTGTAGAAGTGCGTCTCACAGTGTTAACTCTGGTGGAGGGTTTAAAGTCACATTTGGAAATGGGACCAAGTTTATAGTTGTCCCCGGTAAGTTGACATTTCCGCCTTTGCCTATATCTAATATAATGTATAATATAACGTATTGTACTTTTGTGGGGCTTGATGTGACACCATTCTCTTTTGGACATTTGTCTGTGTTGTGCAGAAGGTTCTCTCCCTGCCATTCTGCCCCCATATCTGATAGCTAGGGTTGCCAGCTCTGGGTTGGGAAATACCTGGAGATTTTAGGGGCACAGCCTGAGGAGGGAGGGGTTGGGGAGGGGAGGGACTTCAGTGGGACACAATGCCATAGAATCTACCATCCAAAGCAGCCAGGTGAACTGATCTCTATCACCTGGAGATCAGTTGTAATAGCGGGAGATCTCCAGCCAGCTCCTGGAGGTTGGCAACCTTACTCCGTGCAATTCACAGTTACATGGGGATTTGAACCTGTCTTTCCTAGGTCCTAGTCCAACACTATACCAAACTGGCCTTCTAATTCTTTGGATCCCAGATAACAGTGCTCATCTTATTTATCAGATATTTTCTGCTGACCACAGCAGCTCAAGGCACTGCACAAAACAACAACCTGACCCACAGGTAACAAGCAATCACAAATAAATAGAGACCATTGGAAAGAAGTCCCATAGAACTTTCCGTCAGGATAACTAATGCCTCACTTCTAGATTGTGTGTGTGTTAAGTGCCGTCAAGTCGCCTCCGACTCATGGCGACCCTATGAATGAAAGTCCTCCAAAATGTCCTATCTTTGACAGCCTTGCTCAGGTCTTGCAAACTGAAGGCTGTGGCTTGCTTTATTGAGTCCATCCATCTCTTGCTGGGTCTTCCTCTTTTCCTGCTGCCCTCAACTTTTCCTAGCATGACTGTCTTTTCCAGTGACTCTTGTCGTCTCATGATGTGGCCAAAATACGATAGCCTCAGTTTAGTCATTTTAGCTTCTAGGGTCAGTTCAGGCTTGATCTATAACCCATTGATTTGTTTTTTTGGGCAGTCCACAGAATCCGTAACCCTCTCCTCCAACACCACATTTCAAAGGAATCTACTTTCTTCCTATCAGCTTTCTTCACTGTCCAGCTTTCACACCCATACATAGTAATAGGGAATACGATGGCATGAATTAATCTAGTCTTGGTGGCCAGTGACACATCCTTACACTTCAGAATCTTTTCTAGCTCCTTCATGGCTGCCCTTCCCAGTCTCAATCTCCTTCTGATTTCTTGGCTGCAGTCTCCCTAGATTAGCCACCAAATATCCAATTGAAAAGGAAAGCACTGCCAAAAAAAATCACTTAAGGACTCTCAAAACCTCCTTTCACTAACATGAACGGTTTCCACAGTGGAGGAAAGTGCCACATTTATCCGAGTTAGGGCTTCCAATCTCCAGGTGGGGCCTGGAGATCTCTTGGAATCACAACTGATCTCCAGACTACAGAGATCAGTGCCCCCGGAGAAAATGGCAGCTTCCAGGGCTGGACTCCATGCCATCGCATTTGTGAAATTTCATCTGTCTCCACAGAAAAAAAAGTCTTATCTATTGTGTAACGAACAACCCAAATGCTAAGTTGTTGATTCTAAAACGTAACTACATTTTGATACTTCCTCCTCACACAATAGCGGTCAAGTAGGCAACGCAAGGCATGTCAGCTCTCTCAGAGCCGCCATTTTGTAGAGGTGTGTCTCATAGTGTTGACACTGGTGGATTGAATAAGCTCATCTTTGGTCATGGGACCAGACTTTTAGTTCTCCCTGGTAAGTTGGCATTATTGCTTAGATCATGCCTGATTTGTCCACCATTTTTAACGTTTGTCCTTTCCAAAACAGACACACCATTGCTGCCATTGTCTTACAGTTGCCAACCTCCGGGTAGTAGCTGGAGATCTTCCTATTACAACTGATCTCCAGCTGAGATAAATCCACTCACCTGGAGAAAATGGATTATTTGGCAATTGGACTCTATGGCACTGAAGTCCCTCCCCTCCCCAAACTCTGCCCTCCTCAGGCTGTGCCCCAAAAACCTCCCAGCTCCCACCAGTGGAGAAGAGAGACCTGGAAACCCTACATTGCCTCAATCTGCCTTTGATACTCTGCCCAATCTTAGGTTTTGCTGTGCGACCTGGCAGATTGCTGCATGAATGATTGAGTCCTATTTTTTTTGTCTTGAGCATTTGGAAGTATTTTTTTAAAATTTTGTATCGAAGGTAATAATAATGACTAGCAATAATGGTTGCTGTATAAAATATGGCTTCATATAAAGGGGATTTCCTTTTTCACCAGTGGAAAGGCTGGCTGGACCCAGCCCAGAATACTGAACTGGACTGGCCAGGATAGTTTTGTCAGGCTATGCAGTAAGGGAGGGGCTGTGGCTCAGTGGTAGAGCATCTGCTTGGTATGCAGAAGGTCCCAGGTTCAATCCCCGGCATCTCCGGCTAAAGGGACTAGGCAAGTAGGTAATGCGAAAGACCCCTGCCTGAGATCCTGGAGAGACCCTGCCAGTCTGAGTAGACAATACTGACTTTGATGAACCAAGGGTCTGATTCAGTATAAGGCAGCTTCATGTGTGGCCCAAGTAGTTCTTGCAAAGTTATTCCTTCCTGTGTGAACAGTGGAAGTGGAGGTTACAAAGTAATATTTGGTCAAGGGACAGAGCTGCACGTGAAACCAGGTTAGTAGAATTCAGAGATGGGTTAGGAAAGGATAGTGACAAGTGGATTATCCTTGATATTTCAGGAAAACAAAAAGCTGGGGCTGAAATGCCACAGAGGGGTTTTCCACAAAGGTCTTCCCCCCCGTTGAAATATTGTTTTTTAAATTAGAGGATCGTCATGAGCATTCCTTGCTGGTCTGGAAGGGACAGCAATTTATTGTGGCTATTCAATTTACTCAGAAAAACTATAATGCTAGGAAAAGTCGAAGGCAGTAGGGGAAGAAGACGACCCAATGTGAGGTAGATTGATTCAATAAAAGAAGCCACAGCCTTGAGTTTGCCAGACCTGAGCCAGGCTGTTAATTATAAGATGTTAATGATAAGATTTTCTAACAGTTAGAGCAGTTCCTCAGTGGAACAGACTTCGAGAGGTGGTAAGCTCTCCTTCCCTGGAGGTTTTTAAGAAGAGGCTAGATGGCCTTCTGTCAGCAATGCTGATTCTATGACCTTAGGCAGGTCATGAGAGGGAGGGCATCTTGGCCATCTTCTGGGCATGGAGTGGGGGTCACTGGGGGTATGTAGGGGAGGTAGTTGTGAATTTCCTGCATTGTGCAGGGGGTTGGACTAGATGACCCTGGTGGTCCTTTCCAACTCTATGATTCTAAGATTCTATGTTTGGAGTTCAATAATTCATAGAGTCGCCATAACTCGGAAGTGACTTGATTGCACATAACACACAAATTAAATATTTGAGCTGCTTTTCGACTACAAACTCAAAAAAGAGTTAAAAAACAAGATGATTCACATTAGTTTTTTAATAGTCATTAGCAACCTGAAGTGGAATAGCCTCCTTTAGAACAAGAGGACACATCCTGCAGGCTTCTCAGAGATGGTGGAACTCAAGAAGCCTCAGTGGTTTCAGGCAGAAATGAAAATCTGGAAAGATCCTGTGGGCAGCTGTGTAAGCTTGTGAATCCCAGTCCTAGGGTGTGTGCACTTTCCCAATCCTAATCTTTCCCAAACACATTTTCCCCTTCATGATAAGGGGCACGCATTTGTAATGGGGAAGGCAAGTGTGTGGATACAACGGGGACAAGGAAGTTACCCAGTAGGTAATCTTGTTGTGCTCCGATAATATGTATTTTCTTTCTAACTTAACGGCTTGATTCCACTGGAAGATTTCCACAGACAGAAGGGATTTCTGTCCATGCGGCATGACTTCCCTGCCTTCTACACCCCCTGTGTGGTCCAAAATGCCCCCCAAAATGCTACTCCTGGGGGACAGGGGACCGCCAGGAAAGACATGAGGGAGAGCTGGAGATCTGTCATGGGAAATTGGTATTGGACAACATTGGATCTCTGGTGGATCTCTGGTGGATCCAACTTGATTTGCTTCATTCCTATTAAGATGTGTAGTATGATGCAGAGGATAGAGGGATGACCTAGAGAGATGCAAGCAGGGATACAATCAGTCAGACTTAGTACAAGAGGCTACCACCTTTTCCTTGCATTTCTGCTCTAGCTCAAGCCGAATTTTTGTGCTGCATCTAACCCAGTAACTATAAACAATTATAGGACCAGAGTTGGAAGGCTATATCTATATTGGTTGGGCTGGATCCGATGGAAGGAGTCCATCCTAGGAGTAGATCATAGGAATCCTTTCTACCAAGCTTTCTCCATTAGAGGAAGTCATTCTTCATCGGGGGTGGGGGGAGAATGTCTCCAGTGGAGGAAGACTTGGTTGATGGGACTCAGGAATGAGCCCTATTTAGCCAACCTAGACAATAGAATCCAGCTTTTCTTGGAAATGAATTTGGATTACTTGAGGGGTGGTATATTGAGCTAGGATTTAATGTCTTTATGGAAACAAAAAGTGAGTGCTGATTGTCCCCAGACCTCCAAGACTGCACTTTTGACAAGCCATGTGCCTTCTTGCTAAACTTTGCAAAAGAGCAGGAAGCGTGGGTAGCAATAGCTGTGCTCAAATCATGAATTCTCAGTCATACCGAAACAGCAGTATTGAAAGACACACTGCGAGGTGTGAAATTTGCGGGCACTTCTGGGAAACTGGTCTTAGGAGCAAGAATGAAACTCTTTGCAAGGAGGATGCAAAGAGGGTTTGCTTTTTTGTTTGTGTGTGTTTTTGGAGGGGGTGGTATGTGTGACTTGCTAAAGACTCTCCAGATGCTCATTGCAGAAGAACCCAAATCAAACCTTTGCTTACTGTATTAACATTGAGGTGGGACAAATGTAGTGCCTAGGGTTGCCAACCTCCAGGTAATTAGTATGGAGTCGGCTAGTTAATTTCATGTCAATCACAGACACAAATTACTCCAGAACTTAACAATTTATCACATAGGTGCAAAAGTGCAAAAGTGCAGTGAAAGACTTACAACTTACAACAAACCCTGCCCTCCCCAGGCTCTGCCTGAAAAAGTGGGACCTGAAAACCGGAGCAATGCCTGAAATAAGTTGGGTCTTGACCTCTCCTTCTCTTCTCCTTGGCATATGGAAGGCGATGGGTTCATTCCCTGGCATCTCCAGTGAAAAGGATCAGGGAGTAGATGATGTGAAAGACCACTCTTTAAGACCCTGGAGTGTCACTGTCAGTCTGAGTAGACAGTCCTGACCTTGATGGACCATAGGATTGATTCAGTCTAAGGCAGCTTGATGTGTTGATGAGGAGTGGTAGAGCATCAGGTTTGCAGGTTTCAGTCAGGAGAAAAGGTACTCTAGGGTCAAACGAGATGTAACACAGGAGGTGTTGAAAATGGATCTTCCCAGCATTTTTAACAACCAATGGAAGGCAAGTAGGATCCTAACTCAAATCAGGTGAATCATGGAAGGAGACAGGGGAATTTAACCTTGTATGGTTTCACCAATATGAACCACCTCTCCTTAGTCATCATTAGCCCCGTAAAAGGGCAGATCCTTAGATTTGAAGTTGGGGCAGTATCGGGAGTGGAAAATGTAACATCTAAAGACAAACCATAGGCAGAAGTGGCCCCTTCTCACATGCTCAGGGTAATGCTGATCACCACTTTGGGGTCAGAAAGAAATTTTCTTCCAGGCCCGATTGGCCAGGGATCCTGGAGGGATTTTTTTTTCTTGCTATCATCTGGGCATGGAGTAGGAGTCACTGGGGATGTGGGGGTGGGGGGAAGGTCGTTGTGAATTTCCTGCATCGTGCAGGAGGCTGGACCAGTGGCGGACTGGGTCTAAAAATATTGGTTGCCAGGAGACAAAGGGGACCCACCCACAGCTATAAGGCTATAATTTAATTTTTATTAATTTTTATTTTTAACATATTGTCTAATGTTTAAAGGGGCCCAGTTGCCATCGGGCAAGCTGACTCAATGGCCAGCCCGCCCACTGGGCTGGACTAGATGACTCTGGTGGTCCCTTCCAACTCTATGATTCTAAGTCTATAGAAAGCACAATAATCACAACTAAACACACAGAAGAATATGCATACTCAGTATTGATGACTTCAAGATGTGCTTTTTAGCTACTACGTGTCACAGTCAATAACTCCTGACGGTCTGTTGCTGTCTCTTTCAGATCTTGAGAATTCTGAACCTTCCCTCTATCAACTAAAATCACAGGAAAGGGAACATGAAAACATCTCTGCTTGCCTCATCACTGACTATTTCCCTGGCACCATCTCAGCAGGACTGAATGACAATGTGAAGCCAGTCGACAGCTCATTAGTGGTAACGGAAGATGGCGGCAACTCAGTGCCCAGCTATGGAACGGTCCTCTGGAGCAATGGAAACTTTGATTGTCACGCTGATCATGGAGGAAAACGTTACAGCCTCCCAGAAGGTAAATGGAGGCTAAGCGTATTTACACTGTAGTTGGACTCTTATCTGAAAGTTCAATTCCTTTCCCTCGCCTCTCCCAAGCCTCCCTGGAAACCACAGAGATTTTCCCCCTCCAAGATATGTAGCGTAGAGGGTATGTTGTAAACAAACCATGCTCTAGAGAACCCCAGGCATCATTAGAACTTAGCAGTGTCACTCATTGAGATCATCTTGAATGGTGGACAAGCTTCCTTCAACTGGACCACAACTATTGATTTCTCCAGCAGTGTGGAATCACAAGAGCGTTCCAGGTTATTCTTACAGTTCAATAGGGTTGCCAGCTCTGGGTTGGGAAATACTTGGAGATTTTTGGGGCGGAGCCTGAGGAGGGCAGGTCCGGAGAAGGGTTGCCATATTGTCCATAGCGTCCAATGCCATAGAGTTCAACTGCCATAGAGCCAATGCCATAGAGTTCAGTTGCCAAAGCGGCTGTTTTCTCCAGGGGAACTGATCTCTATCGGCTGGAGATCAGTTGAAATAGCAGGAGATCTCCAGCCACCACTGGAGGTTGGCAGCCCTACAGTTCAAGCAGGATACCTGACCCACATGAGTTGAATTGTACCTGCTAGAACAAGCTCTTTGATGCTCAGGGTTTTCTTGGGAAACATTCAAGCGTTTCTCAGCAGGAGATGCAATAAGAGATTTGAAAACAAATGTAGGCCAACCAGTTCACCATAACTTGCTGTTGTCAAGCCCAGGTCCAAAAGAGAAGGCAGAATAAGAAGGAACTGAAGCTTCACACTGAGGAAGTTTCAAATCCTAAGGATGGGGCAAGCTACAAATGCTAGTCATCAGTCTTACATACGTTGGTTTATCATATATGAACCAACATGGCAATGATGGCCAAGCTTGGGAGGGAGTCTTGCTTCCAGCTCAACAAGGAAAGCCAAGAGGAAAGAACCTGAATCCCTCCCATTCTACATAGGGCAATGATTCATCCATAGTTAAGTTTTTGTTCTATCTATGGCTGGCTCATGGTCAAAGTTTGTTGGGACAGTCAGCAGAATCAATTTATTCAAGGCTGGAATTCACTTATAAAATGGGTTCTTGTGTTCAGTTGAATCCTGCCACCACCACCCATCTCCACCCTGCATGAAGTGACCAAGAATTCAAGGCGAGAATCAGAGAAAATGCATACATTGTCCAAGGCTGCCAACCTCCAAGTGGCAATCCCTGACTTTGTAACTGATCTCCAGACAGAGATCAGATTCCCCTGGGGAATGTGGCTGCTTTGGAGGTTGGACCGTATGGAATCATATCCCCACTAAGCTCCCTCCCATGTAGGGTTGCCAGCTCCGGCTTTGGGAAACCCTGAAGATCTGGAAGTGGTGCCTGGAGAAAATTTGGGGAGGGAGCTCAGCAGAGATGTGATACCATATAACTACCAGCCAAAGCGGCCATTTTCTCCAGGAGAACTGATCTCTGTAGGCTGGAGATCAGTTGTAATTCTCTGAGGACACCAGGCCACACCTGGCGGTTGGCAGCCCTGCTCTCCTCCCCAAGTCCCACCCTCCCCAGAATCCAGCCCCCAAATCTCCAGGAATTTCCCAACCCAGAGTTTTTAAAGGGAACATTGCCAGATGCCGACATCGGTTTTATGCTTCATTTCTTGACGAAAGCAACACAAATGTACAGATTGTGATATGGCAGCAGTCAGCTTTCTTATTGATATTGATTGTTGTTGTCATGGTTACAGATGCTGATGATGCTGATGATGCCTGCCTAGAAGAAGACTTTAAGACAGGTATGTTCAACAGGGATGCATCCATAGCAGTAGCTGTGTTAGTGTGTCGTAGCAAAGGAAAACAAAAATACAGTGGCGCCTTAAAAGACTTAACAGCATTTAGTTCAGGGTGGGCTGTCATGGGTCACAGTCCTGGCATCTCCAGGTTTTTTTATTTTTTTTTAAAGTATCAGGTAGTAAGCAATGTGAAAACCTCTCTTCCTGAGACCTGGCAGAGTGCCTGCCACTCAGAGTAGACAATGCTGACTTTGATAAAGATGACTTGACTCAATAAAAGAACCTAAAAGGAGCCATGCTGGATCAGATCAATGGCCCATCAAGTCCAGAATTCTTCTCACACAGAGGCCAACCAGCTGCCTCTAGGAAGCCCACAAGCAGGATGCCTGCAACTCCGGTCTGTACTCCTCAGCAACATATATATAGAGGCATACTGCCTCTGGTTCTGAAAGGAGTAGATATCCATCATGGCTAATAGCCATGGATAGTCCCACCCCCCATGAAGTTGTCTACTCCTGAACCCCTCCCCTTCCACACTGGTGGCCATCACCACATCCTGTGGCAGTGAGTTCCACAACGTAACTCTCTAAAGCAGCTTCATGCGTGACTAGAACCCACTTCCTCAGATAACATGACCTGATGCATCTGACAAGTTATGCCGGAGAGAAAAAGTTAGTCTTGAAGATGCCACAGGACTCCTGTTGGTTATTATTTGGCATCTTTGTGCATTATAACCCTTATCACATTAGATAAACAAACACAAAACACCCTGGCTGCCCGAGTCTCATTTCAACTATAGCATGCATACTGAAGTATGTTCTCCAGTAACAACTATCCTCTCCTCGTTTTCTTCCAGATGAAAGACTAAATTTCCTTTCTCTCACGATGTTGGGATTGAGGATTATTTTCCTGAAGACAGTGGCCGTCAACCTGCTTCTAACTTTCCGCCTGTGGTCTTGCTAAGGTACAAGAACCAACCCTTTGGACTGGGACCAAAGGTTTTGACTACGACCCCCGTTTTCTCTCTTTGAATCGAAATGAACCAAAGTCAGATTGACATGATGAGAGGTTTTGGGGGTGGAGCATGGGGGGCAGGGTTTGGGGAGGGGAGGGACCTCAGCAGGGTATAATGCCATAGGGTCCACCCTCCAAGGCAGCCATTTTCTACAGGGGAACTGCTCTTGATTGTCTGGAGATCAGTTGTAATAGCAGAAGATTTCCAGGTGCCACCTGGAAGTTGGCAGCCCTAGCCAGAAACTCTATGTTAAGAACTTCCTATAAGTAGATGAGGCCTTCATTTTCATTTTTGATTTGTCTCCTGGGACGATGCCTCTAGGGTTGCCAGGTCCCTCTTTGCCACCGGCGGCAGGTTTTGGGGGAGGAGCCTGAGGAGGGTGGGCTTTCGGGAGGGACTTCAATGCCATAGAGTCCAATTGCCAAAGCGGCCATTTTCTCCAGGTGAACTGATCTCTATTGGCTGTAGATCGGTTGTAATAGCAAGAGATCTCCAGCTAGTACTTGGAGGTTGGCAACCCTAGATGCCCCCACAACCCGCCTGCTAGGGTTGCCAACCTCCAGGTACTAGCTGGAGATCTCCTGCTGTTACAACCGATTTCCAGCCGATAGAGATCAGCTCACCTGGAGAAAATGGCCGCTTTGGCCATTGGATTCTATGGCATTGAAGTCCCTCCCCTTCCCAAACCCCTCCTCAGGCTCTGCCCCAAAAACCTCCTGCCGGTAGCGAAGAGGGACCTGGCAACCCTACTGCCCACTGGTTGCCAGACCCTGCCTGGCAACCCTACCTGGCAACCCTACCTGGTATCTGGATGCTTTATTTTTTCTCACTGAGGTTGGGCTTCCATCTAGATGATGAACTTACACTGTCCCACCCCCCTTCTATTTCAGAAAGGAAAAAGACAATAGATGACAGTATCTGGAAGACTGATTGTGGAAGAATCACCAAAACATATACGGGCCTTCTCTCATCCCCTCTGAGAGGAAACACAGAGAAGAGAATCTGCAAAAAGTCGAAATAAACTTGGCCGTGTCCTTCCTACTTTTCCACACTGAGAATAGCTTCGTCTTCTCAATTTCTGCTTATCATACAGCTGCTCAAAGAACTGCAACCCTGACCAAACATCTTTTAAAAACCCCATGTCCTGTGTCATTCTTGACATTATCCTGCCTTCTACTGAATATAATCCATTACACACTTTTGTATATTACTAAACATTAAAGATGTATACATTTGAATCTTTATGCATGTTTTGTGCTTTGTGGTTTTGTATGGGGCTTTCTGATCATCAGTATAAATGAAGGGGCTGGGGGTAGGGTTGCCAGGTCCCTCTTTACCGTCAGCGGGAGGTTTTTGGGGCGGAGCCTGAGGAGGGCGGGGTTTGGGATGGGGAAGGACTTCAACGCCATAGAGTCCAATTGCCAAAGTGGCCAATTTTTTCCCAGGTGAACTGATCTCTGTCGGCTGGAAATCAGTTGTAATAGCAGCAGATCTCCAGCTAGTACTTGGAGGTTGGCAATCCTAGTTGGGGGGTGGTGGTTAGGGTTGGCTCAAAATGCTGGCCAGAAAGGACCTATGGAAGGTCAGGGGGGAATGGTATGATATAGCCCAATCTCATCAGATTTCAGAAGCTAAAAGGGGTTGCTACTTGGATGGGGGACCACTAAGGAAGGCTGCAGAGGAAGGCAGTCTTTCAAGACTTCTGACTTGTCTTGAAAACCCCTTGCCAGGGATTTCCATATTTCGGAACTTGACAGCACATGCTAGGGTTGCCAAATTTCAGGTGGGGCTGGAGGTCTCTCAAAATTACAATTGAGCTACAGATGACAGAGATCAATTCACCTAGAGAAAATGGCTGAACCATTGGAGTCTTCAACACCAGAAACGTTTAGAGGTGATTTGCCATTGCCTGCCTCTGTTTAGCAATCCTGGACTGGGAGGGACTTCAATGCAGTATAACGCCATACACTCCACCTTCCAAAGTGGCCATTTCCTCCAGGGGGACTGATTTCTATTGCCTGGAGATCACTTGCAATAGCGGGAGATCTCCAGCCACCGCCTGGAGGTTCAAACAAGAGCGTACCAAACAGAAAAGTTGAGCAACAACCTAAGAGGTTCATTCCAGGAACTGCAAGATTGCGGTCAGATAAAATGAAATGTACATTCTGAGGAAGCCCAGGACGAAACAAGATATATCCGGAATTGCCCGAGTCTTTTTTGCAAGAGAATTTTTCTCAGTTTGAAAATTCGGTGCCACAAAGCGGAGATTCTAAGAACTGTAGTCTGATTGGGCAAGACTTACCAGCTGACTCGGAAGCAAGTGCATCTTCTCTGCGGCACATAGGATCCACGTAGCCTCAGCTTATTTTGACAAGTTTTTCCTATAATATGTTGAAATTTACTATGGATATTGTTCCACCCAACAAAACGGAATCATAAAGCGTTATTTTCCGTGTGCTAACATTATCCTGTAATCAGTTTAACAGCTTTCCATCATATTATTTGGCATATTTCACATATATTTATGCATGGTGGTTTATCTTGTATTTTGTTACAACTATTAAGGTTTTCCTCTTGAACAGTAAAGGTTATATGCATCCTATAGAAGTTAGTGGTGCGTACTAAATAATTCCTTAACCGGTGTTGCTCAACCACCTGGAGGTTGGCAACCCTACATCCATGTCAGGGCTACATAATTCCACACTCCACAGTTCAAAGCCGTTCAAAGCCACCCCCTCCCATATGGTTTAGAAGACTAACCGAAGAGCCATAAGTATCTTCATTAAAACACATGGAAAGACAACATGTAAAGGGATCAGCTATATTTAGTTTTGCAGCCATCACTTTTCTATGACACAGACTGCAGGTGTGGGGCACTCTAGCTAGAGTTGCCAGCTCCAAGTTGGGAAATACCTGGAGATTTTGGGGGTGGAGTCTGAGAAGGGCAGGATTTTGGGAGGGGAGGGACTTCAATGCCAGGGAGTCCAATTGTCAAAGTGGCCATTTTCTCAAGGGGAACTGATTTCTATTGCCTGGAGATCATAAGAATATCAGAACATAAGAAAAGCCATGCTGGATCAGATCAAGGCCCATCAAGTCCATCAGTCTGTTCACACAGTGGCCAACCAGGTGCCTCTATGAAGCCCCCAAACAAGACAACTGCAGCAGCACCATCCTGCCTGTGTTCCACAGCACCTAATATAACAGGCAGGCTCCTCTGATCCTGGAGATAATAGGTATGCATCATGACTAGTATCCATTTTTACTAGTAGCCATGAATACTCTCTTCCATGAACATGTCTTAAAGCCTCCCAAGATCAGTTGTAATAGCGAGAGATCTCCAGCCACCACCTGGAGTAGGGTTGCCAGGTCCCTCTTCACCACTGGCAGGAGGTTTTTGGAGCGGAGTCTGAGGGAGAGGTTTGAGGAGGGGAGGGACTTCAATGCCATAGAGTCCAATGGCCAAAGTGGCCATTTTCTCCAGGGGAACTGAGATCAGTCGGCTGGAAATCAGTTGTAATAGCAGGAGATCTCCAGCTAGCACCTGGAGTTTGGCAACCCTATCTCCAGGGGAACTGATTTATATCAGCTTAAGATCAGTTGCAATAGTGGGAGATCTCCAGCAACCACCTGAAGGTCAGCAGCATCCCTAACTCTATAGGGATGGGAAATTCCTGGAGATTTGGAGGTGAAGCCTGGAGAGGGCAGGGTTCGGGGAGGGGAGGAACCTCAGAAGTATGATGCCATAAAGGTCACCCTCCAAAGCAGCCATTTTTCTTCAAGGGAACAGGTCTCTGTGGTCCAGAGATCCACTGTAATTCTGAGATCTCCAGGCCTCACCTGAAGGTTGGCAACACAAACTCAGCATCTCCCCCACTCCTACCCCGCCCCACCCCCTGCAAGCTAACTACCTACTGGAGGGATCAAGAGCACATTTGTCCTGTTTGGTTCCTAGCAAAACTTGCTGATTACTAAATTTTCAAGCCATCACCCCTGTATACTCACAGGTTGCAATTTTCCCCACACAACAGATAGGATTGCCAGCTCTGGGTTGGGAAGTACCTGAAGATATTTGGGATGGAGCCTGAGGAGGGCAAGGTTTGGGGAGGGACTTCAATGACAAAGTCCAATTGCCAAAGCGGCCGTTTTCTCCAGGTGAACTGATCTCATTTTTTAAGATACAGCAGCCAGAATTCCAAATGAGGCTCTATACAAGGGCATTGCAAAATTGGCCATTGTATTTTCAATCCGTTTCCTAATAATTTCTAGCATGGAGGAATTAGAACAGGTAGTTGAAGTACTGTCAAATCGCAGCCAACCTTTGGCGACCCCAAACGGTATTCAAGGCAAGAGATGACAGAGGTGGTTTGCCGTTGCCTGCCTCTACAGAGCAACCCTGGACTTCCTTGCTGGTCTCGCGTCCAGGTACTAAGCAGGGCTGACCCTGGTTAGGTTCCAAAATCCGATGAGATCAGGCTAGCCTGGGCCCTCCAGCTCAACAAGAAGAGGTAGTTAGAAGAGGGAATTTTGCAGGAAGAAACTCATTATGCAAGAATGAGGAGTAGGGTTGCCAGATTTGGGTTGGGGATTACCTGCAGATTTGGGGAGTGAAAAGGGTGGGGCTTGGGCAGGGGAGGGACTTCAATGCCATAGAATCCAATGGCCAAAGTGGCCATTTTCTCCAGGGGAACTGATTTCTATCACAAGGAGGTTGGCAACCCTAAGGAGAAGAGAGATGCATCAGCCCAAGGTCCTTCCCATTCCAACCCAACAGACAAAGATAAAGGAACTCTACTCTGCTGCACTAGTTACAGGAAGCTTCTCATCTCTATCCTGACCCTCTTCCAAGAAAAACAGCATCCTTTGTAATGAATGGGGTTTCCCAGTAGTGGTTTAAACAGGAATGCAAGACAAGGTGTAACAACTCACTCCACCGAGCTCACGAACCAAGGATTTGAAGGTTAGCCATTCTAGGTCAAAGGCCGAGAGACCATATCCGAAGGCTGACATTACCTTGAAAGAGAGATTATTTTAAGCACGTTCAGAATATTGTTTTCAACCCCCACCCTTAACACAGCTGTTTACGCTGATTCTCAAAAATATCTCCCCTCCAAACACCCCCCCCGGGGGGTAAGCAAGCAGGAAAAAAACAAGCACGACAGGAAGTGGAAAGTGTGTCACCCCCCAAACGGGTCAAAGCCAACCACCTCGATTCCATGACATCACAGCCGAGAGGCGTATCTGGGTCAGCCTTTGAAGCTCATGCCGCAAAAACCGCTTCCTCTAGAAAACAGGTGTTTCTTCCGCAAGGTGGGGAGTCGGCACGTGGCAGAGCTCCCCTGGAAAGGCGGGGAGGGCGTTAGACCACATGGCAGAGGGGAAGACGGCGCCCCCCTGCGAGACGGGAGACCGCAAAGCCACCAGCAGAACTTCAGGTGCACCGGTGGAAAACAAAAGACCTCACAAAGACGTCGGATAAAAAAACAGCTAAGTTTATCACCCCCCAAAGGCTGCGAGAACTATGAATATCTTTGCGGCTCCTTCAGTTGTGGGTAGGCTGGAAAGAAGGGGCAAAGAGATCTCCTGAGCTTCCTTTGAATAGGGCTACCATTTACTGACTCATTTTCCATGTCCAAACTATGCTGATTCTGGTCAGCACCCAAGATCGAAGGTTGCCTGGACAGAACTCACAGTGACCTGTATAGCCAAAAGGCAGAGTAGTTTTGGGGGATCCATGTGGGAGGTGGGGAAGGCACAGAATGCCTTCTACACCAGGGATCTTCCCTCCTTCCTATCTGGATGCATGCAAAGGCTCCATACATTGACAATGGAAGCTCCAGAGCAGATACTTCCCTATACACTAGGGGTATAGGCTATGGATAGGGTTGCCCACCTCCAGGTACCAGCTGGAGATCTCCTGCTATTACAACTGATCTCCAGCCGATAGAGATCAGTTCACCTGGAGAAAATAACTACTTTTGCAATTGGACTCTATGGCATTGAAGTCCCTCCCCTTCCCAAACCCCACCCTCCTCAGGCTCTGCCCCAAAAACCTCCCGCCGGTGGCAAAGAAGGACCAGGCAACTCTTAGCTGTGGGTAATTGGAGCAAAATCAAAAAAATTAAGACTTCTTTAAAAAAAATAGTAACTTCTAGCATAGCTTAGTTTGCTTCTGCTTGGTTGGGGAAGTGCAATGAGCTACAAAGAACTCTGCAATCTCACCTCGTGACTCTGATATGTGAACACGTGAAGCTGCCTTTTACCGAATCAGATCCTTGGTCCCTCAAGGTCAGCAGACTGGCAGCAGCTCTCTACCATGTTAGGCAGAGGTCTTTCACATCACCTACGGCCTGGTCCTCTTAACTGGAGATGCCAAGGACTGAACCTGGGACCTTCTGGCTTTCGAAGCTTCAACCCTCATCTTTGCACACCAAAGGGTGAGGCCTTCGCTAAAAAGGCATTTCCAAAATCCTGGATTTTCTAAAAGAGATTACTGCAACCTCATCATAGCATCATATATGGAACACAGGCAAGATGGTGCTGCTGCAGTTGTCTTGTTTGGGGGCTTCCTAGAGGCACCTTGTTGGCCACTGTGTGAACAGACTGCTGGACTTGATGGGCCTTGGTCTGATCCAGCAGGGCTTTTCTTATGTTCATCAGGAAATGAGCAATCCAAAGCCAGGCAATGAAACCCAGTTCAAACATATTGAAAGTCCCATGGTAGTTTGTATGAGCATGGGCAGAGTTTCCTTCAGATGGGCCTCCCCACTGCATCTCCCTTCCCATCTTCCTCTCCTCCTGAAGATATCTGAAGAAGTGAGCTGTGGCTCACGAAAGCTCATGCCCTGCCAGGAATTTTCTTAATCTTTAAGGTGCTACTGGACTCTTGCTCTTTTCGAATGCATCTACTGTAGCAGTCTAACTCTCTAGGTTTTCTACTGCAGATCAACATGGCTACCCTCTGAAACGATAATCAAGAAAATCTGCCCAGGTAATACACTGGCATGGACACCAGATGGCAGCAAAATAAAAGGAAAGACAAAATGCTGAAACTGCCAAGGAAAGGAAGAATCAGGGCTAGTAAGAACAGCCCCCTCCCCACATGTCCTGCAGTCACTTTTATGTGGAGTGAGGCTGCATTTGAAAAATGGTTCAGAAATTACAGCTAGTGCAAGAATCACTGCAGGGATCACAGCCCCCCACTTCCTCCCCCGGTACAAGTTGCAAGAACTCCCAGGTTGTTTCTGGGTCAATGGAGTGTTGATGCTGACCAGTACCAGGGGACCTGAAGGACTGCCTGTGCCCCCGTGAGCCTCTCAATAGCTGGAGATCTTTAGGGGTTGTTCCACTCCATGCACTGACTTGACATTGAGACTGCTGGGCCCTGCACAAGAGGTCTTCTCCGCCGTGGACTCGGAGCTTTTGGACTCTGTCCCCCAGAGAAAAATGTGGCCGTCTCACAGATGGCCTTCTGGCAACGTGTAAGAATTACCTCTCGTCCAATGAGCCTTCCAAGGGTATGGGGCACTAACCCCCTTGGACGTTTAGTTGTTTTATGTCAGGTTTTCTTCTACGCTTACACGTCTGCATTGGCTTGTACGGTATTGCAGGGTTTCTATACTACTGCTGCTGTTTTTAAGGTGAGGGGGTCTTAATTTTTGACCGCTGCTGCTTTTTGTTGATGTGTTATTACCTTTTAGCTACTGTTGTTTCAAGTTATCTTGGTCGCAAGACACCCTGTGTACTTTGGAGTAAAGGAAAAATATGTGAAGATAGCTAGATATTTTGTCTTCTGCCCATGAGTAGTACCTTGATAATCCTATCCTTCTATCATACTCTCCTCTCCCCCTGTCAGTGAGACATGAGATACAAGGATATAACAAAGGAGGTTTATTGGGAGGCTTTTCCCAAAAGCCAAGCTATTTTCAAAGAAATAGTTCCTTTTCCCACCAGTGAATAAATCAAAATCTGTGATGCACAGCAGGCTTGTTCATGCAGGGGTTCAGCAAGTGAGACAAGTCCAGGACCTAAGGAAAAGACAGAGAGAAGTGGAAAAAAATGCTCATTTTCATATGTAAGAATGGAAGATGGAGCTCCTATATCCACAATGCAATCCTACCAAACCCCCATAGACATAATTCCCCCCGCCCAGTCTAACTGGAGCTTTAAACAGGCGACATGAGGTCACTTGCTGACCCTTTCTCTTTGGCAGAAACTGCATCTTGACCTCAGATGAAGCACTGAATGGAAATAAGATGGGAAAATTACAGAGACCCTCTGAAGACTTAAGCTGTATTGAAATTCCAAGATTCCACACCACACACAAGAGTACTGACTCCTAGTATCAATTCATTGTGCAGTTTCTTATTTTGAGAACCACAACCATATTGCGATTTGAGTCTCTCTGTTCTCGTTCTCCAAAATAGGGCTTCATAAATGAATAGATGTCGAATGTGGAAATTTACCAAGACTTTCAGCACACAGACACGACCTCCAAGTTTGATGACTGACAGCAATAACATTTTCTTCTAAAGTTTCAGTTCATTCACTGTCACGCCTCAAACACATTTGCCAGGCCTCAGCTGTCAGGACAAAATTTCTGCCCATTCTTTTTGTCCCACTAAGCTTCAAGGGGCCCAGCACATCCACAGAAGTCCAGCTCTTCTCTCCAGTTATGAGCTAGAAGGTAAAAGCAAGAAGTTCCTCCTTGTACCAACTCTGGAGACACTCCAACCGAGTGAATTCGCTTGGATCTTATCCAACCCTATCTAAAGTCACTACAAGGAATGAGATCCTCCTATCTGTTTCCAGACTCAAGACGATGACAAAGATTCACAGCAGAATAAAAGACAGACTAGACAGAGGCAACCTAGCAAATCTGTGTGTAGAATCCTGCTTAGAAGGTGTTTCCTTCCCATTGCTGACAATCACTCCTTGGCATACGCACCATTTGATCAGCCCACAAAGTTGATGACGACAAGATGAAGGATGGTGTTAGCGAAGAGGAAATCGGCGAAGGCTCGTTCGGGGGAGATGCCCTGAAAATCTCCTTTGTTTTGTGGGTTGATTTGGATCCTCAAACACACTACAAGACAGGAAGGAGGGAAGATACCGTAAGTCTTGCTATCAGGATAATAAGAAAGGGCAAAAGCTAACAATCTTAGTTTGACCTGGGAAAGGAATATTCCATGAAGGGTGTGTTAGTCGGCCGTACAGCACTGAAGTCTAGCTACAAAATGGCACTGTACTGATTTAACTACCTTTTCATCTGTGAAACCTCTTCTCTCCCTTCTGCGAGAAGGGGAAGAAAAGAGTGGAAGAACATGACCACAGATTTTGCTCAAAACTGATTATTTTACTGGCTACTGGGAAAGCAGGGTAGATTAGTCACGTGACATGTCACAAATATTCAGTTTAGTTTAACTATGCAATTAAACTTTAACACAACACAAACACATAAATCTGCCTTATACCGAATCAGACCCTTGGTCCATCAAAGTCAGTATTGTCTATTGAGACCAGCAGCGGCTCTCCAGGGTCTCGGGCAGGGGTCTTTCACATCGCCTTCTTGCCCGGTCCCTTTAACTGGAGATGCTGGGGATTGAACCTGCGACCTTCTGCATGCCAAGCAGAGGCTCACCGGCTGAGCCACGCCCCCCTCCCCTAATTTGATCCATCTGTATTTTAGTGTGTTTAGTGAGATGATTTGTTTTTAAACTTCCAGATGGTACTTTCCAAAAGCTGAAACCTTCATTGCCCTGAGACTCTTGGCCGCTTTCTAGCTGGGGCCAACAATGAAGGAAAAGGCACTCTGCACACGCTCAGAGGCACGCTCCTCTTTCATTGTATTATGCAATGGCCATGCTTCCCCCCCCCCTTGGCAGGTTGCCACAGCGATCGCTGCGAGAGAGACACCTTCGGTGACCAATGGGCTTCGCGGTTGCCATGGCAAGCCCTGCACCCGCCCACTCCCCCAGCCCCTCTCTGATGAGCGGCCACAGCCCTGTCGATCAACAGTTGCCGTGGCAACACCGAGCACCCCTGCCTCCTTCCCACCAGGTAGGGTTGCCAGGTCCCTCTTCGCCACCGGCGGGAGGTTTTTTGGGGGCGGAGCCTGAGGTGGGCAGGGTTAGGGGAGGGGCTTCAACGCCGCAGAGCCCAATGGCCGTTTTTCCCAGCTGGTCCCTGGAGGTTGGCAACCATACAACCAGGGGAGGCGGTTGGCGCCGCGACCGTTGCAGGGGACGGCCCCGCCCCTCCGCGCGCGGCCTAGCGGTCGCCATGGCAACGGCCGAGCCTCTCACCGCCCAGGATGAAGCTGCCGACGGCCGAGATGAAGCCCGAGAGGAAGGAGTTGAAGGGGAAGGTGCCGACGCCGAGGCAGTAGCCGAACTGCAGCGCGCCCGTCAGCATGACGTAGAGCAGGTAGGCGTCCAGCACCTTCAGGCGGCTCGGCGTGCCGCTGCTGTACTCGGCCAGGAAGCGCCGCACCACCGAGCCCACCGAGCCGGCCCCGGAGGCCGCCGACCCTGCCGCCGACCCAGACATCGCGACAGAAGGGAAGGAGGAAACGCTTCCCGGGTCTCCCCGCGGAGAGCGCAGGCGCAGCGAGGCGTGTCCTGGGAAGGCGCATGCGCGGCCCCGTCTGGATTCCCCAAAGAAGCCATTTCTAGTACGGGCCGGCTGACGCGCGTGCGCGGGAAGCCGCCCCCGACGAAAGGCGCATGCGTGATACCAGATTTGCTGCCTTGGGCGGAGCCATACCTGCGAGGGGCTGCCTTTTGCGCATGCGTTGTACACTCATCCTTACAAGGAGGTTTCGTTGGAGAGAGGGAGAAGAATAAAGTTGAAAATAAGTGGCACGTGTCTGTGTACCTTTAGGGCATTTTAAATGTTTTTGTGCGTGTATGCATGAGCAGGCGCGCCCTATGCACAATAGTATTGTGCCCTCCCGATGGGTAGAGGACTTTATGCGCATGCGGATCGTACTCTTCACCCTACACCCGGATTCAGATAGGACTGAACTAAAACCTAATAAGAATAAATTACTAAGTACGCAAGCGCAGTGAGAAGGACCTCCTCTCAGTCTTCAGGTAACGAAATAGTTAGAAGGCCGGGCGCTTGATGCAAACAAACCAAAAAAGCCTCCCAAGTGCAGCTTTGCCCCAACCCATAAATCCCCACTTCTGCAATCTTATTAAACTTCCCCTGCCCCTAGACCACACCGCTCTGGCGGCAGCTACACACGCAACCCGGTGCGGTAGTAGGATCCCATGATTTGGCACGTGCGAATCCCAACCCCAGGGACAGGTCCTACCTAGCCCCTGATCGGGGAACGAGAAAAGCCCTCTGCTTATGCTCAGAAACACGGCCTGCCTGGAGAGGAAAACACCCCAACGCTTAGAGGCGGGAGCGTTGGCACTGAAACCCCTTGCCTGGCCCCGATCCTGGAGAAAGCTCCTCCCCGCCACCCTCCGATCCGGCTCTTCCACCGTCCCCCCGCATCCCACAGCACCCTTTCCCCATTGCAAAGCCAGCCTCCCCCAGCGGCCGCCAACCAGGCTCCTGCCCTCTTTATGATGCTGCGCCCACATCAGGGAGGGAGGGACGGAGGGGAGCCCTCCTCCCCTTTCCTCTCCCCCCCCCTTTACTGATCCACCCGGGCAAGCAGAGGGAGCCAGGGCGGAGCGCTCTCTCTCTCCGGGGCTCGCCCTCGCCTCCCGCCCCTCCCCTTACATAACCCAGCAGGAGGGTTACACAAGCAGCCTTTTCCCCCCACCCCCAAGCCATTCATAAAATGCAAACCACGCCCCCCCTCGCTGTCGCTTGACCCCGCCCCCACACTCTGAAGTCCCTTCCAGCACGCCTTCCTTCCCCAGCTGTTGTGATGCATGCCTTCTTGGAGTGTCATGGAGGAAGACCTTGAGCAGTCGTGAGTCTGGCTTGATGGGGGGAAAGATGTTTTCTTCTTCCTTTCCCTTTCCCGGATCTGCTCTGAAAAGGGTGCAGATGGAGAAAAGGCCTGGGGGGTGGGGGGGATGGTTGTTTTGCATGGAGTTACCACTCCTACAGGTGGGCTAGGCTCTCCAGATGTTTCCCCCTGTATCTTGGAGCGGGTTTATTTTTCTTCGGACTGGAGGATTGCGCCTCGCTGGCCTTGGTTGCGATCGGGGTGGGTCAAGATATGTTTGCAAGGCTTGTTTTGGTCGGATGCTGTGTTGTGGCCGTTGTTTATAAAGAAAAGATTCAAACCGCTTCCCTGTTCTGCAAAGAATGGAACGATACCCTGTAAAAAAAAGAGGGGAAAGTGGTGACACAGCAGGAGGGAATAGAATGATGGAGATGTCCAGTTGGTCAAAGTTATTCTCGAAAACAACAAAGCAGGAAGTGGTGACGGGAAGTGCCAGGAAAACTAAGCTGGGCACGTCGATCCAGACTGTGAACAACCCGGGGACCTGTTTCACACGGCTTTTTGTGATATGGCTGGTGGCTGGAATGTGTGTCAGGTGTATCTGAGCCCGGGCAGAGTACCCTTCCTCCACCATTCAGTGAAATACAACTGACAGATCACCTGGTCAGATACCACTCAAGGAGTTTTGTTTCTAAGGAAGAGGTCCTGGGATTTAATACGCTGCTTCTAATTTCATGGCGGGGGAGAGGAGGGAAAAGCCCTCCATTCATACACAGAAGAGTTCAGATCTTTTAGTAGGTTGAGGTCTTTTAGGGACGAGGCCTCTGGGAAAGACTGTGCTCTGGTGGGGTGAAGGGAAACAAAGTTATGCAATATGAAAATTAGCATATCAAATGCCTGTGTGTTATTAGAAAGCAGGACAAAGGACTTTGGGCATATGGGGGGGGTTGGGAATAGGTGCCAGGGTAGCTCTTTCTGCAATCCAACTTGGAAAGTGTGTTTGCGAAGGGAGCTTCGGAGGTGACTCAGCAGATCTAGGGAAAGGTAGAGTGACTCGGCAATCTGGTTGTCCCTGTTATGGGAGCTGATGTAATAGTCTGAAATCTTTCAGGTGTTAACTCATTTCTGTGGACATAAAGGGAGTAGAAATTCTCTTTGTCCTCCCCAACCCATGCAGCGGCTTAACACGCAGCAAACTTTCTTGGCGCGACTTTGTTTCTCTGCTTGATTCCAGACTGAATGAACAAAAGGGCAGGCTTGAAGCCAGCAATTCATTGGTGGCGCTAGGCCTTGAGAGCGAGAGAAGAATGCCCTGCTTAATAGGATGTTATTTACCAGGATGAAGTTATTTACCTCCATGCCCATGAAAAGCTTCAGCTGCCTACCAATTCAGTTAAAGAGACAGGGCATTTTCCTCCCGGCCTGTCGACAACCCTGTCGGTGACTGAGCTGGCAAACCAGAGTTATGGCCTCTGCCTAGAAAACTATTTGCAAGCAGAGGTGACAGTGCTGAGCAGATGGAAACGAAAAGCTGGCAAACCAGGGTTTGTCGGTATGTGAGGAGGTGCAAACCATGGCTTGGGTTCTAACCTAGGATTAACCCATGTTGTTGAAAATAGGGCAGGCTTTGAACAGCCCCTATGCCACTTCTGAAAAGTCAACTTCCATGTGAATGTAAAACTTTCAGTCGGGGCACGGGAGTTTGTGCTGTGTGCTTGGTCAGTAAATTCTGAATGTTTCTCATCTTTGCTGACCAGTAGGGTTGCCAACCTGCAGGTAGTGACTGGAGATCTCCTGCTATTCAACTGATCTCCAGGCAAAAGAGATCAGTCCACCTGGAGAAAATGGCCACTTTGAAAGGTGGACTCTATGGCAATGAACCCCACTGAAGTCCCTCCCCAAACCCCACCCTCCTCAGGCTCCACCCCCAAAATCTCCAGGTATTTCCCAACTCGAAGCTGGCAACCCTGCTGACCAGTAACAAAGACCTTGCTGCGGTTCATTGGGCATTTCCCCAACTGGAAATGAGCCCTTGAAGAATCCAGGTGTCTTCTCCCTCTTCTAACTTGTCTCTTTCTCCTCCATGAAACTTTCCATCCGGGATCTCCACCCATATTCTCCTCCGTCCCCTCCTACAGGTCCCACGGCTGGCTGGGAGGCTGGCTCCCGGCTTGGCGTCCCACCTCCATGTCCCACCTTAAGAATGTGGAAACTCGGCTTTTGCAGTGTAAGTCATGCCTGGCAACTGGTGGGGTTGTGGGGGAGGGGGCTTTGTCCCAGGAGAAAAATTAACAAGAAAAATTAGACTCGTCTACATACAGGACGTTCTTGCCATAGATTTCCCGGTGATTCCTAGAGCTACCCGGAAGTGCCAGAGGGTAGCGCTAGGAAGTGCCAGAAAGTCTATGGTAAAACTGGGATCTGGGGTTGGGGAATCCCCCTCACCCAAAGGGGCTCAGCAGCCATAAGTTCAATTGTTCTGGTGGTAAAGAGGCATGTCCCAAGGAAGAGAGGGAAATTATGGTCCAAGAAATCGTTAAATTACCCGGCGGTTTCTTTTTTAGCAGGAAGCAGCCACCCAGGTGGCTGCCTCCAGGGGAGACTGATATGGAGGTGGAAGGGGAGGTGCATCTATGCAGACATTATCCTGGTGACCCTTAAAACAGCCCAGTCCATTTAGCTAACAGTGTTCTCTCTAGATTACCGATGGGCGGCTGACACAGTTGAAAACACGGCAGCTTTATTATAACACAGGTGAAAACACAAATGTGTTTTCCTGTTGCTGGTTTTTCCCCCCATTCAGATTCCCCCTTCCCAACCCACACACAGAAAAACCTGGTTTTGGTCTTATGGGTGTGTGTGTAAAGATATCTTTTCCCTGAGCTGTCAAAGTTAAGCAGTGAAAAATGGGGTACATGTGAGCACATGAAGCTGCCTTATACTGAATCAGACCCTTAGTCTGTCACGGTCTGCTCAAACTGGCAGCGGCCCGCCAGGTTCTCAGGTGGAGGTAGGGTTGCCAATTGGAGATCTCCTGCTATTACAACTGATCTCCACCTGATAGAGATCAGTTCCCTTGAAGAAAACGGCCACTCTGGCCTCTATGGCATTGAAGACCCTCCCCTAACCCCGCTCTCCTCTGGCTCCGCCCCACAAACCACCCATTGGTGGCAAAGAGAGCCCTGGCAACCCTAGGCGGACTTCTTTCACATCACCTACAACCTGTTTTCAGTGGGTTCTAGATCAAATCGAGCCTGAACTGACCCTAGAAGCTAAAATGACTAAACTGAGGCTGTCGTATTTTGGTCATGTCATGACAAGAGTCACTGGAAAAGACAGTCATGCTAGGAAAAGTGGAGGGCAGCAGGAAAAGAGGAAGACCCAACAAGAGATGGATTGACTCAATGAAGGAAGCCACGGCCTTCAATTTGCAGGATCTGAGCAGGGCTGTCAAAGATAGGACATTTTGGAGGACTTTCATTCATAGGGTCGCCGTGAGTCGGAAGCGACTTGATGGCACTTAACACATACACACAACCTGTTTTCAGGAACAAATACCCAGTTCGGGATCTACAAGCAATTCCCCACTTTCGCTGTGTCGAGGAGGGAGGGGAATTGCAAACACAGCAAATGGACTTTATTCAGATCTCCACAGTGAGATATAATGTGAGTGAAAGAACTCACAGTCAGGCGAGTGGTCATTTTTCCTGTGTGCATAGGCAAGGATAATGTTCAGGGATGCTTTCCATGAATCCAGGGCAGGTGGGATACTTTTTCCTAAGCGAAGGCTGTGCCAGCCAAAAGGCACTCTGTGTGTGTTCAGAGTCCTTGTCTCCTGAGGTCCAGAAAGGAGGGATGAGAGCTGACATCATCATTTTGTAGCTCCGTGCAGGCCTGCTAAGTAAACACCGGAGAAACATCTCTGCCATGGATTTGCCAAATCTTATTTTGGAAACCCCAGTAACATCAGTGTAAATCTCAACCTATCTAAATCTGTGTTTGCAAGAAATGTGGGTCCATTGCACTTATTTATTAGACTTATATCCTGCCCCTCCCCGACCGAGGTCAGGCTCGGGGTGGCTCACATCTTGCACAATAACAATAATAAATCACATTCAATCCATTTAAAATAATAGTACAATAATATATAGAATCACAGAGTTGGAAGGAACCACCAGGGTCATCTAGTGCAACCCCCTGCACAATGCAGGAAATTCACAAATACCTCCCCCCCACACCCCCAGTGACCCCTACTGCATGCCCAGAAGATGGCCAAGATGCCCTCCCTCTCATGATCTGCTTGAGGTCATAGAATCAGCATTGCTGACAGATGGCCATCTAACCTCTTCTTTAAAACCTCCAGGGAAGGAGAGCTCACTACCTCCCGAGGAAGCTTGTTCCACTGAGGAACTACTCTGACTGTTAGAAAATTCTTCCTAATGTCTAGGCAGAAACTCTTTCGATTTAATTTCAACCCGTTGGTTCTGGTCCGACCTTCTGGGGCAACAGAAAACAACTTGGCACCATATAACAATTTTGTTCAAGCTTTAGTAAAAGTAAAAAAAAATTGATGACCAGATCATGAGAGGGAGAGCATCTTGGCCATATTTTGGGCATGGAGTGGGAGTCACTGGGGTGGGAGGGAGTGAGTTGTGAATTTCCTGCATTGTGCAGGGGGTTAAACTAGATGATCCTGGTGGTCCCTTCCAACTCCATGATTCTAACCTAAACGTTACACATTGCATAGATCCATAGGCACCATTCAAGCATAGAAATGTCCAATCAGGAGAGTGAAATGAGGTGGGCAAAAATAAGCCAAAGGTGGAACAAAATAATTCAGATGATACAGGGAGGCCAGTGATGATGGAACCGTTATATATGCCTTCCCCCACTCAACCCCTCAAGCATCTCATCTCTCTTTCACATCTTTCTGTCCCTTCCTCTGTAGGCCTCCAGAACCGATTTGTGGCTCGGTACGTCTCCCTCCCCAACCAGAGCAAGATCTGGACTGTATCGTTGTCCCCGGATCGGGGCCGGGGGCGCACTCCCCTGGTGATGGTGCACGGCTTCGGCGGGGGCGTGGGGCTCTGGATCCTCAACTTGGATTCGCTGAGCGCCCGCCGCCCCCTCCACGCCTTTGACCTCCTTGGCTTCGGGCGCAGCTCCCGGCCCCCCTTCCCCCACGACGCCCAGGGAGCGGAGGAGGAGTTTGTGAGCTCCATCGAGGCCTGGCGCCAGGAGATGGGCATCCCCAGCATGATCCTGCTGGGCCACAGTCTTGGAGGTTTCCTGGCAACCTCCTACAGCTTGCAGTACCCAGAGAGGTGAGTGTTTTCTGTCAGCACTCGCCTAGGAATTGTGGGCAGTGCCTGGCCCCTGGCAGGAGGGCACAGCGTCATGGAAGATTTTTTTTTTTTTAATGCAGCCTTTTATTCTTACTGGAAGTTCTTTATGGGATGTGACAAAGGTAGCTCTGAACGTGCAGTCTGAACTTGTTTGTTCATTTATGGGGTTATTATAACCCCCCTTTTCTCCCCAACGGGGACTCAAAGCAGCTTTTACCATATCGATTTCCCCCTTTCCAATATTATCCTCACAACAATCCTGTGAGGTAGATTAGGCTTAGAGAGAATGACTGGGGCTGTGGGAGGGGCTGCGGCTCAGTGGTAGAGCATCTGCTTGTCATGCAGATCCCAGGTTCAATCCCTGGCATCTCCAGTTATAGGATCTTGCAATAGCCAACGTGAAAAACCTCCGCCTGAGACCTGCTTCCAGTCTGAGTAGACAATACTGACTTTGATAGACTTCAGTATAAGGCAACTTCTCGTATGTTCATATGACTGGCCCAGGGTTACCCAGTGAGCTTTCCTGGCTGAGTGTGGATTCAAACTTGGACCTCCCAGATCCTAGACCAGTGATGGCGAACCTTTTAGAGACCAAGTGTCCAAACTGCAACCCAAAACCCACTTATTTATCGCAAAGTGCCAACACGGCAATTTGCCCCCGCTGCCCAGCTGGGCGGCACAGAGTCGGGGGAAGGGGGGGGGGCTTTGAACTGCTCCACGCAGAGATCTCCTACTATTATTACCTGGAGGTTGGCAACCCTAAGCATATAACAGCCGTGCAATACCCAACAATGTGGGGCTGCTGCTCCGCTGTAGCCAAGTATAGCACACCCTCAAGTTAGTGTGTGCCCTAGAATTGCACTTAAAACGCCATGGTAGGGTTGCCAACCTCCAGGTGGCAAGTCTAGGAAATAAATGGAAAAGAACACCTATGCTGCAAAAATGTGTGTCACAACCCAAGATACAGCACAAGGCTCTACTGCTTACAGCAACTGTGAACACAAGTATAAATACCAAAAAAGCTTGCACTTGTTTCAAATAGTATTGTTTAGTAACAATATACACTTTTCAGTACATGAATTACAATGGCAATAAATATTCCTATGTCAATATAATATTATTACAATACAAAGCCACAATACATGAACAACTTAGAATTAAATAGAACAGCTATACTAAATGTGTCTGCATCCCATGCAAGTGTATTAAAGTCTCCCAACAGAATTAATCCAGCAATAGCAGCATAAGATGGTAACAGGCATACACAAAAAGCAATAAGCACAATTAAATAAGCAATATCAGCCAAGATAGTTGAATAACAAGCATGCACAAGAAGCAGTAAGCACAAGGTTGGAAGGAGGGGGGGGAAGGGAAACAGGAGCTCCTTTTCTGTGCTTGCAAGTAATGAGCCAAACGGTTCTGTAGATGTTAAATCCTCTCTGTGACGAACACACTGAAGCCTGTGTCAGTCTAGGGGCGGTGGGAAGGCAGCAAGGTCTCAATGGAAATTAATAATGAGGGAACACTTACTAGTCCTGCTGAATTAAAAAAATAAATGTGAGTGCTCTGTGCACGCTGTAGACGCGCGCTCCGTTTTGCCTGCTGTGGAGCAGGGAGAAGGAAGGATGTGATGACGTCAGCGACAGGACGAAGAGATCTCCCGCAAAGTAATTTGCAATGAGACAATAGCTAGCAAAGCTGTGGCTGGCAATAAAGATTGTAAAGTTAATGATGGCAATTAAGCTGAAAAGGGGAGAAGGCACCTTTAAAGGAAGGTAGAAACGCCTGGAGGAAGCAGCGACTCATCCGAAGGCAGCCTGCCAGTAAAGATGAATAACAATCCCGGTGTGGCCGGGAGCCCCAGGAGTCCGGGGAAGGGGAGGCTTTGAACTGCTCCGGACAGCGCTGAGTAGTTCAAAGCTCCCGCGGCCCAGCTGGGCGGCGCAGAGTCCGGGGAAGGAGGGGCTTTGAACTGCTCGGGGCAGCACGGAGCAGTTCAAAGCCCCGCCGAGCTGGGCGGTCCGGAGTCGGGGGAAGGGGGGGGGCTTCTCGACTTACCAGCGCGTGCCCACAGACAGGACTCCGCGTGCCAAGTCCGGCACGCGTGCCATAGGTTCGCCAACACGGTCCTAGACTGACACTCTTGACAACTCTACCATGCTGGTTTAAGAACACCTCCCCCCCCCCAAAAAAAAAACCACCCTGAAAATGTTCCTCTTGTTGTCGAAAACTAGCACTTTAAGAAGAAGGCAAACTTTGAAAGTTCATTCCCTGGCTTGCTAGTTTTTCCACTTAGGGAGTTGTTTTTAATATGGAGGCAGACGATGCTTGTTGACTGTCCATTGTCTCAATTTGTCCTCTCGTGTCTCTTCTCACCCAGGGTGAAACATCTCATCCTCGTGGACCCCTGGGGCTTCCCGGTGCGGCCAACGGACCCGAGCCAGGTGCGTAGCGCGCCGGCTTGGGTCAAGGCCGTGGCGACGGTTCTGGGGCGCTCCAACCCGCTGGCTGTGCTGCGAGCTGCCGGACCGTGGGGTGAGTGAAGTCGGCTAGGAGGCCAAGTGGACCGGGGCGGAGGGGGAGGCAGGAACTGGAGTCTGGGCTCGTAAATGGACAAAGAAGAGGGGGAAATGTGTCCAGAGGAGGGCAACACAAATGCTGAGGGGGTCTGGAGACCAAGTCCTATGAGGAAAGGTTGAAGGAGCTGGGTATGTTTAGCCTGGAGAGGAGAAGACTGAAACATGATATGATCACCATCTTCAAGTACTTGAAGGGCTGCCATATAGAGGAGGGTGCCAAGTTGTTTACTGTTGCCCCAGAAGGTCGGACCAGAACCAATGGGTTGAAATTAAATCAAAAGAGTTTCCATCTAGACATTAGGAAGAATTTTCTAACAGTTAAAGTGGTTCCTCAGTGGAACAGGCTTCCTCGGGAGATGGTAAGCACTCCTTTCCTGGAGGTTTGTAAGCAGAGGTTAGATGGCCATCTGTCAGCAATGCTGGTTCTATGACCTTAAGCACATGATGAGAGGGAGGGCATCTTGGCCCTCTGTCAGCAATGCTGATTCTGTGACCTTAGGCAGTTCATGAGAGGGAGGGCACCATGGCCATCTTCTGGGCATGGAGTAGGGGTCACTGGCTGTGTGTGTGGGAGGTAGTTGTGAATTTCCTGCATTGTACAGGGGGTTGGTCCCTTCCAACTCTATGATTCTGTGACCCAACCTAAAAACAAAGCTGGGTACCCAAAAGGCTGGGTGAAATAAAACACAATTAAACCATGAAGTATATTGATTCTAAAACGCTCATGTAAAAGCACACCTTCAAGGAATGTAGTTTAAATACAGGTAGAGTATCCCTTATCCGGACATCCCATATCCAGACTGCCTGCTTTCAGTGTTTCCTCTTTGTTGTGAGGGTAAAATGGAGGAGTGGAGAATGCTGTTATCCCTCTCTGTGTTCCTTGAAGGAAGGGTGGGATAAAAATCGACAATCCTAATGACACATTTCCCTGACCCTTTCAGATGAGGAAGCTGGTTGTGGATGAATGGGTTTCAGGCATAAAGGTGAATGAGTTTCAGCTCTTTTGAAGCTTGAGAAATGGCTTGGTGTGATACTGCCTTCTCCACCCCTCCTCCCCTCCAGGCCCTGGGCTGGTGCAGCGCTTCCGTCCAGACTTTAAGCAGAAGTTTGCAGATTTCTTCAACGACGACACCATCTCGGAATACATCTACCATTGCAACGCCCAGACGCCCAGGTGAGTGTGTTCCCAATCCCTTACTGCTTGGCTTTCTCACTGCGATCCACAGTTTTCATCCTGTCGTTATGGGGAGTATGGGGTTTCCTTAATGACCCACTAACTTCCAGGAAAGCCAGCTTGGCCATTGCTTCTGATCTTCCCGTAGAGTGGGAAGCTCCAGGAGAACAGTGGGTATTTTCTAGAGCCGTGTTAACATGAGGATTCCTTTTCCCCATAACCGTTAACAGCCATCTCCTTTCTTGAATGAATTAATGAATGAAAAACCTTTAATGGCATAAGTAATATTACAATTGTTACAGAAGGTACATAAAATATGCAGTCATTAAGATACAAACATAGGCCAGTAAATTCCAAAAGTAGAAATTACAAACTTTGGGCTTTTTGAACTTTCATCACATCCACTAGAAAATTGGCAACATCTGCAGTAACCTCCGGATCGGAGTCATTTAATAGAAATTGACATTTTACTTGGGTAGATAGGTGATATTTGGAAAGAAGCCAATTTTTTAACCATTTCCCATGGGGTGTTTCATATAGAGGGCAGACAAACAGAATATGATCAATTGAGTCCAGGGAATAGGTATCACAGGGACAAGTCCTTTCCTGGATCGGTATTTGTTGATACCTTCCATATAGCATACTTGAAGGAAAGGCATTAACCCTAGAGAGAGAGAAGGCTCTGCGGAGGAATCTCCTTTCTTTATCTCTCCCTCCCCCCTCCAGTGGCGAGGCAGGGTTCAAGGCAATGATGGAGGCCTTTGGCTGGGCCCGGCGCCCCATGCTGGAACGCATCCACCTGGTGCGGCGGGACTTGCCGATCACCCTCATCTATGGCGCCAATTCCTGGATCGATACCAGCACCGGGGAGAAGGTCAAGGACCTGCGGCCAGGAAGCTACGTCTGTGACATGGTAGGACCCCGAGCAAAGGGGAAGGAGAGTACGGTTATGTTTGTCGTTGCGCTGAGTGTTTAGGAGTAGATTCCTGGCTCTTTTCCGGTCTCCACCCCCAAGGATTGCCAATTAGAGCACTGTTGGTTCTCTGCTTAAGATCATTAGGAATCCCACCTCACTAGAAAGGAAATATTTAGTATCTACAGCAGGTGTGGAATTTGACAGCCATCTTTTAATTATTGTAAAATGTTTTCATTTGTTGTTTTAATTATGTGTTTTAATATACACTATATCATATTGAACACATGAAGGTGCCTTCTACTGAATCAGAGCCTTGGTTCATCAAAGTCAGTATTGTCTAGTTAAACTAGCAGCGGCTCTCCAGGGTCCCAGGCAGGGGTCTTTCACATCACCTACTTGCGTAGTCCCTTTAACTGGAGAAGCCGGGGATTGAACCTGGGACCTTCTGCATGCCAAGCAGATGCTCTACCACTGAGCTACAGCCCCTCCCCTAAATGTAATATTGTATTTTATTTGTTGAAAGTCACCCTGAGCCCAACAGGGTTGGGAAAGAGCAGGGTATAAATCGAATCAAATAAAAATAAATTTCGCAAGGGTGGACTTTGGGGTCTGACCGAAAATCCAGTATGCTGAGAATATCAACATCCATTTTTTAAACAAAATCAGTTGTCTACTCTTTATGATCTTGGAAATCTTGACATATCTCAACGTATGTATTCCTGGCTTGGTTCCTCCTCAGGCTATCCCCGGTGCCTCCCACCACGTCTACGCCGACCAGCCCCACGCCTTTAACACTGCTGTGGAAGAGATCTGCGACTCCGTTGACTGACAGCCCAGGAGCCGGAGGAAGAAAGAAGCTCGTCTGACACAGGCTCCTCATCCAGTTGCTGGGACATGCCCAAGAATCCACCCCCCTCCGTGCACTGCAAGGAGTGACGACTCCAGCTCCTCCTGAGCTGGTCGCCAGTTGGTCTTGGAAGATGTCTGTCCCCTCCCCTTCCCTTGGCTTGTCCGTGAACATTCACACTACTTAAAGGTTGCAGGCCGCCTGCTTTGGGTTAATCAAAGTTCCACTTTTATTTTATTTTTGAATTCCTTGTGGAACTTGCATTACTTAAGATCTCCTCTTAATATTTAGTGCCTCTCTCCTAGTCCAAATTCTTTCCATCCACTGTCTCCGCGGCTGCCTTTACTTAGTGATAGTAACCCTGGATCAATAGTGGTTCCCAGAGTCCATGCGATGAGAGATCACGTTGATTTTCTTCCCCGTAGGAGGTGATCTAATTGATCCAACCGGCCCAGCGTGGTGCAGTGGTTAAGAGCGGTGGTTTGGAGCAGTGGACTCTGATCTGGAGAACCGGGTTTGATTCCCCACTCGTCCGCATGAGCAGTGGAGGGTAGTCTGGTGAACTGGATTTGTTTCTCCACTCCTACACATGAAGCCAGCTGGGTGACCTTGGGCCAGTCACAGCTCTCTCGAGCTCTCTCAGCCCCACCTACCTCACATGGTGTCTGTTGTGGGGAGGGACAGGGAAGGTGATTGTAAGCCGGTTTGATTCTTCCTTAAGTGGTAGAGAAAGTTGGCATATAAAAACCCAACTCTTCTTCTTCAAGCCTACCTGGCTTATGAAGCCGGGGGAGATACAGTGGTCTGTCCTGGTGGATGCCATCTTCAATTGCATCTTAGTCAGTGAGACAGCATAGATCTAAGGCAAATGGAAAGCTGTGTCTTTTCTTCCCCTTTAAGAGAGTTCACTTTCCTGTTTGGTGATTGGCTGAGGGAGTGCAGTATATAATGTTTGTCCACCAATGGGAGACGGTTGACTTCTCAGAGCATGGCTTGAGTGTGGCAGAAGAGAGCCATGTCCATCTCCCCATATACAAGTCCAGTAGCAATGTAGAGACCGACAACCTTTCCGGGGTATGAGGTTTCAGGAGGCAAAGCTCCCTTTGCCTGTTGACTGCTCTTAACGACAGTGACGGCGATGACTGTAAAGTTGGGATGCAAGCAAGACTTTGGGATAGGGTGAAGTGGGTGCTAAAAGGAAACATGGACCTCCAGCTTCCCACATTAGTAGCTGCTCTGGCAAAGGTCCCCAGGGCCAGACGCTTCTTTCTGGAGGTCTAGTGAGGGATCAAAGATTATTATAATGTAGGGAATGATCAGGATCATTCTTGAGCTCCCCCTCCCTGGCAGTCTTGAAGCAAAGGCTGGCCAAGCACTTGTCAGGGATGCTCTAGGCCGATCCTCCATTGAGCAGGGGGATTGGACTAGATGGCCTCTATGGCTCTTTCCAACTCTAGGATTCTATGAGCTGTAATGCTGGTGGGTAAGGGAGGAGGCTGCCTGAGAGTATCTGGATAATACACTTGGAGCTGCGGATGGTTCTGGGCTGCTAATCATCTCGGCAGTTCAGTTATTCTAGAGACTGGTCCGTTCAGTGTCTTGGAGCCTTTCGAGGTTGGAGAGCTAGATTTGAGTCCAGTAGCCCCGTTGAGACCAACAAGATTTCCAGGCAGTTTTGCCAGGTCTCCCCTCTCCTCCAACAGGAGGTTTTTGGGGCAGCGCTGGGGCGGCAAGCCCCTCACGCGTGGTGCAGTTGCATCACTTCCGGGTTTACCCACATTGTTTGGCACTCAACCCCCCCCCCCAATGCTAGTGGGTAAACCCGGAAGTGATGTAATCACGTCCCGCGCAACCAGGTCCCTGCTCCGGGCAATATCCCGCCAATCCAAGCAACCCGGTAGCCCTATTTCCAGGTATACGTTTTCAGGAGTGATAGCTCCCTTTGTATCTGACAAAGGGAGCTTGGACTCTCGAAGACGTATCCTCTGAAAATCTTGTTGGTCTCTAAGGTGCTTATGGACTTGCCTTGGGCTCTTCTACTGCCCTCTGGAAACTATCTCTAGACTTTGGGTGGTTGAAATCCTTGAAAATCCCCTTTTGACCCACTGCAGACCATTTGGACTCATCGGCGTTGGTTTCCCTCCATTCTGGAAAACCTAGGCAACTGTTTCATTGCGGGAGATATTGCTGTTTTGTAGCAATGACTCTCATTGGTGAAGGGGATGACGTTCCCTGAGACAGAGAATCCTTTCCCCTCTCAGCTGTCATTACTGCCATGTAGTGGTAGCCAAACCAATCACAAAGGCCTTAATCGGGACAGGTTGTTGAACTTAACCTTTGTGGTTGCGCTCCCGCACCCCACCTAGGAACCCCCCCTCAAGAAAGCACATAATCCATACACAAACCCGTGCCATCCTCGATTTGATGCCACCCAGGCAGAAAACCCCCTCAAGAGTGTTTCCCATTCCCTTCGTGACTATCTTGGACAGAGATGTTTTGTTTCTATTGGGCTTCTGAATTACTTTCCCTGCCGTATGAGGCCTTGGCTGAGGGGGAAAGGAGACATATTGAATGAAAACACAAAATATATATATATTTGTACGGTCTCATCGGAACCTGTGGCCTGTTTTGTATGCCTGTTTTTGAATCAGCTCTGTGGTGCCGTTTTTTACATCCTCTCTTAATACAAATGCAAGAGGCTCCTTCAATGTGGCCTCATTCTTTTCCCACGTGGTGCTTTGTATAGAGTTTAACTGGGTTTGTACTAATTTTTTTTCTATGTTGAATAAAAAATATATAATGGTTGTTCAATAATAGTAAGAAAAGGGAATTTCTGTGTTGATTCTGCCATTTCTGTTGGCTTTTGGCTGCCCAGGCCCAAGAGCCATGTTTCCTTGAAGGAGAAAAACATATCCTCCTGGAAGATACGTCTATCAGCGACTACTAGCCAGGGTGACTAAAGGTAATAGCCAAATTCAGAGGCAGTAAACAAGTGCCAAGAGGCAACATCAGGGGAAAGACCTCAGCCTCTGAGCCCTGTTGTTGGCCCTCCAGAGGAACTGGTCGGCCACTGTGTGATCCAGGATGCTGGACTAGATGGAACCCTGGTCTGATCCAGCAGGGCTCTTCTGATGTTCTTCTCAGCGGAAGGCCTCAGCCCCTATGCCCTGTTGCTGGCCCTGCAGAGGAACTGGCAGGCCGCTGTGTGAGAAGGGACGCTGGACTATATGAACCCCTGGTCTGGTCCAGCAGGGCTCTTCTGATGTTCTAATGAAAGCCTTGGCCTCTATGCCCTGTTGTTGGCCCTGCAGAGGAACTGGTTGGCCACTGTGTGAGACAGGATGCTGGATTAGATGGACCACTGGTCTGGTCCAGCAGGGCTCTTATGTTTTTATGGCGACCTTTTCCTCTGTGCCCTGTTGCTGCAACTCCAGAGGACCTGGCTGGCCAGTGTGAAGCAGTATGCTGGACTAGATGGACCACTGGTCTGTTCCAGCAGGGTTCTTCTTATGTTATCAGAAATGAATATTCCCAGCTCTCAGGATCAGACCTGGCTTCACGGTTTTAAGCCTCCTTGGGGAAGGAGGTTAATTTTCTGTGGCAGCCCAGAATTAAAGGAGAATGTTTGAGGCTTAGCTGGAGATCATCTGGTATTTGTCCTGACTTCCACATACCTTCCCTTCCCATTTCCCTCAGGCTTTACTCTGAAGCATCAAGCATACATTACAGGTTCTTCTCTTGTCTGGCCAGATGTCTTCAATTGACCCCACCAGGTGCTACTCAACTTTCTGCCCCTATGTCTTACAAGACTCTGCCAGATATTTCCCCTGACATACAGTCTCCATTCCCTGCATTTCAAGACCTGGCAATTCTAACTGAAATAAATGGAGTGATTTTGCCACCATATCGACTGTCAGGCAATGGGTGTTTTCTTTTAAATCAAGACACCGATGCAGGCATGTCAAATACAGCTCTTAAAAATTATTTATTTACATTATTTATAGTTGGCCTTTCTCACTGGGACGCAAGGCAGATTACACAGTGTACGTCAATACAACCAGCTGGATGGGAGATCCAATAAACAATACAATAGGATTTGGATTGTAGAAATCTTGAACCAACCGGAAATCTGAAACAGAGGCAAAAAGGAAGTATTAACGTGATGTGTTAAACAATACACAAATTACATAGTAGGATTACGGCAATAGACTGTACGGACTATACATGGTAGCACAGAGTTATAGTTAGCAAATCTATAAAACCAGCAGCAGAACAATTATGTTGTTATTAATAATAAGCAATTATACAGTGCTTCAAGGAGGGGGGAAAGCATCCAGAATATACATAAAGCAATTTTGTCTCTAAAGTCCCACAGAATAAAAATGTTTTCACCAGCCTGCTCCCCACGTCAAGAGAGGGGACAAATCATGCACCATCAAGAAGAGAATTTCATAGTTCCACCACACCTACCCATAAAACCCTGACCACCTGCCAGGCCGATAACAGGGAAGCACAGAGCAGTATGTGTGCGGCTGTACCGTCAAGTCACAGCTGACTTATGGCGGCCCCGTAAGGTTATCAAGGCAAGAGAATAGTTCGGAGGTGGTTTGCCATTGCCTGCCTCCATGTGGGCTGAGAGTTCAGAGAGAACTGTGATTGGCCCAAGGTCACCCTGCAGGCTTCATGGGGAGGAGCGGGGAATCGAACCCAGTACTCCAGATTAGAGTATGCCTCTCGTAAGCACCACACCGTGCTGGCTCTCTACAGAGCAGAGTACTGTGTTACAATCAGTTGCAGTTCACTGAAGCATGGGTGATCACTTATGGGAATGCTTCCTGCTTCTTCCCATTCAATGTGGTGCATGCTGTTTACTCTACATTCTCGATCTTCTACTACCATCTTGTGGCCATTGTCTGGCACTACAACACTCATTTTGGCTTCTCTTGATTTCTCTGGGGGGAGGAAAAGAAAGGTAGTGAACCAAAATGAATCAATTTAGTGCTACAAATGGGATCTGACGCAGAGCCATGGAGTCCGGGCTGGATGGAGGAGTGTTTGGAACCTTATTGTAGGGTTGTGAACGATCCAGTATTTTCTCCAGGATTTTTACTGCAGATTAGGGTTGCCAGGTCCCTCTCTGTCACCGGCGGGAGATTTTTGGGATGGAGCCTGAGGAGGGTGGGGTTTGGGGAGGGGACTTCAATTCCATAGAGTCCAATGATCAAAGTGACCATTTTCTCCAGGTGAACTGATGTCCATTGGCTGGAGATCAGTTTGTAATAGCAGAAGTTCTCCAGCCACCACCTGGAGGTTAGCCACCCTACTGCAGGTATATTGTTGAAAGGAGGAAAGGCCACATGATACAGCCCGAGCTTGTCAGATTTCGGAAGTGGGGTTTTTACTTGGATGGGAGACCACCAAGGAAGACTCTGCAGAAGAAGACAATGGCAAACCGCCCCTGCTTTTCACTTGCCTTGAAAGTCCTTTGCTGGGGTGGCCATAGGTCAGCAGCAACTTGACAGCACTTTAGACACACACATATTGTTGAACAAAGCAGATATTTGGGCCTGAAAGGAGGTTGCTGTTCATTCCATGTGGAATTCATAAGTGACCAAATAAGCCCCCTCAGTTTGCCAGTCTCCAAATGGGGCTGAGAGATCTCCCAGGACTTAAACTGATCTCCAGTCTAGCAAGATCAGTTCCCCTGGGCAAAAATGGCTGCTCTGGAAGGTGGACTCTATGATATTATACCCAGTTGATGTCCGTCCCTTCCCGAAGCACTTAAAATGAACCCACTGCCTATTTACAAGAGATGGGGAAAATCCTGTGTTTTGCAAGGAACACCTCTTCATTTTTGACCATCTGCTGCCATCTTGTGGCCATCTCCCAGCAACACAACACTCTCTTAACCTCTCTTGATCTTCCTGGGTGGCCAACAGAGAGGGCTCAATTGGAGTCTCTCTGAGATCAAATCCAAAGCCATGTAGCACAAGCTGGAGGTAGCGGTGTCTGAAATCTCATTGTAGAGGAGGGGCCGTGGCTCAGTGGTACAGCATCTGCTTGGCATGCAGAAGGTCCCAGGTTCAGTCCCTGGCATCTCCAGTTAAAGGGACTAGGCGAGTAGGTGATATGAAAGTCCTCTACCTGAGACCCTGGAGAGCCGCTGTCAGTCTGAGTAGACAACACTGACTTCGATGGACTAAGGGTCTGATTTAGTATGAGGCCGCTTCATGTGTTCTTTGTCACCGATCTGGTATTTTATCCACTATTTCCGCAACAGATATATTCCTGAACAAATCCCCTCTGAACGTCTCTTGCCTTGAAAAACCTACAGGGTTGCCATAAACCAGCTGTACCTTGAGGCAAAAACAAAATCCTCAAGCCGTTGATTTACAGGAGGCGGGCTTTTATCTCTCCAATGCTGTGATACGAATCTTTTAGCTGTCGTAAGAGCGCGTGGGGTGCATTTCCATTGTCCACCCATTAGCCTCTGAGAGACAGGCAGATAGTTTAAATGTACATTAAAGATCCTCAAAAATCAATTAACATTTCAATGCATAATTGATATGAGCAATTACTTCCTACTGGACTCGCCCACAATGGGCAGCTGTCTTAGTCTGTGTGAAGAAGTAGAAAAGAGCAAGAGGCCGGAAGCACCTTAAAGAGTAACGAAATTTCTGGCAGGGTAGGAGCTTTCGTGAGACACAGCTCACTTCTTCAGATACAGCTGGAATGTGAGTCTATCTATCCTTAAGTCAAGAAGAGTGAATTCAGACACCCAATGGCAATAGTATGTAAATGTCAATAGCAGATAAATGACATTAGCAGGTGTGATTGGATTAGGTGTGATATGCAGAGGGGTAGTAGGCCTGGAGAAATCAACATTGGTAATGGGTCAGGAATCCCAGGCCTCTATCCAACCCAGGAGAATGCATTGTCTTGAGCTTCATAATTAGTTGTAATTCAGCGTGGCATAGTGGTTAAGAGCTGTGGCTTGGAGCGGCGGACTCTGATCTGGAGAACCGGGTTTGATTCCCCCACTCCTCCACATGAGCGGCGGAGGCTAATCTGGTGAGCCGGGTTGGGTTCCCCACTCCTCCACATGAAGCCAGCTAGGCGACCTGGGGCTAGTCACACTCTCTCAGCCCCACCTCCCTCACAGGGTGTCTGTTGCGGGGAGAGGAAGGGAAGGCGATTGTAAGCCGGTTTGAGTCTGAAGTGGTAGAGAAAGTCGACATATAAAAATCTACTCTTCTCCTCCTCCTCTGTCCTTTGAAACCCCTTTGTAAGAGTGCTGCTAATCTTAAGATATGCCCAGCTGCTGTGGGCAGCGGCTGTCTAGGCATGGGGCAGTCAGAATTTTGTTCCTCTCGGCAACTCTGTGATGCCGTCCAGGCTTTGTGAGGTCAGGGCCCTGGATGTCCCAGTAAGCTTCAGAAGCCTGCAGTTTCATGCCTCAGGGCCGGGCCTCAGGTAGCCTCAGCCCCGACTGGCACCTAGGGGGGCCGTGATGGGGAGTGGGCCTTCTCGAGGAAGGCCCGGCCGGCCGAGTCCCTCCAGACCGAGAAAGCCCATGAAACGTCTGTGGCCTTTTAACTGCTGCAGGGCGAGAATCTGTGTGGTGAGCGTGGCGGGCAGAGGAGAGGGTGGCAAACCTGGGCTCCGGGAAGGAGGACATTGCCTATTACGGGTGGGGTGTAGGGTTGCCAGCCTCCAGGTACTGTAATAACAATTAAGTAAGAGCGTGTTGTATATAGAGGCTGGCTAATCTCCTGTTAAGGAAAAATATCCCAACACGCAGCCACTTCCAATTCTTTTGTTATTTTTATATTTTTCCCATGCTTAGTATCTCTTTAAATACCAGTTCACAAAGTTTTCATAACACGATTTACAATACTAAACCACCATAGACAAGATAGATAAATTGTCCACAATGTCCTGCAATCCAAGTCCTCAAAGAGAAATTACAGATGTCTTGCTGCAGCAAGAACTGGTATTTAAAGAGATACTAAGCATGGGAAAAATATAAAAATAACAAAAGAATTGGAAGTGGCTGCGTGTTGGGATATTTTTCCTTAACAGGAGATTAGCCAACCTCCAGGTACTAGCTGGAAATCTCCTGCTGTTACAACTGATCTCCAGCCAATAGAGATCACTTCCCCTGGAGCAAATGGCCGCTTTGGCCATTGGACTCTATGGCATTGAGGTCCCTCCCCTCCCCAAACCCCACCCTCCTCAGGCTCCACCCCCAAAACCTCCTGCCGGTGGTGAAGAGGGACCTGGCAACCTAGTGGGGTGGTCTTCATAAGATGCATAATCTGTGGGACTCATTGCCACAGGACATTGGGAGTCCTGACACTAACCGAAGTCACTTTGGGAAAGAAATCATTATTCTTTGACTCTTAAACATGGGGATTTAATATAAGGTTCCCAAGCTGCAGGTACTAGCTGGAGATCTCCTGCTATTACAACAGTTGTAATAGCAGATCAGTTCACCTGGAGAAAAGGCCACTTTGACAACTGGACTCTATGGCGGTGAAGTCCCTCCTCAGGCTCTGACCCCCAAACCTCCCACCAGTGGCAAAGAGGGACCTGACAACCCTAATAGAATAGCACAGGTGCCTCTGGTGGGGAGGAAATTGAAAGAGATTTCCTGCATCGAACATGGGATGAAGTTCTGTTTTACCATGGCTATCCTTATTCAAAATGGCGTAGACCACACATTCTCTTCAAACAATGACAGTCGGTAAGCCAAGGACATTTCTGCCCCATCTGGTATAAGACTCAGAGCCAGGCAAGAAGAGGAAGACTACATTTTGTTATTTTTGAGGCCTTTTGCCTTTTCTATTGGTGTCTTCTTAAAAAAAAAAAAACTTTTAATGCAACATAATATGAGGTCTGGCTTAATACGGTGGTTCCAGTGTCAGGAAGACACTGGAGAAAATGGCTTCTTTGGAAGGTGGAGTCTATGGCATTATAATCCACTGAGGTCCCTTGCCTTCTCAGACCCTATAGTCCCCAGGTACAGGGTTGCCAGCCTCCAGGTGGTGCCAGGAGATCTCGTGGTATTACAACTAATCGCCAGCCCATAGAGATCAGTTCACTTGCAGAAAATGGCCGTGTAGGCAATTGGACTCTATGGCACTGAAGTCCCTCCCCTCTCCAAACCCTGCCCTCCTCAGGCTCTGCCCTAGGGTTACCAGGTCCATCTTCGCCACTGGGGTGGAGCCTAAGGAGGGTGGAGTTTGGGGAGGGGAGGGACTTCAATGCCATAGAGTCTAATTGCCAAAGCGGCCATTTTCTCCAGATGAACTGGTCTCTATTGGCTGGAGGTCAGTTGTAATAGCCAGAGATCTCCAGCTAGTACCTGGAGGTTGGTACAAAACTGGAATACCCTTATGCTTCAAAATCAGCAAACTACAAATAAACAGCATAAGCCAAAAAGGTGCAATGTGTGTGTGTGTGTGTGTGTGTGTGTGTGTGTGTGTATATATATATATATATATCAAAAAGTATCACAACCACAAAGTATATGTCAATAACACATATTCACAGACAGAGCAATGCAGAAATATACATCACAATCTGTAGAAATTTTGAGACTTACACACTCTTCTTTGAAGTTTTCTCCTTTGGAAAAGGAAAAGAATAAAATACAAGCTTCGAGCCATATGGACTACTATTCTTCCACTTACCTTTCCTTTGTGATGTATTCATTGTTCATATCCCCTGCAAGAGATTAAGAAAAAAGTCTCAAAATTTCTACAGTATGTGATGTATATTTGTGTATTGCTCTGTGAATATGTGTTATTGACATATACTTTGTGGTTGTGATACTTTTTGATATATATATACATTGCACCTTTTTGGCTTAAGCTGTTTATTTGTAGTACCTGGAGGTTGGCAACCCTACTCTGCCCCCAAAATCTCCAGGTATTTCCCAACTCTGAGTTGGCAACCCTACCCAGGTACCGCCCCCAAATCTTCAGGATTCTCCCAAGCCAGAGGTGCCAACCTGCCGTGAACCAAGCCAGAAGATTAAAATGCCCGAAGTTCACTCTGCCTTTTTTGTCTTCTCGCAGACACCCACCACAGCAATCCTCCCGAACGACCACGAGAAAAAGTGGAAGCGAAATTTCCGCTTCCGGTACCTGCTGCTCTCGCACGCCTCGCTCCAGAGGCTGGAGGCCTGTCTCTTGAAGCTGAGCTATCAGGATTTCCAGAATTCCTGCGAGTGGGAAGAATTCCAGCTGTGGCTCAAGGAAGTGCTGTCCAAGGCCCAGTGGGTGACCGAGGGCCCCGCGGAAATGGCCGGCAGCGAACCCGCGTGCGCTTGCCTCCAAAGGAAACGGCCGAGGAGGGACTGAGGGACCGCGGAGGGTGTAGGGAATGTGAGGAGGAACGTGATAAAATTGTGTATTTTGCTGGACAGTAAAGATCTGAATGCTAAGCAATTGTTCCAGATGCTGCTTTTTGGGTGTGTGTTTTCTTTACAAAGTCTCTGAAAAATATAGGCACCTAAACTTTAGGAAGAACTTCCTGACGATGATGGTTGTTGGATGGTGGAATGCACTGCCTAGGTGGGTGGTGGAGTCCCAGTCTTTGGAGGTCTTTAAGCAGAGGCTGGATGGCCATCTGTCGGGAGTGCTTTGATTGTGAGATCCTGCATGGTGTGGGGAGGGTTGGGGTCACTGGGGATGTGGGGGAGAGGTAGTTGTTAATTTCCTGCATTGGGCAGGGGGTTGGACTAGATGACCCTGGTGGTCCCTTCCAACTCTATGATTCTGTATCAATGACAGAATTATTTAGTTGTTGATTTATTTATACATTCATGCTCTGCTTTTCTCTCCACTGGGGACCAAAAATGTTGTTGAGATCCTATTACTGTAGGTGGATCTGTAACTGGTTGACAGATTGCACCCAAAGAGTCCTTGTTAATGGTTCCTCATCCACTTGTAGAGAAGTGACTAGTGGAGTGCCTCAGGGATCTGTCCTGGGCCCTGTGTTGTTCAACATCTTTATAAATGATTTGGATGAAGGAATAGAAAGGATGCTTATTAAATTTGCAGACGATACTAAATTGGGAGGGGTAGCAAATTTAGTAGCAGACAGAGCCAGGATACAGGATGTTCTTGATAGGCTGGAGAATTGGGCTAAAACTAATAAAATGTACTTCAACAAAGATAAATGTAAAGTTCTGCATTTAGGTAGGAAAAATCAAATGCATAATTATAGGATGGGGGAGACTTGTCTTAGCAGTAGTTTATGCAAAAAGGATCTTGGGGTCTTGGTAGACCAAACACTGAGTCAGCAGTGTGATGCGGTAGCTAAAAAGACAAATGTGATCTTGGGCTATATCAACAGAAGTATAGTGTCCATCACACAAAGTGATGGTGTCGCTTTACTCTGCTCTGGTTAGACCTCACCTAGAGTATTGTGTTCAGTTTTGGGCACCACAATTTAAAAAGGATGTAGACAAGCTGGAACGTGTCCAGAGAAGGGCAACAAGGATGGTGAGGGTTCTGGAGACCAAGTCCTATGAGAAAAGGTTGAAGGAGGTGGGTATGTTTAGCCTGAAGAGGAGAGGACTGAGAGGGGATATGATAACCATCTTCAAGTACTTGAAGGGCTGTCATATGGAGGATGATGCCAAGTTGTTTTCTGTTGCCTCAGAAGGTCGGACCAGAAACAATGGGGTGAAATTAAATTAAAAGAGTTTCTGTGTAGACATTAGGAAGAATTTTCTAACAGTTAGAGCAGTTCCTCAGTGGAACAGGCTTTCTCTGGAGGTGGTGAGCTCTCCTTCCCTGGAGGTTTTTAAGCAGAGGCTAGATGGCCATCTGTCAGCAATGATGATTCTATGACCTTAGGCTGAGGGAGGACATCTTGGCCATCTTCTGGACATGGAGTAGGGGTCACTGTGTGTGTGTTGGGGGGGAGGTAGTTGTGAATTTCCTAAATTGTGCAGGGGGAATGGACTAGATGACCCTGGTGGTCCCTTCCAACTCTATGATTCTATGATCTCCATTTGTTCCACACAGAAACCTTGTGAGGTAGGTTAGGCTGAGAGTGTGTGATTGGTCCATGGTCACATGGCAAGCTTCCATGGCAGAGCGGGGATTCAAACCTAGGTCTCCCACATCCTAGTCTACTTAGGGTCGGATCCTAACAGCTCTTCTGCTGTCCAAAGAGGGACCAGGAAAACCAGTTCTTATCCAATCCTAAATATAATTCCCCTGTCATCATGGTGGACTCTTTCCTTTCCGAAAAACATGACAGAACTGCACTCTGGGGAATCCTTTCATGACATCCCTGAACACTATAGAGGCAAAATGAGCAAACAACTCTTGTGCAAACACTCCCTAAGCAAGCTGTGAACTCCTGAGTAGCTCCTGAACTGGATGCAGTCAAGGCCAAGGGCGCCCACATCTCCTTGGAGGCAAATCCTTGAGGTCATAATGGGAGGCTCCCGCCCCATCCCTCACCTCCAGTGGAGGCAGCAGCACAGGGCAAGCCGTGAAAGGGAGAAGACTGGCAACTCCCAGCAGGAGGGGGTGAGCCCCCTGGGATGGGGAACTGGACTTCCACAAGGAAGTTAGAGGCAACGGGGGATGAACAGCCAAAGTTAGAGCCGGCCAAGGGAAACCAAGGCCCGGGGTTACTGAAGTTTCTCCGAAGAAGTCAATGGACCGTGAGTGTTTCCGAAAGGGAAGCGATTTAGCCTGACTCCCCTATCTTACTGTCCTAGGGTTGCCAGCTCCAGGTTGGGAAATTCGTAGAGACGTGGGGGCAGAGACTGGGGAGGGTTTGGTTTGTGGAGGGGAGGGACCACAGCAGAGCCTAATTCCATACCATCTACCCTCTAAATAGGGTTGCCAACCTCCACATACTAGCTGGGGTGGAGCCTGAGGAGGGTAGGGTTTGGGGATGGGGGGGACTTCAATGCCATAGAGTCCAATTGCCAAAGCAGCCATTTTCTCCAGGTGAACTAATCTCTATAGGCTGTAGATCAGTTGAAATAGTGGATCTCCAGCTACTACCTAGAGGTTGGCAACCCTAACATATGGTGACCCCAGCAAGGGGATTTCAAGGCAAGAGAAAAGCAGAGGTGGTTTGCCATTGCCTTCCTCTGCAGAGTCTTCCTTGGTGGTCTCCCATTCCAAGTACTGACACTGCTTAGCTTCTGAGATCTGAGGAGATCAGGCTATCCTATGCTGAAGATCTTGGAAGCTGAAGGCCATGGCTTCCTTTACTTAGTCAATCCATCTCATGTTGGGTATTCCTCTTTTCCTACTGCCTTCAACATTTCCTAGTATTATTGCCTTTTCCAGTGAGTCTCATCCTCTCATGATGTGACCAGACTTGGAATCAGAGTGACAAAATCAATAATAATAAAATGAATAGTTCCGGCCGATCATGAAAGTTAGCAAAACCAGGCCACCAGGTATGGAGAAAAATATTACTTCTAAAGAAATAAGAATATAAAGAGAAGGGGAAGAACCTCTGGGGGTGGGAATGATCTGATGAGGCCTGAATATGCCCCTGGAAATGTGGAATGTTGAGTGCAGTTTAGAATCAGTCAATGAAGAAAGGAAATAGACAAGGAAGTGGGAAATCTGGTTGCTTAGAGAATCCTGGGAGGGAAGATTTGGGGTGTTTGTGCTGGATTTCCCAATATCCCCCCCCCCATGCAGTTCCTCACAGTCCATTGTTATTTGCGAAGGGATGGTCCAGTGGGACTTTTCAGAAGTGTTTTTCAGCTCTACCTTTCCTTTTCCAGACTAGGGAAATGTCACCTGTTTCCAGTGAGGTCTTCTACCATGACTTGGACCCCATTCCAAAGGAGATGCTCTCTTCCTGGGGAAGAAGAGGCACCAGACTTCGCCGGGCCGCCCAAAAATCGTGCCCTTCTCTGCCTACTCTGACTTTGTGGGTGGCTGGAGATGGAGGCGAACGGGAAGAAAATTACCGGTACCACCGCTTAATGGGCAACCTTGTCTCTTCCACGGTGCCAGAAGATGACCTGCCTCCCCCAACGTGGTATGAGGTTCCCAGGGACCAGGTTGTGGGGCCCCCTCCGCCTCCCCCCCTCCGATACCTGTCTAACGGCATGATCATGGCAGAAGGACACCCAGGGGCCCGCCTCAACCTTCACCCTGTCTTCCAGGAGGGAGAATAAAGCCAAACAATGGGGAGCTGAAGCTCAGAGGTGTGATCTAATGTCTAGTTATTAACTTTATAGATAGGGATAGTCTGAAACAGGTCCTCAAGTGGAAAAAGTTAAGTTGAAAATTGGCAGACCGAGAATTAGATAGATCTGACCTACAAGGTAGAAGAAGAAGAAGAGTTGGCTTTTATATGCCAACTTTCTCTACCACTTAAGGAAGATTCAAACCGACTTGAAATCACCTTCGCCTCCCCACAACAGTCACCCTGTGAGGTAGGTGGGGCTGAGAGACCTGTGACTAGCCCAAGGTCACCCAGCTGGCTTCATGTGGAGAAGTGGGGAAACCATCCCGGTTCACCAGATTAGCCTCCGCCGCACATGTGGAGGAGTGGGGAAATCAAACCTGGTTCTCCAGATCAGAGTCCATTGCTCCAAACCACTGCTCTTAACCACTGCACCATGCTGGCTCCCTGAGCAGGAAGAACTGAGCAGGAAGTTTGCCAGTACAAGGCCCAATCAAGGGAGGTTCATGCCAGACAATGTCCTGCTCCATTTTGATCCACTAGCTACTCAGAGGGCCATGCCATTTCGATTTCCTACCTCTAAGGAGGTTGGTAACCCTACTGACTGGCCTACGATCACCCAGGGAATTTCATGGGAGGGTGGGGATTCCAATCCAGGTCCCACTGGAATGGTCTAACCACACCACCACAATACCTTCATAGGGTTCTGTGGACATAATGTGCTCTTCAGTGAGGGCAACAACTCCATCAAGTAACCTGTGTGGTACATCACATTACAAGGGAATCATATGGACATCACAGGCTGAAGAATCCTCTTCCTCCTCCCTTTCCCTCCCCTTTCACCACTCTATGTTCATGATTCTTGTGTTAGTGCTCATAATACATGTTCTGTGAACAATTAGTTCTCTCTAGAAAGTCCGTAAAGATTTGTTCTCTGGGGAGAGCGTCTGTTTTAAATATTTTGACACTAAGGAAACAATCTTCGCCCAAGGGGGGTTTGAATAGAGTCAGTGTTCTTCTCACCTGGTCTTTTATTCTCTGTTTCATTCTCCCTCTTTCTCTCTCACTTACATGACATTCTCCCCATCTCTTTTGGAACCTCAAGATTCATTTCACTTCCTATACCATCATGCAGGATGGAGAAGACAGTCCTTGAGAAATAACCTTCACCTTGCTGTGAGGGGTAAGTCTAATAAGGTCTAGAGATGTTTCGGTCTCTCTGGAATGGGGACCCTACCTGCCCACCGATCAATCCTGGAATTTCTGGGGAAATTTGTGCTCACAAAATCCATCCTTCTGCTCCATATGGCAAAGGGAAATCGCAGTCGCAGATCAGCACTGTAATATCCCAGTACTCATCTGGTAAGGGAGACCTTGCAAAGGTGTGTGTGTGTGTGTGTTAAGTGCCGTCAAGTCGCTTCCGACTCATGGCGACCTTATGAATGAAAGTCCTCCAAAATGTCCTATCATTGACAGCCTTGTTCAGATCTTGCAAACTGAAGGCTGTGGCTTCCTTTATTGAGTCCATCCATCTCTTGTTGGGTCTTCCTCTTTTCCTGCTGCCCTCAACTTTTCCTAGCATGACTGTCTTTTCCAGTGACTCTTGTCGTCTCATGACGTGACCAAAATACGACAGCCTCAGTTTAGTCATTTTAGCTTCTAGGGTCAGTAGCTGCAAAGGTAGCTGCCTTAAAAACACTTAAACGCTTGCATGTCTTTGTGTGTGATTTGTTTATTTAAATTTTGTACCCATATCTCCCCAACAAAGACTATTGAGATGGTTTGGCAACAATTTAAAAACACTTTAAAAACAATAGAATTTAAAAGCAAGGACTTCCTTGGTGGTCTCTCGTCCAAGTCCTAACCAGGGCTGACACTGCTTAGCTTCTGAGATCTGACACCATCGAGCTAGCCTGGGCCACCCAGGGTAGGGCTCCATACACTAATCCTCCCTTTATTAAAGGGACTGGGCATTTTTCTCCTGGTTGTTGACAACCCTAGAAGCAGCACAGTGCAGTGTTTAGAATGGGGGACTGGAAGGACCTGGGTTAAGAGCATAAAAAGAGCCCTGCTGGATCTGACCAGGGGTCCATCTAGTCCAGCATCCTGTCTCACACGGTGGCCAAGCAGCTCCTCTGGAAGTCCGACAACCGAGCATAGAGGCCGAGGCCTTCCCCTGGTGTTGCCTCCTGGTTCTGGGATTCAGAGGCTGCCTCTGAACATGGAGGTTCCCTTTACTCACCCTGGATAGTAGCCCGATATACCTGTCCTCCGTGAATCTAATTCCCTTCTAAAGCTGTCTATGCCTGTGAAATCTCTACCCAGCTGTGAGGTTCAGTGTTGAAAGAGGGAGGGAACCATGCAAACTGGTAGTGGAAAGTACCATCAAGTCATAGCTGACTTATGGTGACCCTATAGGGTTTTCAAGGCAACAGACATTGGGAGGTGGTTTGCCATTGCCTTCCTCTGTGTGGGGTGAGAGAGTTCTGAGAAAACTGGGACTGGCCCAAGGTCACCCAGCAGGCTTCATGTGGAGGAGTGGGGAATCGAACCCAGGTCTCCAGATTAGAATCCTCTGCTCTTAACCACTACACTGTGCCTACTCTCCCACCATGTAAACTACCTCAAGCATTTTGGAGGAAGGGCGGGATAGAACTGTTGCAGACAATTCTTAACTATCAGAATGGAATCATGTGCTCCTCACCCCCGTATGAAATCCATAGTAATTCTGGGCAGTCTTTTGTGCTCTTGCATGTTACAAAATATTTTACCAAGCGTTATTTCAAAAACACATCGCAAACTATTTAAGTACATGGTGACAGCGGCAAGAGTGGTATACGCAGCAAAATGGAAAGCGGAGAAATACCCAGATTTAGATGAATGGATGGATAAACTAACAGAGTACACAACTATGGCAAAACTGACATCTTTTATACATAATAGGTCAATCTCAGAATTTTAAAATTAAACGTTTCCTCCCCAATTATACAACTAGACATTTGGTACAGAATTGGAACAGAACTGAATTAAACTGAGACAGAATGAAAAAGATTTAGGTAATATATGTTTAATAAACTAGTAATAAATATGTTACTAGATATGAAAAAAATATGTGGAGAGCAAAGAGTAGAATCATAGAATCATAGATTCATAGAGTTGGAAGGGACCACCAGGGTCATCTAGTCCAACCCCCTACACAATGCAGGAAATTAACAACTACCTCCACCCACATCCCCAATCCTCCCCCTGCCATGCAGGATCCCACAATCAAAGCACTTTAATGCAATGTAATTTGAAGAGTAATGTAATTCAAAGAAGTTGATGATTGGGTGACAAGCTTCACATATATAATTATATCGTGCTTAAGCTTCAACGTTTTTATGTTTGATTGTGCTTGTTAATATATATATATATATATATATATATATATATATATATATATATATATATATATATATATATATATATATATATACACACACACACATACACACACATACAAAAAACAAATACTATTTTTTTTCATAGCAGAAACAACCATTCTCTGCTGCCCATGTCTAAGGGCAATTATTCGGTCCAGGAGTTCTTCCTGGTGGGCTTTCCCATGGACCCTTCCTTCCAGTTCCTTGTCTTCTTCCTGGTGCTGGCCAACTACCTCATCACCCTCACAGGGAACAGTGTCATCATCTTCATCACCCTGTCTGACCATCGCCTGCAGAGTCCCATGTATTTCTTCCTCCGGAACTTCTCCTTTGTGGAAATTTGGTTCACCACCGTCACAGTGCCCAAACTTCTGGCCGGCTTCCTTGTCGGCAGCCACACCATCAGTTTTGTGGGCTGCATGGCTCAGTGTTACTTCTATTTCCTCCTCGGGGCCACTGAGTTCTTGCTGTTGGGCGTCATGTCCTTTGACCGTTACCAAGCTGTATGTAACCCCTTGCGCTACCCGGCACTGATGACTGGGAAGTTCTGCCTGAAGTTGGTGTGTGGGACATGGGTGGCAGCCTTTTTCACCATCCTTGGGCCTCTCATCATGGTCACTGGCCTTCCCTACTGTGACTCCAATGTCATCAACCATTTCTTCTGCGACCGCACACCATTGGTCAACTTGGCTTGCACTGATACCGAATGGGTGGAGAACATCAACTTGGTGCTGGCCGGGGTTCTGATCCTGGGCTCCTTGGTGCTGACGGTCATCTCCTACTGTTTGATCACCGTGGCTGTGCTCCGGATCCCTTCTGCGCAAGGTCGGCGCAAGGCTTTCTCCACCTGCGCCTCCCACATGATGGTGGTCACCATTGTCTATGGCAGCCACATCTTCATGCATGTCCGCACCACCCATACCTACACAGAGAGGGTTGATAAAGTGGTGGCCCTCATGACCAGTGTGGTGGCCCCATCGCTCAACCCCTTTATCTACACCTTACGCAACGAGAAGGTTAAGGAAGCTCTCAGAGATGCTGCAAAGAAGAGAGGGCTGTTTTTCACCAAAGAAGTCAAGGAAAAAAGGACAGACTTTCACAGTATTGGAATGAGATGAATAAGTGATACTGCTGTTAGATACTGAGGTTAATAGCATACTGTGAAACTGGGCCTTGAATCCTACAAGTCCTTTGATGGGGAGGATGTGAATTCCTTCCTTAAAGGCAAAGCTGGGCTAACTTCATGCTTCTAGCAATGAAACCCTGCTTCTCCTTGGAAGGGGAATTTACCGATCGGCTGGTAGCCTGCCATGCTTTAAGCAAGTCTGAAGCCTTCCATTGGCCTAAAGAGACTTCCGCTGATGGAAGAGGCTAAGAAGCACCATCAGAGGAATTCTCCTTAGGTTGAAGGAAGTCTCAGAATTAGGATAAATAGGGTGGTGGGATACAAGCCAATGTTGCCACTGGACTGCTCTGACCTCTTTTTGATTGCTTCACACATGCATGGCTATCAGGCAATGATTACCGAACAGTTATTGGCCCACAGCTGATTATTTGATCTGTCTTCATTGGAAAGGTTTGTGTTAGAGGTGATATGAAAATTCTACCTGTGTCCAAATAAAGAGGAGTTGTTGGAGAAATGAAAGGAATGCATACAACTGAATAAACTAACCTGTATGTTTCATGGTTAAAAAAAAAAAGTGAAAATTGAATGTTATCCTGACTAGAATGTTGAACTCAACTGGATTTCTTTATTGAACTGAAGATGATTTTGTCAAGCTTTGTATCCAACTTTTTATTTACTGAATAATTTTTTTAAATTAAATACAAGAAAATCCTATCTGCAGTGTTTGACTCGGCATGGGAACTTCAAAAGGTTTTGTAATGATTTCAGATCCTAATTTCAGGTACGGCACTGTTTTTATCCCACTTTTTTTTGGGGGGGGGAAATGTTGTTACTGGTTCAGGATTTCCCCCCCAGGTATTTTTTTCCCAGGTCCTGAATTTGGGAACATTGTTTTGGTCATTCTTCCCCCTCCTCCACCAACTGAAGCAGCAGGGGTGTGGAGTAAAGGTGGGGGGAAAAAATAAAGCCATCCCTGGACTTACTATGCCAGCATTGTCCCCACCAGAAGCAGGGATATTCTTTTTCCTTTGCATCTCTGCAATTGATGTCCTGCATCTGCCGTTCTTTAATCATAGATTAAGTAGGTTGTGCAAAGTACCCTCTAAAGAGGAGGGGCTGTGCCTCAATGACAGAGCATATGCTCGGTCAGCAGAAGCTCCCCGGTTCAATCCCTACCATCTCCAGTTAAAGGGATCAGGTGGTAAGTGATACCAAAAAGCTCTATTTAAGACCCTGGAGAGCTGCTGCCAGTCAGAGTAGATGATACTGGCCTCAACAAACCAATGGTCTGATTCAGTGTAAGGCAACTTCATGCGTTTATGTGCTTAATATCTTCCTCCCCCCTCCACCAATGTGTGTGTGTTAAGTGCCGTCAAGTCGCTTCCGACTCATGGCGACCTTATGAATGAAAGTCCTCCAAAATGTCCTATCATTGACAGCCTTGTTCAGATCTTGCAAATTGAAGGCTGTGGCTTCCTTTATCGAGTCAATCCATCTCTTGTTGGGTCTTCCTCTTTTCCTGCTGCCCTCCACTTTTCCTAGCATGACTGTCTTTTCCAGTGACTCTTGTCGTCTCATGACATGACCAAAATACGACAGCCTCAGTTTAGTCATTTTAGCTTCTAGGGTCAGTTCAGGCTTGATTTGATCTATAACCCACTGATTTGTTTTTTTGGCAGTCCACGGAATCCGTAACACTCTCCTCTGTTACCGAAACTGCTTTTTGATTGGGGAAATTAGCATGAGCAGTGACACTAATCTATTTATATAGTGGAATCACCCAATGTATACCAGGGTTGTTTTCAGTGAGTCTCAGAATAACGACAGACCAAGGAATTCCAGATTAAAAGTGTTTATATATTCATTCATTCAGTGTTGCAAATACATACATACAAGAAACTAAGAATAAAAAGGAGATAGGATTAGGGAAATTTCTCAAGGGAGAGGATGTTGTTGATTGGGTAATATGTTACCGATTTAGAAGTGGAGATGTCCAAAATCCATGGCATATACAGTGAGGAAAAAAAGTATTTGATCCCCTGCTAAATTTGCCTGTTTGCCCTCTGATGAAGAAATGACCAGTCCTTAATTTTAATGGTAGGTTTGTTGTAGCTGTGAGAGACAGAATAACAACAGGAAAAACCCCAGAAACCCAGAAGCCAAAAGTCAGAGATTGATGTGCATTATAATGAGGGAAATAAGTATTTGATCCCCTATCAACCAGCCAGATCCTAACCCTAACCCTAACCCTCAACCTCCTTGTAGCTGTGAGAGACAGAATAACCCCCAGAAACCCAGAAGACAAAAGTCAGAGATTGATGTGCATTATAATGAGTGAAATTATGGTCATTTCTTCGTCAGAGGGCAAATGGGCAAATTTAGCAGGGGATCAAATACTTTTCCCCCTCACTATAGGTACAAAATGAAATATAGCGCGGGATGGGAGAAGGAAGTATCGGAGCCTTGAGCCAGCCAAGTCACCGGAAAGGAGGGGGTGTGGAGTTCCACAAAACTCAACACACACGGTAAAGGGGAGATAGGTAGGGCAGAACCTAGAAGAAGAACCTTTTTGCTTTGTCGGGGAGGGCAAAATATACCCTTCTCTGGGATGGGGTGGGGTTGAGATTCCCCATATGGCTCCTATCGAAAACAATAGGATCAAAGACGTCAGCTGTAGGGATTGGACAGAGTGACAATTTGTAAACTAAGCTGGCACCAATGATTCACATATCTCTGGGATGGCTTGACTCGATCTGCTCCTGTTTGACAATACCTCAGGAAGGTGTGAATCTCTACACTCCAGGGATGCGGCAGAGGAGTTCTTCCTAGTTGTTAATGTAGATTGCGGCGAATGTTTTTCTCACAGGATACTGGGGGGGACTGCAGGAGAGAGCGACGTGATGTTCTCGCTTCGGTGTTATGGCTTCCCTTTGGATCAGGAGACAATCAGGATCATGGCTTCCCTTTGGCTGGTTCTGCAGGGGTGACCCGGTCTCTTGTCCTGGACAGCCTGGTAATGCAGTGGAGCTCTAGCCCAGAGCAGCAGGCTATTAACATTTAGACAGTACAGTGAGTCTCTGAAGTAGTTGCCATGACCAGGGCGGGAGGTCAGGCAGCGCATGTGGCAACACCTCCAACACCACATTTCAAAGGAATCTATTTTCTTCCTATCAGCTTTCTTCACTGTCCAGCTTTCACACCCATACATAGTAATAGGGAATATGATGGCATGAATTAATCTAGTCTTGGTGGCCAGTGACACATCCTTACACTTCAAAATCTTTTCTAGCTCCTTCATGGCTGCCCTTCCCAGTCTCAATCTCCTTCTGATTTCTTGGCTGCAGTCTCCCTTTTGGTTGATGGTGGAGCCAAGGAACAGAAAGTCTTGAACAATTTCAATTTCCTCATTGTTAACCTTAAAGTTGTGTAATTCTTCTGTAGTCATTACTTTTGTTTTCTTGATGTTCAGTTGTAGTCCTGCTTTGGCACTTTCTTTTTTAACTTTCAGCAGTAGTCGTTTCAAATCTTCACTATTTTCTGCCAATAATGTAGTGTCATCAGCATATCTCAAATTATTAATGTTCCTCCCTCCACCAATAGTATGTAAGAATACTTGGGTAAACATCCCAACTAGGGCTGTCGATTCAGTTCATCCCAAACTGAAAAACAGCCGAATTTCCCCTGATTCGGCAGTTTTTAGTTCGGATCGAACAGAACTCAAAAAAGGTGGGAAAATGGGGAGCCGAATTCAGCGAGTTCGGGGTGTTTGGCGAATAAATTCAGCAAATTCGGGGTTCAGCGCAACAGCATAACTGTCAGTTAGTAAGCAGCATTCTCCCGCAGCCAATCGGTGGCCATGCTGGGTCTTCTTCTGGCCAATCAGTCATGATTGAGTGCATGAGCCCAGCTGCTGCGTGGCCTGGGAAGAGAAAGAGAGAGTATCTGTTTGTGTGTGAGAGAGATCCCCCTTGGTGTGTGTGTGTGTGCACATTCAAGCCATTCCGTGGCTGCAGGGGCGCATTTTTTGGGGTAGAGCCCCCATACTTTCAGCATAGCTTCAGAGGACCCTTCTTGAAACAACCCCCAAGTTTTGTGAAGATTGGGTCAGGGGGGGCTGAGATATGGGCCCCGAAAGGGGTCCCCCGTCCTTAATGTGCATCTCTCACAATGGGGATTTGCAATTAGCAGAGTTTGCCGCCCACGCCCAAAGCTCCCAGCCCCAACAAACAGCTGAGCTGCGGGGAGCAAGGGCGGGGCAGGTGTGAAGAAGATGGAACAGAAGACATCCACAGTAAGACCCGTTTTGGGGCTTTTTTCTATAATTTTTCTCCTCTGTGTGTGTGTGTGTGTGTGTGAAGCAGAGTCTGTGTGTGTGTGGGGAGGGAGCAGTTTCTGTAGGGGGGGAAGCCAAAGGGGGCTTTTGCCCGTTCTGCCTGGGTGTGTGTGTGCCCCCTTGAGTCTCTCTCCCTGGTTTGAGGGGGGGGGGCTTCAGTTGTGTGTCTTCAGGTTTTCCCTCATTCATAAGATCGGTTAGGTCTATTTTGATGCTTGCTCAAAACTGGTTTTCAAATTGTGACTTAAAGAATGCATTGCCTGGTCCTGAGTCCAATGCAAAAGGGGAAATTCCACCCCCTCCTTCTCCTTTAGTGTGCCTCTGTCCCTTTCCATGGTTTGCAAACTCCCAGGCATCACCTGTTGCTTTGCATGGTTGCAAACCTGTTGCTTTGCATGGTTTGCATGGTTGCAAACCTGTTGCTTTGCATGGTTTGCAAACTTCTTCTCACCTGCCCCACCCTTGCTCCCCGCAGCTCAGCTGTTTGTCGGGGCTGGGAGCTTCGGGAGTGGGCGGCAAGCTCTGCTAATTGCAAACCCCCATTGTCAGAGATGCACATTAAGGAGGGGGGACCCCTTTCGGGGACCATATCTCAGCCCCCCCCCCCAACCCAATCTTTACAAAACTTGGGGGTTCTTGCAAGAAGGGTCCCCTCAAGCGATACTGAAAGGTTCGGACCTCTACCTCCAAAAATGCCCCCCCTGGAGCTGCGGAAAGGCGAGATTGTGTTTTAATGGCTTTATTTGGCCGAATTTTTCCCCGAACTCCGGATCTCATGCCGAATTGCACGGACCCGAAGTGGGGGAGTTTGGACTCCGGCATTTCCTGAATAAAAACGGGCTGAATTTTGCCAAATCCGAATTGTACCAAATTTGTTTTTCAACAAAAACAAATCCCAATCCCAACCTACTAGGACATGTCTTAATGTAATATGTTTACAGTGTCCAAGGTGGTTATGTGAATCAGACCACAGGGCTCAGAACTTAAAAGCTTTCTTGCCATGTTGGCTGTTAACATGTCTCATAGTGGGGGAATGAGAAGATAAAGAATTGTGTTTGATCACTGAAGATTCCTAAAGGGTTGGATTACGTGTATTTATTGCATTCCATGGCCTTTGGGCCTCTCCCCCTCACATTTCTCTCTCTCTTGAAGTGAGCTCTAGTCTGCAAAAGACTATACCATAATAAACCTACTGAACTTTGATGATAATTCAAGTCTCTGTGTTGTTTTTTTGCAACAAACTAACATGGCTATCCCCCTGAAAAGGGTTTAAAATTTGGGCTGTGCACCATTCCACCCCCCTTCCAGTATTTTTCGGGTTCAGGTTTAATAGACCTGAACATTTTTGAAAAATCTGGAAAAAGCCAAATTGCAATATTAACTTTCCCTGGATGTTCAACAAAATTTGGGTTTATTAAACCCATACCCCCCAAAATATGTGGAGCGAACCCAGTCCTCAGTTCTGTGCCACCATCGCCTCTGAAGTCCACATGGACGTCGGAAGCGATGGCGGACCCAGTTAGCAGGTAAGTGAAGGAGAGGGTTAAAAATGGCAGCAGGGCCAAAGTGGCCCCAAATCATGCCAAATAAATTCACCATTGTTCAAGGATCCGCTTTTCGGTTCCCTCTAATTGCCACCAATATTTCAGTACAAAAGCCCCCTGAAAATACCAAAAAGGTATTTGTTGGGGGGGGGTTGGTTTGGTTTTATCCGATGCACTCCCCTCATTTTATTAATAGAAAAGAGTCTATTTGTATTCTGATACGGAATACCTAGTTAACATTTAAACACAGGTTACCAAAGTGCAAGCGGGTCACAATAATATTTCATTTGGCAGGTCATTACTCCAGGTTTTCCATTGAGATCCTGTCCCTGCTGCCAGACTAACAATTTTGAACCAGTGATAGATTTCTGTACTCTTCAGGGAAAGAAATATAATTTATTCTCAGAGGTGTCCCCTGTGAGATTAAAACAAGAGCTCTCCCCACTCCCTGGAATACTATTTTTTTCCTAGACATTAACTACCACAGAAAGTGAAAATGTGCATTCATTAAGTTATCATACCTTTAAACCAGTAGGCATCCCTCCCATTTTGCAAAAATCATGCTGGGTTCATTATTTTCAAACCAGTCTTTACAGTTGAGTGGGAAGTGTAATGGCAAGGTGGAGGTTTGATACTGTTGAGAGTTCTCTGACTAGGCATGCCATTTGTATGAACTTTTTACAGGCTGGTAAAAGAAGAAAAAGAAGAGTCGGTTTTTATATGCCAACTTTCTCTAAGGAGAATCAGACCAGCTTACAATCTCCTTCCCTTCCTCTCCTCTACCTCTTGTGAGGTAGGTGGGGCTGAGAAAGTTCAGAAAGAACTGTAACTAGCCCAGGGTCACCCAACTGTCTGGCTTCATGTGGAGGAGTGGAGAATCAAGAAGAAGAAGAAGAGTTGGTTTTTATATGCTGACTTTCTCTACCACTTAAGGAAGAATCAAACCAGTTTACAATCACCTTCCCTTCCGCTTCCCACAGCAGACACCCTGTGAGGTAGGTGGGGCTGAGACAGTTGGGAAGAAACTGTAACTGGCCCAAAGTCACCCAACTAGCTTCATGTGTAGGTGTGGGGAAACCAACCCAGTTCACCAGATTAGCATCCACCACTCATGGGGAGGAGTGGGGAATCAAATCCGATTCTCCAGATTAGAGTCCACTGCTCTTAACCACTACATCAATGACAATGTATCTGCTAGTCCTTATGGAAAATCTGTATCTTAAGAAATTTAAACAGCCTTTTTGTGTATCTGTGTAATCAAAAGGAAGGAGAGGACTTATTTATTTATTGCAGATTTCAGTAAAGAAGATCACTGTTCACAAAAGCAGAAAAGAGAAAAAATATGAGCAATCTGCAAATTAGGAAGAGATTTCCAAAACGGAATGGTTTCCAAATGGTAGCGAATGTCAGTTTAGACTGTCTTCCATCCTTTAGACTGTCTTCCATCCTTCTCTTCACTCAGCCCGTTTCACAATTTGCCAGACTTCTAAAATCTACTTCTTAATGGAAAGATATTTGGCAACATGTGAAGGGGACATTAGGTAAAGAACAATTTAAAAAAAAATTCTCTTGACGATGCTGGTTAGAGGACGTCCAGTCTGAACAAATTTCCCATAATGACCATTTTCTCCCTATCGCAGGCTCAAAGTAAAGGGATTTCACCTCAAATATTTGGGAGCGCGAGAGAGAAGGCAGCATGGAAGAAGGATAAGGATGTATGGATGAGAGAAATGGGTCAAAGTGTCCCCTGGTTTGTGAGGTAAGTCATCTGATATCAGCTGCAGCAGCATTCTACATTCTAAAACTCTCAATTTATGTTTACTAATGCAAATATTCAGCTTTCCTTGATGCCTGAAAATTGCATTTTCATGTCGTGACATAGCCTATGTTCGCATGTCAAAAAAATCCAAGTAGTATTAAATCCTTAGTAATGGAAGATAATAACAATAACAATAGCCATAGCCATAACAGTATAGTTATACTTATTATTTGACAACTCCTTGTCTTTCTAGAGCCTTCTGTTTTGCTAGACTGAATACTAACCCCTCAATGGTTATGCAGGGCAGAATTTTGAATATACCATACCCAGACGTGACCTGTCCTTGCTTTCCTGGCTCTATTGATTCATTAGCTCATGCCCTCTTGAAATGCCGCTTTTATGAGGAACTTCGATCATGTTATATCTCTCCCCTTTTAACATATAAATCTAATGCCTCTCTGTCTGACATAATGACTTTTTTATTAAGTGACAGGGATCCCAAGGCTACATTGTCAGTGGCAAGATTTATCTCAGCCCTTATATCCCTCAAACATTAGTTTTACGCTGCTCAAGATCAATGGATCAAGGACCTTCTAAGGGATAAAGGAAAGAAAGTATAGTTAGAAAGGGAGGGCAATGATATCCATGACCACAGAGACTGAAAATTAGAAATTGGGGTTTGGAAAATCCTGTGGCAAGATTTTCTTAGCCTAGTTGGAGAACAAAAGCCGCAGAAATCAGAAAAGGAAGATAATGGGAAATTGATTCTCCAGTCTCTTTGCGAATGCAATCGCATGGAGCACTGTCCATGGTGCTGAAGTCCATAGAGTGATGTGGAATCCTGAACTACTCTCTTTTTCTCCACAGGTGACATCGCTAAGTTGTAGGCGAAAAGGGACAGGAGATGGAGGACTTCAATAGCAGTGTCACTGAATTCATCCTGTTGGGTTTCTCCCTTGGGCATCAAGGAGAGACCCTTCTCGCTGTGGTCGTCCTAGCCATGTACATCACGTCCCTGGCTGGCAACATGCTAATCTTCTGCATTGTGTTGGGAAACGGTCAGCTCCACACGCCCATGTATTTTTTCCTATGCAACTTCTCCATATTAGACATTATGTTCACCTCCGTTATCAGTCCGCAGCTGTTGTGGAACCTCCTTTCTGGTGATAAATCAATCTCCTTGTCGGCCTGCATCACCCAACTCTACTTCTACTTCTTGTTGGGCACGGTGGAGTTTTTCCTCTTGACGTCCATGTCATACGATCGCTATGCAGCAGTTTGTAAACCTCTGCATTATCATGCCATCATGAGTGGTGAGGTGTGTGTTAAGATAGTTCTGGCTTGTTGGTTGTGTGGGTTCCTCTCCGTCCTCTGTCCCATCATCCAGATTAGCAGGTTGTCCTTCTGCAGCTCCAACACCATCAACCATTTTTTCTGTGACACTGGGCCTCTGCTAGAGCTGTCCTGCACCAACACCCGTTTCATTGAACTGATGGACTTCATGCTGTCCTCTCTTGTGATTGTGGGTTCTGCCATCCTGACCTTAGTTTCATATGCATGTATCATCTCAACAATTCTGCTCATCCGTACCACCACCAGCCCTATGAAGGCCTTCAACACCTGTGCTACGCACCTCACTTTGGTATCTCTCTCCTGTGGGATCGCCATCTTCACTTATGTAGCGCCTTCACAGAAAGAGACACTGGAGGCCCACAAAGTACCAGCCATTCTGACCACTATTGTCTGCCCCTTTTTGAACCCATTCCTTTTCACTCTGAAAAATGATTCTGTCAAGGAGGCCCTGAGGAAGACCGCTCAGAAGATCTCAGATATGATTATGGAAAGCATTCTGGCTTCCTCAAAAGGAAAGACATTTGTTCTAGGGAAAAGTCTGTAAAAAGGTACATGATCATAAATTATCTTGGAAATGTTTAGGGGAAAGGCCATGGCTCAGTGATAGAGCATCTGCTTGGAATGCAGAAGGTCCCAGGTTTAATCCCTGGCATCTCCAGTTAAAAGAATGAGGGTTTAGATGAAGTGAAAGACCTCTGTCTGAGATCCTGAATAGCCACTGTCAGTCTGAGTAGATAATACTGATCTTGATGGACTAAGGATTCAGTATAAGTCAGCTTCATTGGTTCATTTGTTCAATCTTAATATACTTTGGCTGAATCTCAAAAAACTGTGTGTAAATAATGCAGTATTATATTCAGGCAATGCATTTAATTTTTTTTAAGGGATGCTCTTTTTTTACTTTTTAAAAGAGTAATCTTAAATCTGAGAATCACAGTATTCTCAGATATAATCTATAGTAACATTCTTTAATATTTATTCCATCTATTTCACTATATGCCTTTCACCTGTTGAAAGCATTCATTTTGGCTTGGCCGTCAATGTATTTATTTGAAATGTTTTTATAGTTTTTTTTTTTTTGTAAAAGGTCATGGCAAATTACAATAAAAGCAAATGATATCAGGTGACATCTACGGAAAAACTTCCTCAAGAACTCTGCTTTACACATTCTGAACAATTGACAAGATGATATCATCTGGGCAGCCCAATCCACATGGACGGGGCTACTTCAGGGAGGGGAAGCCCTTCTGGTCTTACCTTCTGGGGCAACAGAAAACAAGTCAATGTTTGGCAAATGAGCCCTTAGTGATGTTAACAGCTGCAGATCTGTTTAGAGCAGCATGTTTTTTGGACAATTTAAGAAAGATATAGACAAGCTGGAAGGTGTCCAGAGGAGGGCAACAAAGATGGTGAGGGGTCTGGAGACCAAGTCCTATGAGGAAAGGCTGAAGGATCTGGGTATTATCAAAGGCTTTCACGGTCAGAGTTCATTGGTTCTTGTAGGTTATCCAGGTTGTGTGACCGTGGTCTTGGTATTTTCTTTCCTGACGTTTCGCCAGATGCCTGCCACAGCTGCTGGCGAAACGTCAGGAAAGAAAATACCAAGACCACAATCTGGGTATGTTTAGCCTGAAGAGAAGAAGACTGAGAGTGGGTATCATAATAATCTTCAAGTACCTGAAGGGCTGTCATATAGAGGATGGTGCCGAGTTGTTTTCTGTTGCCCCAGAAGGTCGGCCAGAACCAACAGGTTGAAATTAAATCAAAAGAGGTTCCGTCTAGACTTTAAGAAGAACTTTCTAACAGTTAGAGCACTTCCTCAGTGGAACAGGCTTACTCTGGAGGTGGTAAGTGCTCCTTCCCTGGAGGTTTTAAAGCAGAGGCTATCTTCTGGGCATGGAGTAGGGGTCGCTGGGGGTGTGTGGGGGAGGTAGTTGTGAAATTCTGCATTGTGCAGGGGGTTGGACTAGATGACCCTGGTGGTTCCTTCCAACTCTATGATTTTATGACATGTGTAGTTTTGAAAAACCCAATGCAGACCTGTTTGGCGGGTGTTCAGCTGCTTTGAGTCTGAACCAAACGACCTGCTTAGGGCTGTTGAGCTTGGAAAGAAGGTGGTTAAGGGAAGGCATGATAGAGATCTATAAAATTATGCATGGCATGGAGAGGGTGGACAGGGAGAAGCTTTTTTCTCCCTCTCTCATAAGACCAGAATGCTGGATCATCTGCTGAAGCTGGAGGGTGAAAGATTCAAAGCTAATAAAAGTATTTCTTCACACAATGCATAGTTCAGTTGTGGAACTCCCTGTCCCAGGATGTGGAGATGGCTGCCAACTTGGAAGGATTTAAGAAGGGAGTGGTCATGTTAATGGAGGAGAGGGCTATTCATGGCTATTAGTAAAAATGGATACTAGTCATGATGTGAACCTATTCTCTCCAGGATGAGAGGAGCATGCCTATTATCTTAGGTGCTTTGGAACACAGGCAGGACAATGCTGCTGCAGTCATCTTGTTTGTGGGCTTTGTAGAGGCACCTAGTTGGCCACTGTGTGAAAAGACTGCTGGACTTGAAGGACCTTGGTCTGATCCAGCATGGCCTTTCTTACATTCTTACGATTTTATAACTAATATTTCATCATGACTCGGATACCATCCCTAGAGTCTTTTCCCCCCTCTGTAGTCCAAGTAATGAGTTGTGATTAGCAGTGTGTTAACAAATGGAATTCCTCAGGTGATTGGTTTAGATGACAAATGGGAGAAGGGAGAGCCTCTAGTATCTGCCATGGAGCACAGAGAAAGACATGTTTCTCCCAGAGTTCAATTTTCTCATTGGTGGCAGGATCTACCTAGAGATGGAAACATCGGAACAGCAGATATTTACAAGAAGACATAGCAGGTCGGTTCATAGATGGAGAAACAGTCAGACAGACTATTGAATGCCTGTGATCACCCAGAGGGGCCATACTTAATTGTCATGATTAAAAATAGAATGCTCATTGTCATGGACAATTTGGCTGTATCAACAGAAGTATAGTGTCCATCACGCAAAGTGATGGTGTTGCTTTACTCTGCTCTGGTTAGACCTCACCTAGAGTATTGTGTTCAGTTTTGGGCACCACAATTTAAGAAGGATGTACACAATCTGGAAGGTGTCCAGAGGAGGGCAACAAAGATGGTGAGGGGTCTGTAGACCAAGTGCTATGAGGCAAGGTTGAAGGAGGTGGGTATGTTTAGCCTGGAGAGGAGAAGACTGAGATGGGATATGATAGCCATCTTCAAGAATTTGAAGGGCTTTCATATAGATTAGGGTGCCGAGTTGTTATCTGTTGCCCCAGAAGGTCGGACCAGAACCAACGGGTTGAAATTAAATCAAAAGAGTTTCCGTCTAAACATTAGGAAGAACTTTCTAACAGTTAGAGCGGTTCCTCAGTGGAACAGGTTTCCTCAGGAGGTGGTAATCTCTCCTTCCCTGGAGGTTTTTAAGCAGAGGTTAGAAGGCCATCTGTCAGCAATGCTGATTCTATGACCTCAGGCAGATGATGAGAGGGAGGGCATCTTGGCCATCTTCTGGGCATGGAGTAGGGGGTCACTGGGGGTGTGGGGGGAAGTAGTTGTGAATTTCCTGCATTGTGCAAGAGGTTGGACTAGATGACCCTGGTGGTCCCTTCCAACTCTATGATTCTATGATTCACCAGAGCAACTTTGACACTCATTAAATGAACAGGAGAGACACAGGGAAGGGAAAGATGTTGCACGACACATTGGAGAATACAAAGAAGACAGAAGAAGAGGGATGCAGATCCAGGTGTTTGCAGAAGGATGGGGATATCTTGCAGAGATTATTCAGACCTAGTTTTATTTGCAGACCAGAAGGATGTGTGGAAGGAAACTTCTTATGGTTTTATAAGGAGAACAGAGACTTCTGAAGAGGTCTCCCTTACAGGACTGTACTGACAAGATTTGAAGAAAGTGAGTTGGCAATAAGGCAATGAAACAGAAGGGTGGGGTGAAGATGGAGCAGGAGGATGAAACAGGAGGGGTAGAAATGGGTTAGCGTGACTACTTGGGTGCATCTCCTTCTGTCACCCTGGAGATGTGCTTAACATTAAGAGCACTTTCACACATACTGAATAATGCACTGTCAATCCAATGCCAATGTCCATTAATAATCATTTGCAAGTGGATTCTGCTGTTTCACACTGTAAAATCCAGCTGTAAATTGCATTGAAAGTGGATTGGAAGTACATTATTCGGTATGTGTGAAAGCGCCCTTCATCCAAACCTTGTACTCCATGAAAGATGCATCAGAACAATCCTTAGAGCATAAAAACATAGATTCAGATTCAGATTAATTTATTAATATGGCAAGTGCCATTAAAAACATTCATATCAGTTACAGAATCTTAAAACACAGAAGCTGCTATGTTGGATCAACCTCACTCCTAGATAAGATATGGAAGGGGTGTTATAAAGATGACTGGGGTTGGAAAATGCATTGTGATAGAAATGTCTCCTAATTATACTTCCTCTTCATTCCTTCAGGTAAAATGGCTAAGCAATGAAGGAATGGAGAACCACATGTGTGTCTGAATTAATGGAGAACCAGAGCTTGTCCGAATTTATCCTGATGGGCTTTTCGGTTGGCCGTCAAGCCGAGATCCTTCTTGCAGTCCTCTTCCTGGCTATATACATTACATCCCTGGCGGGCAACATGGCTGTCCTCTTAATTGTATTGGCAGACAGTCGGCTCCACACCCCCATGTACTTTTTTCTCGGCAATGTCTCCATGCTAGACATCCTCTTCACTTCTGTTATTAGCCCTCAACTGATATGGAACCTCTTTTCTAATGACAAATCTATCTCTTTTGCCGGCTGCATGGCCCAATCCTATTTCTACTTCTTTCTGGGCACGGTGGAGTTCCTCCTTTTGACGTCCATGTCCTATGACCGCTATGCTGCTGTATGCAGGCCTCTCCAGTACCATGCCATTATCAATGGCCGGGTGTGCATTCAGATGCTGTTGGGTAGCTGGTTGGGTGGGTTCCTCTCTGTCCTTTGTCCCACCATCATGATCACCAGGTTATCGTACTGCAAGTCCAATGTCATCAACCATTTCTTCTGTGACAGTGGCCCCCTGTTGGATCTATCCTGCTCGGACACCCGTTTCATAGAACTGATGGACTTCCTGCTGTCCTCTCTCGTTGTCCTCTGCTCGTTGATCTTGACATTGGTTTCCTACATGTACATCATCTCAGCAATAATGCGCATCTCCACCACCACTGGCCGGTCAAAAGCCTTCAACACCTGCGCTACTCATCTGACCATCATCTCCATCACCTGCAGCATCACCATCTTCATCTATGTCACACCATCCCAGAAGGAGACACTAGAGGTCCACAAGGTACCTGCTGTTCTGACCACCATTGTCTGCCCCTTCCTGAATCCTTTTATCTTCACATTGAAAAATGATAGTGTGAAGCAGGCACTAAGGGAAGCATTAAAGTGGAACAAAGAACTGATTGCTCAAAAAACCATGGGGTTCAGGAGAAAGAATGCCAATTTTAATGAAAGGGGGTGGTGTAGAAGAGTAAGGAAAGGCTTTAGAAAATACAATAAAGTAGAAGGTATCACCTTGCTTGTTGTTCCTTGACTTTTACCTCTTCTATTTGAGAGCAATCTCTAGGGCATTCCCTCTTCCACCCTCCTCATGTCTTTCGGTACATGTCTACTCAGAAGTAAATGCCATTGAGGTCAATAGGTCCTATCCTTTGGAAGGAGGCTTAGGACTGCAGCCTTCCTTCCTTGGCCATCTTCAAGTCTACACATTCAACTTTGCCTGTCTGTCTCCTGTCTGTCTAATTTACCTTGGCCATAACTGATGGAAGACTTTCATCCCAATCTCCTGAATTCTGCCTTTGAGAGCTATTCCCCATTCATCGGTATCTCCATGGTATCTGATCTTTTCAGATGTTAGCAAACATTTCAAAATTGGTTGAGGGCTTTCAGTGATGTCTTGAGGTTTTTCTTGTTAGTCCTGTGTGATATTTGTTGTGACCATTGCCGGATTTGATTTTGGTTGATGGCTAGCTAAGGGCTTCCTTTCTGTAAAGCTAATGTAAGCTGGTTTGGGGAAATGCTGAAAATACATAAATGAATAGGTACATTGCTAAATAAACAAGCTATCAACACTAGAGATGTATAATATCTGGTAATGAGGCTATACAAAGTACTTTTGGAGGAGGGGGGAGAACAGAAATATGAAGAAAAATGGAAATATGCCATGCTAACTTTCTTGTGTGTGTGCAAAGTGCTTTCAAGTTGCAGCTGGCTTACAGTGATCCCAGGAAGGGGCTTTCAAGCTAAGTGAGAAGCAGAGGTGGTTTGTCACTGCCTTCTTCTGCAGAGTCTTCCTTGGATGTCTCCCATCCAAGTACTGACCCTGCTTAGCTTCCGAGATCTGATGAGATCGGGCTTTACCATACCATTCCACAGCCTTTCTATTCACCACCTTTTGATGATTGATTAGTTGTATAGCCCTATCAATCAGTATGTCAGTTTAAATAGGTATGTCATCTCTAGTTATGACCACAGGTCTGAACATATGAGCATATGAAGCTGCCTTATACTGAATCAGACCCTTGGTCCATCAAAGTCAGTACTATCTAGTCTGACTGGCAGCTGCTCTCCAGGGTCTCAGGCAGAGGTCTTTTACACCAACTACTTGCCTAGTCCCTTCAACTGGAGATGCTGGGGATTGAACCTGGGGCCTTCTGCATGCCAAGCAGATACTCTACCACTGAGCCACAGCCCTCTCTAGTATTCCATCCTTCTGCCTAGAAATTCCCAGTGCTTATAGAAGAGGAAAATTTAAAACAACACCACAGTGTGGTGTAGTGGTTAAGAATGGCGGACTCTAATCTGGAGAATCGGCTCCTGCACATGAAGCGTGCTGGGTGATCTTGGGCCAGACACAGTTCTCTCCCAACTCTCCCAGCCCCACCAATCTCACAAGGTGTCTGTTGTGGGGAGGGGAAGGGAAGGTGATTGTCAGCTGGTTTGAGACACCTTAAAGGTAGAGAAAAAGGTGTAAAAACCAACTTCTTTGTGTAAATCATATATATTTGTGCCATTTTAAAAGTTTTAATTGTGTAATGACATCAATTTTACTTCTTTCTTGAGGAACACCAAAGATCAAATTACATTGTCTTGGATCATTGGAAGACTTTCCTCTGTCCATCACATTTCTGATCCCATCCTTCCTCCAAGGAGCCCGGGCAACCAGCACATATAGTTCTCTCCTCCTCCAGCAATCCTTTGAGGATGATTAGGCTGACACAGACTGAGTGGCCAAGGTCACCTATGGTTCTCCACTCCTAGTCTAACTGCTACTCCATGCTGAGTGTCAATTTCCTGTCACTTTCAATTCTTTAATCCTAGCCACATAAACTGTAATCTATCCACTTCCATGGAGATGAGTTCTCCCTACATGCAGAGCTTTTTTCCATTGAACTGAATGGGAAGACTTGTTGGACAAAATATACTACAATGTGCACATGCAAGAACATACTGAACTCTGGTTTGAAAGATTCATGCATAGACTTTTGAGTCTAGCAGCACCTTAAAGACCACCAACTTAGCATCATAGAGTTGGAAGGGACCACCAGGGTCATCTAGTCCAACCCCATGGTCATCTAGTCCACCAGGGTCATCTAGTCTTACATTTTCCAGGTGATTAATTTTCTTGGTCATCTGACGAAGAGAGCTTATACTATGGAATTCGTTGTTGGTCTTTATGGTGCCACTGGACTCAAATTTTTGTTCTACTACTACAGACTGGCATGGCTACCCACCTGAAATTATATAGGTTTTGCCTCCCTAGTCATGACAAGGGAGGGTCATGGCCATGAAGAATGCTTCTGCCACATTGAATTGAATTCAGGTTTTAAGCCTTAGACTTCCAAATTTGATAGATGTTAGGGCAGAGACATTGAAAATTTGATATACAGTATGTTAGGACAGAGACATTGAAAAAACACACTATCCTAGACATTAAGACCAAACAATTAGCAAATCCTTTGGAAAACAAATCCCATTAAAGTTGATGGAGTTTCCCACCTATAATTAGACCCATGTTCTCAATGCAACAATTGCAAAGTCTGCTAACATTTTTTTTTCTTCTCTAGTTTTATAATCTACTGCTGTTTTTAAGAAGGCTTTATTACAAATCCTAGATTCCATTGGTTTTTTTTAATTGAATAGTGTTGCTTTATTGCTTTAAGAAACCCCAAATGAATAAAATAAATAATTTTTTACATTTCTCATAAACCAATTTGAGAACATAACACTAAGAGCAGGTTGGGCATAAACTGTTCTAAATAAACTTACATTTTAACAAGTCAGTTCTAAATACATACATTCGACACTATTCCCTAATTTCCATGCTAATAAGGAATCCTCAGGGCAAACATTTCTAAATTGCTTCCCTTGAGAAGATCAATGGAATCATCTTGTGAAAGCAAATCGACTGAGTAAAAAAGAGCAAGTTTTAAAATAATTTATTCTTTCATGGGAAATAAACCATAAATGTTTCTTCTTGGTGGAGCGCTTCAGAGCTTTGGATTGCGCTGTCAGGGATGGATCAGGCTTTGGGCTGGCAGAATCGGCTCCGATTACCCATGCTTTCATTTGCCTTTTAAATTCTGTCCAGATATATACGGATATGTTGTCTTCCCTTGCTTTCATTCACTTCACTGTTTGCCATCAGATTCAGCCTGCATGCACTGTTTCTATAAGACCTCTTTCAAATGATGGAACGTGTTAGCAGCGGTTATTTACAAAGAAGCTCATATAGTTTCTGATCCTGGGTGAGCAAGGAAAGTCAGAATCTGTCATTTTGTCACAGCCGTTTCACAGGACTCCTCTTTTCCATTCAGTGGCTGCTTCCTTGGCGGATAAGTCTGGTGATCTAATAAGGGGCAAGTTGGCCTGGATTTTCACCCAGTACTAGCTGGGCCATATCTGGGATGGAATAATGACTTTTTCGGTGGAAGGTGTGACTCCCAGGGAATACATCTTTTTGAACTTGCTTCTGAAAAAAAAAAAGCCTCTTTTAATCCTAAATTAAGCATATGGATGTTCCTTTTTAAACAGAAGAATATAAAAAAGGAGACTAATGGATACCAAAACAAGGAGGATGAAAAAAACATTCAGTATTGCTATCTACTGAAGTAAGTAGTACATTTGGGTTGCCTAATCAAAGTAGTTGACGGATTCCTACTGTCCCATCATAAAGATATTTTTAATTTACACACACACACACGCTTCATTCTCCCCCTGGGGGCCCAAGGTGACATACATCATTCTCCTCTCCTCCATTTTGACATCACAGCAACCCTGTCAGGTAGGTGAGGCTGAGAAGGTGGGACTTCCCCAAGGTTGCCCAGCAAGCTTCCATGGTATGAATGGGGATTCAAACCTTGTTCTCCTAGATCCCAGCCTGAAACTCTAACTACTACGCCATTCTGGCTCTTTGGAGTGTATATGTGGACCTTCCTTGGATGCATCATCTGGAGGGTTCTACTAAACCATTTCTGGAATCACATTAGCATCCCCATCATACCTACTTAATGAGCATTGCCTCCTGCTCCTAATGCACAGGGCAATCCTAAACAGAGTTATACCCTTCTCAGTCCATTGACTTAAATCGATTTAGTAAGTTGTATCTCTGTTTAGGACTGTGCTTAGTGTTTTTAGAGAGCCAGTGTGGTGTAGAGAGCCAGTGTGGTGTAGTGGTCAAGAGCAGTGGTTTGGAGCGGTGGAGTCCGATCTGGAGAACCGGGTTTGATTCCGCACTCCTCCACATGAGCGGCGGAGGCTAATCTGGTGAACGGGATTTGTTTCCCCACTCCTACACATGAAGCCAGCTGGGTAACCTTGGGCAAGCCACAGCTCTGTTAGAGCTCTCTCAGTCCCACCTACCTCACAGGGTGTCTGTTGTGGGGAAGGGAAGGGAAGGTGATTGTAAGCTGGTTTGAGTCTCCCTTAAGTGGTAGAGAAAGTTGGCATATAAAAACCAAGCCTCCTCCTCCTCCTCCTCCTCCTGCTTCTTCTTCTTGTATGTAACTGTTACATAGCAGGGATTAACATGTGAAATATTTGAAACTGCAGCAGGCAGTCTGACTTTAAGACCCTCAAAGCCTTTGTGAATATCTGGGAAGTCTTGGATAAGTGGGTGAATGTTGACAATTACTGATATATCATTTGTGGGCATGCATAGTTTGAAAAGGGGGTAAGATTTTTAGATATTCAGATGCATTTGATCAGACGTGGCAACCATTCATGGCTGCATCCACAAAGATATACTGCACAGAAAAGAGTTTAATATCACAAAGCTCCAAAAGTATTATTATGAGTTTCCTTCATGTTTTATAAGGAGTTTCCTTGTATTTTTAGTCCCCACGCCTTTCCTATCATCTGAAAAAAAAGTGCCAAACAAACAAACCATTTGATATGACTGTATTGCCCTAGAAATAGGTATTGAAAGGAGTGTGTGACTTGCCCAAGGTCACCCAGCAAGTTTCCATGGCGTGAGTGGGGATTTGAACCTGGGTTTCCCAGATCCTAGTCCGACACCTTAACCACTACACTGCACTAGCTTTCTTTCTGAACCATAGCGTTATCTATTTTACTTCTTGGTTTGAAAACAGATGTGAAATGGAGGGCAAGGGAATATTCCCGATGTTGAAAAGTGGGTTACCAAAACTAAGGGATACATGGATTTTTCTCATGAGTCTATATTCGGAGGGCTCAAAACTGTTTTTTAATGTTTGTCTTTGATGAGTTTAGGAATGGATAACCACACCGGACAAGAAGACTTTGTCCTCTTGGGCTTTCTGATTGGATGCAACGCAAAGATTTTGGTGGCAGTGGTCCTCCTGGCAATCTATCTCTTGACACTGCTTGGCAACATGTCCGTTTTGCTCATCATTGCCATCACAACCCGCCTCCACACCCCCATGTACTTCTTCCTTGCCAACCTCTCTTTGCTGGACTTTGCTTTTTCTACAGTGACAGTTCCCAGCTTCCTGAGGAACCTCCTCTCTGGCATCCAGACCATCTCCTTTGCCGGTTGCATGGCCCAGTCCTACTTCTACTTCTTTCTGAGCACAGTGGAATATTTCCTCTTGACATGCATGTCCTATGACCGCTATGTTGCCATATGCAACCCCTTGCGTTACCCCGCCATCATGAACAGCCACGTGTGTGTCCAGGTCGTGTTGTTTTGCTGGGTGGGTGGGTTTTGCTCTGTCTTTTACCCGACGCTCATAATCACTAGGTTGTCTTATTGCAAGTCAAACGTCATCGACCACTTTTTCTGTGATAGTGAACCTCTGCTGAAACTCTCATGTACCGACACACGCCTGATACAGCTGGTCACTTTTCTGTTGTCATCTCTCGTCATCCTCTGCTCTTTGGTTTTGACGGTCATCTCCTACGCTTACATCGTCTCTGCCATTTTGCGTATCCCCACGGGCGCAGGCCGAAAGAAGGCCTTCAACACATGTGCCGCTCATCTCACTTTGTTTCTAATGTCTACAGCTGTCTCCATCTTACTGTATGTGATTCCATCTGAGAAATCCTCTTTGGGGGCTCGCAAAATCCCAGCACTACTCAGCAGTATTGTCAATCCATTTCTGAGCCCCTTTATATACACTCTGAGGAATGATTTGTTCCAAGGAGTCCTAGTTGAGATTTTTGGTCAGGGCAAAGCAGTTATGGCTCAGAAGTTGCAGAAGTTGCTGGTGAATCACGTGTAGCATTTTTAAAAATGGAGACCTGAAGAATGGAGAAGGAACTTGATGCTTAATTACCCATTCCATCTAGTCAATGCATCTCCATTAATCTTCTTTCCCCATTATTTATGTAATGATCTATCTAACCAATCATAATCAGGAAATGCACATATGGTTGGATTCCTGTTGTTGGGGGCGGGAATCACAGAGAGATTACTTTGACCACCAAAAAAAATGGCTATGCTAGGGATCATGGGACATCATGTACAACAGCCATGTGTGACAGAGATTTTGTAAGGAATGGAATAGGGTAAGACTGAGTGAAAAAGATGGTTGGATCTAACCCATACAGATAAGTGGATGGAGGAAGAGGTTAGATAATAAATTTTATTTTAATGCTGTGATCTATGTTGTTTTATTATGTTCATTGACCCTTTTTTGGGCTATGAGGTACTCATGGGGAACCATGAGAAATAATGTTGACACACACATACACACACACAGAGATATTTTTTTCCCACTTACATGGAATATACTTTGAGTTACTCCCCACAAGCCAGGGCTTGGTATGAATGAAACCATTTTTGTGTGATCTCTCAGAGCTGGTAAAAGAAGCAGGGTTCTTTGTTGACCTTCTAATGTCGCCTGAGTAGTGTTTCCACAGTGGGTGGTGGAGAGGATTGGTAACTCTGAAAGTCCATCTCCTTCCATATGTCCCTGTGCACCAGCTATGGTCATCAGGCAGCCATCTGTTGGCTTTCCCACCAGCCAGGGTGGACCCATATGGCATTGACCAGAGCCAGGGCCTTTTCCATCATGGCTCCTGCTCTGTGGAATTGTCTCCCCGAAGAGGTGAGGGATGTCTCTTCCTTGGAGATCTTCAGGAGACACTGCAAGGCCTGTGTGTTTGCCAGGGCTTTTGAGGGGGTTTGAAGGACAATTATCTTCTAAGGGGGGAAAGAAGGAGAGTTTTGGGGTTTGCTATTTTATTTTTGGTTTTAACCAGAAATGTTTTGAACTGCGATTGTATGATGCCTTGAAACACATAGAAAGGTGGGATATAAATGTTTAAATAAATAAACAAATTTTATATTCTGGGGCCCTGATATCCATCTGGTTGTCAAGACAAGAGACATTCAGAGGTGGTTTGCCATTAGGGTTGCCAACCTCCAGATACTAGGGGGAGATCTCCTGCTATTACAACTGATCTCCAGCCGATAGAGATCAGTTCACCTGGAGAAAATGGCCACTTTGCCAATTGGACTCTATGGCATTGAAGTCCCTCCCATCCCCAAACCCTGCCCTCCTCAGGCTCCACCCCAAAAACCTTCCACCGGTGGCGAAGAGACCCTATTTGCCATTGTCTACCTTTTTATCACACCCCTGGTATTTCTTGGAGATTGCCCATCCAAATACTAGCCAGGGTCAAGCTGACAGTATGTGACTGGCCCAAGGTCACCCAGAATTGAACCATGGCACGAATGGGGTTTTGAACCTGGGTTTTCCAGGTCCTAGTCCTACACCTCAAGCACCACACCATACTGGTTCTCTACAGAGCACAATAATAAATCCTAAAAGAAAGAGGGCTTCTGAGTGTGTACAGAGTGCCTTTGACATTAATCATACCTCTGAGATCACTAAAGACTGTCTTCCTAACATCTAACATGGTACATGTCTGGCTGTGAACTCCCTTGGCTCCTTACAACAAAAGGAATTCTAGGAGGAATTCATGGGTAATAGTTGGATAAGATAATATAAAAACTTAATTATTCATTAACAATTCATAGAAATCAAGACAATTTATTATATCATTTCAAGAGTTATTGATTATGTATGTATATTATAAACATTTATTATATCCATATATATAAAGAAAAAATGTATATAATATAAAGGGAGCATCTTTTTGTCTTCTCCCCCCCCCCAATGTAGATTTGGCACTGTTTTTGATCAAAATGAAATTGATTTGAATCAGATTCCAAATTCCTTACACGAGAGAAAGAGACAGATTGATGGGTTTCAGATAGCAATGGGGTAAGAAAACTTCTTTTAATAATGCTAACTGGATGTAAATTACTAGCATCTGTCACCTGGGAGCATAATTGCATCCCTTGAGAAGATTAATGGAGTCTTCTTGTTGAAGATAATCAACCACGTTAAATGAAATGGGGAGGGGAAACAGATTTCTTACTGGCACAAATGTGGGAGAAGAATTAAAGAAGCATTTGTTGTAGGATGCAGGTCATGATTCAGCCTCCTGATCAATATGTCTACATTTCCCCTTCTGCATTTAGAACATAAGAAGAGCCCTGCTGGATGAGTCCAGTGGTCTATCTGGTCCAGCACTCTGTCTCATACAGCAGCCAACTAGTTCCTCTGTAGGTCCAACAATAGGACATAGAGGCCAAGGCCTTACCCTGATGTTGCCTTTTGGCACTGGTATTCAGAAGTTTAATGCCTTTAAATCATCATCCTTCTTTAAATAACAACTTGCCCCCCTAATTTTTCTGAAGTTACCATAAATCAACTCTCTCTCTCTTTTTTTTTTTGCTGTCATCACAGCTGACTTATAACAACCCCAAAGGGTTTTCAAGATGAGAGATGTTCAGAGGTGATTTGCCATTGCTTGCCTCTGTGTTGCAACCCTGGTCTTCCTTGGTGGTCTCCCATCCAAATACTAACCAGGGCTGACCCTGCTTAGCTTCCAAGGTCTGATGAAACCGGGCAAGCCTGGACAATCCAGCTCAGGGGATCCACGCCCTACAGCCACCATTTTGAGAGTGTCGAAACCAGCAGACAATACGTGTTCTGAGCCATTATGAGATGGGTGCTCATTTCAGCTTCTTAACATGCAGCTAAACAAAAAACAAACAAACAAACAAACTTGGGGATTCAGGAAAACCAAGATGATTCATATTGTCACAGTCTTTTTAGTGTCTCTTTTTTACTTAGTTGACAGCCTTTGGCCAATAAAACCAGTAAAGTAGTGAGCTGCAGATGGTACTTGTTATTAGAGGCTACCAGAGGAGTGAAGGAGGGAAAGTTGATGACAGATGGCAGATAAAGGTAGGTTGGCTGATGGGAGGAAAGCAGAGAAAGGTGCAGGAAAAGGGGAGAGGCTACGGGGGTTTTCAAGAAAGGGAAAGAGGAAAGAGTGGGAGAGGGGAAAATGAGATGCCCCCATACATGGTCCCCTGCTTGTCAACTTTAATGAAGAAGAAGAAGAATTGGTTTTTATACCCCATTTTTCTCTACCTGTAAGGAGTCTCAAAGCAGCTTACAATTGCCTCCACCAACAACAGGCATCTTGTGAGCTAGGTGGGGCTGAGAGAGTTCAGAGAGAATTTTTTCTCTCTGTTACAGAATTTCTTTTTTAAGGAGACATTATCCATTTTAGACTGCTAGCACTTGTGTAATTATGTGTGTGTGTGTGTGTGTGTGTATATATATATATATATATATATACACTCACACACACATGTATATGTGTGTATACATATATATACATTGAACCATCAGAAAACAAAGGTGTCACTATCTCAGCCACGCACAACAGAGCTGAAAGTAAGCACGAAAAGACATATCGCAGCCGAAGGGGGCAGCCAAAGCCTTTGGCCTTCCCCGTAGATGAGACTGTGCTGATGTGCCTTGGAAAAATGTCCCAAGGAGCACAACCACTGCCAAGGTAGGTGGGGCTGAGAGAGCTCTTAATAGAACTGTAACTTGCCCAAGGTCACCCAGCTGGCTTCATGTGTAGGAGTGGGGAAACAAATCCAGTTCACCAGATTAGCCTCAGCCACTCATCTGGTGGAGTGGGGAATCAAACCCTGTTCTCCAGATTAGAGTCCACCGCTCCAAACCACCGCTCTTAACCACTACAGCACTCCTTTGGAGCCAAATTAGTTTGAGTTTTATATTACATATATTTTTACACATGAACTAGCAGTCTAAAACGTATAACGTGTCCTTAAAAAGGAAATGATGTTACAAAGAGGAGTGAAAAAATCAGTTCCTGAGGAGAACCAATGTGTTGGTAGGGATTCAAAAAATCTGAAAAGTCATACATATCTTGATCGTGTAATTGAGCCACCCCAAAAGTTGTGTTTAATTTTCATGTTGATGTCATATTCTCGCATCGATGTCTCCGGTCATCTTGCATTCTTGCAGAGCCCAAGTCCTTGTTTAAATGCGCGCATTAAGGCATCCTTCACCTGTTTGTTCCTCAGGCAATATACGAATGGGATTAGAAGAGGAGCCATAACCGTGTTAAGTACAGCTACTGACTTGCTGAAGTCTAACCTGTTGGTGCCTTTCAGCTTTACATACAAGAAAATGCAACTGCCGTACGTGATGGAGACCACAGTGAGGTGTGAGGTACAAGTGGAGAAGGCCTTCTGCCTCCCTCCAGTTGATGGGATGCGCATAACGTTAGAAATAATATGGGCATAGGACACAAGATTTACTGCCAAGGTCCCGATAAGAGACAATATCGCAGAAAGGAAAGACATGAGTTCCAGTAGACTTGTGTCTGCGCAAACAAGCTTGAGTAAAGGTCCATTATCACAGAAAAAATGGTTGATTATATTTGAGCCACAAAATGACATCTGAAATAATGCAGCTGCCGGTCCCAAAATGAGAAAAAATCCTGCAACCCAACAGGAAAGCACTAGCAGAGGACAAATTTGACCATTCATTATAGTGGAATAGCGAAGTGGGTTACAAATGGCCACATACCTGTCAACAGACATTACTGCCAGCAGAAAGAACTCTGTAGTTCCCAGGCTGAAGTACAGATAGGTCTGTGTGAAGCAACCGTATCTAGAGATAATTTTGTGACCCGTAGCTATGTTGACCAATGCTTTGGGAATGATGGTGGTAGTGTAGCCAATCTCTACGAAGGCAACATGCCGGAGGAAGAAATACATTGGGGTGTAGAGTTGTTGGTCCACCAGTGTGATTGCGATAATCACAAAGTTCCCCATGATGGTCAACAGATATGTGCTGAACAGTAGGAGAAAAATCAAGATCTCAAGGTTATGGTGATTGGTCAAACCCAACAGTACGAATTCCTTCACTGTGGTCCCATTTGCCATTTTCAGCAACTTCCTAAAATAATACAGAGACATCAATATTTTCAAGTGACACTTTATAAGAAGTGTTAACTGTAGGTTTTGGTCTCTGCTTTTTGCAATTGAGCCGACATAATTAAGAATATATAGGTAACATAATTAAGAATATAAAAAGTTAGAACATGAATGGAATACTTCAGTCCTCATTCAGATCACACATTTCTTCCAACACAGCACAACACTCAGTGGGAATGTATGTTTCAATATTCAGTTCAAAAAGCCAGCCATTTCAGTAGGACATGAATGGCTTCTGCAATGTTAATCACATCCTAGTGTATCTTTATCGACAAGGAATGTTTCTTATGTAGCATCAGGTATCATTGTATAGTGAAATCAGATTAAGAATATAAAAAAAAAATCAGAAGATCCCTGCTGGATCAGACCACTGGTCCATCTCGTCCCGCATCCTGTCTTGCACAGTGGCCAACTGGCCATCAATCACTACATCAGTGAATTCTACATTTTAATCATTTGTTGTGTAAAGAAGTGTTTCTTTTTTTCCTTTATATTTGAGATCTTAGCAAAACACTTACCACGTAAAATCTACATGGGCCACAGGACATTCAGATATTTTCTGTGGTTTTCTGGCCCTATTGCCTTGATGCCTTATATTTGTAGATTCAGGGCAAGCTCCTAGAACCTGTGATGGTCTTTGATGAAGTTTACCTTTTTCTGCTATCCGAGCAAAGTATCTGAAAGACAGTAGCAGTTTTATTCCTCAAGTCTATGTTCTGAGCCCCTAAATGCAATCTAGCATTCTCTTCAATTTATGGACTCACAAGGTATTTAATTCGGAAATGTCGTATCATCAAATAATCTTCCTTCAAATTCTTCAGTTGCATTTCTCCACCTTCTTGGACCAGGAGCAACCATGGAAGCAACCTCTGAGAAGTGGCACATTCATATACTTAAATAAATATATTTTGCTAAGCTCTCTGCTTGTTATGCCCCCCATGAGATATTCACTGTACTTCTCCAAGGAGCACAAAAGTTATTATGAGTCTGCTAGAGTAACTCTGTGCTACAACGGTTTCGTCTCCAAGGCACCAAAGGTTTTTCTTGTGTGTTCTTTGGGGCAGTTGTGCTGGTATCCAAATGAGATCCCAAACTGTTCAGCTGTTTTCAGATTCACTGGGATATTTTCTAATTATTTATTTTTTAAAACGAGTTGGTGACCCTTCTGGGAATCCATCCATATCTAAATGTCTCTTTGCTATAGTGAAATTCACATCTTCCCAAAGTAGTAGTAGTAGTAGTAGTAGTAGTAGTAGTAGTAGAAGAAGACTTTCTCTATCACTTAAAAGAGACTCAAACAGGCCTACAATCACCTTCCCTTCCCCTCACCAAAACAGACACCCTGTGAGGTAGGTGGGGCTGAGAGAGTTCTTAATAGAACTGTAACTTGCCCAAGGTCACCCAGCTGGCTTCGTATGTAGGAGTGGGAAAACAAATCCAGTTCACCAGATTAGCCTCTGCCGCTCATGTGGAGGAGTGGGGAATCAAAGCCGGTTTTGATAAAAACATAGATTTTGATAAAAACATAGAAACCCACAAAACAAAACAAGGGAGGAGGTCCCATAACAGATATGGGGAGTATGCCAAACAAAACAAAAAAGGCTTCATCCACTGTTGGAAGACAACCATACAGGGAGACAGACAAATGTCCCTGGGGAAGGAGTTCCAAAGTTTTGGTGCCAAGAGGACTGAGAAGGCCATTTCTCTGGTTGCCACCCATTTACCCTCAGGTGTTGGGGGCACCTGAAGCGACAAAGCTTCTGAAGATTAGGAGAATGGATAGATAGGCTCCTATGGGAGAAGGTGGTCCTTAAGGTTTGGTAGCCCCAAGCCATATAGGGCTTTAATGGTCAGCACCAGCACCTTGAATTGTGCTCTGAACCTAAATGGGAACAAATATAGACTGGAGTAATATGCTCCCCAAGACCCACCCCAGTCAACATTCTGGCTGCAGCATACTGTACCAACTGTAGCTTCCTGACAGTCTTCAAGGGTAGCTCCACATATTTATTACATTTCTACCCTGCTCTCCCCAACCCAAAGGTCGGGCTCAGAGCAGCTTACACAGTCTAAAAACACAATAAAACAATAACCCATTAAAATAGTTTAAAATACAATTTAAAATAGCCCAGTAATGCTCCTCAACGGTGCCAAAACTCCAGAGACCGAAATTTGTAATAAAATTAATCTAACCACACCCTAAGGTGGTATAGAAGGGGTGGTGCTCAGAGGAGGGGAAAGGTGGGGGGGGAGGACTAGGGAGGCCAGTAATCATAATGAGAACTGTCGCTGGCCTCAACCATAAGCCCATCGGAAAAGTGCCGTCTTGCAGGCCCTGTGGAACCCCTGAAGGTCCCGCAGGGCCCTGATCTCATTAGGGAGGCTATTCCACCAGGCAGGGGCAGACTAGACTGCATTGCAGCAGTCTAGTCTAGATGTTACCAGAGCATGTATCACAATATCTAAATTTCTGGGCTAAACCATCAAAGTGACTTATTGTTCTTCTTAACTTCAGGTAGAGTAATGTTTCTTGAGTAGTTATACTCAAGTCTCATATAGAACTTTTGAAGAACCCAACACACGGTCTAAATATACCCTGTCTAAATACAGTTCTCAGGGCCTCTTGAACCTGCTTGTTCCTTAGGCAATATATGAATGGATTCAATAAAGGAGACACAACTAGGTTAAGAATTGACACTAACTTGCTGAAGCCGAACTCACTGGTGCCTTGGGGTTTGATGTACATGAAAATGCAGCTCCCATAACTGATGGACACCACTGTGAGGTGAGAGGCACAAGTGGAGAAGGCCTTCCGCCTCCCAGTGGATGATGGGATGCTCAAGATGGTGGAAACAATGTTGACATAGGATATGATGGTAACTGTCAAGGTCCCAATGAGAGAGAGTATGGCAATGAGGAAATCCATAAGTTCAAGTAGACTCGTGTCAATACATGCCAGTTTGATCAGTGGTCCATTGTCACAGAAAAAATGGTTGATGGTGTTTGAGCCACAAAACGGCATCTGAAATAATGCAACTGCTGGACCCAGAATCAGTAGAAAACCTCCAAGCCATGAGCAAAGAGCCAGCAATGAGCAGACTTGACTGTGCATGATAGTTGAGTAGCGAAGAGGGTTACAGATGGCCACATATCTGTCAACAGACATTACTGCCAACAGAAAGAACTCTGTTGTCCCCAAGACAAAGTACACAAAGAACTGTATAAAGCAACCAGATACAGAGATACTCTTGTGACCCATGGCCATGTTGGCCAATGCCTTGGGTATGGTGGATGTGGTGAACCCAATCTCTAAGACTGCAAAATGTCGGAGGAAAAAATACATTGGGGTGTAGAGACGGTGATCCACCAATGTGATCACAATTATTACCATGTTCCCCGCAATGGTCAAAATATAAGTCCCAGAAAGAACAACGAAAAGGAAGATTTCAAGCTCATGGTTGTCCGTAAACCCCAAAAGTATGAATTCCCTCACCATGGTGCTATTCATAATGTTTGGTACCACCCTAAAAGGAAAAAAAATAAGAAGTTAGAGGTGTGTTTTAAAGGTATTTTTTCATATTATTCATCTTCCATAAAATCAACATTATTATTGTTAATAATTATTAATATATTATTAATATAATTGGATAAGGAAGGGTCACCAAAGTGGACCCTGGGGAGGGAACTCTCATGGTCATCCACACCTAAACCTTCATGCTTTCCAGCACAGGAGAAAGAGTTTGATTGGTACTGTCTTCCAGCACAATTCATGTGTTTGACACAGTGTTTCTATCACTTCATGCTGGGAAGAAGTGTGGAACTGCCCGTGTGCTGGTCTTGGTATTTTCTTTCCTGACATTTCGCCAGCAGCTGAGGTAGGCATCTTCAGAGGAGTAACACTGAAGGACAGTGTCTCTCAGTGTCAAGTGTGTAGGAAGAGTAATATATAGTCAGAAGGGGGTTGGATTTGAGCTGAGTCATTGTCCTGAAAAAGTAATGTGCAAATCATTGTCCTGTAAGTATCAAGATAATGTGCTAATGAGGGTGTGGTATGTTAATATGGAATCATTGTATCCTGAAGTGATCTGTTAACATGTGGAATCCAAAGCTAATCCACATGGCTATTGTGGACTGTAGTATTGTAGTATTGTGGACTGTACACACTTGACACTGAGAGACACTGTCCTTCAGTGTGACTCCTCTGAAGATGCCTGCCACAGCTGCTGGCGAAACGTCAGGAAAGAAAATACCAAGACCACGGTCACACAGCCCGGATAGCCTCCAAGAACCGATGAACTCTGACCGTGAAAGCCTTCGACCATTGGATATTCTTTTAAGTCCATATTAATTTGGGTAGTAAACATTTTACCAGAGCCCCATGGCGCAGAGTGGTAAGCTGCAGTACTGCAGGCAAAAGCTCTGCTCACGACCTGAGTTTGATCCCGAGGGAAGACAGTTTCAGGTAGCTGGCTCAAGGTTGACTCAGCCTTCCATCCTTCCGAGGTCAGTGAAATGAGTACCCAGCTTGCTGGGGGTAAAGGGAAGATGACTGGGGAAGGCACTGGCAAACCACCCTATAAACATAGTCTGCCTAGTAAATGTTGGGATGTGACGTCACCCTATGGGTCAGGAACAACCTGGTATTTGCACAGGGGACTTTTACCTTTTTTAAACATTTTACCAGTTGAGGTTCAGTTATAAGAAAGAAAGAAAGAAAGAAAGAAAGAAAGAAAGAAAGAAAGAAAGAAAGAAAGAAAGAAAGAAAGAAAGATCTCCAAAATCTAACCAGCTAATGTGTACACCCTTGATTAATTACCCCCTGCATCTGTGAAGCAGAGGTATGCTGTCTATAAAATGGAGCTTTAAGTTACAGTGAGGGGAAAAAGTATTTGATCCCCTGCTAAATTTGCCCGTTTGCCCTCTGACGAAGAAATGACCAGTCCATAATTTTAATGGTAGGTTTGTTGTAGCTGTGAGAGACAGAATAACAACAGGAAAACCCCCAGAAACCCAGAAGACAAAAGTCAGAGATTGATGTGCATTATAATGAGGGAAATAAGTATTTTATCCCCTATCAACCAGCCAGATCAAATACTTATACTGATGGGGGATCAAATACTTATTTCACTCATTATAATGCACATCAATCTTTGACTTTTGTCTTCTGGGTTTCTGGGGGTTATTCTGTCTCTCACAGCTACAAGGAGGTTGAGGGTTAGGGTTAGGGTTAGGATCTGGCTGGTTGATAGGGGATCAAATACTTATTTCCCTCATTATAATGCACATCAATCTCTGACTTTTGTCTTCTGGGTTTCTGGGGGTTTTCCTGTTGTTATTCTGTCTCTCACAGCTACAACAAACCTACTATTAAAATTATGTACTGGTCATTTCTTCATCAGAGGGCAAACCGGCAAATTTAGCAGGGGATCAAATACTTTTTCCCCTCACTGTATCTATTAGGTAGAGATTTGACCTGAAACAACCCCCCACCCCCAAAGGAGTATAGCTATCCCTATTAAAATTATTTAGGCTTTGTGCATAATTTCTTAGTTTCTTCCCCTAATGTGGAAGAAGAAGAAGAAGAGATGGTTTTTATATGCCGACTTTCTCTACCACTTAAGGGAGACTCTAACTGGCTGACAATCACCTTCCCTTCCCCTCCCCACAACAGACACCCGGTGAGGTAGGTGAGGCTGAGAGAGCTCTAACAGAGCTGTAACTTGCCCAAGGTCACCCAGCTGGCTTCGTGTGTAGTAGTGGGGAAACAAATCCAGTTCACCAGATTAGCACCTGCCACTTCTGTGGAGGAGTGGGGAATCAAACCCGGTTCTCCAGATCAGACTCCACCGCTCCAAACGAGTACTCTTAACCACTACACCACACTGGCTCTCCAACTGGAACCTCCAGATTCTGAATGAATTTTACTTTTGGTTGAACCTGTCCCAATCAATGAATGGGATGAAGCTGGAGGGTTGATGCTTTTTATTACCACAACAAATAAGAATGCAAATGAAACACTTTGGCCATATGAAAGGCAAATGACATCCCTCCCACAATTGGGTACCTAATAGAGATTTTAGTCCGTCATTGTTGGTTCATAGAAATATCCCAAAACAAGTCATATTATACCTATTATTATGACCAACCAAAGATCACAAAAGTGCACATTTGTAAGGTCTTCAAAATTTTGTCGAAGGCTTTCACGGTCAGAGTTCATTGGTTCTTGTAGGTTATCCGGGCTGTGTAACCGTGGTCTTGGAATTTTCTTCAAAATTCAAAATTCTTCAACAGGCTGTAAGTTTAGTACAACAAAAAATGCTTATTGAAAAAGGGAGCTGTTGGAAAGGAAAAACACATGCTTCCACGATGGAAGAACTGTAATCATCAGCTTTACAGTAGAATACAGAATGTGCTGCAGACTTAATTAGATTAGGTGATGCTCAGTGTAATAGTTTCAGGTGGGAAGCTGTGTTTGTCTACAATAGAAGCACAAGATTCGAGTCCCGTGCCTATTCATGCCTATTATTTTGGGTGCTGTGGAACACAGGCAAGATGGTGCTGCTGCAGTCATCTTGTTTGTGGCTTCCTAGAGGCACCTGGTTGGCCACTGTGTGAGCAGACTGCTGGACTTGATGGGCCTTGGTCTGATCCAGCAGGGCCTTTCTTATGTTCTTATGAGTCCCGTAGCACTTTAAAAACCAACAAGTGCCCCAAGTTTCTTTCTAGAGCTTTCTAGAGTCAAAGCTCCAAACTATCTCATCAGGCAGCTTTGCCTCTCAAAAGATTATACCCTGGATCTGTTCGTCTTTAAAGTGCTCCTTAAAGTGCTGTTGGACTCAAATCTTGCTCAGTGGAGTAGGCTTCAGCAGATTTCAAGTGGCACCAAAACCATTTAGGGGAAAGAAGGAAAAATGGCAATGCACCTGTACGGATCAGCTGTAAGTCAAATGCCCGTCCTGGACAAAAATGTGCAAATTAGTCCCTTAGAGGGCTGAAAGAGGAGGGAAAATGTGATAGTTCCTAAAACTGGAAAATAATTTTGATGAAATAAAGGGCCAATGGAAGCCAAGGGAAATAAAATCCTGTACACCAAGTCTTATCTTAGAGCACGGTGCCATTCTAAACCAAATCACACCTTTCTAAGTCCATGGACTACATTGGACTTGGACAAGTGTTTCGAAATAACTGGTTGGGAATGCATTGTAAACCACTTTTATACCCCAACAAAATGTAAGCTCCCAGCAAAAATACTTACCACTTACAATCTTATTCACCAAAAGGACACCGGCAGTGGTTTTTCTGGTCTCTCAGCATTTTGTTCTGTGCTCTTCTTTCTGTAGATGACAAAGAAGACCCCAAGAGCCTCCAGGCTATAGCGAAGAAAGAATCAGAAGGAGGCCACTGAGATGAAGCTGCCCAGGAAAAGTCCATGATACATCAGTTTCACTCTACAAGACCATGTTCTGAGCCTGTAGCTATTCAAACCCTTCCATTCTTTCACTTTCTTAGCTCACCAGCTCTGACAATTGATTGCATTCATTTCTCCAAGTTTTTCCTCCAGCAGCTTCCTGTTGACAGTAGTATATGCAGCATTTCATCTCTAAGCTTACGGTTTTTTCAAAACACACAAGGGGTTAGCATTTGCTTGTCAGGGCACACAAGGGACTCGAGCTGCGCTTCCAAGAGGAGCACAAAATTTACCATGTCTCCGATGTAGGCCCAAGTCTTCACTATTTATTCTAAAAGGTACTTGTGGGTCTTATTGTGCTCTGCTGTTAAGGTTGCCAGATCTGGTTTGGGAAATACCTGGAGATTTTAGGGGTGGAGCCTGAGGAGAGTGGAGTTTGGGGATGGGCGAGAGTGAGGTAGAATGCCATAGAGCCCACCTTCCAAAGCAGCCATTTTCTCCAGGTGAACTGATCTCTGTCATCTGGAGTTGTTCCAAAGAGAGAGAGAGTGGCAATGAAGAAGTCTTCAAGTTCCAGCAGACTTGTGTCTACGCATGCAAGTTTGACCAATGGTCCATTATGGTTCATAGTATTTTGGCATTTCTATGCCAAATAGAGACCCCAAGGTGGCGCACACCAAAACACTAAACAGGCTAACCTTAAAACATTTAATATATTAATTATGTATAAAATATTTCAACAATTCAATAAAAACAACCAAACACACATAACAGGAGGCGATCCCATAATAGATATTGGAGGTGTGCCAAACAAAACAAAACAGTCTTCACCTGTTGGAAGACAAAGGTATCAGTGATTCTACCTGCACTCTAAACTATATGACAAATTTTAATAATGGAGATAGTATTCATGAGATTTTTATATGCAACGCTACCAACACCAAAATAACCACAACTTGCCACCGATGTTAAGAGCTTTAATGTTGAGGTAAAATGTCCAATGCGGTACATGGTGGTAGAGTCAAGTCACAACTTGCTTATTGTTCTCTTTAACCTCCATGAGTAGATCTAGACAAGGCTCACATTGACTTTTTCCAAAACCCAACTCCCTGTCTACATACAGTTCTTAGGGCATCCTGAACCTGCTTGTTCCTTAGGCAGTATATGAATGGATTCAATAAAGGAGATACAACTACATTAAGAATGGCCACTGACTTGCTGAAGTTGAACTTGCTGGTGCCTTGGGGTTTGATGTACATGAAAATGCAGCTGCCGTAAGTGATGGACACCACCGTGATGTGAGAGGCACAAGTGGAGAAGGCCTTCTGCCTCCCAGTAGATGAGGGGATGCTCAAGATGGTGGAAACAATGTTGACAAAGGATATGATGGTAACTGTCAAGGTCCCAATGAGGGAGAGTGTGGCGATGAGGAAGTCCATGAGTTCAAGCAGACTCGTGTCAATACATGCAAGTTTAATCAGTGGTCCATTGTCACAGAAAAAATGGTTGATGGTGTTTGAGCCACAAAACGGCATCTGAAATAATACAACTGCTGGTCCTAGAATCAATAGAATGCCTCCAAGCCATGAGCAAAGAACCAGCAATGAGCAGACTTGACTGTGCATGATAGTTGAGTAGCGAAGAGGGTTACAGATGGCCAAATATCTGTCAACAGACATTACTGCCAACAGAAAGAACTCTGTTGTCCCCAAGACAAAGTACACAAAGAACTGTATAAAGCAACCAGATACAGAGATACTCTTATGACCCATGGCCATGTTGGCCAATGCCTTGGGTATGGTGGAAGTGGTGAACCCAATCTCTAAGACTGCAAAATGTCGGAGGAAGAAATACATTGGGGTGTAGAGATGGTGATCCACCAGTGTGATCACAATTATTACCATGTTCCCCATAATGGTCAAAATATATGTCCCCAACAGCATGAAAAAAATGAAGATTTCAAGCTCACGGTTGTCAGTAAACCCCGAAAGTATGAATTCTCTCACCATGGTGCTATTCATAATTTTTGGTACCACCCTGAAAGAAAAATAAAATGTAGAGGTGTGTCTTAAAGGCATTTTTCATGTTATTTATCTGTCATTATAACAATGTTACTATTATTAGTATAATGAAGGTTGTCAGGATAAGGAAAGGTAACCAAACAGGACACTGAGGAGGGAACTCCATGGTCCTGGTCATCAGTGCCTAAATCTTCATGCTTTCCAGGATAGGGAAATGGGCTGCATGGGCAAAATTTCCCAGCACAACATATGTGCAAGGAGCAGTGTTGCTATGACTCCATGCGTGGAACCAGCATGGAACTTCCCGTATGCTGGCAAATCCATTGCATAGCCTCTTAAGGTGATCACACGGAATATTTTGCCAGTTCCAGTTCAGCTATTGGAAAATGAAATGAAATGAAATAAAAGGAAGGCTGTTTTACTTGTGCTGGTCATATTTGACTGTAATAAAATTTCTATTCAGAAAAGGAAGGAAGGAAGGAAGGAAGGAAGGAAGGAAGGAAGGAAGGAAGGAAGGAAGGAAGGAAGGAAGGAAGGAAGGAAGGAAGGAAGGAAGGAAGGAAGGAAGGACCTACCTTCAAAATCCAAGGTATAAGCTTTCCAGAATTGAAGCTACAAAGAATCTGACTAGGAAGCTTTGACTCTCAAACAGTTGTAGCCTGGATCACTCATTGGTCTTTAAGGTGCTATTGGATTCAAATCTTGCTCTGTGTGATCAATTTCAGTAGGTTTCAAGTGGCACCAAAGGCTTTTTCAGAGATAGAAGGGAAAATGGCAGTCCACCTGTAAAGATCAGTTGTAAGTCAAATGTCTGTCCAGTTCTGAATGGCGCAAATAGGTTCCTTAAAGGGCTGAGACAGGAGGGAAAATGTGGTAATTCTTAAAACTGGAGAATAACTTTGATGAAATAAACAGCCAGTGGAAGCCCAAGTTTTTAATATTATTACCGAGTGGTTAGAGGGAAATAAAATCCCATCTACAAGGTCCTGTCGCAGATAGCAATTACATCCCAGATAACAAAAACATTAAAATGTTAACAGTGCTATTGTAAGCCAAGCTACACCATTCTAAGTCCATTAACTTCAGTGGACTTAGAATGACATGATTCTGTTTAGGATGGCATCCCTTTTATTCCCCAACCAAATGTGACCTCCCAGAAAAAATACTGACCACTTACTATATTGCCTATTTGGCAAAAAGACACACACATTACTTTTTTCTGGCCTCCCCGTGTTTTGTTCTTTTCTCTGGTTTCTTCGGGTGACAAAGAAGCCCCCAGATGCTCCAGGCTACAGCTAAGAAAGAATCTGAAGGAGGCCGCTGAGATGAAGCTGCCCAGGCAAAGTGAGGGGGTGTAGAACTGTCACTCAACGAGACCATTTTCTAAGCCTGTAGTTTTCTGGAGTCTTTGATGCCTTTGACCAGATCCGTCCTGTACCTTAGGTCACAAACTCTGAAAATTGAATGCATTCTTTTCTCTATCCCTTTGCTGAAACAACCTGCAGTTGGCAGTGCTGTATGCCACTCTTTCACTAAGCTTATGGCATTTGCCAAACACACAAGAGGTTAGCACTTTGCTTGTTAGGGCACACCAGGGATTTTCACTGTGCTTCCCTGAGGAGCACAAAATGTACCATGTGTCTGATGTACACTCACTGGGTTTGATTCCCTACTCCTCCACATGAGCGGCAGAGGCTAATCTGGTTAACCAAAGGTTGGTTTCCTACACATGAAGCCTGCTGTGTGACCTTGGGTAGTCACAGCTCTCTTAGAGCTCTCTCAGCCCCACCTACCTCACAGGGTGTCTATTCTGGGGAGAGGAAGGGAAGGTGATTGTAAGCCAGTTTGATTCTTCTTTAAGTGGTAGAGAAAATCAGCATATACAGTAAAAGCCAACTCTTCATCATCATCATCATCATCATCCTCATCCTCTTCTTCTTCTTCTTCTTCTGCAAAGCAAAGCAAAGCAAAGCAAAGTGAACAGATATAACCCCCCCAAAAAAAACTCTAAAATAATTTCAGTAAACTTTTACAAACCACTGATTCTAATACATTTCCATAAACTGGTCTGATGACCTCTGTCTACAAGTGGAGAAGTAATGGTGTGCATTAAAAAAATAGCATTTTTCAGATTTGGATATATTGGTCCCAAAAATATTAGTATTCATGATTTTTCAGGATTCCAGAACTGGTATGGTATTCCAATCTGGGTTTTATTCAGGAATCCAAAATTATTTGGTTTCATTATAGCCTTTGGGGAACATCTGGGGGGCTGGGGGCTATTTTTTTAAGCTAGAAGCATCAAAATTGCTGCCCTCTTGCAGCCTCTGCACCAGCGCACATACTGCTGGAACCAAGTCTGCATGCCCTTGCAGCTGGCTCCCAAAAAAGATGGCCATCTTCTCAGGAGCTTTTTGGATCATAGCCAGGGTTGCCATGTTAGACGAGAGCAACTGTGTGTAGTTCTTAAAGGGCCTAAGGACCTCCATAGTCTGAGAGGCAGTTAACCACTCGTCCTGGTTGAGCTGTCTCTCCTCCCGCACAACCTCAATCTCAGAGGTCAAGGAGGTCAGGGCTCTCTTCTGCTCCCCCAAATGCTCATGCATGAAGTAGGTGGAGTTCCAGAAAGTGCTGATGTCACAGATCAAGTGCTGCTCTAGCACACCTGGAAGCGCCAGCTTTTCACACAGCTGACAGGTTGCCTTTCCACTGCCCTAATGTTTGCACCGCCATTGGTCACCAAGAAGTCCACGGAGATGTCTCTGCCTACCCACCCTACTAGCTGTTTCTCAATGGCCTCAGAGATGTTGTCCACCACACTTTAGATGAAAGTTGGGAATTTCTATATTCCAGCAGGTGCTCCATCACTGAACTATGGTCTCTATAACAACTAGCTAGTCCCCAAGCAAAATGTCAATTTTTATTAAACGATTCCGATCCGGAGGTTACCTTAGATGTTGCCAATTTTCTAGTGGATGTGATGAAAGTTCAAAAAGCCCAAAGTTTGTAATTTCTACTTTTGGAATTTACTGGCCTATGTTTTTATCTTAATGACTGTATATTTTATGTACCTTTGTATCAATTGTAATATTACTTATGCCATTAAAGGTTTTTTCAACTAGCTAGTAATGGAGTCATTTTTCAGATAGCAAAGC